>NC_137207.1:19680969-19798469 GCF_960531495.2 Zeus faber
TTACCGAGCGGTCGCCACATCAGAGACCCGCACCCAAGTGTCTCTTCTAAGACCCTCAGCTCGTCCAGCACCGAGGAACTGAGGAACGAAGCACATAAACGCCCCCCCCCCCCCCACCCACACACACACACACACACACACACACACACACACACACACCACACCATCACCTTCACCCCCCCCCCCCTCCCGGCACACACCACCACCACCTTCACCCCCACCCGCCGCCCTCCTCCAGAAATCAGAGTGTAGCTGTGGACGCCCTACAAATCGCCAGGGCGTAAAGGGGGCGAAATGACGAGAGAGGTTTCCCTGAAAACTTTCCTGATGCTACCTACACACACACACACACACACACACACACACACACACACACACACACACACACACACACACACACACAGACTAACAGAACTAGCTCTCAACCCATTCCTCACACACGTGTAGCTACAACGCTACACACACTATGTATCTTAGTGACATGCAGAAGATGTCGCTGACGCTAAAGGATGATTATGATGATGATGATGATGATGAAGATGACGAAGATGAAGAGTGTGTGATGGTTGGGGTGTGTGTGTGTGTGTGTGTGGAGGGGGGGTCTTTATGACTATTGTAACTCTAGCCATAACGACCCCCTGTTGTCACTGGGGATGATCATGACAATGACTAATACGAACATTTGGGCAGAAGAGACTTCTTGGGGAGGGGGCGGGGCCGACTCACTGCACGTGAATTATGTTACTCCATGTGATTTATACCAAGAAGCCCCTGAGGTCTCCCTACACGCCACCCGCCGCCCCGGCTCAAAGTGTTCCTCGATGCACTAATTAACAAAAAATGGCTTCCAGCGGTCAGTGCGAATCTGAAAGGAATCCCCCCCCCCCCCCCCCCCAAATAAAAGAGAAGAAGTAAAACACAATTCAAAGGCGTGAAATGACTGAATCCTCAGCGCTGCATGTCTGAGGCTCCCCCGCCCCGCGCTGTGGAGCGGAGCGGTGTCGGGCAGCTTGCAGGACCCCCCCCCCCCCCGAGTTGGTACGTCTGCATGGAGGTGGGGGATTCGGGCTGGGGGGTTGAGGGGGTGGGGCTGCGGCATACAGCGTAGCCCACCGCCCCCCCCCCCCCCCCCCGCCCCCGCCCCCGGGGTGCGGCGTCTGGGTGTGCGGCGAGCCCCGTTTTTGTAGCCTGACGTCCCGAAGACCGAGCCCACTCATACCAACCAAGCACCTTTTATACGGAGCAGCCGCCCCGAGAACAACTGGGAAACGACAACAACAAAAAGAAAAAAAGAAAAAAGAAAAAAAAAGAGAAAACACAAAAGAGAAAAGTAAATGTTATCATGTGTTGCTAAATAGATAGAAAATTCCAGTCCATGACGCCGTTGGCTGCGTGAGTTCTTGGGTTACTTTTTTCTTTTATTGATTTTATTTTCATTTTTTCTTTTTCTTCTCCCCCTTCCTCCCGCGAGCTCTCCCGTCCCTCCCTTCTCTCGCTCCCGGCGTTTCATTTTGTCTCCTTTGCGCCATCGGTCGAGTGACTTGTCCGCGCCGGTTTCGACTCCCGCGGCGGAGGCGCTGTGTGTGTGTGTGTGTGTGTGTGTGTGTGTGTGTGTGCGCGTGTGTGCGTGTGCGTTCGGAGGCTCTCTGGAAGGACGGCGAGCCGCCGCCGCCATGTTGCAACCCCCACCCCACCCCTTTTCTCTCTGCAAAGACCCAAGCCTCTTTTACAAGTTGTACCTACAAGATTTATCTATATACGATATATTGTGCCATGGACGAGCCCTGGGGGAAAAAAAAGGTTCATCGGAGCAATATTGCCGACCGACCAGATGCATGCGGATCAGAGCAGAGCGATGACACAAACAAACACGGACTTCTTTGTGGAATCTCGACGTATTAATGGCAAGATGAACTCAAACTATTTACTTAACTCTCCCTTTTTCCTTCGCTGTGTCCTTTTTCGGCCTCCCCTCTCTTGTTTTTCCTTCGGTTAATTCTCTCTCTCTCTCTCTCTCTCTCTCTCTCTCTCTCTCCTTATCTCCTGAAAATGTAAAAAAAAAAATAATAATAATAATATCCCTCCCAATTCTCTCCCTCCCTCTGTATCTTTCTTGTCTTCTGTATCTGTTGTTTTGCCATCTGGAACAAAAGGAGGCGTCCGAACCAATGGGATTCTACGTCTGGGTGTCCATTAACCATGTTTATTTTCTATATGTACAATTTTTCTACAGTATTTACTTTTATTTTTATTGTTACAGTTCTTTGATGAACATAAAGTGGAAATTTATTATGAAAAATAGTTTTGAAGATCTAATGAGTAAATAAAATATTACCCAAGTGAAATGAGCGACTGTGTTGTTTTTTTTTGGTTGGGGTTTTTTTTGGCATTGAGGTTGCAGCCTGTTGCCCCCTCTCTCCCCCTGGCGGTGTAAGTCGGCGCTTCACACACACACACACACACACACACACACACCCAACCACTCCCCCACACACACACACACACACACACACAAGTGTATAAATAGTATGTGCAGAGACCCGCCCCTTGTTCCCAGGCAGATCCCAGCCCGTGGGACTTTCAGAGGCTGGATACACAGATATAAAAAAATCCTCCACCTCTTGCCGCATCAAAGCAAACTAAAGATGCACCTTTTTCCTCCAATTCCCAGTTCCTCCGAACTGGGACACAGAAGCACACACACACACACACACACACACACACACACATATCAACACACACAGTTGGAAGTTGGAAGTGTCAGCAGAGTTGCTGTAACGCTAGATGAAAGATCCCTGAGATGGCGCGGGGGTCGAGCCTCCTCACGTGAGAGGATCTACAAGGACCCAATGTTTCAACAATGCACCTCCCTGCTTTCCTTATCCGTCTCTCTCGCTCTCCCGCTCCCTCTCTGTCACTCTGTTTCTCTCACTCTTCCCTCTCTCCTTTTCTTCCCACATCCAGTTGAGCCCCTCTCCACTGCAGCCCCCCGTCTCCTCCTGCGCAACCCCACCTCTCGGTCTTTGTTTTTGTCTGTTCCTTCAGCCTTTTCAGTCCCCCTCAGCCTGCTTTTCCGCTCTCTCTCGCTCTCTCTTTTTCGCACTTTCTCCCTTTCCAAAGTCTGCATTGGCTGTTTCCATCTGCCCCTCTGTCCACGCACAGGGACAGAGCGAGGCCTGCCGCATCACGGCACTTTGTTTGCAAAACCCTGCTAATTATCACATTGGATCCCAGTCCCATTTTTTTTTATATAATACTTTTAATAATAATTGTATTATTAATAATAAAAATAATATTTTTTAATAATTAACACATAATTTCAGATACAGTTCTGATTGTATTGAATTGTGTTGCGTGTAGGATTAATAATGACTTCTTTAATCTTAAAAGGTTGTTTTTCTTCATGAACAACATTTTCAAATGTGCACAAAAAAGTCTATAAATATATAAAAATATATTATAAAAAATATTTATATAAAACAAAAAATAAAACTATACCCCTGTATGTAATCAGTTGAAAAGCCAATCAACCTTTTTATTTGATTGGTCATTAAAAAAGTATTTTGGGGGAGCCGGAAGAGTGGGAGTAAATAAAATGTCTGCCTGCATAGCGGCTCGTTGAAGAGACAAACCACCTTTTGCTCAGCATCAGTTCCGGTCAAGACAATGACCTCATAAAACACTTCGCGGAAGCAGAGCCCAAATTTTTGAGCCTCCCGTCAGGCTGTAAGATTGATTGCAATTTTGCACCATTTTTATCTGCAGGCCTTGTGCGCTCTGAGACATTGTCAGGGACGGCATCCTCCCTTCTCCATCTCCCTTTGTGCTTTGTGTTTGGCACCTGGGCGCATCTGTCTCTTCCTCGTTTTCAGTCTGCCCCGCTCTCTTTGTGTGTGTGTGTGTGTGTGTGTGTGTGTGTGTGTGTGTGTGTGTGTGTGTGTGTGTGTGTGTGTGTGTGTGTGTGTGTGTGCATACGCGCACGCCTGTGTGTGTGTGTGTGTGTGTGTGTGTGTGTGCGTGTGGAGAGTAGAACTGTGGGAGTAAGAGAACGAAAGAGAGAGAGAGAGAGAGAGAGAGAGAGCGAGAGAGAGAGAGTGTGTGTGTGGTCGTGTTAAAAGCTCAAGGCTGCCGCTTTCCTCCTGCGGACAAATACATTACAAGGAGTTCCATCCCAACAGATAAAGTTCCCACAGTGGAATTCACAAAGACGCACTCGCGCACACACACACACACGCGCACACACACACACACACACACACACACACACACACACACACACACACACACACACACACACACACACAGGTTTATAACTGTAGAGCAGGTAATAAAAGTACTGTAATGAGCTATATAAATCAAATACATATTTTAGGTGTGTGATTTGTCAGTATGTTCAAACCAACCACGGGAGTTTATTTAAAGGTACCGCTGTGTCCGTAGCTGTCGCACTCCACTCATCACGTGACACAAACACAAGACAGGAGACTAAATACCTCCGGTCCCGTTTCTCCTTTGTTCGTCTTCGTCGTCGTCAGAGGCGCCTTATCCAGTTCTGATAAAAACCTCTTTAATTCAGATTATCAGTTACATTCATGGAGCAGGCCTCCAAGCAAAGTGGCTTTGTTTTCCAACTCTATCGTCTGGGATTTTGGGTTATTATCGCAATATGAAGATATACTTGAGTTAAATGTCGTCTTTAAGGATGAATCACAGTGAGGTCATGCAGATTTTTTGCGACTATTCTAGCTGTTGTAACAGATGACTTAATATTGTAATCGTATAGTATCATAATATAAAATAAAGGTTAAGCAGTATATAACAGTAATAATATAGTAATAGGGTTTTAGCATAGTGAAATATAGTAATAGTGTAGTAGTATAGTAATAATATAGTAATAGTGTAGTAGTAGTATAGTATCGTAATAATATAGCCATAGTTTAGTAGTATATAATCATAATAATATATTAAATGTGTAGTAGTATAGTAATAATATAGTAATAGTGTAGTAGTATAATTATAATATAGTATTAGTGTAGTAGTAGTATAGTATCGTAATAATATAGCCATAGTTTAGTAGTATATAATCGTAATAATATATTAAATGTGTAGTAGTATAGTAATAATATAGTAATAGTGTAGTAAGTATAGCAATACTATAGCGTAGTAGTATAGCAAAGTAGAAATATAGTAATAGTGTAGTAGTATATTTATAATATAGAATTAGTGTAGTAGTAGTATAGTATCGTTATAATATAGGAATAGTTTAGTAGTATAATATCGTAATAATATATTTAAAGTGTAGTAGTATAGCAATAAGCACCTTGTGTCGGTTATGCACATTTTAGTATTTTTTGTATTTTTAGAGCTTACAGAGCTTATTGTGCGTAGTCACCGGGTGTCATGAAATTTCACTGCATATATGTATGACCGTATGTACAGTATATGTATGTGAATAACCTCTTAAACTTCAACTTGTGATATATTAAAAGTGTAAGTAGTCATAGTAAAATAGTAATAATAAAAATAATATAGTAATAGTGCAGTAGTAGTATAGTATCGTAACAATATAGAAGTAGTTTGGTAGTATAGTATCATAATAATATATTAAAATTGTAGTAGTCTTCTAATAATATAGTAATTGTGTAGTAGTATAGTAATAATATAGTAATAGTGTAGTAGTAGTATAGTATCGTAATAATATAGCCATAGTTTAGTAGTATATAATCATAATAATATATTAAATGTGTAGTAGTATAGTAATAATATAGTAATAGTGTAGTAGTATAATTATAATATAGTATTAGTGTAGTAGTAGTATAGTATCGTAATAATATAGCCATATTTTAGTAGTATATAATCGTAATAATATATTAAATGTGTAGTAGTATAGTAATAATATAGTAATAGTGTAGTAAGTATAGCAATACTATAGCGTAGTAGTATAGCAAAGTAGAAATATAGTAATAGTGTAGTAGTATAATTATAATATAGTATTAGTGTAGTAGTAGTATAGTATCGTTATAATATAGGAATAGTTTAGTAGTATAATATCGTAATAATATATTTAAAGTGTAGTAGTATAGCAATAAGCACCTTGTGTCGGTTATGCACATTTTAGTATTTTTTGTATTTTTAGAGCTTACAGAGCTTATTGTGCGTAGTCACCGGGTGTCATGAAATTTCACTGCATATATGTATGACCGTATGTACAGTATATGTATGTGAATAACCTCTTAAACTTCAACTTGTGATATATTAAAAGTGTAAGTAGTCATAGTAAAATAGTAATAATAAAAATAATATAGTAATAGTGCAGTAGTAGTATAGTATCGTAACACTATAGAAGTAGTTTGGTAGTATAGTATCATAATAATATATTAAAATTGTAGTAGTCTTCTAATAATATAGTAATTGTGTAGTAGTATAGTAATAATATAGTAATAGTGTAGTAGTAGTATAGTATCGTAATAATATAGCCATAGTTTAGTAGTATATAATTATAATAATATATTAAACGTGTAGTAGTATAGTTATAATATAGTAATAATGTAGTAGTATAATTTTAATATAGTATTAGTGTAGTAGTAGTATAGTATCGTAATAATATAGCCATAGTTTAGTAGTATATAATTGTAATAATATATTAAATGTGTAGTAGTATAGTAATAATATAGTAATAGTGTAGTAAGTATAGCAATACTATAGCGTAGTAGTATAGCAAAGTAGAAATATAGTAATAGTGTAGTAGTATAATTATAATATAGTATTAGTGTAGTAGTAGTATAGTATCGTTATAATATAGGAATAGTTTAGTAGTATAATATCGTAATAATATATTTAAAGTGTAGTAGTATAGTAATAATATAGTAATAGTGTAGTAGTATAATTATAATATAGTATTAGTGTAGTAGTAGTATAGTATCGTAATAATATAGCCATAGTTTAGTAGTATATAATCATAATAATATATTAAATGTGTAGTAGTATAGTAATAATATAGTAATAGTGTAGTAGTATAATTATAATATAGTAATAGTGTAGTAGTAGTATAGTATCGTAATAATATAGCCATAGTTTAGTAGTATATAATCATAATAATATATTAAATGTGTAGTAGTATAGTAATAATATAGTAATAGTGTAGTAGTATAATTATAATATAGTATTAGTGTAGTAGTAGTATAGTATCGTAATAATATAGCCATAGTTTAGTAGTATATAATCATAATAATATATTAAATGTGTAGTAGTATAGTAATAATATAGTAATAGTGTAGTAGTATAATTATAATATAGTATTAGTGTAGTAGTAGTATAGTATCGTAATAATATAGCCATAGTTTAGTAGTATATAATCATAATAATATATTAAATGTGTAGTAGTATAGTAATAATATAGTAATAGTGTAGTAGTATAATTATAATATAGTATTAGTGTAGTAGTAGTATAGTATCGTAATAATATAGCCATAGTTTAGTAGTATATAATCGTAATTATATATATTAAATGTGTAGTAGTATAGTAATAATATAGTAATAGTGTAGTAAGTATAGCAATACTATAGCGTAATAGTATAGCAAAGTACAAATATAGTAATAGTGTAGTAGTATAATTATAATATAGTATTAGTGTAGTAGTAGTATAGTATCGTTATAATATAGGAATGGTTTAGTAGTATAATATCGTAATAATATATTTAAAGTGTAGTAGTATAGCAATAAGCACCTTGTGTCAGTTATGCACATTTTAGTATTTTTTGTATTTTTAGAGCTTACAGAGCTTATTGTGCGTAGTCACCGGGTGTCATGAAATTTCACTGCATATATGTATGACCGTATGTACAGTATATGTATGTGAATAACCTCTTAAACTTCAACTTGTGATATATTAAAAGTGTAAGTAGTCATAGTAAAATAGTAATAATAAAAATAATATAGTAATAGTGCAGTAGTAGTATAGTATCGTAACAATATAGAAGTAGTTTGGTAGTATAGTATCATAATAATATATTAAAATTGTAGTAGTCTTCTAATAATATAGTAATAGTGTAGTAGTATAGTAATAATATAGTAATAGAGTAGAAGTATAGCAATGTGTTTTTTGTAATAAAGTTGTTTATTTTTTTTTAAAGAGATCCACTATAATAAAGACTTGAATAGTATAAATCATGCTTATCTAGGACAATTTGAAATGAATGATCTTCCTCATGCTTACTGTGGGCATCATCCTACGGCCTGCTGGCTGTGGGGCGCTTCCAGCAGCTGGCTGTGGGCTCCTCCAAGTTCAAGTTCAAGTTCAAGTTCAAGAGATTGTTCGTCACATACATACACATACGGGTCGCACATAAATGCAGTGACACCCGGTGATTACGCACAAGCTCTATAACCTCGAAAAATACTCAAATGTGCGTAATCGACACGCGGTGCTTGCGCAGGCGGCCGCAAGGGGCGGCGCCACAATCGCGATTCCGGGTTCTATAATTATATAATAGGATTAATTGTCTGTGTTGTATTAAATATACATCTAAATCCTCCTAAATGAAACTTTATCGTAACTTACCTCCAGTACTATTAGGCTATACTGTATATATATATATATATATATATATATATATATATATATATATATATATATATATATATATATATATATATATATATATATATATATATGTATATATATATGGCTAACCTATAAGAAAATAACATAAAAAATAATAAAAGAAAGTAGGCGTGTAATATATATTTTAAGCACCAATTTGACATGGCATTTCATGAAATGTCTAATAGGCTAAGTCTTCAGCTGTAAGGGTTAACCCCTGTTATGCACGCATGTCCACTGTTCAGAAGGAACGGACCGCTCCGCGAGTTATTACATTATTGTGAATACTCCAGCGGCCGGCTGAGGGGCTCCTTTTGGAGCATGCTCTTCAAATTCACGGTGATACTCACAATGTATTTCTGCATTATCCACATATTTTGAAACATCTCTCTCTTCCCCCTCACTGTGTCTCAGTCTCTTCCAACATTAGCTCCAAGGCCCCTCTGAGCAGTGAAACTTCTGCTGGTGGAGGATTGGAGGTGAAGTGAGACCTATACAATCTGATGTCGAGGTTTTTTTTTTTTTATCCTATTTGTCCCTCCTGCGGTGTGCAGGTGCGAGGGGCGCAGTGCCAAAAAAAATGTATGGTATGTTGTGGAAGGACATGGTGCAGGATCCCACAGTACAGACGGTAAAGAGAGCAGGAAGGCGGGAGCGGACATTTTCTTGTTTCATTGTGTCTCTGTGCCTATGCCGGTCAAACTGACGTCAGCATCGCATGAAGGACGCGAACGTGGGAGGAGGGAGGCCAGGCCATTCAACATTGTTCCTCTTGTATAATTTCTCTTCTGGTAAAAACCTGAGATGGGTCAGTTTGACCAGCACACCGTGTAAAAGTAAATCAAATGTTTGTAATGGGTGTACTTTGCATTACCGAGCCAAAAAATACAAAAAACATCTCAGTCAAACTGCGAAACAAATATTACACTCCTCAAAGGGAAGACGTACATCGTACATGACGTGACTCAGTTCTGCAGAATTAGAGTGTCCTCCCTCAGCTTCCCGTCTTCTGGGACCTGAGACGCGTACGTCTCTTGGAATGGACGCAGGAAACGTGAAAGTGACTTCTCCTCCCCTCTCTCCTCTCCCCTCCTCTCCTTCCCTCTCCTCCCCTCTCTCCTCTACTCTCCTCTCCTCCCCTCTCCTCCCCTCCTCACCTCTCCTTCCCTCTCCTCACCTCTCCTTCCCTCTCCTCTCCTCTCCTCTCCTTTCCTCTCCTCTCGTCTCCTCGACACAGAATGCATTTGCCGGCCGCAAAGTCTGTCGATCAGTTAAATGAGTTTGGTGTAGGATTTCCATTGAAGTGCAAAATAAAAATCTTTGTCACAAATATCAATAATACGTTTGACATTTGTTGTTGTTGTTTATCATGGGCATAATAATTAATCCAAGCAAATAGCGGAATGTATAGTACCCAATGGGATGTATTATTCTACATGCAAACATCACTTAAAACGCTGGGACCTTTTAATATTTCTGTCTTTTATATTTTTTAATTTTCTTTATTTTTCTATGCTCTTTTTTATCTATTTTATGTAAGTTGTTTGTTGTTGCTGTATGTTGAATTGCCTCTATCTCTCTATCTCTCTCTCTCTCTCTCTCTCCCTCTCTCTCACTCTCTCTCTTTTTTTCTCTCTCTCTACGTGGATGGGGGCAGGAGCGAGTTGAGTGGCCTTCAAAACTTTCTCTTTCCAGCTTTCTCCACCTTTAGAATTGATTTTGTTGACGGGTACTGCTTTTTTTTTCTTGTGGTGTGTGGGTGGGGGGGGACGTAGGAGCGCCCCGATGTCGGACCCTCGCCCTCGGTTGACGGGTTGCAGGTCTCCGCTGCTTCCCCGTGTTCCGTGGTGCAGGCTGCGACACAGCTCTCTTTACGGCATGTCGCTCAAAGCTGAGTTGAGCATTTACGAGACAGTTCAGGCCAAAGGATCGCACCGGATTATTGTTGTTTTTTTTCTGGTATTCGATCCAGTGATTTAGCCGGAAATCACTGGATCGAATATCGGTTACCGATACTGATACCAATACTAACCCTAACCCTTACCCTAACCCTAACCCCCTAACCATAACCCTAACCCTAACCCTAACCCCCTAACCCTAACCCTAACACTAACCCCTAACCCTAACCCTAACCCTAACCCTAACCCCCCTAACCCTAAATGTGTTTTATCGGATCGGCACATCCGGAAGGAATCTCTGTCTGTTTGTCCTTCAATTATTTCGACAATCGTTCATCCGATCTACTTCACACTTGGTGGGTGTATTGCTGGGGTCCCAGTGTGGCGTGCAAATTGGACACGCGTCAATTACAACGTTAATTAACGTTCAGCAAACAGCGAACAGCGATCCAGCGGGGTGGGCGGGGCTTCAGGGTTCTGCGACTGGGTCACAAAGAGGTGCCTGTCCCCAGTGTATAACTTCGACCATCAGTTTCAACTTTCATTGTGGACGTTGGACAGTGGTGTGCGTGACATCACAGTAAAAGTAAATCATACAGGGAGGGATTCTGGATAAGGGCACACACATGCACGCAGACACTAGCGGTAAGGAAGTCATCTTTGGGTGGGCATTTGGGGGTGCGGCGTGTCTGGTCGTGACGCACCGGGGTTTTTGGGTTTCATTGAATTCAGCTACACCGCCCCATCTCCATCAACATCTACAATAAAATCACCTCGGTTGTGTTTTGTTGTTTTTTTTGGAGATACTGAGATCCGACCTTTTAAAAAAACATTTTTTTAGAAAGGTTAAAAATTGCAGCAAAATAATTCAATCTTAATTTGGGATCAGGCCCACCGCAACTGTGTGGTTGGCAGTCGTCGCAATGTGTTGTGCACATGGAGCTGCCCTGAGCCACGCCGATCATCAGCGTACAGAGAGCGCAGCAGAGGACTTAACAGCATGATGCAGCCTTGGGGGACTCATGTGTTGAGCGTGCACGGGTTGAGGAGTTGCAGCCCACCCTCACCGCCTGGCGTCTGCCCGTCAGGAAGTCAAGGACCCAGTTGCACAGGGAGGCAGACAATTCAAGCTCATATAGGCTGCATTTCCGCGGCAGGTTTTGAAATGATCTCATGCCAGAAATGGTCATTTTTATGGATCCGACAAACACATGAGTTCACATGGAGCCATGCCCTCTCTCATTCACTTCCACAAAACACACGCACACATGGCCTCTCTCTCTCTCTCTCACACATGTGCATGCGCGCGCACGCACACAGACGCGTTCAGCCTCGCCGACAGAGACCTCCTATCTCACACATCCTCAAAACTTTTTGGCTCGCCCCGCCTTGGCAGCAGGACCAGCCTCCCGCCCCCCTCCGACACGGCAGCAACAAAACCAAACGGCCAGTACGGTACAACCTCAGAAGGAGAAGGTCTTCCCTTCCGACAGGAGAAAAGAACACCGCCCTGACCGCCATGAACATGAGGATGACGGAGGTGACGGCCGTCATCATGGCAATGATATATATGACCGTGATAATGCAAAGAGTGGCGGTGGCTGCCGCCGGGGCCGGGGCCGGGGTCGGGCTCTCTCTGGGGCCGGAGTCGTACTGCTCCAACGGCCCCACACAGTCCTCCGGGTCTCTGAGCAGATGGGTGGAGGAGTTGCTCCCCAACACCCCCACAAACACCACCACCTTGTGAGTATACACACACGCGGGCACACACTGAAACGCTGTTATTTTTTTCGAGGAAAGTCCCATTGAGATTGAGAAACTTTTTCAAGGGTGACATGGCCGAGAACAAAATAAAGTTGGTTCCTGTCGTTATTTCCAGAGGTTTAGCCGGATTGTTAGTTATTCATTTCTTTCATTGCTACACCCAGAGATGTAGGCCGTTGATAGCAGCACGAACCTTATGTTTTGGTGCTTGAGATATTTTCATGGAATTTTAAGGCTGCCACCACAGATGGGCAGCGGAGGAAGAGAGAGAGCGAGAGAGAGAGTTTTCTAAACACTTATATTATATTAACACATGTGGTGTGTATGGATTCCAGTGGCACCAGCACAAAAAATTGGAATACAATTCAATGAAAAAACAATAAATAAACACTTATTAGTAATAATGATGTAGTGCTATAATAATAACAATGAGGATACAGTCATTATGAATCAGAATACTAAGAGACACACACACACACACACACACACACACACACACACACACACACACACACACACACTTTTAGAGCCTTGTTTGCTCCCAGCCTTGCTTGTGCGCGCACCGCTTCTTTGTGGTCAGCCAAAAAGTCAAGGCTTACACATCGTGAGGATGTTTACCAGAACTTTCAGATAAGATCTAGACCAGAATATTGATTTTTTCCTTGAGCTTTACTACAAGATTTATGTTTAAATGGAACAGAACAATTGGAATAATTAAAATAATTTATTTTACGTAATAATGTGTATTTCAGGGTAACTAATCAGTGCTTTCCTTCTTTATATACAGTGTATATACTGTATATAAAAATCAATGAAATATTAAATTCTGCTTGTATTAAATCAAATCCGGCATTCATCATTCCCTGCAATATTCCCAAATCATAAGAAGGATGTGATGATTTAACTTGCCCTTTTCAGCCTATTTAGCCTATCCCATATACATAAGTCTATCCCATATACATAAGCCTATTCCCTTTATCTATTCTATTTTATTTTATTTTATTTTATTTTATTCTATAGTATTCGACTCACTGCATTACGTTTTAGGAATCAGTTAGTTGGTCTAGTAGAAATTCTTGGGTAGCTACTTCAGCCTAGGACATATTGTGTGTAATCACCGGGTGCGTTTCATTACATTTCACTGCATATATGTATGAAAGTATGTAAATGTATGTGACGAATAAACCTCTTGAATCTTGAATCTTGAATCAATGAAAGGACGGTCTTAAATTTTTCACAGCATTCATTTCTTGTGGCAGTGGCTTGCCTTTCAGGGCCATAATAGTGCTTGATTATCCCCAATAATATAGTTTTGATCCATCTCTATTTGAGGTTACGGTTAAATGTGAGCTCTTCAGGAAGATGAATGCACAAAATAAGGATGCAATACTGCCTCTCAATTGATTCTAAAAGTGAAAAAAAAACAAAAAAACAATAAAAATATGTGTATGTGTGTGTACAGCATGATAATATATTGTCTGTTTAGGTATTTCTGCTGGTCCCTTTACATTTTTGTCGTTTTGTTTTGCTTGTGCAGGAAAGTGAGTCTGACGCAGATCACTGAGATTCCACCGCGAGCCTTCAGCAGCCTGAAGAGCCTCAGGTCCCTGTATGTGTGTGTGTGTGTGTGTGTGTGTGTGTGTGTGTGTGTGTGTGCAATGCACACCCCATATGTGCAGGTGTGTGTTTTGTGCATGCATGTGTGTCTCTTCATGTGTGTGTTGGTAATTGACAAAAAAAGGTTTTTAAGGTGGAGTAAAAAATATATTTTCATTATAATTTTTTTTATATGTATTTTGTTCATTCATATATGTCCAGTAAGTTGAAAGACTATCTGAGATGTTTGATATAATTTGTTAATTTGTTAAGTGTTGGCCGGTGCAATCTTGCGCAGTATGCCTTTTCACTGTCTACGGTAGAAGTCCACCGGCGGCGCGGCGTAAGTGCTGCTTCCTATTAAACCCATGTTAATCCACCGCTGCGGCTGCCCCGGCCACTTCGGCCGCATGGCATTACTCTATTTTTACGCGAGAGGCCTATTTTGTTTTTTCAACTGCGCGCAGCTACCTCATCACTAGAACACGAGATAAAACTACATAATAATGATTTTGTAAAGAGTGCAATTAATTTAAATGTGTTTTATATGAGTCTACATTGTACCAAACCGAGAGCTGCTGTCGCATTTGCTTATTGATCAAGACCAATTTCTTAATACAAAGAACAAACACACTGTGTGTGTGTGTGTGTGTGTGTGTGTGTGTGTGTGTGTGTGTGTGTGTATGTAGGGGGGGATCATTTTGGGATGTAATAGAACACGTTGTCCTCAGCCTAAACTAACTTTCTCGTAGGTTCGTAATGTACAACATGCATTTGACGAAGATCGACCCTTACGCCTTCGCTGACATTCCGAAGCTCAGTAAGATGTGAGTACGACACAGTGTGTGTGTGTGTGGGTGTGTATTTTGAGGCATATGTGACAGTGATATACGGATGTACATTTGATTGTGTGTTTAGTTATTACATTTTTTATTACATATTTTTACATTTTTGTCTAATAATTGTTTTTTCTATTAATTTGTCTATTTATTTGTTTATTTATGTGTGAGTGTGTGTGTTAGTCAGTTGACATTGTTAATATATTGTTTTTTTGGTTGTTGGGTATATTTGCTGCAATTTGTGAGGTGTGTATGTGTGTGTGTGTACGTGAGTGAGTGAGTGAGTGAGTTGGATTCTAAATGCGAGAGCTTGTACAATAGGATGTGGGAACCTATAGAACAAAAAACTTGCATATTGTAATTTTCACCCTCATAAAATATTCACACACAGAAAAAAAATCACTAATGTGTAAAAACACAGGTGTGTGAATATTTTATGTGGGTGAAAATTTCAATATACAAGCTCAGACTTTTGTTCCCCAGGTTCTCACTTCCTATTCTGTAAGTTCTTGCATTTTGCAACATTGTTCTGGGTATATTTGCTGCATTTTGTATGTGTGTGTGTGTGTGTGTGTGTGTGTGTGTGTGTGTGTGTGTGTGTGTGTGTGTGTGTGTGTGTGTGTGTGTGTGTGTGTGTGTGTGTGTGTGTGTGTGTGTGTGTGTGTTTAGTCTCTGAAATGGAACAAGATGAGCCGCTGAGCTGGGCGCGAGCAGAGATTTGGCTGTGCTCTGTGCTGAGCCCCCAGTGTGTCAAACAATAAACAAGCCCACAGAATTTGACATGCACTGACGCCTCCTCCCGCTGTTTCCCCAGAATCATCTCATACAACCTCAAGTTGGAGACCATCAGTAGCTACGCCTTCTACAATCTGCCCCAACTCAGGAAATTGTGCGTGAAAGACCAATATATACCTGTTTGTTCCACACCTATGATTGTTTCTCTGCAAAAAAATCTGGACAGGAAAATTTGTGTCTGGAATGTTTTTATGCTGTATATATTAACTTAAATGCCCTGATAAGTCAAGTGCTACTTGACATTTTGCATAAAGTGCTACTTGACGTTTTTTTTCTGCAGATGAGTTCTCATGCAGATCAAGAAACTTTAAAATTAGGCCTTTTAGATCTAATATGAGTGAATATTCAGCAAATTGATTTCTCAATCTTTTCAGAAACCGCTTTTGGTGGAGTGACAAGGTGAAATAAGTGAACGCTTACGGACTCAATCCAATGGAACCCGAAAGTAAAGCTCAAACCCCTTTGGCTCACAGAACCTGGAAACCTAGGGAAAACCTAGGGGCCTCAGGAGGGTGGCGCCACCTTAAACAGTTCTGTAACAGGATGGTTTCGAGGCATGTTAGAATGGCTAGAATGGATAATCTGAGTGTTCTTTTCAGGGGGGGGGGGGGAAGCAGCCTAACAGCCCCCCTTTAAGTAAGTACAGATACAAATAGACTTTGTTACTTTTGGGAAAGTGACTACTGAAATAGCGTCAAATGTTTAGATTAAGATGATGAAGAGTAATTAAATAGCATCTCGGGAACGTCACCTAGTGACTTTAGAGGGATTCCAAGGGTTCAATACGTTTAATAGTAGATTTAATTCATATGTTTCAGTATATTAGCGGGAATATGTTGATGCGCTGTTGGAAATGAGGCCGTTGGTCCTGATAGTAACAGCCATCGCACACTACAATCCATTCCAAATCACCTGGCTCAGGTTCCTGTTATCTATTTAACTGTGTAATCGTTCCCTCCCTCCGGAAGTAACGGGTAACCCCTATATTAATCCCTAAGGTAATCATGCACATCCCCCCCCTGCACCTCAGGACAACGATGCCTAATGGCTCCTGCCTCAGCATCTGGTCGCTTTCGCAGATCAAACACAGCTCGCGACGCGTTGGATCCCCTCCACTTTGCTTTACCCAGAGAATATCGACGGTGCCGTCCCCATGCGGCTCCGCTGCGTTGGCTCGTTCACCTGGAGGCCTCCTGATCTTATTTCAGATTAGTGTGTGTTGATGTTCCCAGTGCATTCTACTTAAGTCCAGCCCTGATTTTAAAGGCTCTGAAATGGACAGATCATGCAGAGCATGAGTGCCAAATCCCATTGGGTTCAATTCAGAAGTCATTGCCAAAGTTACCCACACTCTACACAGCTGATCTGTGTGTGTGTGTGTGTGTGTGTGTGTGTGTGTGTGTGTGTGTGTGTGTGTGTGCGTGTGTGTGTGTGTGTGTGTGTGTGTGTGTGTGTGTGTGTGGTGTGTGTGTGTGTTTACACGCCTCCCTCAGAACCATCACCAATTCCAAAGACCTGAAGGCGATCGATCACAACGCCTTCGTGAACCTCAGAAAGCTGACGTACCTGTGAGTGAATTGAGCCAAAACTACCCTGGCAGCAGCTGTTAAACTTAGGTTTGGACCCAAAATGGGGGACATTTACGCATCTGCTATGTCACCATGTGGCCGGAGTTATATTATATACGTATACAGTATTTATTTATTTTTTACTTATAGCATTGAAACATTGGCTATGAGTTTGGAGCTGCATGTTGATGTCTTTATGTTCAATTATTAACTTTGATCTGCTATTAGTTGTGGACATTCTACTGATATTGAGACCCAATGAACTTGTTGATTCTGGGTGTGGATGTACTGGATAGTGCACTGGCAGGAAGCCCTGGACTAGATGCATGTTCTAATTCCAAATATCAGGAAGAGACTTAGTTCTTCTTGCGAGCTATTGTGTGAATGTTTAAACATTTAAAGGTCACTGTGTGAATGTGTTGACAGTTGGTGCATATTCCATCTTCATTTTTTTTGTCGCTGTCGACAGGTCCATCTCCAATACGGGGATCACCGTCTTCCCGGTTTTCTCCAGGATCCACTCCGCTTCGTCCGATTTAATTCTGTAGGTGAACACACATATTGTGGTTCGCTGGCAAACAGAAAAACCTCACGCACACACACACACACACACACACACACACACACACACGCGCGCATGCACGCACATACACACACACACACACACACACACACACACACACCAAATTGGTCTAGTGATGCAAGACTCGTGAGCGATTCGTTCCTATCAAACAAATCATTTAAATGAGTCGTAAGTTTGGAGCCGGACCAGTCTGATATATTTACACTGCGTTCTTTCTTGTGCCGTTTGTCCCCCTACCCCCACCAGTGAGCTCACCGATAACCTTAACCTGGACCGAGTCCCTGCAAACTCCATCAGGGGAGTCTGCACCCAGTCCATCTCAGAGATGTAAGGACTATACAGGGCCGCCGGTACAGTAGGGACGAGAAAACTGAGGCCGGTGCCGCCAAATGTGCCGGTGCCGCCAAATACCCGTCTCTGTGTCGTGCAAACTGATTATTGAGCTTTTCTCCTTGTAACTCATATGGAACAGAAATAGCACGGTGGGCGATTCGATGTTGCGCTGCAGTCATGTTACTTGGCTTCCTGTCTCCCCAACAGGCGGCTGGTGAGGAACGGCATCCGGAAGGTGGAGCGCGGCGCCTTCACCGGCACCAGGATGTCCCATTTGTGAGTCACAAACACCGAAAAAACACACAACCACACCTGGCGTCTGTTTGACACCTTTCTTTTCTTTCTCTCTCCCTCTCTCTCTCTCTCTCTCTCTGTCAGGACCCTGAGGAACAACAAGCAACTCGTTCACATCGATCCAGGGGCCTTCTCGGGCTCCAGTGAGCTGCAGGAATTGTAAGAACCACGACCAACTCTATCACTTCTTACTCAGTCGCTGATTCATCTCCTGACACCAAACGTGTCGGGACAAACTGGGAAACAGGAAACCTGTCGTGTGTGTGTGTTTATGTGTGTGTGTGTGTGTGTGTGTGTGTGTGTGTGTGGGGTGGAGGGTCAACAGCAATCTAGAAGTTCTAAATATACACCCAGCCGTTTTTCAGGTTACTCAAGTACGGTATTGATGGATTGGGGGGGATTACGATGACGGTGATTTCTTTTCAAATTCATGGGGAATGCATGACATCAAGAGGCGGTTTCGCAGAGGGGGGTTTCCTCTAAAATGAGGACTAAGGTAATGCTACTTACATGAATCCAGAATTTAGAAATGCCTTTCTGAGACATTGCTGAACTTGAGATGAATTAGTTCTAGACTTGACTAGACCTTTTTTTTTTTTTTTTTTAACCCAGGTGAGCTCTAATCTTCCTTCCAGAAATCACATTGTTTAAATGCCGCTGAGAAAGGCCTTTTCGGTAATTTCAGACGTGTGATTCAGTCCGAGACTTGACCTCATCCGCATCCTTCCGGAGCAAATTCACTATTCAACGTTGTCGGCCAAATATTTGTCCCCCTTTTTTATGCGAAAAATGTTTATGCATCAAATTAAATGGGCAATCAACGGAACGTATCGTGTCTTATCGTCCGGGTATTTCCTGAATTATTGGACATTTTGACAGGATGTGATTTACAGGATTGGGTATGTGGGGCGGGACGGGGCTATTTCATTTTCATGCCGTGGTCCACAAAGACTTGTGTTGAATGCCTAATCCATGTGTGTGGTGTGTGTGTATAGCGTTTTAGCAGACGTACACGTGACACTGTGTGGTTTCTCAGGAAAATCACAGGATTCATAATTTTGGGAGCTGGAAACATCAGAGGGAGATAATGTTGGAATGCGTCTGGAATTAATAAACAGGCAGGAAAAAAAAAAAATCCGACAGGACACATCTGCAAGAGTAGTTAGGAAGTCTTATCTTACCTTATCTTAGTCGTAGTTGTAGTAGTAGTAGTATCAGTGGATGTGTTTAAGTACATTAGAACTTCATTTCTCCAAACACTAATACTTATACTATCAATCCTTCCAAATCCATCCATGTTTACTTGAACTCTGCCAGAAACAAACACATACAGTATGTTATTTACAAACAGTATGATCAGTCAATATAAAGCCGTGACAGTGCATCTCCTCATCCGGGAATCGCGTTGAAAGTCGATGCCCGGCCAGTCAACTTGGCAGGAATACAGTTTGCTTCTTATTTCACAGGGATGTTTCGTTCACGGCGTTGAGCGCCCTGCCGGAGTCGGCCCTCGGCAGCCTCCGCACCCTGGTCGCAGAATCTTCCCTCCGTTTGAAAACGCTCCCGCCGTTGGACCTGTTCATCAGCCTGAAAGTGGCCAACCTCACCTACCCCTCGCACTGCTGCGCCTTCAAGGACCTGAAGAGATCAAGGTACTGGTGCCACGGAAACACATGGTGCTGAGGCTGATACTGACTATGTTTCTTGCACATAGAAAAGCGATTAGGGAGAGCTATCATTTTTTTAGGCTAAACCTTATTTTTCGGCGACTGAGAGTCACCCAGGGTGATTGGCAGTCGGCTCAAAGTCTTCTCTCAATTTTGGATCAGTTAAAAAAATGTTGAGGCCAATCACTCGAGTCGACTTCCAATGATCAAAAAATAGGGTTTAGGCTAAAAAATACCAGGGTTTTCCCTTTAAGAGGGGGGAAGCATTTTAAAGGGGGTTTAGTCATGATCAATGCCAGTGAAAATGCAATATCTTAAAGGGGAATATATATAATAATAAATAAAAGTATTTAATAAAACTAAATAAGCTAATAATGTCTAAATAAGCAAATCAGTAACTGCACAGATTTGTGAACTTGAAATGTCAGTTTTGTACCTGTAAATACATTTGCAAACAGAGACCTTGAAACGCCACCATGCGGCATCTCTGTGTACATGCTTCTACGTGTGTCCATAATTTCTTTGTTTGCGTGTCTCTGCTTGAACTTTGGCTGCTCCCCAGGCCCAAGCAAAACCCATTGATACAAGAATTGTGTCTCCGGGAAGACATGGTGAGTTTGGAACCCTCTTTCTACATGTCATACTGCCAGAACCCCATGATGGTGTCCTGCCTTCCCGAGTCCGACGCCTTCAACCCCTGCGAGGACATCATGGACAACTCCACACTTAATCCATGGATTCTGCGTTGCCTCATCTGGATCGTCTCCCTCCTGGCGCTGATGGGCAACTTGCTGGTGCTGCTCATCACATTAGGTGGGTGGCGGGTGGAGGGCGATTTGTTTCAATCGCTACCCGAAGGTCCCTCCCTCGTCACGTCAGAAGTTTGGAAGTCTCTCTCTCTCTCACTATCTCTCTCCCCCGCTGCGGTTCCGTTGGCAGGCAGCCCGCTCAAGCTCACCGTCCCCCGGTTCCTCATGTGCAACCTTGCGTTCGGTGACCTCTGCATGGGCATCTACCTGATGATGATAGCGTCGAAGGACATACACACAAGGGGCCAGTACTACAACTACGCTTTAGATTGGCAGATGGGCGCCGGGTGCAACGCTGCCGGCTTCTTCACGGTTCGTGTTGTGTCGTGTGTGTGTGCTGTTCGTATTTGATCTAATTATCCGATAGGCCCAAAGCAACCCACACCCTGGTTCTGGTTCTGTGTGTGTGTGTGTGTGTGTGTGTATGTGTGCCTGCGTGTGTTCACTTGTGCAGGTGTTTGCAAGCGAGCTGTCGGTGTTCACGCTGACATTCATCACCCTGGAGCGCTGGCACACCATCACACAAGGCCTGCGCCTGGAACGTTTGCTCCGCCTCCGACACGCCTGCTTTATCATGGCAGGGGGCTGGGGGTTTGCATTTCTGTCCGCCCTGCTGCCCACACTGGGGGTCAGCAGCTACAGCAAGGTAAGGACACGCCCTCGGACCCTCACACTCCCTGTTCACACTGCCCACACCCTCTCATTACCACCGCAGCCTCTGTGTCACTAATGGCCGGAGCCAACTGTAGGGCGTCCTCGGTCTCCAACCTTTTCTGCACCACGGACCGGTCATCGCGCACATAACAAAAAATGTGATGGGTGGACAATCTAGTCATTTTTCCAAATAAAACACTGTGCAGACTCTGATAGTCAATAAAACGGAATTTTAAAAAAAATTTAAAAAGTTTTTATTCTTTCTGCACGGCCCTGTACCAAATGACCCATGGCCCAGTATCGGTCCGTGGCCCGGTGGTTGGGGACCGCTGCTCTACCTGAACTAAATCACAAATTCTGGGTGGAGCAATAGTGCAGCTAGTGGGACTTTCTGTGGGCTATATCCTTTTTTGAAGTGGCAATCGATACGATTGTCTGTGTGTGGGTGGTTTGCACTACAATTCCCAGAACTCCATTTGAAACCATTCAAGACTGGGTTTGACCCTGCAAGAAAGTTTGTTTTCTCTTCTTATTTACTTTGTCTTGAGGTAGTGGCGATATTTTCTGTTCTTTTCTGTGAATGTTCATCCATAGGGCCAGTTTACTGACCACAATGAGCTCGGCTGCTTTCACCGCGGCCGCCTTTCACTCCTTTACGGCTGTTGCTCATAAAGTGCCAGCTATATGACCAATGATCAAATATAGTATCCTTTCATTACACAATCACATTGGACGGATTACCGCTTTAAGTGCAATTCAACATAAGCTCAACTGACTTGTGTGTGTCTGTGTGCACTTACATGTAGGTGAGTATCTGCCTGCCCATGGACGTGGAGACTCTGGGGTCCCAGGTCTACGTGGTGATTCTGCTGATCCTCAACCTGCTGGCCTTCCTGTGCGTGTGCAGCTGCTACCTCAGCATCTACCTGGCCGTCCGCAAGCCCTCGGCGACGCCGGTCCGCGCCGACATGTGTGTGGCCAAGCGCATGGCCGTGATCATCTTCACCAACTTCCTGTGCATGGTCCCCATCTCCTTCTTCGCCATCTCGGCCGCTCTCAGGCAGCCCTTCATCGGCGTGTCCGAGGCCAAGCTGCTGCTGGTCATCTTATACCCCATCAACTCCTGCTGCAACCCCTTCATCTATGCGTTCCTCACGCAGGCCTTCCGCCGGGACACCCTCCTGATTATTAGGCGCTTTGGCCTCTGCAGGGAGCGCGTGCACAATAACCGCAGGCAGAGCTTGAGGGACCAGCAGGTGGTGTGGAGAGCCCGGAAGAGCAGCCACGGGAGGGGTACTTCCCCGGCCGCTGAGCCCAGGCAGACAGGCAACCCGTGCGTAATTGCACAGATGACGGATCAAGGCCAAGCGCTAGAGCGCATTAACTCCGAATAGTGCCAGTGAAAAGTTCTTTGGGTTTTCTTGCCTGCTGAGAATTCAAGGAACTTTTCGATAGTTCCGGGCAGGTATGTCGAGGTATGTCAGTTTGCTCTACAACCTATGTTGTTGCATATCAATGTAAGAGATATTAGACCGCAGAAGAGCGTTATTTCATTCAATCCTGCACGCCTGGGAGAGAAGAGAAGGACAGCTTCCTTTTCTTCTCCCCCATGTGTTTGCATCCGTTGCATTAAGGTCGAGAGTTAGACAGCCGGTCTTTTTTTTACTAAATTATTTTGAAACGTTGTGTTCAGGTGGACTAATTCTCTTTGTTCCGACATTTCTTTGCAATATTGCCTTAAAATTCCATTGCCATTCCACAATTGTGGAATCGAACGATTGTACAAAATGCCCACGGCCGGCTGAAATATATGCAACCACACTGCAATAACTTAGAGGGCTGGAGTTCCGGGCAGTGAGATGTCTGTCTGACACAGTGTTGAATTTGTCGCTAGACAGTCTGGAACTTGTGTATAATAAATCAAGCACCCCCCCACCAGACACACACACACACACACACACACACACACACACACACACACACACACACACACACACACACACACACACACACACACACACACACACACACACACACATCTATTTCACTGTGACTTGAAGTCTTAAGGGAAACTTTGATGATAATAATGTAGATGTTTAGTTCCGCTTTTATGAGTGGTGTATGAAGGCTTAAAACTGTTACTGCCTCATTGAATTGACGGAGAAAGTGGTGTCTGACAATAACTGCTGTATAGGTACTGGTATTGACTGCTGCTCAGTGTGTGTTCCCTTCACTATGCCTCTTCTCGTACTCTCCAAGGGTTCAGCTCGCCAGCGCTTCAGGCTGAGTTAAACCGGCTATCTGCATTCTCTGCAGTCGAGAGGGTCGTTGATGGGCCTCACTCAAGTCTTCGGTTTTTGTCAGACCCGCTAGAACCTGCACTGTTTGCGATTTCCCTTGGTTTGCTTTTGATGGAATTACAGTTAATTTAAAGCCACAACCGGATTTGAAGGGTCATATGGGATAAAATGTGATGGATGGTTTAATATCAATACTGTGACTGTTTTGTACGGGAAGAGATGGGATGGACAATTGAAATGAGGATTTAAATCGCACTTTCTTAATAATAACTTAATTTCAGATTCTTATTTAACGAATGACATGTACTAGGTGTCACGTGTTTAGCATTAAAGATAACGATGTAATGGACTGTTGTTAATTTGAAAACAATGTTTTCTAAAACTTTTTTCAAATAAATGAATGAATCATTAGTATAAATAAAATGTACACAAATAAAATATTCACATCTCTCTCTCTCTCTCTCTCTCTCTCTCACACACACACACGCACACGCACGCACACACACACACACACACACACACACACACACACGAAGATCGAGGATCTCGTTCCAGCTCATTGATACGAATACCTCCCACAAAACGGCGATGCTGCAGTTACAAGCTCTGTCCAACAGAGGTGGCTGTGCACGCAGGATTATTTACAGTACAGTGATACAGTACCCTGTGCCACTTCTAAGGTCAGCTGTCATCACAACCGGTAGAAACACAAAGGACTTCCTTCATGCTTCTGTTCTGGCAGGAAGTAGGAGCAATCAATTTCATTCATGGGGTTTTATAAGCGGTCGTCCATATGAAAAGTCTCCAGGCACATCTCAAACCAGCTCAATCAGCCCGAGGAGGGATGCCGCAGGTCCGGGCCCTCGATAACCGCATTCAAGACATTCTAACGATTACGCACCACAGCATCGTTTCTCACCGTCGGGTGGAGATGGTTTGATCAGACCTGGACACAGCACAACCAAATGAGGCCATCCGACACGGACACCACGGACAATGAACACTGCGAATAATCGCCACGTCGGACTATTGTCGCAGTCTAGAGAGAACGTGAAAAAATGAAAGGGAAAACAAACAAGATCTATGGAAATGGGAACGAATGCGAACCCCATGTATAAAATATCTCTCCAACGATAATTATTCAGGCGTCCCAGTGCCCAATGGGAATCAATGAAATGCACACAACTGTAATTTGTTCATTAATACAATGTTATAACATAACATATGTACGTGCACATTCAGAGGTCAATTAGTACAAATCGAATCACTACTCCTTAAAGCCGTAACGTTTTGCGAGTTGGATTCACAACCCAAGGAGGCACGTGATGTAATACGTGAGATAACGTCATTCTCCTGCAGCAAGACATACATTTTATATTTATATTATATTTCATCAAAAGGAACATAGCAAAGGAACATCTGGAGCGCGCCGTCATTCCGGTAAATAAGCAAAATGAATTGGGAATTTTGGGAAGCACTAGGGCCGCATAATGGAACTGCAGGCTGTACACGGCGAGAGACTTCATTCCTGCAATATCATAGGCGTCCCAAAAGCTCCGTCACCCAGCTGCCACATGACAGCCAAATGATGTCATGAGCAGTAAAATGATGCCCCCTGGTGGCTCATTCGACTTCTACGAAATCAGTACAGGATCCAAAAATGCGTACGTGTACGTGCGCGCGCGCGCGCGTGCGTGCGCGTGCGTGTGTGTGTGTGTGTGTGTGTATGGGTCTAAATATAAATAAAGCCGGACATTTCTGTACAAGAGTACACTAACAATAACATGTATTCAACAGTATGAGCTCATATGTGGGTTATACAGTATATGGTGTAAAGCCACAGCGTTGGTCCCATAAAGCACCAATCAGAACCAGAACTCGGAGCGCTGCCTGCCCTGACTGAAAGGTTAGTCGAACACATTTGATACGAAGCTGCCGATTGGTCGCCACTGGAAGAGGAATTTGAGCCGCGTTACGCCATTGGCGGACTTTTTTTTTTTTTCTTTTTTTTTTTTTGCGCTGTCCTTTTCTCGCGATAGATTTCTCGTGGTGGCGGTGGGGAGGGGGTTTGAGTTCATTGCTAATTATTAATTCTTATAAAGAATTATCGACACGCACTTGCGAGGTCGTTTTTAATTATTATTATTATTGTTGGATTCTATACAACCATATCATTTCACCACCGAAGAGTGTATATTTTTTCCATTTGTTTGTATTTTTTATTCGTATTTTTTTTTTTACAGAAGGCAATTTGGATTTGGAAGATTTCCTTTTCACATTAACAGCGAGCGTCGTTTTTCACCTGCGACGTGCTTTCAAAAGGTTTTGGGTGCATGTCACGCAAGCCGCCGCGTCCGTCCAAAAAAAAATAATAATAAAAATAAAATACCAACCAGAACCAGAACCCAGACCAAGGGAGCTCCCCGACCGAAAGGCAAGTCGCGCAGATTTGACACGACGCCGCCGGTTGGCCGCCACGCGCGGGGCGCCGTGAGCCGCGCGGCGCGATAGGCGGAGAGAGCCCGTCGCCGTTCGTTTCTCGCGATAGTTTCCCCCGTGTGGGTTAATGGCTCCTCCTGCTAGAGCCTGAGACGGAGCTGGCACAGAGGAGCTGCGGTACCGCGGAGAACGGCGATTACACCCCGAATAACAACGGCTTCCCCCCCCCGGTCGCAATCGTTCGGGTCCAATCGGTAAAGAGGCGGTCGGGGTGTTGCTGGTTGTGGTCGAGCGTTAAAAGTAGGAAGCAAACGAAGGCGTTGTATTTTTTTTTTTTTTTTTTTAACGACCAACTCCCCAGATGAACTCCGTCAGAGCCTCCAGCAGGAGACCCAGGCGGGTGTCGAGGCCGCGCCCGGCGCAGCCCGAACGGAACAACGGCGAGCGAGGTGAGACGGCCCCCGGGTTGTTTGGCGCGGCGGTTCATTCCACCCCCCCCACCCACCCCCTATCAGTGGCCATTGTTTTCCCTGGCGCGGACGTGGCGGGGTGACGCAGGAAAAGCCGAGGCTTCTTGCTCCGGCGGCTCGGGGCCAGGCCGCGCTTTGTTCGGCTTGAGTGACTGAGCTAAGCTAACGAACGGGAGCTAGGCTAACGACGGGGAGCTATCGCTAGCTCCGCTGCTGGGCTCGGCGGGTGGGGGTGGGAAGGTGGAGGGTTGGGGAGGTGGTTGGCGGCGGAGGGGGGGGGGGGGTTGTCTTCGCCCCGCTGCGTACCTAACCGGATCGCCGACATTATAAACGCTTATCCCGGCGACCTCAACGGGATCCGAAGTGCCCGAAGTGCTCGGGTCTTTCCGCCCGCTCGGCTGTTGCATTCCCAGCTGTCACTAACTGGCTTCCAGGCTGTAAATCTGCGGCGCGTTCCGAGTCGGCGCTGCCATTTTTGGGGTGTAACGTCAACAAAACACTGGCCGCGAGGTGGGCAGCGCTACGCGGACCGTCGAGCCGCGCAAGGCCGGGAATGCGTTTTTTTTTTTTTTTTTTTTCTCTCTCTCTCTTTTTTTTTCCCCCCCCTCCTCTCTCTCCCGTTCTTTTTCTTTTCTAGGTTAACCTTGTCCTAACGATCCGGCAGAGGGTCCATCTTGTGTTGGTTTTAGCCGATGAAGTCATGGAGCGGACCCTTCCTTGTTCCGTCCGCCTCCATCTGTTTACGCCGCGGATTTGCGAGCTACGCAGTTGGGTTTCTCGCAGCGAGCCGGGCTTGCTGCGGCCCCCCCCTCCCCCCCCCCCCTCCGTCCCTGGTTTCACGCTGATCCCGGTGTATATGGAAGAAGGGGCTTTGGGTGTGATTAGGTGTGTTCTGAGGAGCCGATGACCCAAAAACGAAAAAATAGAAACGCAGTGGCATTCAGGTCCCCGGAGTGATTACAATCTACCAGGCTGCTCTGCTGGGTGCATCTGCCATGATCAATCACCAACCTTTGTCTGGTCTTACCAACGTGTACTCTGCCGGTTAACCTGGCCCGTGTAGGTTAACTATGCAAGGTATTATTTATTTAGTTTTTAAATCGGCAATGTCTACGTCAGAATTCCCCATGTTTTTAATAATGGATCTTTTATCTTAATTTTGACAACAAGCCCCCTTTGCAAAATCCACTGTGCCCGTCATGCATTTATTCGATGGATTTTGTTTTGTATAACTGGACCTGTGAGGCGCTGCATTGATTATTGGGTGTTTTATTCCTCGGCTGGCCTTGGTGCAAATCCTAAATTGTTATTTTTATTATGTTTGCTTTTTTACGACACCTTTCTGTCATGCATTACACCCCTTGATTCAAATACTTCATACATTTAGGTATGCAGGTTCCTCTGTGTGTCCCTGGCAACCATTTGTGGCTCAAGATTCTATAAACTTTATTTGCACATGCACATATGGTGCAGTGAAGTAATACTAAATAGGAAGTTAGTAAAACTGCAAGGGCTGTGCAAAACAAAGTAAGTAGGGTAATTAAAATTATATAATCTAAATCTGAAAAAATAAATGTACCAAGTACAGAATATAAGCAAAAACATGTGTGTGGGAGTGTGTATGTGTACAATGTGGGGGTGAATGGGGGGGGAAATACAGGGCTACAATCACAGTGTGCGGTGGGGGTATAGCCGTTGCATATGTTGATACTGATGTCACTCTGTAGTATATGTCGAGCTGGCAGTATATGCTGTAAATCCATTTGCCCTCCTGTCCAGATGAGGAGGCTCCAGCCGCGGCTGCTGCAGAAATGGCTGTGGAGGATTCAGGCCCCGGAGCGCAGAACAGTCCCTACCAGCTCCGACGCAAGTCCCTGGCACCCAAGAGAACCGCTGCTGCCTCAGCCACCGCCTCTGCTTGCCCCAGCAAGAGCCCCATGGAGGTAGGACAGAAAGACCCTATTGCTGTTTGTTATTATTGTTATGTATGTGTTGGCTTATTCTCCTCTGGGTAGTAATGCATTTGGGCGACAAAATAACATTTCTAAGCAACTTTTTTCCTTGCGTTATAGTGTATTGTACTGATGTGCGCTTGTCCTCTCTTTTTTTTTTTTTTTGTTTGTTTTTTTTTGTTTGTTTTTTTCTGCCCCAGGGAGCTTCCACCTCGTCCACAGAAGCCTTTGGTCACCGAGCCAAGCGGGCACGAGTGTCCGGTAAGAGCCACGACCTGCCAGGTGTGTGTCAGAGCTTTTCCAACGGGGTGGGAGGTGGATATATTGCCATGATTTTTATGTTATGGCAAATGAGTCACCATTATTGATTTTTTTTCTTTTTTTTTTTTTTCCTATGCTGAAGCCCCACACCAGTCAAATAGTTATTTTTTCTTAATACCTAATCATCCTTTTTCAAGGATTATAACTGTCAGTGTAATTCGCTTGGAAGGCATAGGTCTGTCCCGAAAGCTTAGTGTGTGTGTGTGTGTGTGTGTGTGTGTGTGTGTGTGTGTGTGTGTGTGTGTGTGTGTGTGTGTGTGCGCGCGCGCTCTGACTATTCTTGCAGCAGCTCCAGCAGAGCAGTACCTGCAACAGAAGCTTCCAGATGAGGTGGTGTTGAAGATCTTCTCCTATTTGTTGGAGCAGGACCTCTGCCAGGCGGCGTGTGTCTGCAAGCGGTTCAGCCAGCTCGCCAATGACCCCATCCTGTGGTTAGTGCCGATCAAACCCTCTTGACCCCCATAAATCTGGTTCCCTCTATTTTATTTTTTGAAATAGTCATGCCTTGTTTGATATCATATTGTGAAAACTGCTTGTGTCTTGTCATTTTCTAGGAAGCGTTTGTACATGGAGGTGTTTGAGTACACACGCCCCATGATGCACCCAGAGCCGGGCAGATTCTACCAGGTCAGCCCCGAGGAGCATGAACATCCCAACCCCTGGAAGGAGAGCTTCCAGCAGCTGGTCAGTACACGTGCAGCCTGATACTATTTGTGTGTTTGCTATTGCAGTTTTGAACTACCGATATTTTTTATTTGACCTGTCTTTCCTGTGTCCATGATCACAAGAATCGTCATGGTGGCGTCCCTTTGACCTTGGCATTCCTCGTGATTAATCTTGATGTTTTGCGATTTTTGACCATTTCCACTGTTCACATCACATTCATTATTATTATGTGCAATGGATACATCATATCATAAGATGATTTGTTATGGTGCATGTGCTGTGCTCACTAATTGCATTTCTGTTTACTGTGCACAACAGTTACAGGGCTTGAACTTAACACCAACTAGACACTAAATGCTTGTGTTCCCTTCTTGAAAACCCCCTGGAGCTAAATAGTGTACGGTACTTAAAGTTGTTACATAAAGTGTGTGTGTGTGTGTGTGTGTGTGTGTGTGTGTGTGTGTGTGTGTGTGTGTGTGTGTGTGTGTGTGTGTGTGTGTGTGTGTGTGTGTGTGTGTGTGTGTGTGTGTGTGTGTGTGTGTGTGTGTGTGTGTGTGTGCAGTACAAAGGTGCTCACGTGAAACCAGGTTTTGCCGAGCATTTCTACAGCAACCCGGGCAGATACAAAGGCAGAGAAAACATGCTGGTAAGGGGAGAAGCGCCCTGGGAATGAATGTGAACCAGTGTGTCTCGCCGCTTGTGTAAACACCTGCCTGCTTTTCCAAACCATACATTGATAAATAATGTGCTTGTGTATTTTCTGCCTCATAAATGGTTGCATGTTTCTCTCGCAGTACTACGACACCATCGAGGACGCACTGGGCGGTGTGCAGGAGGCACACTTTGACGGGCTGATATTTGTCCACTCCGGCATCTACACAGACGAGTGGATTTACATCGAGTCGCCCATCACCATGATTGGTGCAGGTGAGAAACACGGGGTATTGTAATACCCTGCGCGCAAGTGGGATATTGAAAAAAATCACATCACTATGTGAATCAGGCTTTGGCAGAATTGCGATTAAATCGGCAATCGACTCCCATTGATCGCGATTGACATTGATGACAGGCGTCTAATAATAATAATAATCTGAGGGGAAAAATGCAAGCATTGAAACTGAAAGTGCAGTTGACCTTGTTCTGAAACTGGAGCGAAAAGGGAGAGAGGGGAAGAGGGGACGGAGGGTCTCGCCCCTAACTCAGAGAATTGGGAGTTTATTTTATTTTTCCTCCAGGCAGCGGTGCACCGTGCGCATGCGTGGTATCCCCGACTCCCATGCCTGTGTTTTTATCTTAGATTTATTTATTTTAGTTTGTTTCTTACATGTATGAAACATATATATATATATATTTTTAAAATACAACTGAGTAAAGGGACTCTCCCGCTCCAAAAAAAAAAAAAGTCTCCCCGTTGCCTGTGTCCTGTAATGTGGCAAATGTGAATCCCCCTGCGCCATAAAATCATCTTTTGCACATTCGCCCAACCCTAATGTGTGTATATATTGTTTCTCTTCATACCTTATAATCAATAATTTGATATTTTTGATGATAGGTACATCAAATAAATAATTGTGAAACATTACTACTGTGGATGCTGTCACAAAGCAGGTACAATGCATTAATTAGAGGGGCTGGATCAGTCTTAAGAAGTAAAAGAAAAAGTGTTGGTATACTATAATGCACCCTTAAAGACAACATTTAACTATATCACCATATTTTGGTCCCAAAATATATCTAGTATCATATCATGATATTGATATATTGCACAATCTCACTGTATGTGATCAATGATCTTGCAGCTGTTTTATTGTGTATTTATGAGGGTCTCTGTTTCTCTCTCCAGCTCCGGGTAAAGTGGCTGACAAGGTGGTAATAGAGAACACCAGAGACTCTACGTTTGTGTTCATGGAGGGCTCTGAGGACGCCTACGTAGGCTACATGACGATCAGGGTAAGCACCGACCACACCGAGATCTGTCACCTATTTCCGTCTGTGAGGGAGTAGAGAAGACAATCATTTGATCGCGTGCCGACAGAAACATGTGAAAAGGAGAATATGTCAGTACTCTAGGCTTGGGTGATCGTGCAGAATTCCAATCGGCAATCGCTGGGGGTCAGCAATTGCTGATAGACTATTCTATCGGGAGGGAGGGTGCACGCACATAGAATGTGATGTGGCAAATGTGGTCTCCCTGTGACAGAGGTGCAGGATTTATTGTTTACAAGTTAAGTATTTACACAAAAACATCTTTTACTGTTTTTCTTTTAGTTTTACAAAACAATGCCGTACATTTATTGAGTATTCAAACTACATCTCTGGGATTGGACGGGATGCTACGACCTGTGGTTCTGTAACCCCTCCCCTCTCACTCACTCAACATCCACTGATGGGCAGCGCAGCGGTACTTTATTTTCCACTGACGCTGCATTGCTGAGGTAAAATGGGAAGTAGTAATCACAAACATGTGATTTAATGTTGACATATAAAGCGTTGGTAATAGAGATGCACCGATCAATCGGCCGGTTTTCAACTTGATCGGCCCTGAATGGTGACCGATCAGATATATTTTCAGATTCTGTACCGGTCAAATTTACACGCCCAATACTGTGCTCATGTACTAGAACTCAAAAATGCTCCGATACTCAAACCTGACACGAATGTAATCTTGCGTAGTTAAGGCTCAAAGAAGAGCGAAAGTGTGTGTGTGTGCGTGCGCGCGCGTGTGTGTGTTCCTTGTGCACTTGCTCGGCTCGTGATGAAATGTTGACTCTTTCAAGACTCTGTTCTGGAGTCACTCAGTAAAATGAGTCGTTTCATTTGGTTCAATGCAAGGTGGGTTCCAGTGAACGGGAGCGAGAAAGGTCTGCCATTTATTATTATTTTTGTTTTTTGCAATGATTGCAATTTATTTTGGAATGGCAAGTGCCATATAAATATAATATAAATGTGTATTTGCACTTAAAAGTAAAAGACTTTAATTTTAAGTTTGGACATTGGACATTTTCATATTAGTTATGTTGTCCTATTAAAACTCAGTGAGAGTTAAAGGTTGCATTGTACTGAAACTTGTACTGAAAAATATTTATTTGAAACTGAGGGACAGTTTCATGTTCTATTATTGTTCCATAGGGAATAATGAACAATAATTAACTGTCAAAATAAGCAATCTCACTATTATGGTAACTGAAAAATGCCGCAGTAGTTTGTATGTGCAGCTGTCCTGTCACGTGAGTGTGATCAGGTCACGTGAGTGTGATCAGATCACACCATGTATTTGTCATTGACGTACAGCAGATATACCCAATGAGACCAAATGATAATAACATTTGATTTCTCCGATCACGGCTATAAACCTAAAATGATTGGACAATAATGGCAAAGTTATGTAATAGTCAGTTTTATTATGAACATTGAATAAAAAACAGAATCGGCAGGTCACACTTTATTGTTATTTATTTATTTTTATCAGAATTGGCCAAGAAAATTGCAACCGGTGCATCTGTAGTTGGTTTTACATGTTCCGTAACTTTACGATATGATGCATTTCAAGGGGTATATTCTAATTCAATTAATTTGGATACTATATATAGTTAGCCTTAGTAGCTTGCATACAATGTGATATCCTAGTTTCGAGATGACTACGCTGTGAATAACTGAGTCATTTAGCTGCAGTAACTCAAACGCCACAGAGACTCTGTAACACTGTTGTGGTACTTATTATGTTCCTAAGGTTGACAGGTCTGGACGTGTGTGGCGCGGCACGGGGACGGGACTGACAGGGGATTTGGGGGTGGGGGGGCAGGACAGTCTCTTAACTCAGCTGTTTCATAAAAATAGAAACAAACAAAAATAAATATCGAAAAAACGCAAGAAACTGGCATGGGAGTCGGGAACTGGCAGTGCACAGTGCACCGCTGTCTGGAGCAGAAGAGAAAAAACTGCGCCAATTAGGTTTATATTTTTAATTTTCCATACATAAAAACGAAATAAATATAAATCTTTCTCTGTGAGATTATATTATTGTATAGATTGCTATATTATAATTTAAATGTATTAGATTTGCATATAAAGCCGGGAAGTGAGAGTTGATCACAAGTGGTTACTGGAGGCGCCTTCTAATGCCAGGTGTAAACAGATATACTTGTTTACACTCGGCACATTCCATTTCTGTGGTTGTAGTTGATTCAGACAATGCACTGCACAATGAGGGTTAGAACACATTCACAACAACGAGGGAAGAAACAGTATTTTTTTTAACATGCAATACCAGAACACTTTTACACAATGAACATTACAAATAATCAATCAATAATACACTGCCTTCCAAATTATTATGCAAATTGGATTTAAGTGTCCTAAACATTTAATTTTTTGTTTTTCAATTAACTCATGGATGGTATTGTGTCTCAGGGCTCTTTGGATCACTGAAATCAATCTCAGACACCTGTGATAATTAGTTTGCCAGCTGAGCCCAATTAAAGGAAAACTATTTAAGAAGGACGTTCAACATTATTAAGCAGCCACAGGTTTCAAGCAACATGGGAAAGAAAAAGGATCTCTCTGCTGCCGAAAAGCCTCAAATAGTGCAATGCCTTGGACAAGGTATGAAAACATTAGATATTTCACGAAAACTTAAGTGTGATCATCGTAATGTGAAGAGATTTGTGGCTGATTCAGAGCACAGACGTGTTGATGCAGATAAAGGCAGAATGAGGAAGGTTTCTGCCAGACAAATTCAATGGATTCAGAGAGCAGAGGCTTAAATGCCATTACAAAGCAGCAAACGGGTATTTGAAGCTGCTGGTGCCTCTGGAGTCCCGTGAACCTCAAGGTGTAGGATCCTCCAGAGGCTTGCAGTTGTGCATAAACCTACTATTGGGCCACCCCCTAACCAATGCTCACAAGCAGAAACGGTTGCAGTGGGCCCAAAAAAACATGAAGACTCATTTTCAAACAGTCTTGTTTACTGATAAGTGCCGTGCAACCCTGGTTGGTGCAGATGGATGGAGTAGTGGATGGTTGGTGGATGGCCACCACATACCAACGAGGCTGCGACGTCAGCAAGGAGGTGGCGGAGTCATGTTTTGGGCTGGAATCATGGGGAGAGAGCTGGTGGGCCCCTTTAGGGTCCCTGAAGGTGTGAAAATGACCGTGACAAAGTATATGACCATGACCTCAACCCTATTGAGAACCTTGGGAGCATCCTCAAGCAAAAGATCTATGAGGGTGGGAGGCGGTTTGCATCAAAACAGCAGCTCTGGGAGGCTATTCTGACGTCCTGCAAAGAAATTCAAGCAGAAACTCTCCAAAAACTCACAAGTTCAATGGATGCAAGAGTTGTGAAGGTGATATCAAAGAAGACTCCTATGTTACCATGTAACTTGGCCTGATAAGATGTTTTTGATTGAAATAGCTTATTTCAGTAAATATGACCTCCTAATGCTGCAGATTCAACAAATAACCTTTTTCAGTTCTTTACAACCTATAAAATGTTTTGAAACTCGCTTGTGCATAATCATTTAGAACAGTGCATTTTGAGGATTGTTTTTTTTTTTTATAAATACTGTTATCATTGGGAGGTTTGTTCAATAACATTTGAATCATACCCTAACGGTTGATGACTTGAAAATTATACTGACTGTCATTTGCATCGACTATTTAGGAAAATCTGAGAAAAATATCATTTGCATAATAATTTGGAATGCGGTGTAAATCCAAGACAACTGAGCGGAGAGGGAGATCGATCGAGAGCAGGGGATCCGTTTCAGAACACGGTAAACTGCACTTCCGTCGTTTCAATGCTCGGATTTTTCCTGGTGGATTAAGCAAACAAAAAAATAATTAAATAATAAAATCGTCTGACATTCATGTCAGCCGATTGGCGATTTAATCGTCACTCTGCCTAAGCCCACTGTACTTAGGTGAGGACTATATTTAAACATAAGCTATTCTGAGAAAGATCATGCCTGAAAGGTGACTGTCTGTTGCTGCCGCGTTAATTAAAAGCTCTTTAAATGTAATACTGTCCTTACTTCTTTAATTTAGTTTTTATTTTTTCTTATCAAAGGAATCTTTATTCTTCTCTTGTGTAAAATAAGTCTTTGTTTGATCGTTTTTAAATTCTGAAGTGATCACCAAAGAGAACACCACTTCTCTGACGCTACAGTAGAGGCATTTGGGTTCATAAAACGCCGTTGTCATTTCACTCTGCACTGGGTTACCCATTCTATAATGTTATTAGTAGATGCACTGATATGTAGTTCACTTCTGCATGGTGTACTCATCTGTGCTGTCTGCTTCTAATGAATATTTAAAGAGAATTTTGCTTGAGAACCTGTTTTATTTTACCCTTGATTTGATGGCTTAGCTGAGATTGCAAATTGAAATTTTATTTTCTACACATTTCTTAAGTAGAAATTACTTTCTGATAGACAATTCTGTACCAGTTTGTGCAGCCATGTTGTGTGGTGATTTTTTAATAGACAGTTTTAATTGTTTGCCGTTTGTACAGCTCAAAAACAGTTTTCTAAGGAATTGGTTCCTGGCTGATGCCAGATTTTTGGGGCCAATCCAGATTTTGGAGAGTGTTAGCCCACCAATGGTGGGCTAACACTCTCCAAAATCGGAGAGTGCACCGGTTAGTGGGCTAACCGGTGTTTTGACCAATATTTTGTCAACAAGTGCAACATTTTCAGGTAACTTTGAAAAACGTTTATTTTAAAGTTTCTATATTTGAGAACATTTAACTTAACGCAAACAAATAAATACAAAGAACCTTTTGATAGATAAAAATAATCGAAGAGACAATATTAAATTACAATTTTATTTTGTATTTTGATGTGTTCCAGCGAGCACATCATCACTTCTGAAACTAGTTACTTGGTAGGGTTGTGATATGAACTATGACATCATTTCAGAGAGCTCAGTGATCTGTCCAATCACTATTGGAATGCTTGCTACATTTGACATTGAGCAAATTCAGAATCAAAGCAGTCTACGGTTTGTTTTTAAAGTACCGTTTGGCATGTTGCGTCACCTTTTCTGACCCTAAACCTAAATTTATTGCAAATTCACTCAATTCTAGAATAATCTCATCAAACCCACAAAGCGGAAAATCCAATGCTTTGACTTGTGGATTTTGTCTCCTTCCTTGATAACTGGCTAGCTTGAATGTGGTCCACAGGGAATTTTAGTTGAGTGACTCGAAATTGGTTTTCTATGAGCAACGCAAAGCAACCCTTTTTGGAAGAAAAGAATTTGGACAAAAAAAAAAAAATCATAGTTAATTGCCTGTCGATTGGCCCGTGCTCTTAATTTGGTGTTATCGTTATGCCTGCATTGCTGCGTTGTCTGATCCGTCCTCCCCTCCACAGTTCAACCCTGACGACAAGTCGGCCCAGCACCACAACGCCCACCACTGCCTGGAGATCACGGTCAACTGCAGCCCCAACATCGACCACTGCATCATCCGCTCCACATGCACAGGTCTCACACACACACACACACACACACACATACACACACTACTACGGCCTACATTTTTAACACATGATGAAATAATAACTGTATGTTAAAGATCCAGCTGGCAGCTTGCCCAAAGCCATAAACAAACTCTTATGTACATGGTGTTATTGGAAACCATTTTAGGTGTGTTGGCGCATAGTTGTGCTTCTTTTTGTTTTACTCCCCTGTTGGTTGTTAAAACTATTTCGATATTTAGTTTCAATTGTTCTCATTGCTGCTCTTAAACCTCTTGGCATGTATGGACGTGCATAGGGCTGTGCCGGTCATGACATTTTTGCTGTCAATCAATCGTCAGCCAATAATCGAATCGATTGCCATTATTGTCTCGTCTTGGGAGTCGGGAGGTGTTTTGTCCATGAGCGTCCCTGTAATGCACAGGCGTAGATTACGCATGGAGGGAGACGGGTCCCGATCTAAGGTCCAGAGCCTTCTTTCTTTCCCTCCTCCAGTGATGAGTGAAATGAGACTCCGTAGACTGCGTTGGCTCCTCTGCTGTGTGTGCACGAAGGAGACACATTCACTTTTGTACAAACAATAAAAGAAAATGTCTGGCCTGTTTGATTTTCAGTTGACTTTGTCGATGTTCCGTGCCGAGAGGACAAGCATGTTTACCTTCTGCATGTCTTCTGATGCATAAGCGAGAGGGAGGGGTGTAAAAAACTGTACGATGCATTATTATTATTTATTATTATAATATAAGGGGCCAGCCCAGAAGGCAGCTGACAGGCACCAGAGTAAGTTCTGCAAAATAAAAAAACCTATAACATCACTGTCAGAATGTATAGACATTCCAGAGATATCAATGTATTAAAAGTTCCTGAATTATAATTACTGGTAACCATAACCATAAGGAATTGCATAATACAAGGGAGATGTATTTATTGTGTATGGGTTTGGAAATATTTTCATTCTTTTTGTGTTTTTGGGTTCCCCTCTAGATGCCTCAAAGATTAGTTACAATGACAGCAAAAATGTGTAGCCCACTACACACAATTTATTTCATTATACCAATCAGCCACAACATTTAAACCACTGACAGGTCAAGTGAATAACATTGATCATCTCGTTCCAGTTGCACCTGTCAAGGGGTGGGATATATTAGGCAGCAAGTGAACAGTCAGTTCTTGAAGTTGATGCGTTGTGGGAAACAGGAAAAAGCGTGGGATCTGAGCCACTTTGACAAGGGCCAAATTGTGATGGCTAGACGACTGGGTCAGAGCATCTCCAAAACGGCAGGTCTTGTGGGGTGTTCCCGGCATGCAGTGGTTACTACCTACCAAAAGTGGTCCAAGGAAGGACAACCGGTGAACTGGCGATAGGGTCATGGACGCCCAAGGCTCATTGATGCACGTGAGGGGTGAAGTCTAGCCAGTCTGGTCCGCTCCCACAGAAGAACTACTGTAGCACAAACTGCTGATATAGTTAATGCTGCTATGATAGAAAGTTGTCATAACACACAGTGCATCACAGCTTGCTGTATGTGGGGCTGCGTAGCCGCAGACCTGTCAGAAGGCCTTTCTCAATCTGCGTTCTTGTCTGTACTTGTGTTCCTGTGGATTTGTGAAACGTCATCAGTCGCAGCCCAAGTACTGTTCTAATTCAAAGTCCGCATCAAGGCAAGTCCAGTCCAAATGCCCGGATGTGGACTTTATCGAGGCTGCATCGGTGGTGACTTGTGTGGACTTGGGACAGCCAAGTATCCCAGAATGCATTTCGCACCAAGCGGTGGAAATGGTAATGGCTCCGGGAGTCTGTACTCCCGAGTCGAACTTGCCAAGACTGAACTACCACGTCCGCAAGTCTGGACTTCGCGTACTTGGTATTGAGAAATGACCAGAGTGTCCAATGCTGACCCCTGTCCACCACTGAAAGCGCCTATGATGGGCACGTGAGCGTCAGAACTTGGATCAGTGGAAGAAGGTGGTCTGGTCTGATGAATAACATTTGCTTCTACATCATGTGGATGGCCGGGGTTGGGGTCGTATCGAGCATCTGAGGATGTGCTGGAACAACAAGCCTGATCCATGGGGACCCCACCTCACACCAGGACTTAAAGGATCTGCTGCTGACGTCTTGGGTCCAGAGACCACAGGACACCTTTAGAGGTCTTGTGGAGTCTGTGCCTCCACAGGTCAGAGCTGTTTTGTTTACACAATTAGTTGTTATAAGAGGTGGTTTTAATGTTGTGGCTGATCGGTTGAAGTCAGTTAAACCACTTACCTTAATTAATTAATTTATACGTTTATAAAATACATTATTATTATGAATACAGTTTTCTGTTGATTTACAAAGTACCGTAAAATAATAGTTCCCCAAAATGGATTAATAATCGTGGTAAATAATCGTAACCATAATACTGACTAAAATAGTTGTGCATTTTATTTTAGCCATCGTCATGCAGCCTTTCTTCAGAACGATCACCGCCATTAGTTGCGCCATGGGAAAACCACCCACACCCGCAGACACCGCCCGATCATGGAATTACACAGTAACCAACCCGGAACAAATAAACTTCTGCCACACAAAATAAACCAGAACAGCCAAATCCAACCATCCATTGAACTTTAACCAAGGGCTGACTACCCTGGACCACACTTATTGCTGCTTGCAGCCATATTCTTATTAGTAGAAGTAGTAGCCTTATTATTATTATTAGGGGTCCAGCTCCCACGCCCCCTTGTGGACTGCATATCGTTCACTACTCGTACACAGACAACCCGAGCCAATGCTGCATTTTGGGGGGGGGGTTGATCTGGCACTGAGCCAGCAGCGGACAAAGTCACAGAGCCGAAACCGGGCCGAAACAGGCACGGCCGGCGTGCAGGGACTCAGGTCGGACGTTTTGATGACAGAGTTTTTCATTGGTAGGTTGGTCGCTGGGGGAAAAAATACTCCATTCGGGAGCTGGGAAAAAATTTACCTTAAAACCTATTGGAGCTGCAGATATTCCGCTATGATCTAATTAAAATATGTATGCTTTATCATTTTTAACATTCAAATATATGAAAAATGATAATGCTCAAATTATAACTAAGGGAGGGATTGTGTAGGGTTTAACCATACATTAAATTATTTATGTATATTTATAGGAAAGGTAGATTATTTTATACATTTTCGGAAAACCTTAACAACCTGCGATTATGGCTGTATTTTTTGCGTGTGTGTGGATGACCGTCGATAACCGGCCCAGGCCTAGACCTGAAGTGCTTATTGCAAGGTTCTTCAGCAATGCTTCTATTTTGCCTATCTGACAGCCGCTATAGGACTGTGTGCATGGTGTTCACGACCAGCCTCCCTTTTCCAGACCATAAAATATATGCAAAGACTGCAGTTTTTCCAGAGTTTAATAGCATATCTATGGTTTTGATGCTTTGTTTTCAGTTTAGGTTGGTTGTTTCAGTGTCATATCCCCTCCATTTCATCTTCATTTCTTATTAAGTAATGTACAATTATTGTCGACATTTTTCATATCAACGACTCTCAATTCGACACACATTATGCCACGGGCCCCAAGATTTAGCCTCTTGGACGCCAAGCGGAGACTATATTTTTGCTTTTAACACATTATTGTACACTCTCTCATGGTGTTAATGTCTTGTATATGAAATAATGGTGAAGTTTAACAATTGATCATTCCACTGGGCAGCCCCTGGAACCTTGCAGGGCTCCTAGTGGGTCCACACTTATCTAATAGAAAGAAGATGAGTACATAGTTTGCTCACTGTTCATTATGTAAAGGCTAATGAGGTCATGAAGGTACCATAGTAGTCACGGCACAGGTAAAGAATGACAACTTGAAATGCAGAATCCAAGTTGATCCTCATATCTTTATTTTTATTTTTCCCCCCAGTGGGCTCAGCAGTGTGTGTGAGTGGCCAGGGGGCGTGTCCAACCATCAAACACTGCAACATCAGCGATTGTGAGAACGTAGGGCTGTACATCACAGACCATGCACAGGTAATGCTGAACAGACACCATTTTACATTATTTTCTGTTTTATCACCAGCCCCCAGTAACTAACTAATCCAAGCGGCAAGTGTGATCCTGAGTCTGATCCTCTATGTTCCAGGGCATATACGAGGATAATGAGATCAGTAACAACGCGCTCGCCGGCATTTGGGTCAAAAACCATGGCAACCCCATCATCAGACGGAACCACATCCACCACGGCCGGGACGTCGGCGTGTTCACCTTCGACCACGGCATGGTACCGTAATGAGCCGCCGTAGCACTGAGAATGCAGCGTGACGCCGCCTTCTCCTGCACCTGGTTTCAACTGATCACTCCCTCTCTCCCTCAGGGTTACTTCGAGAGCTGCAACATCCACAGGAACCGCATCGCGGGCTTTGAGGTGAAGGCCTACGCCAACCCCACGGTGGTGCGCTGCGAGATCCACCACGGGCAGACGGGCGGCATCTACGTGCACGAGAAGGGCCGCGGGCAGTTCATTGAGAACAAGATCTACGCCAACAACTTTGCGGGAGTCTGGATCACCTCCAGCAGCGATCCCACGATACGGTGAGAGCCCGCGGGGCGACTTAACGGCCCGGGGTGTGGTTTAGCGTTGACTACGCAAGTATTTCCTCTGCTGTGCCTACGGCAGTGGTGAGCTATTAATAGTTCTGTCCCTATCCGTAGTTGTGTTTTTGGAGGGGCACACGTAACCACCGGCGGTGATCTCAGGAAAAAAAAAAGGAGTGAGAACCTGCTTTTGGTGTTTTGACGTGCGACCATAAATCGGCGTATGGCTGGGGTAAAAGATATATACTCCCATAAGATTTAACTCTATTGTTTTAATTGCCATTGATTTGAAAAGTGTAGTATGGCTACTTGGTTTGGAAGTTTTAATGAATGAAATACCACTGTAGTCACATGACTTGACATCTTTACATTATCATTTTAGCAGATGCTTTTGTCCAAAGGGACTTTATTATTCAAACACCGATGGACGAGCCACCAGGGGAAATGAGGGGTTAAGTGTCTTGCTCAAGGACAGCATGCTAGCAGGAGGAGCCGGGGATCGAACTTTGAACCTTCGGATCCTGGGCTACTGCCCTCCTTTGAAATATAGCATTTCTATATTAGGCTGAATTTATTTTGTGAACTAATAAGGAAATTCTGTAAAATAAAATCGATTGGGGTTCATTTTAGAAATTTTTTTTATTGATTAATTTTTTTACTAAGCCTATTTGATCTTCATTTACTTTTCACATGTTTACAAATAACTGGCAGTTTGTATGAACCGGGCGTCATCTGTAGTGGAAATGTAACGACCCGGCTCTTTTATCTGATTGGCTAAGCAACCATAATGTGGCATTGACGAGCGCCGGTGCCGTTTGCCTCGAGTCGCACGGGAGAAGAAAAGCGGCGGCGTGTCATACTGAGTGAACAGAGGATTTCATGCGTCGTGCTCCAAACGATGTTTAGTGAAGGCACGAGTGGTTTCTGAGCACCTGAGGGCCGATATATCAATCGGCAGCTCGGGCTCGGCACTCAAATCTGCCTTGGTCCGGTAGATTCTGATCATATAGGAACCGGTGCTGTAGTGGTACCGGGTGCCAAACCCAACAGGATGTTTGAAAATATCCCGTGCATGATCATGTTTTGATTGAGTGTGCAGGAGAGCAAGGAGAATCAACGTCCTGCGTGCTACAATAATGAAATAAGAGTTAACCTATTTTAAATAGTGAAAATAGGAAGTCAATACCTGGTGGTCAATGTTGACATTTTGTTTAAAAAAAAAATAATAATAATAAGGAAATTAAAAAAAAAATTAAAAGCGCCAATGCTTAGGACCGGCAAAGGGTCAACCCTGTGTTATTAATTGTTGACAGTGAGATATTTATGCCAAGTAGTAACGATAATGTCATTCTTCGCCCACTTTATGTGAAGAATATTTAATTGATCTTCGCCATTTTAATAGACAATATGGTTTAACAGTCTTTTATGCAAGTATGTTTTTGTTTAATTGTGGTTTCATGTGGGGTTTTTTTCCACGTTTAAGTTTTGCACTTATCTTTACAATTGAGTAAAACTACCTCTAAACCTGATACTTTCCTCCATATCAAACTGTAAATAGTCCTTACCTTTTATAATTACCAGCATTGTGGAAAAAGGTGTCCAAATATTTGTCTAAAATTTTCATTCATTTGTCTTATAAAGTATTACATTTAACTCTGATACCTGCAGACAACCAGAACCCTGCTGTCACGGTGATGGACTGCCCTTGTCCCGCGTTCGTTATTATTTACTTATTTTAATTCAGATCCTGTTTCATTATCTAGGGGCAACGCTATATTCAACGGTAACCAAGGAGGGGTGTACATATTTGGCGACGGTCGGGGTTTGATAGAGAGCAACGACATCTACGGCAACGCCTTGGCTGGAATCCAGATCCGAACAAACAGCTGCCCCATCGTACGGCAAAACAAGATCCACGACGGTCAGCACGGAGGAATCTACGTGGTACGTGGGCGCGGCGAGGGGACGCGGCGGGAAATCGTTGGCGTCGACGTGCGTCTCGTGAATTTGACGCTCTGGTCGTTCGCTTTCAGCACGAGAAGGGCCAGGGGGTGATCGAGGAGAACGAGGTGTACAGCAACACCCTGGCTGGAGTGTGGGTGACCACCGGCAGCACCCCCGTCCTGCGCAGGAACCGCATCCACAGCGGTAAACAGGTAACGCTGTCCGCACGCATACACCAATAAGGTTCCGCATGGAGACCTTGTGTCTGAAATCCTACCTCATCTCAGTTCAGGATGACATTATTACAAATGTACGTTGCAAAATTGAAGATAAAAACTTAATTTTATTTTTACTTTAATTCACCCTCGCCTTGTGTTTCCGATATGCAGTAGCAAGACGGCCAAATGTTGTAATAATCCATCCAATGAGTAATTTACCCAAGCGCTGCGTTCCGCCACCTTTGTTTACACTCGCTCCCATGCACGATCAAGTAACCTAAAGCACCGCCTCGTAAAATATTGGCGTAACGCAGTATCGTGTCGCAAACCAGCGGCAGAAACTGCTTTACTCTCCATTCACACCGGAAGCCATGTCACTTGGCGTACGTCGTTTCACACGTTCATGCACACGTCCATGTATGCGCTTATGCACGCACCGCTTGCGTTTTATTATTACTTGTGGTATTATTAATAAATTACTATTATTACTGCTTATGATTGGCATTTTAATATGATATTTTTTTATATATATATATATATATATATATATATTAGTACATGATAGACGTCTTCCCCCAACTTATTTGTAATTCTGGTGAAAAGTGGGACAATTTGGTAGGGAATGTTGAAAACCGGACCCGCAAGCCCCAGAGCCATAGCTTGTGCACTACAGTAATTTAAAGAAAGTGTGCTCCGACTCAATAAAATATGGTATGTTTTACTACATGTCCACTTGAGAGTTCCACAGACCAGATTTTACGTCCATGAATTCCGTGAAAAAAATGTCAGTGTTTTTGCAGAAATGTCAGAAATGTCAGTGTTTTTGCTCTGGCCTGCTTGTCCCCGGCCCATGACGCAAGCGGTTCTTGGTTCTAGTCCAGCAGCCGAGCGGTGCTGCTCTGGGACCCGTTTTCCTGGCAGAGACCCGGTTCTTTTTGCGGTAGTAGCGCGAAAAACTGTCTGGGATTACCCACCGGCCCTCAAAATTCCTTGGTGGAAAAGGAGTCTCTCTTCCTCCTTCTCTCCTCTCCATCTCTCTTGCAGTCTTCAACTAATGATGAAAAAATACAATAACTACCATGACAACCTTCTGTCTGAGGATGTATGTGAGTGTAAATGTGCATACTGTAGTCGAAAGGGTGTGTGTCTGTGTGTGTGTGTGTGTGTGTGTGTGTGTGTGTGTGTGTGTGTGTGTGTGTGTGTCCCACAAAAATAAAATGTTGACTGATTTAAAACTATCAGTTGAACACTTACAAAAAATTAAAAAGTTTGTGGCATGGCCAAAGAAATTTCTTAAATACAACTCAATGGCACAGACACGTGCAACCGGGGCTGTGACGGTTACTCCAACCCGCGGCCACGTGACGTCACCGCAAGGTTGAGCGCACTACCGTCATCACCGCAAATAATAAAATTAAGAAAAAATATTTTGTATTCAAAATTTTTTGCTGGTGAAAGTTAGAGGAGTGATATGAAACTAGGGCTGCCCTCTCAAAGTCCAGTCCAGTCATCAGTGGGAAACCGGTAAGGAAGTGGTGCCCGTTCCTCCGTGCCGTTTCGTGCCAGAGCTAATCGGCACAAAGTGGAAATCCATTCCAACTTTCCTCCCTCGCCAGTCACGTCGCTCTCTTTCGCTCCGTTGGCTTCTCCCATTGGAAATGTAAGACTTCAGCCGCTTTGCCGCTGCGTGACGCCTCTGGCGTGAGCGTGCGGTCACGGCTGGATGATTACAACATTTGCTGCTACCGCGTATCGGCAACACAAGGTGAGGGTGAATTCCAAATAAGTCGGATTTTGATTGATGTCGCTTATTTTGCCTTTCCTGTGAATTTGAGAGCCCCGACAAGCACCTTCCTCTTTTAATATAAACCATTTATTAATTGAATACAGAGAAAACAAAGGGGGGGGGTTTAATACTGTGTAATACTGCGGTATTTCGGTAGATATCCTACTGTGAAATTTCATACCGTTACATCACTAATTAAGGGTTTACGGTGTTACTGACTAACTTTATTTAAGACAAATTCCTTACAATCTCATCTTAAGATGTTCAATTCACTGTTGCAGAATAATATTCGATGTTGGGAATCCTTTTTTAGGATGGCAGTTAATCGTCAGTAAAAAAAAAATCGTACTTAATCTCCACCTCACACACAAAGGCCTCAGTTTTGTTTGGCCTAAAATAAAAAGTCCTATTTTTACTCATTTGTGTCAGCCATTACTGTAGAGTACGCCCGTCAGCTCGCCACGCCACAAATGTGTCTCACACACAGATGTTGCCATGAATACAGGCTTAAACAGTCGGTTGCCGATTTGTGATTTAGAATAGACAAAGGCCGTTTGGATTCCTTAAGAGAGGAGGTCAAAGATAAACGACCACAGGAGCGTTCACACTATCAAACGGAGCGACGCTGTTTTTCCTGCTGTCCGGTGTTTGCTGACCAACCTCCCCGTGTCCACCTTCCTCTGCGCCGCAGGTGGGGGTGTATTTCTATGACAACGGCCACGGGGTGTTGGAGGACAACGACATCTACAACCACATGTACTCTGGTGTGCAGATAAGGTGAGAGACGACTCTTTCCCCTTCGCCCCTCCCCGTGTTTAAATCACATTTATTTGTAATTTACCATTCATCTGCCCCACCAGTGCCCGAGGGCGAAGACGGTGAATTTCACTCGGCGGCGTAGTAGGATTGGGTGCTGGGCAGGATCTCGAGATTCAATGTGTATTCAACCTAATATTGACGAGACGGCTCACAACACGTTTCCATACTGATGTTTTATGAATGTATGTACGTGAGCATAATTTGTGTGTCGGCGTGAAACCAACCGGTTGTGGTGCTCTTCCAGGACGGGGAGCAACCCCAAGATCAGGCGCAACAAGATATGGGGCGGTCAGAACGGCGGCATCTTGGTCTACAACTCAGGTGCGTCCCCGTAGCGGTCAATCTTCTCGATCCAGTTCCCGGGTATTTTTTTTTTTTTTGTTTTGTTTTTTTTGTTTTTTTTTCCTTTAACGGTAACTGTGCCGCCGGCCGCAGGTCTGGGCTTCATCGAGGACAACGAGATCTTCGACAACGCCATGGCGGGCGTGTGGATCAAGACGGACAGCAACCCCACGCTGCGGCGCAATAAGATTCACGACGGCCGGGACGGCGGCATCTGCATCTTCAACGGCGGGCGAGGTGAGCGCAGCCCGAGCGGCTCCTTAGTGGAAAGTGGGCGGACACGGTGTGTCCCCCTTTTTTTTTTTTTTTTTTGAGAGCTTGAACTCTGAACCGTGCGCGTGCAGGTCTGCTGGAGGAGAACGACATCTTCAGAAACGCCCAGGCCGGCGTGCTGATCAGCACCAACAGCCATCCCATCCTCCGCAAGAACCGCATCTTCGACGGCTTCGCCGCAGGTAAGGTCTCGCCGCATCGCGTCCTCCGAGCCCCCCCTCCCCCGCTTGCGGCGGGTAGCGGTGTTCTGAACCAAAATGTCTTTTGGCAGGCATCGAGATCACCAACCATGCGACGGCCACTCTAGAAGGCAACCAGATCTTCAACAACCGTTTTGGGGGTCTGTTCCTGGCCTCGGGGGTCAACGTCACCATGAAAGGTAAGCGGCGTGTAAGGAACCATGGAGACTGCTGCATGGATGCGGGGTAAACAGTCCACGTCGCAGTAGTTGATACCCGGCAGTGTCTCAACACGGGGTCCGGGACCCCTTCGAAGGGTTCCAGTGGGTCCCCAGCAAAATGAACAGTCAACCTTTCACTGACATGATGTTAGAGAATGTGAAATAATGACTGTTTTGGGTCCGGGTCTGGAGACAAAATCGTGTCGATCGGGGTCAGTGGTCTACTGCGTATGCTTGATATGGAAAATGATTGGGAATCGCATCAATGTTCTTGAATAAGCAATGGTTACGTGTAACGAGTGTAATGGCCGAAACGTTCCCTCTCCCTCCTTGTTCTCTCTACCCCCCTCGCTCAGATAATAAAATAATGAACAACCAGGACGCCATAGAGAAAGCGGTGAGCAGAGGACAGTGTCTCTACAAGATCTCCAGTTACACCAGCTACCCCATGCACGACTTCTACAGGTACGCAGGAAACGCAAACACCGCCCCGCCCGCTGATTCAGAGCGTTGGCGTGTGATTTCAGACGAACCAATCTCCCTCCTCCCTTTCAGGTGTCACACCTGCAATACGACGGACAGGAACGCCATCTGCGTCAACTGCATCAAGAAGTGCCATCAGGGCCACGACGTGGAGTTCATACGGCACGACAGGTGAGCGCCGCAGACGTCGTCGGCACTCGCGGCCCGAATCCGCCCGGGGGTCTGTTTTTATTCTTCTTCCTGTGTCTCTTCCCCCCCCCCCCCCCTCCCAGGTTTTTCTGCGACTGCGGCGCCGGCACGCTGTCCAACCCATGCACACTGGCCGGGGAGCCCACGCACGACACGGACACGCTGTACGACTCTGCGCCGCCCATCGAGTCAAACACGCTGCAACACAACTGAGAGGACAGACGGACACACATCACCACCATCGACCGTACACCCGTGCACGCACCCACACACATCCCATCGCACCCATCCACACCCACAGAGCCGTGTCACGCCCGCCCGCGGCGCGGAGGGAGGGAGGGGGGGAGGGAGGGGGGCGGGGGGGACCACACGCACACGAACCACAGACACCGACCTGCAGCCGCGACCACCCAGAGAGACTCTGCGCACGCGGCGCTCTCGGAGGCCGGACGGAGGAAGCAGCCTGGGCCGGGCTGCAGTGGCGGGAAGCCGCCACTAGAGGGAGCCGGTGGAGCGCCGGCCGCCAGGAGGGGCGGCTTCACCGAGCCGCCCTCGCTGAATGGCCACATGAGATTCATCATTCGAGACATTTTCTTAATGCAGTCCTTTCCCAGAGAGGGAGGAAGGGGGGGAGGGAGAGGCGGGGGGGGGGGTCGACCTACCCTGTTCCGGACCCCCCCGTCCCTCCCGTCCGTCCCTCCTCCCCTTCCCCCAACTTTTATCTCCCACGCGCCCCACACAGCACACGTCCGCTTCAGAAGAACTTGCTGCTTCCTCTCAGCTGCCGTCCTCATTGGCTGTCCTGGCGGTTGTAACTAGGCAACGAACAGGCAGATGTAGCTCTCGTGCGTGGGTACAGAAGAGCGAGACTTGTGTATGCGTGTGTGTGTGTGTGTGTGTGTGTGTGTGTGTGTGTGCGTGTGTGACGGAGCACTTGGGCTTTTTTTTTTTTTTTTTTTCTTTTTTTAAATATGTTATTCAGTGGATTCGATTTTAATGCTTTCTCATGTAGTTTTGTATTTTCAGGCAAAAATCTGACTGTATTTGAATGTCTTTTATTTTATTATATATTATAATTATTGTTATTAATTTTTTTTTTCTTTTGGTTAGCGTCCCCTCCTGCCCCCCCCCTCAGCCCCGTTCCCCTCCTGCAGCCGCTCCAGCGTCCCAGTGATCCAAGTTCTTTCTGTGAAAGAGAATCTTCTTAAACACTAAGAGAAAATACAATTAAATAACAAAAAATAATAAAAAAAAGTAAAAGAGGAAAACCCTCTCCAGTATGTTAGCTTAAACAGCAGGTGGAGGAGCTCCACACTTGTATAAAGGGGTGTGTGTGTGTTTTGTGTACAGTGAGTACAGTGCAAGTCGTATGTCCGTGTGTGTATGGGTTTTCCTTTCAGTTTTTATTTTTTATTTTTCCCTTTTGAGTTGATGCAGTCAGTGTTTTATCTGGAGAGGGTTTCAGTCGGAGGCCTCTGAGGTCCTCGCTAACTGGGACGGACGGGCAGATCTGCAACCCATCCCCCCCCTCCACTCCCTTCCCCCAAAAACCCAGATTCCTACCCACCCCCACCCTTCTGTGTATCGTGGTGACTGTGGCTCCCCATGCAGCCTGAATCGTATGCATGTACCATAACATCTAGACTTAATATATTGTGAAGTATTCAATAACCATTATGTAGATTGCTAGTCGGAATTCAAAAAAGGGGTTTAATTTCCTAGAAAGGCAAAAAAAGACAACAAGAAACTGGTCATTTCTAAGAAAATAAAACTTTATTAGATCACATGCGTTTGTCTTGAGTTCACAGCTCGTTGCAATGAGGGACGCGGTCGACTCCACCTCGCTGCGTCTGGCGTCGGACAGCTCCGGAGGCGATCGTCTCCCCGCGTTACGCAGCCTGGCAAATGATTGAATACTTCTACAGTGTCCCTGTCTGTCATTAGTGTGAAATGTATTCTGTACGGAACTGTCTGGCTTGACTCCGAAGATGCCAAAGATTTATTCGGTCGTTACAAAAGTCGGCAGCGACAAACGTTTCAATGGTCTGGGCCATTTTGGAAAAAAAAAAAAGTGCTCCATAAACTGGAGGGAGATTTTCATTAAGATTCAGATGAAAGATTCCAGTTCTGTCCAAACTGACGCTGATACTTTTGGGTGCCGGCGAGAGCCCAAATGACTTATTTTGATCATCTTCATTAACTGTTCCGCTGCGTTTCTTTAACAACTTATATAATGAAACGGGAAATCGTTTTTGTTTTTTTATACGTGCTCTTAGCCAGTTCCAGCACCAAACCGGCCGCAGTATGGCTGCTGAAACTGTTGAGCAGGTAACAGGAAATGTACATAGGAATTGTTTGGCATGTTCTAAATCCAGAATGACAAACGCACTGACCGCTGGTTCAGTGTCCAATTCTACACCGGACAATTAAGATGTAAATCTACCAGATCTCAGACTCTGATCGAGCAGCCACACAAGTCCACACTCGCCCCTGAACTTGTCACGCCAACTTCGCCATAGATATAACGCGTTTGGTGTAATCGATTAATGCACCTTTTAACGCGGCCGTCGACCGGCACAAAGCAGCTCTTTGTTGTTCACACCCATCGCACGTCATAAAAGTATTAAGTCGCTCTTCCAAAATCTATTTTCACCGCCTTGTGTAACTGCAGAGTACACACAGGGATCGTGCCATTTGTACAAATTAAACCATGTTTATTAAACTATAAAAAAGCACGGGCTTTTTTTTTTTTTTTCCTCTCTTCCCCCTCTTTCCTCAATTTTATCTTGACAAAACTTACCCTTCTACATCGGAAACACTACGAGGCGCTTTCCTCTAATTTCACTCGCGTACATGATTGGGGGTTCAGTGTTTCTACCCCCCCTCTCAGGGTGCGGGGCGGCACCGGGCCAGGATCTCGGCGACGTAGCTGTTGTTTTTTGCCGCCAGTTCTTCCTTCATTCTCCCGAGCTCCGCCTTCAGCTCCTCGTCCGTCATGGCGGCGGCGGGCAGCGACTTCACCTTCCCCAGGAAGCCGTGGATCAGACTCTCACCCGCCTGTAGGGGGGGGGGGGGGGGCGGACCGTGGGGTTAAAGTGTTTCCCACGGCAACGTTACAAACTGTATAGAACAGTCACTCTGGGATGACGGGGAGGAACGGAGCGCACACACTCTACACCCTGATGCAGACACCTCCGTACTGCAGAGCGCTGTTTTCCAGACTCTTTTCCTCCAGCTGTTGCGCTTGTCGGACTCGATGTAAAGGCGGCTTCAGGTTGATTACAAACGTAATCCACGTCCCCCTCTGCTGGAGGTTTCTACAAATTCACGTTTTCAAGAGTTCGGCAGAGGCCGCGAGGATCGAAAACGTTGGGGGGCGGCGGTGGCATTTCCTACCTGCTTGTCGGCGCGGCGTCTTTTGGCTTCGGGCCCCTGCTCCTCCCCGTCCCCCGCCGGATCCTGGAACTCCTCCAGCTCGGCCGCCTTCTCCTTTGCCATGGCGATGACCGACGGCGGGAAGGACGCCAGCTCCGCCACGTGGATCCCAAAACTCTGGTCGCACACGCCTGCGCGGGGGCGGCACATGACACAAATAGAGGCGGGGAGGGGGGAAAAAAAAAAGGGGGTTATAAATATTGTGGTATATAAATAATGTTGTTCATATTTAGCAGGTCAAACATCAACATCACCCAGGTCGCTCATGTGGAACGGTTGTGTAACAGCGCCTAACTCGCCATAGTTTTTGTAATAAAGATGGAGGGGATGTGGATGTTCGCATTGACCTCATTTAAAAAAGTTTTGTATTGTCCTTTTTTTTTTTTAGCCTGCAGGTCTCCAGTGTTTAAACAATGCATTTATTTAAAAATATAAACTTGTACTTTTATTGTGACTTGATTACAGGTCTGGGTGATATCGCGACGAGAGACTAAATATCGCCTGGGATCGTAATATCACAACAGTGTGCTCTTGTCATCCTCCAGGTCGTCACAGGACAGAGTTATTGCAGCAGTTGTTGAGTTAAGAGTTGCATTGCAGGTTGAGAACTTGAACTCCACTTGCAGATTAACTCTGTCCTGAATGCAATTGCGTTCAAATACTCTGTTGTGTGCCCAGCATGCTGACAGCACAGGTTTAATAAAAAAAAAAAAAAGTAATATCCCAATACAATTAAGATGTTCTAATCAACACCTCCACCTGCTTGGTCACAATTTAATATTCCTTCTGTGTAAATATCTCAGGAAAGCACCGACAGCCACATTATTGATGTATTATCAAGGTATTCGTATCCCCGCCCCCCTCAAAAAATAAAAAAAATAAAAAAAATTTAAAAGAAAATGAAGCGAACCCACCGGGCCGGACCCTGTACAGCATGGTGAGCGTGTCCTGGGTGGTGAGGGCGGTGACGTGCAGGTTGCGCACGGTGGCGTGGTGCGCCGCCAGCGCCGTCAGCTCGTGGAAGTGGGTGGCGAACAGGCAGAAGCTGCCGATGCGCGCGGCGATGTGCTCGCTGATGGCCCAGGCCAGGCCGAAGCCGTCGTACGTGGACGTGCCGCGCCCCAGCTCGTCGATGATGATGAGGGAGTTCTCCGTGGCCGAGCTGCAGAGGAGGAAGATGGAACTTACGGTGTCGTCCCGAGTCGCAAAGGGAGTATAACTTAAATTATAATTTGTGTGTGTGTGTGTGTGTGCACGCGCGCGCCCCACCGCAGGATGGCGGCCGTCTCCAGCATCTCGGACATGAAGGTGGAGACGCCCTTGACCTGGCTGTCCCCGGCCCCCACCCGCGCCAGCACACTGTCTACCACGCTCAGCTCGGCGCTGTCGCACGGCACGAAGCTGCCCATCTGAGCCATGAGCGCGACCACGCCCACCTGGCGGATGAACGTCGACTTTCCACCCATGTTGGGACCTGGGTGGAGGAAAGGAGAAAGAGAGAGGGCGGGGTCCATTGGAAAGATGTCAGTATCCACGGGCGTCTGCCATTGATGTATTTACATGGATCAGAGTGAAAATATTAAATATATACTGTGAGTTTATACAAGGTTAGGGTGAATGAAATTCAAGGACTTTCAAGTCTAAAGCACTATTTTTTTATTTAAGGGAGGGACATATATATACACATACACACACACACACGTGTGTGTGTGTATATATATATACACACACACACACACACACACACACACACAGACAGACACATACATATATATATATTTGCCTCAGTGATTTATTTATATAAGTATATCCATCTATATTAAACTTGTCTATTTCCAACCACGCTGGATTAACTCCACATTTCCCTGACATAATCGATGTCATAAAAGTGATTCTGGAAAAGTTTTTAATGATCGCGTTGTTTTCAAGTACTTTTCAAGCATTTCAGCACAAAAGGGGCTATTTTCAAGGTATTCAAGTACCTACATTTCTGAGGGGGAAATTCAAGCACCTCCAGACCTATCTATCTATCCATCCATTACGAATGGATTATTTCACTACAAGCCTCCTCAGACTCACTGTCCGACTGAAGTCAATGAGGATTATTATTCTTTTCAGGGAACCATCTGCTGGTTCGGTTCTTCCTCCGTATCTCACCGGTGACGACGTAGAAGCTCTTCTCTCCCTGGACGAAGGTGACGTCGTTGGGGATGAAGGCGGTGTCGGCGTCCGTCTCCATGCACGGGTGGCGCGCCTGCCGCAGCTCCAGGCGCCGGGGGCCCCCTTCCAGGAGGCGGGGCCTGACGTAGGGCACCGGGGCGGAGACGGCCGCCGTCGCCAGGCTCACCGCCACGTCCAGCTGAGCCGTGACGTCGCTCAGGGTCTGCAGCGGGTCGACGTAGCCTGGCGGCGGCGGGCGGAGGAATGTCAAGACAATGTCAGAATAAATGAGAGCGGCAACTGAAGCCGGGTCGTGTGAAATTAAACGTGGGTGTCGCGACACATCAACAAGAAATATTTAAAACGGACAATTTTATTTTATTTAAAACCTTGAATCGCCACCAACGCAAATCCCCGTTACTTCGAAAGAACGGCATCGGCTCGGAGCTTTGTTTCGAGGTTATCACCGGCAGGCCACACTCGACCCAGTTCCCCGCTGGAGACGCCCGCGTCGGCGCCTCCCGCTCGGCTCTGACGGAGGCGACGCAAGATGACGACCAAGGCGTTCACGGACGAGGGCGCGAAGAGAGGGCAACACGTGGGAAGAGGGACCACAAGAATGACAGCAAGCAAGGCTTATTGATTTATCCACGGGTACAGAGTTCAGGGTGAACTCCAAATGTGTGATTTGGGGAACAAACCTCAAATCACATGGAATCAGCCCTCCCACCCCCCCGGGGGCCGGCGCCTACATTTTCCCTCCCGGGGAGGGGCTGAGCAGCATGTGAGCGCCGCGCCCTCCTCCCCCCTCCTCCTCCCCCCTCCTCCCTCACCTGAGGCGATGCTGATGATCTCCTTGACGATGGCATTTTGCGATTCCTCGTACTCGCCGCGGCTCTTCGCGTACTCCTCGTTCAGCGCGCTCAGCTTGCTACAGACAGACAGACAGACAGACAGACAGACAGATCAAAAACGTGCAGGTGCGCCAGGCTCAGACATCTCAAACGGTCCCAAACGATATCTGTTCTAAAATAATACTGAAATACACACAAAAAATAAAAAAAATAAAGAAAAAAAAGAAACATTTTGTAATGTAAAATAATCAAGAAATATAAACAGAAAATGTTTTAACTAATTAAATAACTAAAATTCTAACAATAATCAAGAGCTATTTGGCAAATATACAATAAACCTAAAATGAACAATGACCTATGAATAAAAATAAACCTACAATTTACCATAAACAATAAAAACAAAGCTTGCTTTGCAAAAAAATGTAATAAAATTGTCTATATCCACAATAAACCAAAAAAAGAGAACAGTGAACAAAGAAAAATAAATTCTTTCCTATTGTGCTAGTTTCCATACATATACTGTAAAGCGGTGGTTCTCAAACTTCTTTTTAAAAGTGACTAAGATCTTTTTTCAGCTGAGTTCCTTGGGATTGGGAGGAAGAAGAAAAAAAAAGAAAACGAACATAAATTACGATTATGATAATTATTACTGTAATGTATGTGCATCGTATTTTTTTTTTTACATTATACATAACCAATATTTTTTTTAAACACTTTTTCCAGAGAAACACATTTGAGAAACACTGCTGCAGAGTATATACACAAATTAAGACTTGTAATGTTCTGTAAAAACTTAGTTTAACCCTAGAGCACAGCTAAACAATCACCTCATTTAGCGCAGAGTTCTTTTTCAACGAGAATCACGCTCTCCTTGCTTCCATGCGCCAAATTAAAGGTGCGCGGTCTGGATCCCAAACAATGACTCTTTTTCACGACTAGAAACAACGGATTTCACGCGTGATCCTCATTAAGTGGCGAGCGTGGTGCCACCGGACCCGAGTTCTGAGAAATGTGGCGCTGAAGGAATCACCGTAGAGCATCTGCTGCGGTTTTGTTTTAATTCATTAGAGATACGTGGCTCAGATGACGCCTCAACGCGCAACATTCTGCAGTTTATTTTGCAACTTTTTGGCACATCAACGGCATTCGCTACTACCCTGGGGTAATGATCATAATACTTATAATAATAATAAATAGAGCTGCAGGCAGCAATGCACGAGGTCCAGGTTGGTGGGTGTGATGTGTGTGAGGACGTGACAAAACGATGTGCGATTGCAAAATTGGAACCATCGCCGCGCAATGGTCCTACCGCTGCCGGTGCCTTTTCGAATATTAACTCCACAAATCTCGACGCAGAGTCGCAGTGAAGAGAATACGGACAATCGGAAATGAGCGTTCGATTTTCCAACCTCGATAATCACGAGCGGGTTTGAGCAGATTTGGGCGAAGCCCGAGCCGCAGGAGTCGGAGCTCAGCTGGGGCGCGCAGCGTGTGCGTTGTAAGAATGCAAAGAAAATGTGTTTTTCCGATTCAATAGAACATGATATTTTACAATATGTCCACTTGATTCGTCCACTTGAGAGGCCAGGACCACGTGCCGGTCTTCTCCGGTACGCGTTCCATAAGAGCAGTTGGCGTTATGGATATGACCTGGATTGTGATATCAAAGATATAATAATAATGTGCGACGGAAGCCGATGCTGTGATATGATGAGTACAATTAGGGAGAAAAAAAAAAAAAAAGTCTGATGAGACAAGAGCTATTGAAAAGAGCCGGCTCCCACGGCTACCGAGCATTAGTTTTATGAATGGAATATTTTGTTCGTATTTTTTCCCCACCACAAAAAAAAGAACATTATTTATAATGATTTGATGTGACTGGAATCAAAGTCTCTTATTGAAAAAGCGTTTTCTTCACAAATCAAGACTCGTCAGGGTTAGTGCTGAATAAAACACATACAGGCGTGGACAAATGTGTTGGTGCCCTTGCAGCTTATTGAAGCAATGCTCCATTTCATCTGAAAAGTGATGAAATTAAAAGCAATTTTCTCATGTATACCTGCGCGCCTTTGGTAGGTCATAGAGTAAAGCAAAAAAAGCTGTGTAAAGAGATCAATTATTGCCAAAGAGATGAATCACATTCTAAAATGACCTGGACAGATTTGTTGGTACCCCTCAGAAAAGATTATAAATAATTGGATTATGGTGATATTTCAAACTAACCGTTTTCTTTCATTGGTATCACACGTCTTCAATCTTATAATCACTCATTCAGCCTGTTTAAATGGAGAAAAGTAGTCACTCTGCTGTTTGGTATCATCGTGCCCACCACACTGAACATGGACCAGACAAAGCAAAGGAGAGAGTTGTCTGAGATCAGAAAGAAAATGATAGAACAGCATGTTGAAGGTAAATCTACAAGACCATCTCCAAGCAGCTTGGCGTTCCTGTGACTACAGTTGCAAACATCAAGAAGTTTAAGGTCCATGGGACTGTAGCCAACCTCGCTGGACGCGGCCGCAAGAGGAAAATCGACCCCAGATTGAACAGAAGGATAGTGCGAATGGTAGAAAAAGAGCCAAGGACAACTGAACTCCAAGGTCAAGGTACATCGGCGTCTGATCGCACCAGCCGTCTCTTTTTGAGTGACAGTGGGCTCCATGGAAGAAGACCCAGGAGGACTCCACATTTGTAGAAAAACAGAAAAAAGCCAAACTGGAATTTGCTAAAATGCATATTGACAAGCCACAATGCTTCTGGGAGAATGTCCTTTAGACAGATGAGTCGAAACTGGAGCTGTTTGGCAAGTCACATCAGCTCTGTGTTCACAGACAAAAACATTAAGCTTTCAAAGAAAAGAACACCATACCTACTGTGAAACATGGAGGAGACTATTCTGAAGTGGCCTTCTATGAGCCCTGATCTGAACCCTATCGAACATCTCTGGAAAGAGCTGAAACATGCAGCCTTCAAACGTGAGACAGCTGGAGCAGTTTGCTCCGGAAGAGTGGGCCAAACTACCTGTTGACAGGTGCACAAGTCTCATTGAGAGCTGCAGAAATCGCCTGATTGCAGTGTTTGCCTCCTAATGTTTAAATCGAAATTTCATTTTTGTTATAAACTTGAGAAATTGAACATGATACTGGTTACTGATACTGGAATTAAATTCAGTTACTAGGGGCAGATCTAATCATATTTTTTCATTCCCTACCATGTTTAAAGGAAGGTGTCATGCCTGCCTCATATTGCACTTTCATTTAACAATTGAGTATTAAATGTTGTATATAGTTTAAGATTTAATTTAAACATTGGAGATCTTGAATGTTGTTTTAATTTAAGACCATGGGCAAAAGTTCCTTACTTTAAGGGTTTTACAGAATAAACGGAAAGAAGTCATATTTGATTCCCTTTATTTTTAGCTATTTAGTGACTCAACGCCGTGAGTTTTGAGACGCACGCACGCACGCACGCACGCACGCACGCACGCACACACGCACACACACACTAAACAAAACTGTGAGCAAACATAACAACAAAATAACATTTTGAAAAATGTATCCTTCAGATACAAAACACCCGGTCGCCAAATTCCTCCGCATCCCTTCGACCTGAAGGCTGGGTGGTGCTTCCCGCACAGGTGCCGTTTGCGTTTATACTCGCACAGATTTCTACGCGTCACAGTACGTGTCCAACGTACAGAAAACACACCTACGACAGCCCATAACCCCCGCGGAGACGTGGGCCGGGCTTCGGGCGGCGTGTGTTCTGGGTCTGACCTGTTGGTGAAGCGCACGCCGTTCTTCTGCACGTCCAGCGTGGTGAACTTCCTGTTGTTCCTCAGGCCCTTCTCCTCCTTGCAGGTCACCCTCAGGTAGAAGCCCAGCGCCGCGTTGGACTCCAGCTTCACCGTCTTGCCGGCGTCCAGACCTGCACACGGGCGGGGCGGCCATTACAATTACTTACTGATGCAGTGAGCGTAAACATTGAATAACCTAAATCAATTAAGTAAAATAAGCCGAGAAATCAAATGACGAACCTAGATGTAGGTGACTGTATGTAATGGCATTACTATTTTTATTTTGAAAGTAGCTTTTTAGTATTTCAAAAGTACTATGGTGTTGATATTTATTTTCATCCGTACGGTACAACCACGTTTATTATATTTATTTTATTTATACCCATAAATGTATGTGACGAATAAACCTCTTGAAAATCTTCAAAATATTTAATTGAAATTATCCTGGGCGTAGTATCGTTTGTTTGTATATTATTTTGTATATTTTTCTGAAAAGTGTGTTCATCTCTTTGCCACAACAAATTCCTCTTCTGTGGAAATCGAGCGTTTTCACTTGGGCCTTTGTTTATTTGGAAAAAAAGAAAAGTATTTTGACCTCTCACCTCTTAGAGCTCATCAAGAGCGGTTTTTCAAACTCATTTTAACCACTAAGGTGTCAGTTATGGCCCTTTTACTGCAAGCCCAAAAAAAAAAAAGTTGTATTTAAAAGGAACTTTATATCAATAACCGTAACTACAAATTGCACTATTTGGTAAAAAAAAAAAAAAACACAAATAATTCTGGAAGAAGAAATGCAAGAGTGTGTGTGTGTGTGTGTGTGTGTACCCAGCTCCCTGGCTGCGCTGCTGAGCACGGCCTGCATGCTCTTCTCCAGAGCGTCCATGTTCTCCCTCAGCTCACTCAGCGCCGGGTCGAAGGACGCCTTCACCAAAAACTCATGGTGGTCCACCTGCGCACGCACACGCACACACACACACACACACACACACACACACACACTCTAAAAGTTGCACCCAACAAAATGTAGAACCAGCCTGTTTCACAATATCTTTAAGGTCCTATGATGAAAAACAAAAAATGTTCAGTGCTTGCGCACATACATTCGGGTCTCTGATGGGCCTACTAACATACAAACTGTGAAAAAGACAACCTGGTCAGTTTTTTTTGTCAGCTGCCGATTTCGGAAAACACCTGGTGAATCAAGCTTTCAGATTTGAAGCCCCTTCCTATGGAACGTCAAGTGGGGCTTCGGTAGAACTACAACCGCCTTCAATCTGAGTAACTCCACCCACGGCTGTAGCGCAAGACCTATCGAAGCTATCGAAGCTGAGAGCTAAGCAAACAAAACGGCAGATGAATTTATTTTCCAAAGTTGCCGTAATTGAATGAACTGAAAAAGCCGCGAGCCCCGCCGTCTCCCGCGGTGCTCCAAGCTCCGCCGTCAAAGTCGGGACAAACTTTTAAAATGAGGCCTCGTAGATCTAATGCGAGTGAAGATTCAGCGACTGGACTGATTATATTGATTATATATTCAACAGATTTTGGTGTACGGCTAAGGTGAAATGAGTGAAGGTTTACAGAGAAATACAACAGAATCTGGAGTAAAGTTCAAACCCCATTGGCTCAGAACTAGGGGCCTGGCTGTTCATTTACATTTAAAGCTACACACACAGGAAACAGCCCGTTTTGGAAAACTTTGCTTTTGAGGCATGTTACAATGGCTAGAATGCATAATCTGAGCGGTATTTTAAGGAAAAAAATAAAAATGAAAAAAAAACTTTTAAATTATATTTTGGGGACATCAGAGACCACATTAACTTGTTGAAAAAGAGCATAATTAATAAATTTGACCGTTTCACCATTTTTTTTTTTTGTTATCACCCAGCCCTATTATTTGCTCACTACATAGATAACCCCCCCCATCAAAAAATGTTTCACATATTGAAAGTAATGTAATATTATTAAAACATATACATATATATATATGTATATGTGTTTTCTTAGATGTAAAAACATACATAGACAGAATCAACAACCCCCCCATCCACCCCCCAACAAAAATGATAAAAAAAAAAATCTAATTATAAAAAATATAAATTTAAAACAAAACTAAAAATATTTTATTTATTATTAATTATTATTATTATAATTATAGAAGAATAACCAATCATAGAAGAAAACCAACTGACAAAAAATCTTTTTAAAGGGAAAACACAACAACAAAAAGGTTATTCCATGGATTTGGTCTATTTACTCATTCCATGTTTGCAAGTCTCTGGACGGAAATTTGAGGTCAAAGAAATTCAAATATTGAGAATAGGTCACAGATTTAATGAGACACAGAGTAATCGAAAAAGGAATACGGATGATTAGCATTTTGATATTTGTATTGTTTTGCCCCCTGACCTGGTTCATGTCCAGCGTGGTCTCGATCATCTCCTGGAACTTTGAGAAGTCGTCCTGCAGGTCCCTGAACGGAGCCAGGAATGAGGCCTCCAGCAGGACCTGGTAGCTACCTGCAACACACACACACACACACACACACACACACACACACACACACACACACACACACACACACACACACACACACACACACTTACATTACATTACATTTACATTTAGTCATTTAGCAGACGCTTTTATCCAAAGCGACTTACAATTATTCAAACACCGACGGACGCAGCCATCAGGAGCAATTAGGGGTTAAGTGTCTTGCTCAAGGACACTACAGCATGCTAGCAGGAGGAGCCTGGGATCGAACCAGCAACCTTTGGATCACTAGACCACCAGCTCTACCTCCTGAGCTACCATCCCCAATGGTACCATCCCCAATGGTTCACACAGTGAAAGTGTCCATGTTACACATGGGGCTTTTGTTTCAAAAATGGATTAAAATAAATAAATCTACAACAAAAACACACTTTGTTTGGAAAAAAATAAAAATAGAAGGCTCTGATCTGAGCTGCGGATCACGCTCCACCATTTTGCCGAATCAACAATGCATTTCTCCTCGTCTTAGTCATTTTCGTGAGCCACTTAAAAAAATATTGATGTAAACGTTCGCTCTGTATGTATTTGTTTATTTGTCCATAAAAATCTTCCCTTCAACATTTAATATATTCAAAAATGATAAAGATCAATAGTGAGGCTGGGTCTATTCATCCATGTATGTGTGTATTGGAACCTATAATAAACACAATCGTACCAGAGTATCTCTCCAGGGCGCTGATGAGCGCCGGGATGTGGCTCACGGCTTGGTAGACGCGGTAGCAGTCCTGCAGCGAGGCCGAGCGGCGGTGGAACTTCTTGGCCAGGCGGTGCAGGTCCGGGAAGCGGCGCAGGAGGTCGTCCTGGAGGATCTGCCGCAGCTCCGAGTCACACACCAGGCTCTCCACCAGGTCCAGCCTGACACAGACAGACAGACAGACTTTTGTTTCATAAGAAAAAAATCTGGATTTTCAATTGCCAAAATTTCATTTTTAATGATTATTTTTCATTTTCTGGTTTATTATTATCGTTCATTGTTAATTTTTTTTGTGTTTATTTTATTGTTTGTTGTTTATTGTGGTTTATTTGTATATTGCCAAATTTCTTCTGTTTATTTATGTTAGTATTAATTACTAAGTTTAAAGTCTATTTTTATTGTAATATTTTACATTCACTGCCTTTTTTTTTCCCCCCCGGTTAAATTTTAAGTTTGCCTTGTATAGCCAAATTATATTCCTATTTCACCCAATCACTTTATTACGATTGCCTATTGCTTTTGATGCGAGCCGCTGTGACTCCACAATTTCACAATTTGGAGTCTCTCCCCGATGTGAATCTACAGCAGAGCGTTCCTGAAGCATAGCTTGGTGGGGCAGCAAGACGACCACCACCCCAAAAAAACAAAACAAAAAAAACACAATTAAGTCTGCAACGGGAGGATGTATGAATGGATGGATGAAATGATGCTCAGCGGCCTCATGATCCGTGCGGGCCCACCTCTCTTCTATTCGGGTACGGTCCATCAGCGGCTGCTTGATCCACTGGCTGATGAGCCGCTGGCCCTGCGGGGTTCGGCATTTGTTCAGGATCCCGGCCAATGAATGAGCTCCGCTGGTGTCGTCTGGCGACCCCTAGGAACCGGGACGGAAGGTCTCGGCATGAAATCAGTCACGTGAAATAATCGTTCCACCTTGTAGCTCTATCTCATAGTTGCACCTTGTAGCTCTACCTCATGGTTGCACCATGTCTCTCTACCTCATAGTTCCACCTCGTCTCTCTACCTCATAGTTCCACCTCGTCTCTCTACCTCATAGTTCCCCCTCGTCTCTCTACCTCATAGTTCCACCTCGTCTCTCTACCTCATAGTTCCACCTCGTCTCTCTACCTCATAGTTCCACCTCGTCTCTCTACCTCATAGTTCCACCTCGTCTCTCTACCTCATAGTTCCACCTCGTCTCCCTACCTCATAGTTCCACCTCGTAGCTCTACCTCATAGTTCCACCTCGTAGCTCTACCTCATAGTTCCACCTTGTAGCTCTACCTCATAGTTCCACCTTGTAGCTCTACCTCATAGTTCCACCTTGTAGCTCTACCTCATAGTTCCACCTTGTAGCTCTACCTAATAGTTGCACCTTGTAGCTCTACCTTGTCTCTCTACCTCATAGTTCCACCTTGTAGCTCTACCTCATAGTTCCACCTTGTAGCTCTACCTCATAGTTCCACCTTGTAGCTCTACCTCATAGTTCCACCTTGTAGCTCTACCTCATAGTTCCACCTTGTAGCTCTACCTCATAGTTCCACATTGTAGCTCTACCTCATAGTTGCACCTTGTAGCTCTACCTCATAGTTGCACCTTGTAGCTCTACCTTGTCTCTCTACCTCATAGTTCCACCTTGAAGCTCTACCTCATAGTTCCACCTTGTAGCTCTACCTTGTCTCTCTACCTCATTGTTCTACCTCGTCTCTCTTCCTCATAGTTCCACCTTGTAGCTCTACCTCATAGTTGCACCTTGTAGCTCTACCTTGTCTCTCTACCTCATAGTTCCACCTTGTAGCTCTACCTCATAGTTCCACCTTGTAGCTCTACCTCATAGTTCCACCTTGTAGCTCTACCTTGTCTCTCTACCTCATTGTTCTACCTCGTCTCTCTACCTTATTGTTCCACCTTGTAGCTCTACCTCGTCTCTCTACCTCATAGCGCTACCTCGTCTCTCTACCTCAACGCGACCTGGTCTCTCTACCTCATAGTTCCACCTTGTAGCTCTACCTCTTCTCTCTACCTCAATGCGACTTGGTCTCTCTACCTCATAGTTCCACCTTGTAGCTCTGCCTCGACACTACCTCCTCGCTCTGCCTGCCTATTTTCTGACTTCTGCTTTTGAAAGAGAAGGAGGAGTCACGCGCTCCGACCTGGAAGAGGTTGAGGGCCTGCACGGCGGCGTTGTCCAGCCTCATGTACTGTCCCAGGTCCAGCGCCGTCAGACTGAACGAGTTGAAGTTGGACTCGTCCGACAGCAGCTCCAGGAAGCGCACCACGGCCGCCAGGCACGACATGGCCACCTGGGGATACGAAACATTCCAAAACCGCCATTAAAACAACAATGTGCAATCACTGGGTCTCATCCCCGAAAACTTTTATTCAGTACTTTCACTTCTGTTTATGTTCATTTAAACATTATATGCACAGTTGTAATTTGATAGATGTATGTAAACTTACACAATTTTACATTAAAGAGGACCTATTATGCTCCTTTTTACACAAGTAAATAGGTTTCAGGGGTCCCCAAAACATGTTATCAGTCCATCAAAATCTGTTCCTAAACAAACATTACACTAATAAGTGGATCACCAGATAAAGGGAAGTACAGCGAGCGTATGTAATGCTTATACAAGGCACCTGTTTGTCCAGTTCTGGCAGCGCGTTGCTGCTCACGCTCTCTCCTTTCTTGGCCCTCAGCAGCCGGTTCAGGTCCTGGACCATGTCTTTGCTGCTGAACTCGGCTCTCTTCCTGTCGGAGACGAGGACGCCGCCGCGCTGGACCACCTGCACGGACGCACCACAGTTCACAAAGATTGCCAATGCGCGAAAAGACAAGAGGAAATTGGGCAAGTGAAGGCAAGCACTAGATTTACAAACGCAAACAGGTTACAGTGCAGCTAAAAACTTTAACAGACAATGCAAACTTATTTTTAATGTCTGAAAGAGATCGAACATCTAGAGATGTTCTCGAGATCTATGCTGCCAGATCTCTCCAGAATTCCCATGGATTGACACACCTTTCTTGCCCAATGGGCAAAAAAATGGAGCAGGTCATTTCCACTTTTCTTATTTGTTCAAATGTTAATTGTGTATTTATGGAAAATGCTATCACAGCCAAAACAAGATTGGGGAACATGTCAAGAAGATTGGATTTGTTGTGTTCTATTGGGCATTTCACGCACTGTTTAGTAGCTACCTGGGATGCCATCTTGTGTATCTACTTCTCTATATCTATTTACACTGAAACCAAAATGCATGCAAGTGATCAATGCCAGATTACAATACCATGACTTTTGACACACACCTCTTTTAATTTGCCGTTGTCACCGCTCCCATCTCCCTGAGCCAGGAGACACTCCTTTGGGCTGATCTGGACGAGCAGCGACTCCAAGTTGGAGAAGGTTTCTCCGTCGGGGAACTCGCACACCCCCATGGTCCTCTGGGCCGCGTCCACGTAGCCGACGCCCACCACGCGCTGCCCGTCCGCCGCAGTGCCCAACTTCACCGCCACGACCCCGGCACAGCCCTCGGCGCCGGCTCCGCTCCCGAACAGAATCTCCTCGAACTGGGTCAGGTTGCCCGGCGAGGCCTGGAGAGTTTGAAAGGAGAGAGAACAGTGATCATCTTCTGCATTTACCCCATCTTAACTACTCGGGGGCAGCGGGCGGCTAGGCGTGTGAAACCGGACACGGATGTCATTTTGGGTGGGGGGAAACCTACGCAAACACGGGGGGAACACACACGCTGGCCGTGGAAAAACACAAACCCAGAACCTGGTTGCTGTGAGCCACCGTGGCACCTTGAAAGAGGTGGCAAAGAGTAGTCGTGATGGTCGGGAGGCTGAGGTGAAGGCCAACTGGGCTGCTCCTGGTCCTAAACGACGCAAGTTATGTTTGCATGCGATTGCATTTTGGGAGCCGGCCTTACCTTGTACTCTATCCTCCAGTCGTGCTCCTTGCTGCTCTTGCTGTGGTTCCTGTAGACCTCCACCCGGTACTGCTTCACCAGCAGCAGGTCCCTCACGAAGGCTTCGAAGTTCATCTTGCTGAGGACGACGCCCTCCAGCTTGCGGCTTCCTGTCGTCAACATTAAACAACGCAAACATCACAAACACGCACCGGCGGCGGAGGCGGCGTCGGGTCGACGCTCCGAGATGCCTACCGGTGCCCAGGCTCTTGATGACCCCACCGGTCTTGAAAACCTCCCGCGCGGCGAACACGGCGTCTTTCCCGTGCACGGTGTAGTAATCGCCGCGGTCGAACACCCGGAAAGTGGTGTCTGGCTTCTCCGGCATGGAGAAGTAGAAGTTGAGGAAGCCATTTTCCGCCGCGCTGTCCATGGACATGTTGTGCTTCGGCTGCACCGCCATGCTGGAAACTCCCGCCAGGACCGCGGCGCGGAGCGGATGTGACGTGTTCACCCGTTTGTTTTCCTCCTGATTCTCAAGCTGCTTTGTTAATATTTGTTTATCTTTGAACCGGTATTACATAAGGAATAAAACAATAAAAATGAATGTTTTATATATTAAAAAAAAATAATAATAATTATTAAGTAATAATTCATTCTTTAATAATAGACTCTGTATATATATATATAAAATAAAATAAACATTTTTCCTTTCTAAATCAAAATGCAGTTTTAACTTTTCACGCGTTTCTTATGATACATGTTTTTATAATTGACATAGGTAAACTTTTAATATCCAGGGTATTTTAGCTTTTTGAACGTTTCAGGCCAGATGATGTTGTTGTGTGTTGTTCTACGTTGGTCCACCCGGTCACCTCACTCAGCGTCACGGGGCTGGAGACGGGGACAGGCCGGTCGGATGGACGGAGGAACATTTTCACTAAATGTATTGTAAATAGTATTGTGATTGTGATTATTATTATTATTATTATCATCATCATCATCATCATCATCATCATCATTATGAATATTCATATTATTACACGTATTTATTCTAATTCTCTCTATGCGTGGCTGGTTTTGATAATTCTTCTGTATAGAACTTGTGTTTTGTTTGATGCTTGTCTTTGAGGAACTTCTCCCCCTGTGTGTGACATTGTATATTTGCAATGTTTGCACTTGTTTTTATTTCATCTTATGCGTCTTTAACCCAGACCCCCTCTGGAAGCTTACTTTGCATGGTATTAATTATAGTTTCTACGGATTTGTTGAATTATTTATTCATCCACTTATTTATATTTGACGCCGGGCGCCCCCTGCTGGTGGGGCCGGCACTGTGTTTTCCATGTTGAGAGATGGAAGAATGTGTGAATGGATGGGACGTGGAATTATATATAGAGGGGAATGAGACATGATTAAGATAACTTTATCTTATTTATTCTTTTGGTTTGAATCCCCCTTTCCCGCCCCTTGTGTGATTCATACTGGCATGTACATAACTTATTTGAATTGTGATCTCTTTTATCCCAATTTTCCGAGCGCTTTTACATCCATCCATCCATTATCTATGTATTTATTTGTTAGTTTGTTTATGTATTTATTAATTTATTGAGTGGCTGTGTGCAGCATGGATTCTCCCCATGTGCTCCCTTATTAATTTATAGCCCCTCTATACATATATACCTGGATTTATGTGTGTATGTGGGCGTGTGTGTGTGGGCGTGCGTGTGTGTATACACATACCTCTCACAGATATAACCGATATATAAACAACCAATAGATAAAACCAGTTACCGACACAAAACATAAAAACCTAACCCTAACCCTGACTGTAAAATGCTATGGGCATTGGGCATGGGCATCTTCTTCAAGTAAAAAAAAATCATATTAAAAAATCTAAACATAATAAATGTACACAATCAACACATAATAAAGCATTAAATGTTTGCCAATCCATATTTAACATCGCTGAGTCAAGTCCTCTTTATTTCTATGATGCAATATGAAAGCATCAAAATTGCTCCGTTAAAAAAACAATTATCTTAAGAATAGAAAGGTGAAAACAGCAACATGAACAAAACAACGAATTAAGCTTTTTAAGAATAAAATTAGCCTGTACGAATTACGACGTAATGGCAGAAGAAAATCCTGACACGTGTCAACATCCTGCAACATAACCCAAAGTGGCTCCCCAAAAAAAGGCCGTGACTTGGGACACTTTGGGCAACGTAAAACTCTGTAAACGTGCGCGGTGAACGGACACAACCGTCCGCCTCCTTCACCGTGAAAGGGGTTTCACTTTTGGCGTCCATTGTGGGAGGCAAACGGGGCAACGCAGACCCCGTTCCTCCGGCCGCCCACACTTGCGGGCGGCGGCGGGCACAAACGTCTGCGGCCAACACCACACATTCACCGGCTGTCTCATGAGCTGGAGAAGTCCCAGGAGCCGGGACGCGAACGCCCCCTCGCCAGTCGCGGTTCACTGGCAAATAGATCCGAAACGCAGTCGTTCCGCCCGTGGAGCGTGCGTGCGAGCGAACACGGACGGAGCACGCAACCCGGAGCGTCCGCGGCGGTGGCGAGCGTCGACAAATGAGGCGAGGAACTTCTTATTGGGGACCGGGGGGTACGTGGCGTGGCGGTCAATGTTGGTGACACAAAACAAAGAATAAAAATAAAAATAATAATAATAAAAATAAACGGCAAACGAAGAAAAAAAAAAAATATATATATATATATATATAACGCACGACGAGAATACACAACGTTTCGCCGTTCCGGTTCAAGGTGCCGCACAAGTCCAGCTTCCCAGACTACCAGGTGTCACCCACAATGCGATTCGGAATTAGATGCGAGCCCCTTCAAGAGATGCCCGCGGAGGGAAACAAAACAACAACAATCAAAAACAAAATCAACAGCGCAATTCCACCTCGACGCGTGTAAGGCGCACGTTATACCGATCATTCCCAATTATCGCAATAAGCATGAGATGCATTCGGGGTTTGATCTTTATGTGGGAAGTTCGGATTTGAATGAAACATTGTCCTTGTTGGGGCTTTTTGGGTTTTTTTTCCCCTCTCTTTCGGATAGGTCGTCCCGTGGTGGTTATACAGCGAAGCATCACATTCCTAGAGGCACTACCAGCTACCACCACTTTTCTTTCCTGCTTTGGAAGATTTACCCAACAATGCCTCACCTTTCAACTAAGGCTGGGAAAGCTGCTCACATGAGCTGCCGGGGACACGGGCATTTGTCGGCGACCTCCCCGTCAACAACACACCATCAGTTCCATTTAACACGGACAAGGGACATTTAAATGAGAGACGCGGTTATTTGGGGGGAGGGGGGGGGGCGTAATGATGCAGTTATTTGACATTTTGCGCAATGCATCGACGGACATACGGCGCCAGATTAAGTCAGATATGAAGACAGAGCCGTGTCGAGCCACTCGTGGTTTGTCGGGGTCTCGACGGAGCTTTCTGTCGCCGTAGGAAGCCGCGTCCCTCGCGGGTTAAACCGGAAGTTGTCGGCCAGAAGTTGTCGGCCACCCTCCCTCCTCCAGGACCGGGGACCCGGACCCGGCCGGTTTAAAACTCGCCCTCGCCCGTGAAACGAGCCGTACCCAGCCCCTGGAGGAGCCGTCTGCACCCAGGGACAGATTGTGCCCAATGCCCTCATGGGGGGCTGCCGTTCCAGACCTGGGGCCTCTGCATTCCACCTGCGCTGACTTGACAATCATGCTGACGGCCAACGAGGAGACTGGCACCGGGGTTGCGCAGCCGGTGCTTATGCCCTTCTGCAGACTTTTGTGGGCGCCAGCCCTTGCCGCCCCGGTTGCCGTCTTTCCGCGCTGTCGGTTGTTCTCCATCTCCGTTTCACCATCCTGTTCATGGACGTCAGCCAGTCTTTCCTGGAGGTCACTGGCTGAGCCAGATGTGACAGTTCTGGAATACACATTCTGGTGCTACTTGGACTTGTCTTCAGTGGTGAACCTGTGGTCATAGGGTGTTTCAGTAGTATATGTCAAATAATTTCACGAGTGTGTACTAGTGTACTCGTCATTTCATGCCCACACTCACCCTTTCCAAAATTGGGTGAAATCACTCAACACCCAAACACCCAAAGTTCCATTACTGTTTTCCAGAGACAACAACAGTGGGCATTGTGCGTTTAGGAAACGCAAGAAAATGGAGCAGGTACTGTATGGCCTCTTCCGGAACAAACATGACCCCTTGACTTGAGTTTCCCGGGCCATCTAGGCCTCACCAACAAAAGACCAACACGGGATGAAAGAGGACGCCTTGTTGGGGGCAAACCAAATGTGAATCATGTGCCACAATACACATTGAAGTGATTCAGATTGCATATTGATAAGGTGTCAGGGACATATATCAGTCTGTTCTTCTCCAACAATAATGTCCCTTTTTATCAGCGTCCTCCTTCAATTGGGAACAGTTGCCAAAATCAATGATGAGAGCCTATTAAATTCCTGTTTCCCAGATAATCTAGTCCAGACCACCTGTTTGGAGCTCACTGGGGGCATCTTCACCGGTAATGTGAGGACAGTAAGTAATGTCCTGTGCAGACTGGAAAGGCAGATTCCGTTTGTGTTCTCCATCGTTTGCTTGTGTAATGCTCGAATTTTGGCTGACCACGTGCATGTGGGTTTTTTCTTCTTCTCACAGATAAAGGGAGAGATTAGAGAGCGGGGGCAGAACGTGAGGCGTTGCGAAACATTAAATTATGAAATGAACTTTGTTCCTGAATTCAGTTGAAATTCAAATCGATATTGTTTTTATACTATTTAATTTGACCAAACCGGTATGTTTGTTCCTAAATGGCGTGTACAGGATTTAACCGCAAAAAGAAGAAAATCACTCAAATGAAAATTCATCATTGGAATCAACAAATTGGTTTCATCCATTTCAGTATCCGCAGCAGGATGCAATGTAAGTGTGAATCAGTTATAACTTCCGTGTTTTTGGTGAATCACACCGCTGTTGCCAAAATGTCAGTGATTTTTGCCGGGAAAGAGGCGGACCCCGCCGCCAACAATTAGAACAGCTGCACGCATAACGCAAATACATTTAGTCATTTACCAGACATTTACATTTAGTCATTTACCAGACGCTTTTATCCAAAGCGACTTACAATTAATCAAACACCGACGGACGCAGCCATCAGGAGCAATTAGGGGTTAAGTGTCTTGCTCAAGGACACTACAGCACGCTAGCAGGAGGAGCCTGGGATCGAATACATTGAACGGCTGTTTCTTATAGAGTGCCTTATTAATAAAGCATCAAATATGACATTTCACTGCTTATATGTATGTGACAAATAATCTCTTGAACTTGAACTTGAAATATGGGAATTTTTAAAAACAAAATAATCTTACGGATTACCACTTTAAGGGAGCAAGCTATTTTATTTTAACCCCGGATCAAGCACCTGCTACCACAGGGGGCATCCACGTGTGGAAGTTTACTTCCCGCTCCAGCTGCGGGGCCAAATGTGTCGAGAAAACCATGTTCCGTGAAAAGGCAAATCAACTGCATTTCGTATGTGAATGGCAATTATTCTGCAATAAAAGCTGAAATACTACCGGTCAGTCAACGACATGGAACCGCATTGGTCATAAACGCAGACGTACACACACTGCGGCGTCATATCAGATCAGAACTGTTGCCTTCCGCGTGAAGTCACGAGCCTCGCCCCGTCGCGGCCGATTAAACAACTCTGTCACTTTAATCGATTAGACGTCGATTAAAATAAAGATCACGATCGTGACGTCGGGGAACGCATGCTTCTCACCCTCTTCGCCCTGGAACAACCTTTGTCGCCCCCCCCCCCCCCAGCGGGAGAGCGTTTCTTAACCAGATGTTATTCCCCGTTGGAGCCAATGTGTCAGTGACACGAACGGGGATTACATGCGGTGGTTGTCCAACAAATATTTAATTATCAGCCAGGTTTATGGAAATCACTCCTAAAAACCAGCCACTGCTTAAAATAAGTTTAAAATGATATTGATCGATCAACTGTGCCTTTAGAGAACTGCGAAGCCCAGAAAGCGCGTTTTGCATTTATTCTGGAGTCGCCCACATGTCGAGATTTCTTGGCAGGATTCGCGTCGTTTTTACTGATTTACTGATACAAGATTCTACCGCCGTGATAAACGGTTGAGAGCGAGGAGAGCTAGGAAATTGATTAACGTGTCTAATGTAATGTGTAACATCGTAGTGTATTGTGAAATGATACGCTTCTCATAATAATATATCTAATTATAATGTCATTTTAATCGAATTATAACAACAACGACAACAAACAAATAAATAAACAATCAAGCAAACACACAAATAAACAAACAAACAAACAAATACGTAAATAGATTAAAAACAAATGAATAAATAAATAAACAAATAAATAAAGTATTAAATAAATAAATAAACAAACAAATTAAGAAACAAAAAACTCAGACAAATGAATAAATAAATAAACAAACACATAAATAAAAACAAATAAACAAACAAATTAAGAAACAAAAATAGATTAAAAAAAACAAACATATACATAAATAAATAAACAAATAAATAAGTAAGGAAACAAACAAATAAACATACAAAGAAATACATATATAAATGAATTTAAAAATAAGTAAATATATAAATAAATAAATACATATATAAATAAATACACAAACAAATAGATAAACGAACAAATCAATTAATTAAGTAACGAACGAACAAATAAATACATAAATAGGGAAATATATAAACAAATAAATACATACATAAATAAATAAACAAACAAACAAATAGATAAATAATTAAAAAAAAAAACTACCAGTCGTGACATTTCAATCGTCGACCACGAACCTTGAACGTGGTGATGACGTCATGAGGGGGGCATCTGGCGGGGTCCGCGAGCGGCCGGGGCGTGTATATAAGGCGCGCGAGTCCTCCACCGGGACACTCCCTCCGCCGAGCACCGCCCGCCCCGCCTGCGCCGCCCGCCCCGCCTGCGCCGCCCGCCCCGCCACCATGAACGGCCACCGCCACGGCACCTTCAGCCCGCAGCTCTGCAAGCACGAGAGCTCCGTGAAGGAGGAGGAGGACGCGTCCCGGTTACCGGCGCTGCAGGCCGCCTACACCAGCATCCTGCGGGAGCTGGGCGAGGACGCCGACCGCCAGGGGCTGCTGCGCACCCCGCTGCGCGCCGCCAAGGCCATGCAGTTCCTGACCAAGGGCTACCACGAGAACGTGTACGGTAAGATGGTGCGGCGGGGGGGAAAGGTAGGGCCCGCGGGCCGGAGAGCGGTCCGCAGACGCGGGGGGGGGGGGGGGTCCAACTGAAAGACTCACATTCAGTTATTTTTCCATTTGTGTTTCATTAGTAGAGCCCAGGGGTGTCAATCGTATGGCCCGAGGGCCGGACCCGGCCGGGAGAAGGGTCCAATCTGGGCGATGTAGGGAGGAATAAAAAAAAAAAAAGATAGTGCAATTAAAATATGAATATATGGTTATTATCTTGAATAATAAATACAGCTGAATCAGTTCATCATCCCAATCATCCCAAGAGTCATTCTGGTCAAATCTTGTTCCTAAAATGAAACACAGTTGGTGACATGAAACCTTGAGTTGTCGGAATGCTGTCTTTTCGTGTCCCTGACCGACTTTGTTAACCCGTCGAATCCCCGGTGGACCTCTCTCCCCCGCCCTGACACCACGTAGACATCCTGAACGACGCCATATTCGAAGAGGACCACGACGAGATGGTGATTGTGAAGGACATCGACATGTTTTCGCTGTGCGAGCATCACCTGGTGCCCTTCTTCGGCAAGGCAGGTCGACCCCCGTGCATCCCAAAATATCCGGCCGGACGGGGCGACCACGCACTTATCTTGTGTGTCGTGGGATTACTTGCCCAAATTGTAACCTCCTCACACGGCTTCCGTGCGGTGCTCTGTTAATCGTATGTTAAAATGTTTGCCATGCGGTGAATTTGTTCTGTCTGCTGGACGTTAACCCCGCAGGTCCATATTGGCTATATTCCCAACAAAAAAGTGGTGGGACTCAGCAAGCTGGCAAGGTATAGTGTACACACACACACACACACACACACACACACACACACACACACACACACACACACACACACACACACACACACACACACACACACAGTTGAGAGCGTCCATCAGGGGTGTGTGTTTGTGGCGTCAGTGCCGGGCGGCTGCGTTCTTCTGTTGTTCCAGCGCTTTGACCTGGAGGCTTAGAGCCTTAAGCCCCGTGGCCGACTCTCGCTGCTTTCACCACGCTCCCCCACAGACGGTTCCCCAAACCGAGTCTCTCACGGGACCCATGAGAAAAAAAAAAAAATCCCCTGTGGGAATCCATCTGCTTATTATCACAGTCCCTGTCTCTGTCTGTCTGTCTGTCTGTCTGTCTGTCTGTCTCCTTCCGCCCCCCGCCCCCCCCCCCCGTCTCCCTCTGCCGTTTCGGCGTCTCGTGGTGTTTTAGTGCACGAATGACATTAACACTCAGTCCCCGGCCTCTGTGTTGCTCTCCGCAGGATCGTGGAAATCTTTAGCCGGAGGCTTCAAGGTAAGGTGCCAATCCAATTACGGGGCCGGCGCTGCGTCGCCGCGCCCGTGGAGCCCGATCAAATCAACCCCCCGGGGGGGGGGGGGGGGGGGCGCCTTGAGAATCGCGTTTTCTGACGCCGTGCTCCTCCTTGTTCGCCCCTTCAGTGCAGGAGCGCCTCACCAAGCAGGTCGCCATGGCGGTGTCAGAAGCCCTGCAGCCCAAGGGAGTAGCGGTTATCATTGAGGCCGCGTGAGTGCACACACACACACACACATGCACACCGACATGCTGGAGTGCGTTATAATCGTTAAAGCCCTTATCAGTTCTTTTCATGAGAGTGCAATAAACCATTTGCTCTGGTCCCTGAGTGCATTAGCTCGTTATAACGCGGTTCCGTGGAATACTCGATTCTGATTGCTCGACGGCGGCAATCAGCCAGTCAGTTAATTCTGAATAACGTCCACTGTCATGGGCAGCCACTAGCTTGTGGCGGCATCTTGTGACCCTGCAGAGAAACTACAGTGGAAGCCCTGACATGATTGGGGATATGTCCAACCGCACGATACAGTAAATATCTTCTACGTTCCTGCAGTGGGAGCTTTGTCGTGGGCTGTTGGCAGAAGCTCTTAAATTTGGCATAATTACTTCTAAAAATCATTTCAAATCAGTATTCCGTTTCAACGTGTTCATGCCGTGCAATACGTGCGTACGTAAGCCGCGTGGGGTCCGACGGTATTTTATTCGATCCCATCTCGAAAACACAGTCTTGTTTTCGGGGTCCGCAGGCACATGTGCATGGCGATGCGCGGCGTCCAGAAGATTAACAGCCGCACCGTCACCAGCACCATGTTGGGGATGTGCCGGGAAGACCCCAAAACCAGGGAAGAGTTCCTGTCCCTCACCAGGTCCTAACGGCGGGCGGCGCGCCCACTTCGGCTTCCTCGCCGTTCCCAAAAAGGTTCCGACGCCCGACTCGAGATTCGTGGCGACCCCGGGGACGTGGATCCAACGCCACATGTGCCGTACGCACATATTTATATCTTTAGAGCCGCCTGCGTGGCTTCGGCCGAAACGACTGTGAACGCAAAGACAACGGCAGAGTCCAACCCTTGGTGCCTTCGACAAGCCACTGCTGGATAGTTTAGTCCCATACGGCCTTATTATTATTATTATTATTATTATTATTATATTTAGTTCAAATCTCCTGTGCAATGTTCCGAGATTGCAATACCTTAGATTTACACTCAACGTATGTTTTCCTATTGGGAATTTGGGTTCATCCAACCTCCTTTCTAAAGTGTTTGCTTCATATTAGTAGTAGCTTATTTTGTACTATATCTCGTTTTTTCTGTTTTTTTTTAAAGCATTGACTACGAGTAAGCACAGACTGATATACTTGATAAATCCTTTTTCCTCATTTTCACAAATACGTTTGTAAATATTTGTACTGTAACAAATGACATTTGTAAAAATAATTGTTTTTTGTCGTACCAGAGTAATTAAACGCTAGAATACAGAGCATTTTCAGTATAGCAGCATCGTTTTTGTGCTTCATAATCAGCAAATGCAGCGTGTTTGTTTGTGGGTTCTCTATATTAATAAAATTACATCAAATACTGAAACGTCTCGTGAGGCCTCCTTTTTGCAAAACAATGTATTCTTGGTGGGGTCGGGTGGGGTCCTACCATGAGACATTATGCAGGTTTGACGTGTGCAACTGGTCTGACAGCAAATTTACATTTGTTTCCATAACAACTTTGAATGAAGATGGCCTTATTTGCAGGCTATCAACCAGTTATGTCACTCACAAGAATTATATGTATTTTTTCATCCCGGTAGTTTCTTTAACTGGTATTAGAAAGTACTGGAAATATTTGTTCAGTTGGTGCTCAACTGGTAGCACCCTTTCCAGCATCTAATGGTGGAAATGGAAATTATTTCAGCGATATTTAAGATAGCTTCCATTGTTTCCTCGTCACTGTCCTGGATCAGGCGACGCCCCCATTAAAACATATTTGAGGAACCAGACACTCAAAGACAAAACTAAATGCAGTACCACTGCAAAGGGCCACACCCTTTGCATTAAAAACCCTTGACATATATAAGAGCCACAAGGACTCAGACGTGGCTTTCCAACCAACCCCAACCCTAAATTAGAACCCTACATTCACGCTGTCTCACCAACACAACCCATAATGTTTTCCAATCGACCAACCTAACCACCGTGGATACGTTTTCAAAATGTCAACGCAATTATTTCCAGCTTCAGTCGTTTTTTTTTGTTTTTTTACACATGGACCATTAATATTAGTATAGCTTATTATAGCCTGTGTATTGAAACCCAGATGTATCCAGGCGCGCGCGCACACACACACACACACACACACACACACACACACACACACACACACACACACACACACACACACACACACACACACACACACACACACACACACACACACACACACACACACACACACACGCGCCGCTGAGGCCCGGAGGCAGAACGGGGGCTTTTAAACGTCCAGGAAGCTGGTTGCTAAGTGCCCGGCACAGAGCAGGAGCCATATCGTGCGACTCGGACGTAAGGAGGGTCGCAGTGATGCTGTTGCTGCTGCTGCTGCTGCTGCCACTGCTGCCGCTGCTGCTGCTGCTTCGCTTGATCAGATAAGACTTCAAAACCAATCAGACTGGAAAATACAGGACAGATACAGATCCAACGTCACAGGATAAAAATACACTCCCCCACACCCATTTCCGGGACAGATAAATAAATAAATAAAAAAAGCCGGTCAACGTTCAACGGCCTGTCAATGTTTTTTTTTTTTATTGTTTTTATTGAGGCAAAAATAAAACACCGGTATGTACATTACGATGATGTCTCGACTAATAGAGACATAAAATCTAAACTGGCAACCAGTTGCCACCTCCAGCTGGAGAACTGATATGCTCCGTAACACAAGGAGATGCAGAGCCTGTTCAGTGGCTGCAACCACGAGAGGCTCCTCAACAACACAAAAAACACGCACACGCTAAAATGGAGAGTAGTTTTACAGGGTTTTTAGCGTATCACTCTCACTCTTTCAGACGGGCAAAGGGAAGGCGCACATCACAAAAAGCTGACAAGATGTTGAAGATATCCCTGTCCCGTGAATCCATCCATTCCCTCCCGTATCCATCCGTCCTTCAGCTCTTAAGACTCCGGCGCGGACGGGGGCCCCCGTCACACCGACGTCTGTTTGTAGTTCTTGGTGTCCAAAACTTTCTTTCCGCACATGGCACAGATCCCTGAAGATATGTTTGGAACAGGGAGCAGAGAGAAAGAGGAATGATCAGACCAGGTTATTTCTCCATTTTGTCTGAATAAATTGCTCCACAGCAATAATATACAGGATACAGTATACAAATATACAAACAGATAAATAGTATTTTGCTCTTTTTATGGTATGAGAATACATTTTCTGCTCAGTAAGTATGATAGAAATTGAACAATTAACCAACTCTGATGACAATAATGGAGAAATAGCCACTAGGACACAGCCAATATCGCTATAATAATATATCCCAAGTGTCTCCATTCTTGTCATGGTCGCTCATTTAAAATCTTGATCATTTTTTTGTCCACCGACACCGAAGCTCTTGTGTTTGTGTTTTTGGTAAAGCGTGGGGGTGGGTAGGTATTTGGGGGGTGGAAACGTGCGGGTGCATCTACCTTTCTTGTAGGCACAGCCCTGGCAGTAGTGGGAGCCCGACTGATGCACTTTGCTCTTGCAGATCCTGCAGATGGCGAAGCCGGTCTTACTGTACGGATCGAACCTGGGGGGAAAGGCATGGGTCGATGGGGCGCCAATCTCATGCACACGCAGCTCCATTTTTAATAAAGACACCATATTATTGGTGGAGATTCGGCTAGCAGAGTCAGTGACTTCTTTCAAATCACCTCCCAAAACCCATTTTTATCGATCTCCGTTTGTGTGATGTCGCCCCCTTTCTTTAGCTATTTTGTGTTTTACTTACTTATTAATTTTTATTTTTTCCTTTTGTTTCTATTTCTCATTATCATGTAGTATCTATTTATTTGGGGGTTTTTGTCTCTCTATCCGCTTTTACAATTTAATGAATGAATTTAATTACTGTTTATTAATGTTGCTTTGCCTCTTAATTTCATGATCTGAGCACTCTGCTTTTATTTAATCTGTCAAAGCACTTCGTAAAATGTGTTTTTAAAGGAGATATATAAATAAAGCTATTATGATTATTATGATGATGATGATGATTATTATTATTATGAATAATAATACAATTGTATGCATATGTAAATCACACACCGCCCATACAGTATGACCCTGATATACAAAATATAATCTAAATTTCAGGCAATTGTTTATCAGTACACAAGCATGTTAACATTGTATAAGTCTAACATTTTTATGTCATTATAGTTTGATACAACATTTCAGATGATGTGACAATTAAGATAAGAACTGCATTGCAAGCTTTCCATTATCAAAATGGACATAGACATGGATTTGAATGCAAGTTGTCCCATATAAATGTATTAGCGCTTGGGTTGAAAACAACCTTTGATAACACCAAAGTACATACTGTAGCTGTTATTAGAAGAACAAAAAATGAATGTGTGTGCTGGGATGGGGTTACTTTGCGTCCCCTCACCTGGCCTTCTTGGACGTCAGCATCTTGTTCTCGTTGAGTTTGCGTCCCCCGCTCTCTGGATGAGAACAAAAAATGTCACACAAACAAGTCACAAAAAATAAATGCAGTGTTGTAGCTCTTCCAAAATTAGGGGGTTAAGGTGAAGCGATCCAAAATAGACATGCCAAATAGATATGAAAGGAGAAAACCGCTGTATGTGGTCATATGTGAATGATATTGTCGAAGATTATGCATGAATGTGCATCTATGATGTATTTTGTACGGCGGCATAATGTGTTTCATCCAAATATATTTTTTACGTTGGCTATGTGACAATAACGATATGACATGGCCATAATAACTACCAACGATGTGGTTATCTTAAAAAAGAAAAGCATAGTTTGACATAATCATCGTGTTATTAAGAGAAGACATTTGTTTATATAGAAACACCGTAGGGATGCAGCCAGAGATGAAGAAGGGAGCTGGTTTGTTAAATAACAGAAGCATCTCTGGGCGACATGGTTACGAATCTAAAACAATGAAATCGTTTTATATTAGATATATTATTATAATATTTGAGTATTGCCTGTCTGTCACATTATGCCATCTATAGAGAAAAAAAAGATGTAAAATACAGCATTTATAAATGTAGCGTATAAGGCTTGAGTTTCAATTTTACTCAAAATAGATGACGTCACATGCGACTGTCGCGTCACGACGCTGTGGCTCCAATATTGTTGCGTACGCCGCATTTTATTTGACACGGCAGGCAATACGACATCGCAGTCAACAAAACCGTTGTAATCCCTCCATACCTGTGGTGTTCCGGGCTCCATCCTTCCAAGTGTCCGGGGTGATGACCGTGCCCAGCTTCTTCTCACCTGCGGAGGGAGAGACGTGAGGGAGGGGGAACCGCAACACCACCGCTACCTACAGTATCATAAGCTATTTCATCCGAGCGGGGATGACCGGTGGTTCGGCAAAAACGACATGTTCTACACAATCGGTGACTGGGAACGCTTACACTTTTCGCAAACCATGTTTTATCTTCCTCCGTTGATGTATCGCGCGTTGGTCTTGGACCGTGGATCAAAACAAAACGACAGCGCTCACCCCTGGTTAGAATATTGTAAACTTCCGGTGTTTTCCACTTCCGGTTTATGCTGAACGCTCGTTGGCGGGGCCACAGCCAATCAGGTTGCGGTGAAGCCTCCCTGACCTTGCGTATTAATGCTGCGTTCCATTGCAACTCGGAAATCGGTTATTCCGAAGGAGTAGTCAGCAAGTCCCAGCTAAATATGATCATTTGCATCCGTTCGAGAAAACATGGAACCCCGCAGTGAGTGTGTGTTTGTTTTTTACAACTTGTCAATTCTATGATCTATTGAACGTTTGTTCAAACAATATAAAACTACAGGGTTTAGATCCCATTTAGACGTTTAAAAGGGACCTAAAACATTTTCCGAGTCTATTCCGTATGGGAATGCAGCATTACTGACCTTGCTTCAATCTCAATCACCAGGTTTCCGGTTTAACCCTGCATAACCACCAAAATAAAAGCTCATACGGCATGTTTTTTTTCGCCGCACATTTTATACGCAATTCGGATTGACAGTTCACGCTTTTTGTTTGTGTTTTTTTTTGCGTATGTAAGTGAATACTCATACACATAGACATGCATGTATGCAGACCAGGGTCTACGGGGCAGGAGAGGTGCGAGTGATTCGGGTTCGGCTTGCTTGGAGGACTCACACCCCCGAACCCTGCAATTTTAACTGCAATTGCCAACAGCACGCATTGAGCACTGGGGTTAACCAGGGTGGCGGGTCGCCGGTGGGTTGTGTGGAGGGGTTGGCCGGGGGGGCGGCCGGGATGGGCCCCCTGCCGGCTGGGCTGGAGTCCTGGCGGCTTGCGCCTGGTGGCTTAAGGTCTGCTGCGACCTGGCGGGGCGGCGGAGAGCGCCGGGGTGCTTGCTGTTGTGGGTGTGGGTACGGGGGGGGGGGGGCGGCTGTGGGCTACAGCTGCGTCTTGTACCTGCACCCGGGGGTGGGATGTACGTGTGCGCCCCAGGGTGCGGAGTCTCCTCTAGTTCCCTGGGACTGCGTTATGCTCCTCGGGGCAGGGCGTGGGGGTTGCTTCACGGGCTTCCGGCTTCTCTGGGGGCCCGGGGGTCTTCTGTGGCTGTGGGGCAGGGTGCTCTGGGCTTGCCTGCAGCCATGGGGTGTCTCTGCAGCTGCGGAGCTCAGGAGGGAGCTTCGGGGCCCTCTCCCCTGCTTGGAGGCGCCACGACATAATACCGACCTTATACACCAGAACCAATTGTCCAAAAGTCCTGTACACTCACTGGTGGACACCTCACACACACACACACACACACACCCACACACACACACACGCACACACACACACACACACACACACACATACATACAGGCGGTCGCACCACACACACACCACCAACACTTGCTTTGAACGCACCCAGCATCCTCCTGGTTGCATTCCTTTCCTCCCTCATTTACTGTCGTAACTATGACAGGAAGAGGCCACATGACCAGTTGCTGTTCCAGTTTTCCTGGACCTGATTAACTCTGTTCTTCAATACATCTTATCTTCTGATGTTTCTGTTTTCCGTGCACATGTTGAACCGTGTCTGGTTCTATGTTTAATTGTCTCACCCGTGGTGAATCTCCCCCTCTTGGAGTGGTGATCAGTTGTTTATAGACACAAACATGGTAAAATAGTTCTCCAAAGAGGGGGGTTGGTGGCGGCTGTGTATGACATAAAACTGTGCTCTGGTCGTCCTCCAGGTCGTCCACAGGACAGAGTTCTTGCAGCAGTTCTTGAAGATTAAAGAATGAATAAAGAGTGGCATTGCAGGTTGAGAAGTTGAACTCTACTTGCAGACTAACTCTGCTATGCAATAGGATACAAATGCTCTGTGTTGTATGCCCAGCATTCTGACAGCACAGGTTAAAAAAATAAATAAATAAAATAAAAGACATGCATGTATTCAATACATTCTTCCTAAAATATGTAAGGTAATTTTAAATAGCTGTAAGGCAGGGGCGTTGGGTCCTATAAGTTATTAAATAAATAAATAAATAATAATAATAACTATTAATTATTATTATTATTATTATTATTATTATTATCAACTAATAATGGTTGCAACTGCACTTTATCAGGTGTTTCAGGCTTTTATTGACTCTTTTCTGCAAATCGGCTCTTTTGCACATTTTAGTATTTTTACAGCTTATAGAGCTTATTGTGCTTAATCACCGGGTGTCATGACATTTCACTGCATATCTATATGTATATGTTTGTGAAAAATAATCTTTTGAACTTGAACTTGGCTACATCTGAGGCCAGAGACTAGAAACAGGAAGTGTGTCATTTCATTTTTCACAAGAGTTTTAGAAATGCTTTGGATGTGCTGTGGCAACTGCAAAAAGTGGCCCAAAATAAAATAGCCCATTACTGTTATTCAAAAAACATGTAATGCAAGTTTTCTGCACAGAGGACAAAAGCTGCAGAGCCATGAGCCAACGGACAAGTGACCCACACGGCCACGGCCCTACCAACCACACACCGACCCCAAATCGCTCACACACAAACCCTCCTCTTTGTGCCTGTCACTTGCACAAGCAATTCAAAACCAACCCACCCAAGAACGCTCATGCCCCACCTACCCCCCCAAAACCCGTGTATACTAAGTTTCTATGTGATATTAAAATGGTGAGACGTGTGAAGCATAAGAAGCCCAAGGTAGGAATGAGTCATATTTTCATTTCTAGGCCATGCAAGTTTATTTATATAGCACATTTCAACAAGGCAATTCAATGTGCAAGTGCAAAAGAAACACATTATAAAAGGGCAAATAATGCATCAAGTTAAAAAAAAGAAAAACCCAGAATACATCGAATGTGTAAACATTACAGTGCAGATTAAACCAACAACTACATTAAAAAAATAAAAATAAACGAATTAAAAAGAAAATAATAATTTAATGTATCGTCTTATGTCTGGTCCTCCACAAGCGCCACAAGGCATCTGATTTGTTGTTCACTAGGTATGTTGATGGATGCTACAGCGCCCTGGACCCATTTATTTCGACGTACGGGAGCGTTCTCAGCCACCCTAAGCAGCTGGGACCAAATTCAGTTGAAATTCTTACTTCATATCGAAGAGTCAACAGCGTTTCAAATGTGTAAAGAGCCAAACGCTACAAACGACTTGCATTGCGAGCAACTGCCCCCCCCACCCGCGTGTCGCCCGAAACGCTCGGGCCTCTTATTTTGAAGTGTCACCGGAAACGGACGCCTCCGCCCTCCATGTTTACGGAAGCGGGAGGCTGGACGCGACGGTTCGCTGCTGCGCTCGTCGCCAGTGAACGGCGCTCGGAGGCAACGCAAGCGCAAAGACAACCAGACGTTTAAACCGGTGAAGGCGTCGCCCCAGCGCCCGCCATGTGGGACCGGGAGATCAAGGCCATGGCGTCCGCTCACGCCATCGTCGCCTCCGGCGTCTTCTCGGCCACCGTGCTGCCGTCGATGCTGGTCCGGGGCTTCTCGGTCTACGGGACCCACCTGCTGTGGCTCTACTCGGTGGCCGGCGCCGTGGCCGTGGTCAACGTCGCCGTCTTCTGGCTGCTGGGGATCAGCCAGCCCACCAAGAGGCACACGCTCAGCCACAAGGTGGGGCAACGGGCAGCGTTGCGACTCTCCATAGGAATGAACGAGACTTCCGGTGGATTGTTTTTAGAGCTTATAGAGCTTATTGTGCGTAATCACCGGGTGTCATGACATCTCACTGCATGCATGTATGACCGTATGTATATGTATGTGACAAATAACCTCTTGAACTTGAACTTGAACTTGTTTGTCGTATTTGTCGTCGCTTTGAATTGAGTTCTGGGGTTTCCATTCGGGTTCCCTTCTCCACAAACATCTATTCAAACGTGTTATTTTCTCTTTTTGTTTGTAGCTGTCAAGGTTGGTCCGCTCCTGTCTGTACCTCCTCCTGTCCTGCCTGTTCTACCACACCGTGGTGGTTCTGTACGGGGCGCCGCTGATCGAGTGAGTAGCGCCGACCGTTTCCTGTGATGGAGAGTGGTAGGAAGGAGGGGGTTGCCGATGAGCGAAAGTTCCAAAAACCATGGCGCCCCGGATCAGAGCTTCCCTTTCTGCCGCAGGTCTGCACTGGAGACCTTTTCCCTGGCCGTGCTGCTGACCTCCCTCACCACGCTGAGGTGCCTCTGCGTCCTGGGCCCCAACGTCCAAGCCTGGATCCGGGTGTTCAGTAGACACGGGTTCGCCTCTTCGTCCATCATACCCTATCTTTTTTATTTTGCTAAAATTTTTTTATCCCATATCAATACATAATGTGTGTTATTAACAGGATTTGAAAAAAATGCACTCCATCTCCGTTTCCAGGGCCATGACGGTGTGGGACACCTCTCTGCAGATCACGGTGGCGTGCACGGTGGTGGGAGCCTGGTTGGGTGCCTTCCCGATACCGCTGGACTGGGACAGGCCTTGGCAGGTCGGTGCATGCGCAAATCGTATTCCCTTATCCACACTCCACGGCGTCACGCTTATCGCTCTGCGGGGATAGAGGCTCGGGCTCTTAACGGTACCACTTCCTGCAGGTGTGGCCTGTTTCCTGCAGCCTGGGGTCCCTGATTGGCTTCCTGACCGGGCTCGTCGCAGCGCCAATGTGGATCCACTACCACCGCAAACAGCTCACCTACAAGTGCAAGTGATAGACCCAAGTGTGTGTGTGGGTGTCTGTGGGTGGGTGTGGGTATTTATTCTGGGTATATAGTCTGTTTCTTTTGCCTTTTCAAGCAAAAAAAACCCCAAAACACAAGGATTTTTTTTCTACAAAATGATTCAAACTTTGAGCAACGTCATCTTTTATTCATGAAGGCTTACACAATGTTGCTGAAGATTTTTGACACAAATAAAGACGTTCCCTCTGTAACACTGTGTTGTTATTGGGGTTCAAAGAGTAAACTGAGATGTGTGATCATCAGCTAAATATGGGTAAAGAGGTTGGTCGTTTTAAGTTGCTTAAAGTTGTATAAATTAAAATCTTCTTTTATGTAAAATATGACCAACCATGCTCTGTTATAAGCAGGTGCTATGACATGCCATCCAACTGGTGTCTGTCTTCCACACTATTTATTGATAATCCATCTGTGTGTTCGCTCCTCCCAGAATATTTCAGGTTTAATTTCATTTTATTTTATTTCAGATACTTTTTATTTTTTATTTTTTTATTGAATTCTGAAACTTTCTAGCCTGTAGGTGGTGCTCTTGCCATAGTGTGTGTGCGTGCGTGCGTGCGTGCGACCGACCTGTGAGAAGTGTGAGACCGTGAGCATGCTCACATTTTAATGAGGCGGATACAGGATACATCAAGCCGAACTCGCATTTGCAAATAAAAGAAAGTAATCAGTAATGGGAAAGTTTGGCCGTTACAGGCGCTGACGGAGACTTAAGAACAGTACAAAGTGTTGTTCCTTTACACACACACACACACACACACACACACACACACACACAGTCCTTCACCTGAAGCTCACTACTGATTAATGTTGTTCCTTTTTAACCATCATTGATCTTGCTCAGACTTTTTTAAAACACACACACACACACACACACACACACACACACAGAAACTCCCGCTTTCATTCCCATTCTCCCTTTTAGCCTCAGGCGTCCATATTGATTCACTTTCATTTCTTGTAGACCGTTAGTTCTCTGCCTCCGTGCCTCCTTCGCCTCTTGTTCTCACCCTCTCTCTCAGCCATTACCCCTAAAAAAATCTAACTCTCTCTTATCGGGGGCCGAGTATGAGAGCGAGGTGTCGTCGTCGAGGGACACTTGTAACGCAATCCATCTCAAATAATTACATTTGGTGGGGAGGAGGCACAAAGTGATAAAAGAGGGAATTGTGGTCCTCCGCTCCTGACACCATTTTCTCGGGAAAAAAAAAAGCCCCCCTGCATGGCAACCGGTGCAGCGCCTCGCCGCGGGGCGGGGCGGCCCGGTTTGCGCCCCGGCTCGGAACTCTCTGGAAAGTTCACCCGGGGGTATTGGTGAATCACAGAAAGATTAAATGTACTGGATCCGAAACTCCACCGAGACGCCCTCTCACCCTCAAGGGACCTCGAAAACACCTTTTCGAGTGTGCCACTTAGCGAGCCTCTCCTGGTTCAATCTCCTCTCTCTCTCTCTCTCTCTCTCCCCCTCGCTCTCTCTCTCTCCTTGAGGCTGATGGGTGGCACTCGCAGTCAACCTGGCCCCGTACCGTTCCCTCCGTTCTGGGAAGTCTCTGCTTTTTTCGGTGTCATTTCCTAAAGAGCAGGAGGAAGTGTGAAGGTGGCGATGGGGGAGGTGTTGCGCGATGGAGTCGGAGGGTGTGATATTACCGACATCACCCCCAGTGTAACCCATCCCCCATCCTTCCTGCTATACCCGCTCAGTGCAGCTCATTTCATTTTTTGGTTCAGGAGCGGGAGGCCGTCGCCCCCGCCCAAGCCCCACTCTCTCTCTCTCTCTCTCTCTCTCTCTCTCTCTCTCTCTCTCTCTCTCTCTCTCTCTCTCTCCCCCATGCACTCGTACAAAAAAAACCACAACGGCCACACAAATGGCCCTCCGCATTCAATCTGGGAGAACTTCATTTATTCATTATTGCTGCGCCGCGCTGGGCTACAGCAGCGGGGCGTTGTGATGAGGGCTGATTTGTCACCGCCCTCTATTGTGTTGTATTGTGTTTATTTTCTTCTTCTTCTTCTTCTTCTTCTTCGTCCCACTGCAAAGCCGGTTTCCAGCCAAGATGATCTGTGTTTGCAGCGGCTGCGGAGTCTCCTCCCGGGAAAGAGAGCGAGAGAGGGGAGAGATTGTAAACTGATTGAATCCATCACGTCGCAGACATCGGCTGCTCCCGCCGTCGTTCCACCGCTGCCACTGAGGGCAGCGAGTAAACACCAGCTGTAATAGAGGGATTAAATTTTCATGACAATTTGTCTTCGGGCCAGTCACGCACACGCACACGCACACACACACACACACACACCCCTCTCTCTCTCTCTCTCTCTCTCCTCATCCTCCCTATACTGGTGCTTGTTTTTGTTCCCTTCTCCGCCCTAACGCCTCCCTCGTTTTCCTCCCAGTACAGTACAGCAGGAGTGACGTGTGCTTTGTTAACAGTTGGGGGTGGGGGTGGGGTGTTACTTTGGGGGATGAGCGGACATAGAGAGGCGGGGGTTGCGGGGGGTGATGGCACAGAGCTCTTGCGTCTCTGCGAATCGGTTCGAGTGCAAGAAACACGAGGACCCATTTTGAAAGCGAACTATTGAGTACACAGTCGTAACGCTGTTCCACTCTCAAACCGAGGATAGTAGATACTGAGAGCAGAGCCTGATTCATCAATAATAGATTGATAGGCAGATAGACAGATAGATAGATAGATAGATAGATAGATAGTAGATAGATAGATAGACAGACAGACAGAGAGACAGACAGACAGAAAAAAAGAAAAGGCAATCCACAATAAACCTCAATAAAAAAAGGACCTAAAGAATAAGCGATGTACATCAACATTATTATGGACACAACAACAGTAATCTAGAAGTTGACACATTTGCAATGTACAATAAACATGAGAGGCAATGAAATAACAGGAAACCAAAAAATATATCAATTGAACAGTAGAAAAGCGGTCATGTGCACAAGAGCTAACGATTAATTCTTAAAATCAACCTATAAATTAAGAAATTAACTGTCAAATAAACCTAAAGTCTAAAGATTGAACAAAAAATAAATTGGCAATGTTGCAGTAGCCTAGATGTTTCCGAATTTGTCAATATACAATTAACCTAAAAATGTATAATAGCGATAGAATAAAAAATAAACAATAGCAGTAAACTGGGAAAAATTAAGCCTGAAATAAGCAGCAAAGGAATGTAAGAATCCAATAACACATGATAATGAGGATGACGAGTGTGTATTCCCCAATGGAATGAATTACATCGACTGAAATGCAAGTGGGATTATAGCTCCACACACACACACACACACACACACACACACACACACACACACACACACATATTGCTTAGCTGGTATCAAAGATGAGGTCAGGGTAAATACACCTGGTAAGTGAGGAACCAGGCTCTTGGTACATGTCAATTCAGTGATGGGTCTTCACAAGTATAGTAAAACACACACACACACACACACACACACACACACACACCCACACACACTCTCACTCTCTCTCTCTCTCTAAAGAGACCATGGTCCGAGGCCTAAACTTACCGCTCCAGTTGGCTCGCATGCATCCATGTCAGAAAGCATCCAACGTCTCAGTCGTACATAATCCACCTGAGTGCTTGGGTGAAATCCAAACACACGGGCGTGCACTTTGGGTGCAGCACAGCGAGTACTTGGTGAGCACTCAGTGTGTTTTGTGCGCGTACCAATATTTGATGATTGGTAAGTAGTGCGGCTCTCAGGGAGGAGAAGCGCCGCACGCCGATCTGTTCATTGGCCCGAGCAAGAGGCCTCTGGTGACTCCTTGAGTGTTTAGCCAGCTGCATCGGCCGGCCAGAGAGCCTCGCGATGAAATCAGCGGAAAAGACACTCGCTCACACTCACACACACACACACGCACACACACACACTCACACACACACACACAGTGGTTGGCCAAGTGCACAATACAATGAGGATGGGTCTGTAATTCAATATAGACATCAGTTGCCTTTCAGGGACATATTGAAATGAATGAAGACGTTGTTATACACTCACTGGCCACTTTATCAGGTACACCTTGCTCGTACCGGGTTGGACTCCCTTTAGCCTTCAGAACTTCCTTAATTCTTCGTGGCATAGATTCAACAAGGTGTTGCAAACATTCCTCAGAGATTTTGGTCCACATTGACATGATAGCATCACGCAGTTGCTGCAGATTTGTCGGCTGCACATACATGATGCCGATCTCCCGTTCCACCACATCCCAGAGGTGCTCCATTGGATTGAGATGTGGCGACTGTGGAGGCCATTGGAGCGCAGTGAAATCATTGTCATGTTCAAGAAACCAGTTTGAGATGATTTGAGCTTTGTGACACGGTGCACTATCCTGCTGGAAGTAGCCATCAGAAGATGGGTACACTGTGCTCATAAAGGGATGGACATGGTCAGCAACTGTGGTATGCTGTGGCGTTTAAACAACGCTCAATTGGTACTCAGGGGCCCCAAGTGTGCCAAGAAAATATCCCCCATACGATTACACCACCACCACCACCAGCCTGAACCCTTGATACAAGGCAGGATGGATCCATGATTTCATGTTGTTTACGTCAAATTCTGACCCAAGCATCTGAATTCCGAGCTGAAATCGAGACTCATCAGACCAGGCAACGTTTTTCCAATCTTCTGTTGTCCATTTTTGGTGACTGTGAAAATTGTAGCCTCAGTTTCCTGTTCTCAGCTGACAGGAGCGGCACCGGGTGTGGTCTTCTGCTGCTGTATCCATCTGCTTTAAGGTTTGACGTGTTGTGCGTTCAGAGGTGGTATTCTGCAAACCTTGGTTGTTAACGGGGGGTTATTTGAGTTACTGTTGCCTTTCTATCGTCTCGAACCAGTCTGCCCATTCGCCTCTGACCTCTGACATCAACAAGGCATTTTCGCCCACACAAGGGCCGCTCACTGGATATTTTCTCTTTTTCGGACCATTCTCTGTAAACCCTAGAGATGGCTGTGCATGAAAATCCCAGGAGGTCAGCAGACCAGCCCGTCTGGCACCAACAACCAAGCCACGTTCAAAGGCACTTAAATTCTTCCCCATTCTGATGCTCGGTTTGAACTTCAGCAAGTCATCCTCACCATGTCTACATGCCTAGATGCAATGAGTTGCTGCCATGTGATTGGCTGATTAGCTATTTGTGTACACAAGCGATTGAACAGGTGTACCTAATAAAGTGGCCGGCGTCATCTTATTTCTATTGAAAAGAGAAAAGGCAAAGACAGGGGAGGGTGGACTAACAGTATCATTGTGCTGGCTTAGCGGCCTGATGTGTGACTCCCAGCATGTCGGCCTCGATTGATGATACTAACACGCGCGCACACACACACACACACAATACAGTACCAAGTATGAGATCACACCAGGGCCCACATACACCCAAGAAAAGAGAGTTTGAGCCAAGTGAGCAGTAGCTATGATCCAGACGAGGCTGTCTCCATCATGCTATGACACACACACACACGCGGCAGAAGGCCGTCTGGAGCCTCTCGAGCACTTTGGTTGTCAGTTTCTTTATGTAAAATGTTCACATCTTGCCTCTATTCTGATGTTATAAAGGCCTAGAGACTAAAGGGAATCATCCCTTGTTGACATATATTTTGTATATATTCTGCGCTTCACCATTTTCTGTTTTTTTTATTAAGTGTTTCTCTGGGATCGGTTTCCTAGGTTCAGCTTGAGTGTCCGTGGGATATTTATTGTTTTATGGATACAGCAGCTGCACCAGCACGAAAAAGAATCCAGCCGGTTGGATCCCTTCTCTTTTAAAATTTATTTTCCTTCAAATGTATTTCACTTTGTTATCTCTGTACAAAGGACAGACAGACAGAAATACAGTCAACATATTGTGCAAGTCGCTGCCACCAGTGGGATTTGATTCCTCGGAGCAGGTTCAGTCTTCAAGCGAGGGAATGGCCGTGGATGCAGAGCCTGGTTGACGTCTTGGGTGGCAGCACCGTGCAGATGGAGGTTGGTCTGAAAGGACGGTACAAGCTTGACCCATGCTGGAGCTGGAATAGGGATTCCCAGGCCGCTCTGTGTGGTGGTGGTGGTGGTGGTCGGGATGGTTGTTGGTGGCACACCGGTAGTTCCTTATTTTCTGGGCTGGGCTGCGATGTAGAGCGCCATGAGGCAGTACAGAGCGCCCCCTACTGTGAGCGCCATGGTGGTGCGGTACAGTAGCCTGTCGGGGACGCCGCGCTTCAGGTGTACGGGCATTCCATCCGCCGTCTGAGAGAAGTAAAGTTCGGGAGAGAGGGAGGGAGACACGGAATGGTGGAGAAACAATAGAAAACTCTTAGTATTCTTTTAAAGCACATAATCAAATATAATTTTCACAAGCAGAAAACACAATTTCTGTTTTTCCACACACAAAAATTCCATATTTTGATATTTGGCTTGTACTTTTCAAGAAACAGCCATTCCATGTATTTGTGTTATGCGTGCAAAAAAGACCAGATATAAAAGACACCAAAATGAAACACACCTCTCATGAAATAATAATAATATTTCCAAGAGACATATCTTACTTAGAAAAACTCTGAAATCTATATTTTCACTTTTACTTAATTTGTGAAATTGTATTCTTGCAGCTTTCTTGTGATAAACAATAAAATACACTAACAAAGTTTGGTTCATTAAGCTTGATGAATTGTCTACTTTTGGAGGTATTTTAATTGTCAAAAAAATACAAATAATAAAAATAGTAAAAACAACAACAATAATAATAATGTATATATACATATATATATATACACATACATACATACATACATACATACATACATACATACATACATACATACATACATACATACATACATACATACATACATACATACATACATACATACATACATACACACACACACACACACACACACACTTAATATATCTCCATTTGGTTGTAAATCATAAAACAAACTTGCAGAGGGAAGAGTAGAAGTAAGATTATCGCCAAGACTGGGAGCAGTGCTGTGCACATCGTGAGCTGTGTCCTCTGCATTACCTGAAAAACCCTCTGGAGATCTGGCACCTTGTTGGAGCCCATGTACTCTAGCGTGGGCCCCACCTCCGACACCACCTTGGTGGGTGAGGCAAAGACCATGGCGGGGGCCTCCACGGGGACGCCCTGCCTCAGCCCCTGTGCACGCAAAACACAAAGAGCTCTGTTCACCGACACAGTACACCCCTGTCTCATTTCAGAAAATGTCCACAAAATGATCAAAACAATCACAAAATAAAGTTGTGTTCATGACCTGATGTAAAGACATTGTTCAATTTTAAGTAGAAGCGGAGAATCACATCTGAATCCAAGGAATGTTTTATTTAACTTAATCATAAAAATGATTGACCTGTGAGGCTGTGAATTTAGTAATAATTATTAATATTTCAACCCCCGGAATCTAACCCACTACCGAGGTCTATTTTTGTCAAAGGCCCCATGGGCGTGTCATTAATCAATGACAAAGTCAAATAACATTTACATTATTTAGAGACAGCTCGTTAGGAGGCTCCTGGTCTCCCTCAGTCACGTTCCCTTCACACACACACACACACACACACACACACACACACACACACACACACACTTACACACACTTACACACTTACACACTTACACACTTACACTCCCTGTATGTGTTTAGGTGGTTTCCTGACAACAATTGATCACGTTTTCACCTGGACTTTCCCAAATTTTATTACAAAGATTCAAAGACCCCAAGAGTATCGTTGGGAAACTAGGAGCGCGTTCCCGGCGCAGGCAGTCGTTTGATTTGAGATGGTCAAGCCCTATCGATCAGTCTCATATCATTCTGAATGTCAGATTGTTCTGTTATGATCTGAAGTCTTTGCTCCGACAGCGTGCGCTTGAATCCCAGGATGCGTGATCACATCATTGTCCTTTCTACATCATATAGTGCGTGCACCGCTGGGATGCAAACAAAAGCCTTTAAAATGCGTGGGAGACTGGTCATTGTTATCTGAGCAGCTCTCAATGAATAACCAACAGCTTCTATTATGAGGGGAACACTGTTGTTAAGGTCACGACTGACAAGCGATCTGAGGAGCCAGTCTCATACGATCGGGTTCATAATTGACTCGGGGGGCCTGAAGGTCAGGGGAGCCGATGAGAAGAGAGAAAAAAAAAAAAAAAAAAAAAAAAAAAAAAAACAACCTCCGACCAAAAAATAATTAGGGACGCTTTGTTACGTGGTCATATGAAATAACATGAAAAAAAATAAAGATAATAATAATAATAATAAATGAAACCTTTAAATAATAACAATAATAATAATAATAATAATAATAAAAATGATAAATTTATGAAACCAATAATAATAATAGTAATAATAATAATAATAATAATAGTAATAATAATAATAATGTTATTATTGTTATAATATTATAATGTTATTATAATATTATGTTATTATTATTATATAATATTATTAATATAATGTTATTCTCCCTTGTAAGTCGCTTTGGATCAAAGCGTCTGCTACATGACTAAATGTAAATGTAAATAATAATAATAATAGTAATAATAATAAATTAATGAAACCAATAATAATAATAGTAATAATAATAATAATAATAGTAATAATAATAATAATAATAATAATAATAATAAATTAATGAAACCAATAATAATAATAGTAATAATAATAATAATAATAGTAATAGTAATAATAATAAATTAATGAAACCAATAATAACAATAGTAATAAGAATAATAATAATAATAGTAATAAAAATAAAAATAATAATAATAATAGTAATAGTAATAGTAATAATAATAAATTAATGAAACCAATAATAATACTAATAATAATAATAATAGTAGTAATAATAATAATACTAATAATAAATTAATGAAACCAATAATAATAATAGTAATAATAATAATAATAATGAATAAAAACAATAACAATAATAATAATAATGATAATAATGATAATAATAATAATAGCAATAATAATAATAATAATAGTAGTAGTAATAATAATAATAGTAGTAGTAATAATAATAATAGTAAATTAATGAAATCAATAACAATAATAATAATAATAATGATGATGATAATAATAATAATAATAATAATAATAATAATAATAATAATCATCATAATAATAAATTAATGAAACCAATAATAATAATAGTAATAGTAATAATAATGAATAAAACCAATAACAATAACAATAACAACCACAATAGTTTGAAGGTCACCCAGGGGGAGAAAACAGCACAATCCCGCAAATGTGTGTAATTCCTCCGCGTCACCTGGGGGCTGTGGGCCGCGGCCGGTCCGGTCCCGGTGAGCCTCTGGGTGAAGCCGCTGAGCTTGTAGTACATTTTCCCGGTGAAGGACGCGCGCCTATGCACAACGAAAGCACCCGGTAAAAGGGTCCTCCCGCTGCGGCCGTCGGCGGAGTATGACGTCATCCGGAGGTCCTTCTTTTTTTTCCTTTTTTTTTTTACCGCCTGCTTTAAATTCAACTCTACGGCAGCCGGACTCCAGACAAACTTTGCTCCCGTCCGCGTCTCGGCTGTGGAGCAGCGGCGTACTTGGCGATTAAAGGCAGAATTTGAATCATTTCTCTTGAACTCTCGTCCTAGGAAATGACTCCCTGATACAGACAGATATCAGGTACGGTGTATTGATATTTGAAGGTAAACAAAGACTCGCTTTTATAAAGAATAGTGGCCGTTGATGGAATGAATGGGTGAGAAGTCAGCTCGTCCGGTGAAGGCTCGGAATTCAGTGTTGTCGAAGATTTTAAAGGCTTTTCGTTTGTTTTTGTTTTTTTTTTTTACTAACGCTGCATCTATTTCTTATAATATTTTCACAAATTACATTTCAAACACTATATATATGTTTGTGTTCAGGTTGAGGGAATGTTAAAACAGAACACAAATCGAATCTCAAACCGTACTGTAAATGCCTGTGTGTATGATCAAAGACCAAATAAGGAGTGGACAGTTGTTTTACACAGTGTGTTTTATTGTAAAATCACATTGACAAAACAAAAAGCAAGAACTCGTTTGACGTAAAACGGTTCATTGCGTTACAACCAGGTCAGGCCATACGGGTAATTGGCAATCAGCTATATGCTACATATTTTTGTTGCTGAGAAATGTTTCTGCCGATAGAGAAACATTGATTTGAATGTTTTTTTTGTATATATTTCTGTGCTATAGGCCTTCCTAAAAAGTATAGTCACATGACAATACAACAGCCATGATATTAACATTTGCAATATCTATAACGTGCACTAAAGTTATCCTCCTTACAAAAACGCAAAAGCTGGAACAGTTTTAGGGCAAATAGAAGACAAAAGCTATTTTTTATGACAGAAGGGCTTCAGCTGTGTGTGTGTGTGTGTGTGTGTGTGTGTGTGTGTGTGTGTGTGTGTGTGTGTGTGTGTGTGTGTGTGTGTGTGTGTGTGTGTGTGTGTGTGTGTGTGTGTAAGAAGAAAGAGGTGACGGCAGTAGGAGGAAGAGGCAGAGAAAGACTGTTGTGTGGGTGAGGTGTTGACTTGTTTGTTTAGATCCGATCTCTCCCCAGCACATCATATCAGAGGCAGAGCAAACATTTCGGAATCGCAAACGTCACAATCCGTGACAGCGACAATGTCATTGTCTGCCTGTTTATTTATGGGCTTTTGTGCACGCAAAGCTGCTCGTTAATTTGTTCATGTTACGCTGTTTGAGTAGTTGCCTGTAAATGACGTTGTGGTAATATACAGTATTCACAATCATGAGAGGGGAAAGCAGTTGCTGGATGGCAGCCAGTGTGGTATTGCCTAGCAGCACGCACACAAATCCACGACCGTCATGTGGCTGATTGACATGTTCGGGGAAAACAGGTTACCTTGGCAACACAGAAATACATTATGGCTAACATTCAGAATAACAATCACTGACATACAGACTAAAGTCTAGTCATCATCTGCATAGGCCTATGAAGTCTTTTGTCTTGCTTGCCGTCTTATTTTGCTCAGTTTTCTTTTTGTCATTTCACCCTCCATCTTCCTAGTTTTACCATCTCATTTTATGTCTATTACCTACTTGTCAGACCTGACATACAGTTTGTCTGTATTCATTCCCACTGGCTTATGATTCCCTCATCATGTCTCCGTCTTAAATTGCACTCAACGTCTATATTTCACGGGGTGAGCAGAATGCATCTGGGTCACACATCAATCTTGTAAAATTTGGGCCATCTGGGAACAAAGCCTGCATGGATAGAATAAGAGGCGGCCAGATAGGCAATCAGACTGACAGATGGAAAAGCAGGCTCGCACAACACGCCAACATCCATTTACACCACTCGCTGCAGGAGGGAGGCATCTCCGCCAAAGAGGTAACCATGGAAATAGAAGTAAACAGAGGGCACTGTAAAAAAAACAAACTGGCTTGACTTAGCCTGTGTGTACTTATGTAAATCATTATTTATGCATTTTCATTCCTCTGTCCAAATGTTTATGTAAAGAGGCTTTGGGCCTAAGCCCAGAGCACGCTGGGTGAAAACACGATAAGAGGTCATGAACATAGCAGGCACCAACTAAACAGGCCCAACACAATCAGATGAGATCCAGACAGGAAAGGACAATAGTTCTCACAGAGCGACTGACCAGGCGAGGTTTTCCTGTCTGTCGAGGTCAACAAGAGTCCTTCTGCATCTGTGTTTATTGTATTATGTCGACGGACAGGCTGCGTGCGTATCTGACAGAGCGCATTTTGAGTTCATGGTAGCACTGCACAAAGCTGTGGTAGATGAAAGTGATGGGCAGTGCCAGAAGGACGATCCCGCTCACCACGCACACTCCCCCCAGCATCCGTCCCCCGATCGTCACCGGGTACACGTCCCCGTACCCCACCGTCGTCATGGAAATGATGACCCACCAAGCGGCGGCGGGGATGCTAGCATAGTCTTGGTTACGCGTGCCCAGGTCCAGGCCATGCTCCAGCAGCTGGGCCAGAGCGCTGTATATCGCCATGGCAACACAAACAAACACCAGCAGCATGACCATCTCTCGGTAGCAGCGTCTGAGCGTCAGCCCCAGAGTCTGCAGGCCCAGGAAGTGTCTGGCCAGCTTCATCAGCCAGAACACGCGCATCATCCGCAGCACCCGCAGCGTCACTCCGGCCACCCCCAGCCCCGCGCCGGGCATCCCCGCCCTGTCCATCGCCATGGTGACGTAGTAGGGGGTGATGGCCACTACGTCAATCATGTTCAACGGGCGACGGAGGAATTCACACTTGTCTCTGGCGACCAGAAAACGCAGCAGACACTCTGCCGTGAACCAGCCAATGCACACTGCCTCCACCACCCTGCGGAGGCAAGAGAGGAGGGAAGACACGGTGAGAGTTGAAGGAAGTGGGAAATACGGGAGAGAAACGGCGAAACAAAGAAGACATCTGAGCACTCTAGTGGGATTCTCGTGCGATGGATTGAGACTAATCAACATTACGTAACAGGGCGGCTCATGAAAAATCTGGGAAAGGGGTGAAAAGGGGGAGCGATGAAGAGAGCGAGGGGACGTGTGTGATTACATGTGACCTCAGCATTGATTATCACGATAAAGGCAAAATCAATCAATCATCGATTAAGCCAAATGTAGATGGGGGGGGGTGAGATTGAGAGTAACTAAGCAAGAAGCAGAGATGTGTTGCTACACATAGAACATTACATAAACTACTGGAATGAAACCACAAACAAACCAAATAAGTTGGAAAGCTTTTCGAACATGAGTTTAAACTATACACAACTACACATACCAAAAGTCAGGAACAGTCTCCAAACATAACCGAGCCTTAAATAGATGAAGGCTGCAGCTTCCCCGAGAGGACAGGCGATTTGCACAACATATTCTCCTAATTTTGGAGAACTAGTGCTGATATTGTTATTTGATAAGTCCTACCAAAGACCCATCTTCAGAAAATCTGCAAATTGGAACATAGTTGCTTGTTTATTTTTACAACGGGGTAACTTTTATTATTCATTTTAGTATAATTAATATTATTATTGACTTTTAATCACATGGTGTGTTTGTCTTGTTTAATGATTTGAACTTCCTATTCATTAAGCCTGGACAACGTTAGACTGAGTGAGTGGTGGAGCAACAGAGGGAGAGAGAGAGATGGGAGGGGAGAAGGAGGAAGAGATGGGGGGTGAGTGAGAGGGGAGAAAAGAGGAGGAGGAGGGAGTGAGTCTAGTCCAAGGAAATGCATACATTGTATTCATACATTATGGATGTATGGATGTGTACATATATATATACACAGTGTGTATGTGTATGTGTATGTGTGTATATATATATATATATATATATATATATATATATATATATATATATATATATATATATATATATATATATATATACACACACACACACACACACACACACACACACACACGTATATTTTTAAGTGCAATGTCTGTATTTTAGTCTATTTTCATTTATTGTACTTGTACTAGCCCATTGTATTGAATTGAAATATAGGGGGTGGGGCAGGGAGGGGGGGGAAAGAAAGGGAGAGGAAGAGAGGTATGGGGCGAACCAGAGGTAAAAAAGTGCAAGAAAATAAACGTGTTTGTAAATCTTTGAAGAATACCTGAAAAATAGTATTATATTTTGGAGTCGGTTTTACTTGGAAATGTTTCAAATGGTTAAACCTATATTTTTCGGGGCTTTCTCCAAAACATCAATCGTGGACTGTGGTGCGCAATGGGCTTCGGGAATTGTCCGTAATGGGAAACACGGTCATGTGAGATATTAAAAATTATGAAATAATTCCCTGTGTGGCGTGTATGACCCGGGGTCCCACCTGTGCTCCTCCACGGCGTTGCGCTTCGCCGTGTCCCAGTCGGGCAGCGTGCTGGCGCACAGCATCACCATGGAGATCACCACGAAAATCACGGAGACCGAGGCCAAAACCTGCGCGGCGACGGACGAGTCGGGCTCCTCGAACGCCCTGCGCACCCTCTCCATCCACCTGGCGCGGGCCGACGGCACCGTCCCGTGCGCCGCCGCCGGGTCCGCCGCGGTCTGGGACCCGGCCCCGTCCGCGGAAGCCCCGAGGTCCTGCTCCGAGAGGCTGCCCATGCCGACCTCCGACATGCGGTCGTCCAGGCGCTTCTGGCAGCAGTGGTCCAGGTGCGCGCTCTCCAGCCCCCAGTAGAGCATCTCGGTGTAGAAGGACAGCTCGCACACGCCGGGCACGAAGCGCAGTTTACCGGAGCGCGCGTACAGCATGATGAACGTGAACGCCTGCGCGTGGCGGTCGAAGAAGAACTCGTTCCGGTCCCGGTCGTAGTCGTCGCAGAGTTCCAGCACCTCTTTCTCCGAGGCGCAGGCGTGCAGGCGGCTGACGCGCCGCAGGGGGAAATCCCGGATCACGTCCCGGGTGAAGGCGTAGCGGGTTCAGCACGCAGATGCTGTGGCCGAACTTCATCTCCGCTAGGCCGGGTCACCTAAAACAAAACTGCTTTCCCCACTCGGCTCCCGGGCGCGGATCGCCGCTTCCATGACGGGGTTAGTGGCGCAAGCGCCAGGATATCCCGAGGAGGTGGCCGTGGACCGTGCGCACTCCGGGCTGCGTGGGTCGAGTCCGCTCCCTGCTCCCTCTGCGCGGATACAACTCTCCACCCCGATCTGGGAGCCAATCCCATCCGCGGTGGTTACGCAGGCACGCACACACACACACACACACACACACACACACACACACACACACACACACACACACACACACACACACACACACACGGGAATCAGATCACACACACTTTACGCACATAAAAATGTGTGGTTAAAAGCAGTTTTTTCCCCATTGTTTCCTCTCCTGTGTAAATGTGCAACAAACTGCAATATATTGTAATAACACTGTGGTGTGATACTTGGCTCATCCGTCATCAGCCGTGTCCATACCATATATTACACATAGAAAATAAGACTTAACATATCCATGGAGGGAAATCCAAGCGTTACAGCAGAAAAAAAAACAAAAAACAAAAACCCCAGTGCAGTTAAGAAATAGATATTAAAATGAGATAAGAAATAACACATATGTAGACTATCTATCCATCTACAAGTTAACATTAGTAGTGAGTCCAATCGGGACAAATAACAGTATACAGTTAATTGAAGTTACAGTGTTGTGGCTTTATTAACAACAGTGGCATACAGTAGATAGTAGTAGATTGACATACGTATATGTAGGATTCACCATGTACAGACATATCCAACCATATTTATATTTATGTTCCTGCATCCTACCAGTTCCTCGTGCGTGACAATGTATTTGGCTTGGCCCAGTGAACTGATTCTGATTCTGATTGATTACTTGCGAGGACGGGCGCACGCGCAATGTCCAACGCGCGCGCGCTAATCTACAGTATCGCCAGACGGTTTTTACATTGAAAATCATCAACGAGTAAAAACTCCAGTTGACATTATCATTCGATCATCATCATCACCATCTTCATCATCGTCATCATCATCTTCATATTCATCATTACCATCACATCGTCATCTTCGTCACCATCTTTATCATCATTATCATCTTCATCACATCATCATCTTCGTCATCATCATCATTACCAACTTTATCATCTTCATCATCGTCTTCATCATTATTATCTTCGTCACCACCATCATCATCATTACCAACTTTATCATCGTCTTCATCATTATCATCTTCGTCATCGTCTTCATTATCTTTATCATCATTATCATCACCATCATCTTTATAATCATCATCCTCTTCGTCTGAATCTTCATCATCACCATCATCATCATCATCATAACCATCACGTTTTACTTCCCTGCATACTAACGTACTAACAGTCAGGTTGCTTCAGTTAAAACGCGTGTGATGGTGATTTACAATGATACAAACAGATTATATCAATTTTCGGGCAAATAATCAGGATTCGCATGATCCGCAGCGGCCGCATTGTCGGCCCCGTCACGTGGCCCTTCGTGCGATAAGTACTTTAACGTTCGATACTTTTTACTTTTTGGTGGTATCAGGTGCATTTGTACTTTTACTTTCGGTGAAAGGTCTGGGTGCTTCTTCCGCCGCAGCTGGTTTTGGGAGCGTGTCGGTGCCGCACGCACACGCACACGCGCGCACGCACACACACACACACGCAGTAGTTTTTAGGGTTGATCCGAGTTCTTTTGAGTTGAGTTGAATTCTAGCGACGAGCGGCTCGACTCTTTTCCGAGATTCGGTTCTCGACGAGTCACTCAGCAAAGGAAAAAAAAGGATTCGTTCTTTTTTCCGACGATTCATCTCGCTGTGCGGGAGGGGGGCGGGGGGGACGCAGAAGAGTCGGTCGTGCTGTTGGGCGGAGTTCTCACGGGAGTCCTCTCATTCCCTTCAAATCTATGCACTCAGACCGAGGGATGCGAACGGTGGATCCCAGGATATATCCGAGCCGCGTCCCCTCCTCCTCCTTATTTACTTTTATTTTTTTCCTAGGACATATTGTGTGCTATCACCCGGTGCGTTGCGTTACATTTCACTGCATATATGTATGAAAGTATGTATATGTATGTGACAAATAAAAAAATCTTGATTCTTGAATCTTGAATCCAAAATATTCAATTTTGGCAGAGAAAGGCCGCTTCCGTCAAAATGATTTCTTTTGGCGCAAAGTGAAAATGTAAAGCGGTCCCATCGCTCCGCGTGAATTACGAAATTATTTCATTCATTTATTTGCTCTTGTTTTTTTTTGGGGGGGGGGGGGGTTTGCTTTGTACAATATATATATATATATATATATATTTTTTTTTTTTTTAAACATTTTTATTTTATTTTCGTTCGGCTTTCCACGCCCACTCTTTTGCCGGAGCGGCGAAAGGTTTCACCGCGAGCGGATCGTTCGCCAGCCCGTCGTCACTGCTCAGGACGCCGCGGATCGGAGGGGAGGGAGGGGAGGGAGGAGGAGGAGGAGGAGGAGGAGGAGGAGGAGGGGGGGGGCTCCGGTTTAAACAAAAAAAAAAAAGAAAACACAGAACGCGGATCGGATCTTTACACAGTGCTCAGCAGAACACCCGCTACCTCGGCCTTTTTTTTTTTTTTTTTTTTTTTTTTAATATATATAAGAAATATATATAAATATATATATATTTTTAAAATCGTCTTTACGAATTAATTTATTTCCCCCCCAATCGTCTCAGTTTTATGGTGCGCGTTCCAACATTCCGGGAGGGCAGAAATGGCGGCCAACATGTACCGGGTCGGAGGTATGTCCGTGCGGAGCGTCGAGCCACTGGATACACGTCGGGTCCCCGTCGGCGCAGGGGGGGGGGGGAATCTTTTTGCTTGGGGAGCGGGGAAAGAAAAGCCATTTCTACGGGTTTATCCGCACGTTTTGGCCGGGATCCCGATCCCCGGGGGTGGGTGGGTGGGAGGGAGGGAGGGGGGGGCCCGGGACTTGACGGATCGCCACCCCGAAATGTGTAGAAAAGTGTGTGTGCGGAGGGGGGTAGGTGGTGGCGGTGGTGGTGGGGATCAAAATATTTTTTGGGGGAAACAAAAACGAGCCAGGCCTCGGCTAGCTAGCCCGCCGACCCGGGATGCTAACACGCTAGCCCGGTTGTAAAGGCTTCCTTTTGTCGGCATCATTGGCGTTCAAGTTGCTGGGGGGAAACAAAGGGTTTTACGTGTTTACTATTCGGATGTTAGCATTGATGTCTGTGATGACCACACACACACACACACACACACACACACACGTTAGCTGCTCGGCTAGCTGGTTAGCGCACATGAAATTATTGTCTCATTTCATTGCGACGTCGATTCGACCAAATTAGCATTGAGACACATCATAACTGTGTAACATATGGAGTTGCTGTGTGCGTCCGTGTGCGTCTGTGCCTGTGTGCGTGTGTGTGTGCGTGTGTGTGTGTGTGTGCAGCAGCAGCGGAAGGAAGTAAACAATCTTTTTACACGAAGTAACACACAAATTCCTGGTGGAATTGTAATTGAAAGTGTGCTGGCCCTGTGTGGCCCTTGGCTAGGAGACAGTCTAGGAGGTAGGATACATACTATGGGACCATGTAGGAGCTAGGAAACAGTGTAGGAGGTAGGGGGCATGTAGGAGCTAGAAGACAGTCTAGGAGGTAGGAGACAGAGTTGGAGCTAGGAGACAGTCTAGGAGCCAGGATGCACGCTACGGGACCATGCATGAGCTAGGAGACAGTCTAGGAGATAGGAGACAGAGTTGAAGCGAGGATACCGTCTAGGATCAAGGAGACACTGTGGGAGAATGTAGAAGCTAGGAAACAGTGTTGGAGCTAGGGACATCTAGGAGCAATATGACAGTGTAGGAAACAGTCTAGGAGGTAGGAGACAGAGTTGGAGCAGGAAGACACTATTGGACAATGTAGGAGCTAGGAAACGGTGTATGAGCTACAAGATAGTGTAGGAGACAGTCTAGGGGATATCTAGAAGTAAGGAGACACACTGGGACATAGGAGCTAGGAAACAGTGTAGGAGCTAGGGGACATCTGGGAGCTAGAAGACAGTGTAGGAGACAGTTTGAGCTAGGAGCAAGGAGACACACTATGGGACAATGTAGGAGCTAGGAAACAGTGTAGGAGACTGTTGGAGCACAGAGACGGTCTAGGAGCTAGGAGACACTGTGGGACAATGTAGGAGCTAGGGGACATCTAGGAGCTATAAGACAGTGTAGGAGACAGTCTAGCAGGTAGGAGACAAAGTTGGAGCCATGGGACAGTCTAGGAGCAAGAAGACACTATTGATCAAAGTAGGAGCTAGGAAACTGTGGGAGCTAGAAGACAGTGTAGGACACAGTCTAGGAGGCAGGGGACTGTCTAAGAGCAAGGAGACACTGGGACATTATAGAAGCTAGGAAACTGTATAGGAGCTAGTGGACATCTGGGAGCTAGAAGACAGTGTAGGAGACAGTATAGGAGCAAGGAGACACACTATGGGACAATGTAGGAGCTAGGAAACAGTGTAGGAGCCAGTGGACATCTATGTGCTAGAAGACACTGTAGGAGACAGTTGGAGCAAGGAGACAATCTAGGAGCTAGGAGACATACCATGGGACAATGTAGGAGCCAGGAAACAGTGTAGGAACTAGGGGACATCTAGAAGCTAGAAGACAGTGTAGGAGCAAGGAGACACTATGGGACAATGTAGGAGGTAGAAGAAAGCGTGGGAGACAATCTAGGAGATAGGAGACAGAGTTGAAGCTAGGATACAGTCTCGGAGCAAGGAGACACTGATACAATGTAGGAGCTAGGAAACTGAAGATGCTAGGCCAAATCTAGGAGCTAGAAGACAGTGTAGGAGACAGAGCTAGGAGCTTGAAGACAGTGTCGGAGACCGTCTAGGAGCTAGAGGAAATGCTATGGGACAATATAGGAGCTGGGAAACAGTGTAGGAGCTAGAAGACAGTGTATGAGATAGTCTAGGAGGTAAGGAGACAGAGTTGGAGCAAGGAGACACTATCGGACAGTGTAGGTGCTGGGAAACAGTGTAGGAGCTAGTGGACATCTGGGAGCTAGAAGACAGTGTAGGAGACAGTCTAGGAGCTAGGAGACACACTATGGGACAGTGTAGGAGCTAGGAGACAGTCTAGGAGCAAGGAGACACTCTGGGAAAATGTCGGAGCTAGGAAACAGTGTAGGAGCTAGGGGACATCTAGGAGCTAGAATACAGTGTAGGAGAGAGTCTAGGAGCTAGGAGACAAGGAACTGGTGTGTTCTCTCTGCCGCACTCTGTTTTCCCTTAGGAAACGTAGGAATGTAACATTTTGGCACAAAAAGTGGAATATTTCGTTAACCTTTGGCAGAATCTTTCCAGAAAGCGGGAACGCACCCGTAGGGACTGAGCCCGGTCGTTTTGATCTTCTTCACCTGGACGCGGCTCAAAAGCTGCGGGGCGGGGCGGCGTGGCCAAATCTGGCTCTAATAACCAGACCAGGGATAATAGCAAGTGCGCGGCGCTGCCATCACACTTAATGAACTCGTGTGAGTTAATGTGTCGGAACGCTGGTCACGTGACGCGTGCGTCCCGTCGGCGCCGGTGTCTGTTGGGATTGTGCTGCGGCGACGGCCTTTGGGTGCGGTGGGTGGGGCGGGGCGGAGGCGATGGGTGGGACGCTGTTGGGATGGGTGTCTGCCGCCTGGGTGGTGAAATAACCACGACCGGCGAAGCCACTGATCCACCTCACAATGGCTCTCGCGTAGTCCCAGCCACTGCCCACCTATAGGTATAATTGTATTAGTAACATGCTATTAATTTTTCAAACCCCCTCGTTTACATACCATAATAACCGGTCGTTTTGTGCTTTTTGTTGTGGCTCAGTGGTCAGCGCTGTGGACGCGCAGCACCAAGGTTTTGGGTTTGAAGCTGACCGGGCCTTTCTGCGCGGGGTTTGCACGTCCTCCCCTTGCTCGCGTGGGTTTCCTACGGGCGCCCCCCCGGTTTCCTCGTGTCGGGGTCGGACGCTCCTGCCGGTGCCCCTGAGCGAGGCGCCGGTCAAGATCTCGAGCTGGTCGCACCACTCCGAAATATCCCGAGGATGGGTTAAATGCAGAGGACAAATAGTGGAATGATAAAGTGATTGTTTGTGTTCGTTTTTTTTGCCCCAAAGGGAGACACGTCTTTTTTTTTTTTTCATTGGCTTAGGACCGGTTATGTTTGGGTGTTGAGACAGTTTCTCCAAGGCATGTAAATGGTAATTGAAAAATGGAATATAGCTTGACAACCCCCCCCCCCCCCCCCCCTTCCTTTGTATGAATATATATATATATTTATATTTATTTTTTTCCTTATTCGGGTTGAGGACGATTTATACAGCTTGCTGGTCTGCAGTCCTTTGCAGCAGTTGGCGCTTGGTGATGTGATCTTTGTTCTATTGCAGATTATGTTTTCTTCGAGAACTCCTCCAGTAACCCTTACCTGATCCGTCGGATAGAAGAACTCAACAAGGTACGTGTGTGTGTGTGTGTGTGTGTGTGTGTGTGTGTGTGTGTGTGTGTGTGTGTGTGTGTGTGTGTGTGTGTGTGTGTGTGTGTGTGTGTGTGTGTGTGTGTGTGTGTGTGTGTGAGAGAATTAATGTGTCTTTTTGCTTACGGGTGAATAGCTTGCACCTCCTCTCTTGCAACAGTTTTAGTGTGTGTTTGTTCTGGGTTTTTGTAATATGATCCATAGAGGTAGATGTTGGCCCCCCCCCAACTGCCGTTGATACGACAACCTAAATGGAGAAACGGTAAGGTGTACCTGGGGGGTGTGGGGGTAGTATGCCTTTTCTTTATAAACACGACATGTACCCAGACGTCTGAATTTGGCAAATACTTATTAAAACCTTGGTAACCGGTTATATGCCGAATACAAAGTGAGAAATGGCATCCATACTAGACCAGTTGCATTGGAAGGAAATCTCCGGCGGAGCAGTGAAAAGTGCATCCTGCCGCACACGGCGTTGACTATGAGAACGCGAAGGACGGTGCAGAATTCCCACAAGCTTCCCCCCCCCCGCACCGTCCCCGTCGTCTGTCGCCGCGTTTCATCCGGGCCCAGTCGATAAGGTTGCCTGCCTTGTCATACAGTCGATCAATCAATCGGCTGATCAGGTGCCTCCCACCGGGGCGGCCTGTCTCTGCCGGCGTGCCCGCCGTTTGACGAGCGGCACAGAAGCGGCCGGTCCTCCTGGGAAATTAGCGGCTGCCCAACGCCCCCCCCCCCCCCCAACCCCACCACCACCGCCACCACCTGGTAGGAGTCGCCGCTCCGTTCAAATCATTTCATGTTTCCCTGTTCTGTTTCTCCCGCTGACTCAGACGGCGAGCGGGAATGTGGAGGCCAAGGTGGTGTGCTTCTACAGGAGGAGAGACATCTCGCACAGCCTCATCCAGCTCGCAGACAAACACGCAAGTCAGTAAAAAATGACCACACACACACACACACACATTGGCATCGTTTTGTGTGGGGGGGGTGTGTGATCATAATTCTGCAGGGTGCTTTAGATGTTTGCTATGAGGACCAGTGCCATCACTGTAAAGCTTCTGTCATTATAATAGAATGCAACAATAGTGAAGTATCAAGTAAGTCATAAAACTCCAAACCTTCCCTTGATATTGTGGTAGTATTGAGGATATCTGGTCTGAAGACTCGGTGAGGCCAAAAGCTAGTCTTCCCAGGATTAAGGCCAAATAAGTTAGTGAATAACTGCTCAGAAAACAGCAGGCTGCTGTTGATGGTGTGACTTGTCAGACCTGCTTTTGTTTTTTGGGGGCCTGGGCCGCATTGTCTTGTTGGGATGGAATATACCAGTGGCTCCTGAATACAGCTGGAAAGGTCTGGTCGGATTCATTATGACTGTGCTTCGTCATAATGAATCTCGATCATATTGCAAGAGGTGAAAAGAGATCTTCAGAGCTTGAATTCATTGAACTGCTGAAATGTGTCATGGTAATTAAAAATATTCATTGGAGGTCTTCGCTGTAGTCAGCCGTCAAATGTATATTATATGTTTGAGATCCTCGAGAGTATCCTGTTTTTGAATTATGCTTCTTGCCCGAGGCATGATAGTTGGGGCCATTTTATCAGTTTATCTGTTTGCTGTGTTTGCAACCGTAGTGAATGAAAGGAACCAACGTTGGAAAATGGAGGAGGTGTTAAGAATAGTAATTAGAAATCTAAAAAGTAAAATTAAGCTCTGACATTTTGGGTTTGTTGGTATGTCCATTTGATAATCACAAGTCATTTTATATCAATTAAATATCAAAATGTATTCCCAAGACAATACCCTTAAATTTATAAATTGCGCAGTTAACTTGAGACTAAGCGTCCCTTGTGGCCGGGCGCAGGGACAAGCAGGCGGGGAGCGAGAGACCTTCTGTCCCTTACTTTTGAAAAGGCTCAGCTTATGTCAAGGTTTAACATTCCCAGGAGCAGGCGCAGGCAATCAATCGCGAGCGTCGGCGTGTTCCCCTCGCAACCAATCACCGTTCCCCGGCTCCGCTCTCTGATTACCTTGGCGCCAACCGGAGAATTGATTGTAAATCGCCGGAATCAGCTTTTGGAACCGAAAACCGGAATCCGTACCCCCCCCCCGTCTCGCGCAACGACCCCGCCGCCGTCTGATATATGCACCGGCGTGAGGCAACAGCCCATAATGAAAAAGCAAGGCAGGCGTTGGCAGCATCAGGACCTCTGGAAGATGGATAACCAGGCGTGGAGAGGAAGCACGTCGGGGGTTAGGGCTTTGCCAAGAGGCAGACTTTTTAAAACAACCGCCCAACTGTACGGTTTGACTTTCACATGTTTACACTGTCGGTCTCCCAAAAAAAAAAAAAAAAAAAAGGTTCTGTCCCGTCTCAGTTGTGCAGGGAGACAGAGTGTCGCATTCAAAACCTGTCCGAAAGAAGAAGAAGGAAAAAAAAAAAAGCCTCAGGTAGAGCCCTTCAGCGATTGGTCGGAGAGGCGTGTTGGCACGTGGCCAGCGCCGCTCATTAACCGTGGAACATAGTAGCCACTGTGAGGCGGGCGCGGCGTGCCAGCCAGCTGTTTGACTCCAGCTGAGTGCTCTGGTCAGAACGGGGGAAATGGCCGGGGCGTGACAATGTCTCCGTGCCAGGACCTTCATCTTTTTGGGGTTCGGGGGTTGCCGGAGGCCGGGGATTCTGCCGCCCTCTCGGAAGGGCCCCTTCACCGAATGCTCCTCCCAAATCGACCCGAAATCGGCTTCGAACAACAAGGCCGCTTCTCCGTGGCTACCCTATCCAAACCGTGCCCCGCGTCGAGGGGGGCGGCGTTGCCGTCTCCCGTCCGTGGTCGGACGAACCTCTTTATCTGACGAGTCGTCGTTTTTTCCCCCCCCTGTGCCCCCCGTGCGCAGAGGACCTGGAGGAGGAGAAGGAGAGCCCGACGGAGACGGAGCTGACAGACAAACAGAAACACCAGCTGCGTCACAGAGAGCTCTTCCTGTCTCGGCAGTACGAGAGCCTACCTGCCACACACATCCGGTACGTACGTGTGAGCGAGCACACGCACGCACGCACGCACACACACACACAGAAACACACAAACAGGCATGCAGACATCTCAACAACACGTCATGCTTCACAGGCAGTGCCCATGACTGGTCACACCTCCAGCCATTTCGCGAAAACTGTTGCTCACTTCCCATCTTGTCCCCCCCCCCCCCCCCCCCCACTCCCTCCCTCTTAGGGGGAAGTGCAGTGTGGCGCTATTGAATGAAACAGAAGCAGTTCTTTCCTACCTTGACAAAGAGGTGAGTGGGAGACAGTCGACTTGAATTTTGAACTTTTTTTTCTTTGTTGTTGTTGTTGTTGTTTTTTTGTTTTTTTTTCTGATTTATTTTTCGGTTTCCTGCGTGGCATGCTAGACGGCCGGTCCAATCCATGCAATCGATCAATCCATTCCGTAACTTCCTGCGTTGGGAAATTCTAACGCTGCCGTCCGCCCCGTCTCCTGTCTCACAACCGGGCAGAGATGGAAATAAAAATCGAATCTGAAATACAATGCATCTTGCCATCCCAACTCTCCATTCAGGCGCTGTTGACACGGTGCCTGCGGGTCCTTAAAAAGTCTTTAAATTAAATTTCCTATCAATGCTAGGCCCCGAGTCATTCACTAGTCTTAAATCAAGTTGAATTTATGAGGTTTAAATTTCAACAATTCAACATTTTATCTGATTTTATGTATCCGTCCGATGTTATGAAGCCAAAACCGACTGCTGAACCTAATCCTTCCCTTCATACTTAAAACCTGCCACGGGGAAATGATTATTCTCCGTAAAGTTCTGTGAACAAAAAGTATTTATACAGTACCTAATCACTTACTTGCTGTCTGATCTAAAGGAAACTGCTCAAAAAACAGTTTATAGAATGAAGTAGTTCATAACCTACCTTGTTTTTAGCTAAACCATGTTCCTGCACTGTACCAAATCTATAGTGCGTACCCGCAATACTTTATTGAATAAGACGGATGAATTGTCCAAAAATCAGTCTTAGATGTAGTTAAAAGTTGTCTTAGAAAGGTCCCGGATGTAACTCTAATGCCCTGTGGACACTGTGGTCGGGGTACAACAAATCCCTTTTTGCAGTGTTTTGTGACCTGTGTGTCTCCCTTTTCCCGCAGGATACCTTCTTCTACTCCCTCGTGTACGACCCAACGCAAAAAACCCTCCTGGCCGACAAAGGGGAGATCAGAGTAGGGCCGCGCTTCCAAGCAGATGTACCCGAAATGTTACAAGACGGTGAGGGCGGCACGGGCACAGAACAGATGGGGCAGCCGGTGGTTTTGCCCTAAATATTCATTCATATTCAGTTGAATAAATCTTCCTCTTAATAAATGGTTGTAGACTTGTTACAGTGAGGGCTAATTGCAGAGCGTATTTAAGCGTTTTTGGTTCATTTGAAGATACCCTTTTATCGCTTGTCACAAATGGCCCGTTTATTTTCTTTACATATGCGATGCCAAAAGACAAGTTAAATAATTTTGATTCTTCAGATGGTCAGTACTCGTCGCTGAGCTCGGTCATGTCAAATTCCTCGCCAATTCCGTTGTTCCGTGTGACGCAGGCGAGGCGGACGACAGAGACCAGGCCAAGATGGAGGAGAAGCTGTGGGATCCAGAGTGTCCACTCACCAGCAAACAGATAGACCAGTTCCTTGTCGTGGCTCGGTATGACCTTTGACCCTCTCTGACACCCCCACCACCACTTTAGACTTTCCACACACCTCTGACCTCTCTTAAAAAGGGCAAATTGCCGCATGCTCAGTAGCATCGTGCTGTGACCTCGACACCTCTACTGAGGTCGCACACACACACACACACACACACACACACACACACACACACAAATATATACATTATCCAATGAGACTACATTGCTGACCTCCCCATGATGCAAACAGCCTGTAGACTAACACAAATCAATTCATACATACAGTATGTGATCATTCTGCTATGGTTACGGGGGATAGGGAAGGCCATAATAGTTATTGTAATTTGTGATGTGTTATGTGATGTTGTTAATATTATGTGTACATAATGCATGGTTATATTTGTTTGTGTGTGTATGTAAATATGCGTAAATGTGTACTATGTGTGTAATTGTGCATTTGCAGGGCGGTGGGGACCTTTGCTCGGGCGTTGGACTGCAGCAGCTCCGTCAGACAGCCGAGCTTACACATGAGTGCAGCTGCCGCCTCGCGGGACATCACACTGGTGGGCAACACACACACACACACACACACACACACACACACACACACACACACACACACACACACACACACACATTCTTGTGAGTGAAGTAACATCCGAGTAAATACACCTGACCCCTGTTTCTGGTACACTTCTAAACACATACACACACACATACACACACTACCCTGCGCCATCCCAACCTAAACCCCACCCGAATTCACTTGATCTGTCCTTGTCTTGGTCTCGGGTGTAGTTCCACGCGATGGACACGCTGCATCGCCACCGTTACGACCTGTCGAGCGCGCTGAGCGTGCTGGTGCCGGCCGGCGGCCCCGTGCTCTGCCGAGACGAGATGGAGGAGTGGAGTGCCTCCGAGGCCAGCATGTTCGAGGAGGCGCTGGAGAAATACGGAAAAGACTTCAACGACATCCGACAAGACTTTGTACGTGTGTGCGTGTGTGCGCGTGCGCGTGTGCGTGTGCGTGTGTGCGTGTCTGTGTGTGTGTGTGTGTGTGTGTGTGTGTGTGCGCGTGTGTGCGTGTGTGTGTGTGCGTGTGCATACCTATATGTTGTATGTGTGCCTGTGTGTTCATGGCAGGTGGTCATGAATACTTATAGCGTGATTCAGGTTGTGTGTCCCTGGTGTTTCTCCCTGACTGCGGTCGCTGACAATGAATATACATGAGTCTTCGCCTTCGCACCCACACGGCAACAAGACAGGTTATTAATAACGTTCATTTACCCCCTTCTCTCTGTTCCTTCTCCACCTCCATCCTCTCCTCCTTTCTCTCCTGTCACTGTAGCTGCCATGGAAGTCTCTGACCAGCATCATAGAGTACTACTACATGTGGAAGACCACCGACAGATATGTGCAACAGGTGAGGCTCCATTGGCTCCGTTTTATGTTTGTGGAAACCAATACTGTCTTCAAGGGGTGTTTTGGTCAGTCAGACTGGGCTTAAAAAATAAAAAAGTTAAATATTTAAAGAAACATCCTCATAAATTCTTGTCAATGCTACAGTTATAGTTGTTTATGATTATTAGTAGTACTATTATCCCCATTATTATTATTATTATTATTAGATTATTATTGTTATTATAAATACTGTTCAGATATTTATTATTATTTTTCTCTTTGGCATTTTCCGGCCTAAAGTTTCCAGTGCACAGCAATTGCCGAACCCACGGACATTAATGACGTGTCGTTGGATTCGGGGCAGTTCAGATATTTTGTGGTCCAAGTTTGATCCACATTGATCTAAATTAGGAGCAGAAATTAGTGAAAGATCGTTGCCAATCTACCAGAAGTAGCCAAACGTTGGCGGAGCCGGGCGGGCTGCGGTGGAGCACGGGTGCTTTGTGACGTCATTCAATTTGCTATATATGTGCAGGGTGTGGCTCGAGGGCGGCTTTCGCAATGGGCAAGGTGCCCGGAGCGCTGCAGTCTAGACTCATCGGGTGTTTATTGGTTGCTTTACGCAAGATATGCGCCAGGCCGAGACGAGAGGGAGCCGATGCTGAGAATTGTAACTCGTGTTGGTAGGAAGTAATGCTGCGTTACATGGGAACTCAGAAAATTTTAATTCCACTCAATAGGAAAGTGATGCTGCTTTTTACGGCAACTTGGAAAACTTTGTGACTTAAGCGACTAACCAGGACCCTATGCACTGCTGCCTGCAGCTATATTTATTATAATTATTATGCCTTATATACTGCCATTACACCACACTATATTTCTATATATTTTATACTGCCATATTATACCATTCTACCACTTGCCTCTAGTACTATAATTACATATTATTACTATATGGCTTTTTCTGTCAACTTGTTCTGTCTTAACACCTGAATTTCCACTTGGAAACAATAATTATAATAAAGTATAATTGTTATTCTTATCTTAACTAGAGCTCATGTTGGCTTCTTGCCTGTAAAAGTAAATTAAATTCAAAACACGTAAACCAAGTAGGACATCTGCGCCAGAAAGAATGTCATGGCCTAATAGACTTATCTGGAGGCCTAGGGAGCTAAGTTGCGTTTGTAATTGTAGAATGACAGTTCCACATGTTTACTATGAAAAGCACTTTATCACAGCAAATCACCCTCTCAACAGGCTGAGATCTCAGTCGGCGCAAATCAATAGTTACAAACTGCCGGCATCAGGGAAACTCTGTCAATCAAAACATGATACATGGACGCCACTAAGCATCTATTTGGAGCGAGCCTCTCGCTCTGCACTGAAACATGCGTCATTAGGCGGCTGTCCACATCTTCACACATTAGAGACTTCTGCCTTTCTCTGCTGGAGAATCAGACGACCTACATTTGTTGCTACCTGACGTTTTGTAACTCTATACAGCTTACTGGGAATGCTGCCACGTTGTTATTTGACCATAAATGAGCCATTTTTACTTATTCATCAAAACCTGAATTTTTATTCTGCATTAAAATATCTTCCCTTGAGCAATAAATAATGCAGTGGCGCAACTTCTTTTTTTTTTTTTTTTTTTTTTTCAAATTTAAGGCTTCAAGTGGTTTTCATTTGTAATCCAACATATGAGATTTGATTTCATATTTGCAGTTGCAATAAATTGCTCTCACTGGCTGGTGATGAGAAAGTATGAACTGGCTAGAGCAATATATTAGAGCTGGGCAGTATTGACAAATACCAAATAGATAATTTTGACGATATTCAGGGAATGACTAGTGGTGTTTACATGAGATATTTACACTCTGTCCACCATGTTTTTTCTCCCCTGACAGAAGAGACTCAAGGCAGCAGAAGCAGAAAGCAAGTTAAAGCAAGTTTATATCCCCACATAGTAAGTGAACCTTTACGTTTGTTCTACATAATTAGTTTCAGTATTGATGACCCGGTTCTATCGCGGTCTACTCAGTTTATTTCTCCACGCATACTGCACCAGTCCGCTGCTGAAGACAGGTGGGTCATTAATCTTATAAATAATACAAATTAAATTAAATCTCTCCATCTTCTCCCTGACAGCAACAAGCCCAACCCCAACCAGATCTCAATGACCAATGGGAAGATGGCAACAGTGAATGGCGCAGGGCCCGGGGCCTACCACACGGCAGGGGGCGGCCGGCCCTGCGAGAGCTGCTACAGTGAGCACTGTGTGGGGGCGGGTGGGGTGGGTGGGGAAACAGCAGTCCAAATGATATAGCGATGGAGAGTTCCTTATAACAAACTCCAATAGAAACTGCATTCAAATCAAATAAGATAGAAGTGAAATGAGCTAATTATTCATTTCTTCAGTTGGAGATTTCTTTCAATGTTAAAAAAATGTAGAAAATTTCGTACTTTGTGTTTCCCTTCAATTTAGTGCCTTACTTATCTTTGAAACGCTTGGAAGTTGATGGACAAACAAAGGCAAATCACTGTTTTATTTTGAGCTGGCTTTCGGGACGGCTTTCTATTGGACAGGATTTTAACTCTTGGGGAAGTCATTTCCAAAGGCTTATTTTGGGTTATTCATTGGGATACATATCTATCTGTCATTGTGAAAAACAAAATGACGGAATTTCGGTGCCTGCACACACAAGTATTTGGAATTTGTTTTTGGGTAATGAATCCACTTCTGTGGAAATTAAATGGCAAAAAAATCTATATATGTATCGATCTTTTTTCAAAGAGTGATATCATAGGAGTGCTCTCCACCAAGTTTCCTTTGTACTGCAGCTAACACAAGGATCGATGCCACTCTTCCCTCTACCGTCCACTTTAAAAGCCTCCTCACCTCTGACACACACACACACACACACACTGATTTGCCATGCACCTCGGCACATTTCCTCTAAATATGTTATTGATCAACCAGGCGTGGTTGACTGTGAACATCCCGAGTGTCCCAGCCTTAAGAATTCATTGAAGGCACTTGAGGGTGTCGATTGGGGGTGGGGGAAAGATGTATATGATAGATCTGACACGGCCATCACATAATTGACAATTATTTAAACCGACCGGATTTATTTTGTCAAATCGTTTCACATTCCGTAGTCATAAGTTTCCATCCGAATATTCCAATGTTCAATGTCAATCGAGAGCTTTTCTACAATTGCAAATACATGTACTGTATTATTACACTCTTATACGTTTATACTATGATAGTGGGATAAAATAACTAAAAAAGACAATTAGGTTGTTAATCGCAATTATTTGCATGACAATTAATCGTCAACTAAGATTTCAGGATTATGACTCCGATCGTATGTGAGAAGCAGGATTGCCCCAGACTTATTAAAAATGTCATTCTCTTCTTAATTTGCCCGTGTCCTTTGCCCACCAGCCATGCAGTCGGCGCAGTGGTACTCGTGGGGGCCTCCCAACATGCAGTGCCGTCTCTGCGTCTCGTGCTGGATGTACTGGAAGAAGTACGGTGGCCTGAAGATGCCAAGCAGAGCGGAGGTGCCCGAGGAGAGGACCTCACCGACTCCCACCAGCAACGTAAGAACCCAGCGTGGAGGTTGTCTGAGACATGTTCACAAGCCTGAAAATCAGTTTTGGAAATATTAGCCTGGTTTGCCTGCGTTGGGACCAGCGTTTGGCTGATTTATTGCTGATGTTTGATCCGCAGCACAAGCCAGATGTGAAATTCTACCAAATTACTTTTTGAGGCGGAGACAAAAAAGTACACGCAAATTGCTTATTCAGGTTTGGGGACTTTATTGTAAATTAACATGGTTGTTGTAGAGTTCAGTTTACAAATGAAAGGCAACGTTTCTTTTATTGGTATTCTTGTGCGGTTTCTTTTCAGAGAATCTTGCAACGTGGGAGAATAAGTACACATTGTGACTCTGTTAAACAGTTGAGGAAGTTTCTTTGATAAAATTGCTGAGCAGGACATCTTCCAGAAGGAAGATTAGAGCTAATCTAGGTCTAAGTGAATGCTTCAATTAAGCCTTTGGATTAATGCATGTGGCCTCCAGGTACCTCTGATACCCGCAGATATCCTGGTTAAATGCCACTCCCTCTCTTTTTTAATGCTAGCCTCTGTCTGAATGGTTCACACAACCTGAGTTTCACATCGTGCGTCAATGAGAAGATAATGGAATATAAACATTTTGGGTCTAACCCTATTCCTCTCTCCCCATCCCATCATCCCAGGAGCCTCGTTCACGGGGCCACGCCCCCCGGCAGTCCAGCCACATGGTGCCGGTGCGGAACAGCGGGAGCCCCAAGTCGTCCATGAAGACCAAGCAGGCGTTCCTGCTGCAGGCGACCCGGCTCACCAAGCTGGCCCGCCACATGTGCCGTGACATCATCAGGCTGCGCCGCGCCGCACGCCGCCCCTTTGTTCCCATTAACTGTGGGGCCATAAAGGCAGAGTGTAAGAGCTCTTTCAATTCCTCTTAACTGCTGCCGCATGGACACCAAGCTCGCACACACGCAGTCCCACACGCACGCACGCACACACACACACACACACACACACACACACACACACGCACGCACGCACGCACGCACGCACGCACACACACACACACACACACACACACACACACACACACACACAAACAGACTCTCGTCGCCTTCTCCTCACCCTGACCACCCCCTCACACACACATTCTTCCCCCTCCCCCCATCAACGCCAACCTCTGCCCCCCCCTCGCTGCTTGACCCCCCCCCTTCAACCCCCCCTTCCCATCCCTCGTCTGTCTCTCTTTTGTGTTTTTGTTATTGTTATATTATTATTATTATTATTTTGGGTTTTTTTTTTTTGTATTCTCCCGCCCCTGTTTCCAATAAAGACTGCCTGTCCTCATAACTATGAGTTTTGATCATCTTTTCATTGCTTTTATTTCATTTTGATTAATTAATTAATTTATTTATTTATTTATTTTCCCTTATGTACACGGTCCTTCATAACTGGACCAAAATCCGTTGATGCAATTGTCCACATTTAAATATTTCTCCATAACAACAGGGCTAAACCACATCGATCCATCCACACAAACCACCACTGTGCTGTCGCACACCGCCTCTCTGCCGTCTACACCGTAGTTTGAAGCGACATCTGTTGTACTCCGAGGCGTATATTTGCTAAATTAAGCTGTATGTAGAAGAAATGTATTTTAATAACAGAAAAACACTTCCTCGCAAGCCATGGCTGGGGCCGAGGCAACGGGCCCAGTTTGCGCTTTTACGGCCGAGCCGGTGGCGGAGGCCAGGAGGGTTTTAGCCTCAAATTGGCTCCGAGACGCTGGCTGGACTCCAGCCGGTCCACGTGCATGTCTTCCTCCGCTTTCTTTGCTCCAGTCTGGAGCACACTCCCTTCCTGCATAGCACTGCGCGCATGGGACATTAGAGAAGATCGGTATCTGCTCATAACCGGTCGGCTTGTTAGGACGTAAATAGATTTATACTGAGAAGCAAATACTTGAAGAAGGGAGGTAAAGTGTGAGAGAGAGAGAGAGAAGCAATTAATTTTTACACCGAGCAGCTATCAGCACCTTAGCCGTGTGTCGCCGTCTGCGTGCGGGCACAGCAAACTAGATGGTAATCTTCAGGTCCACTTCATCACTTTACAAATGAATTGGAACGGCATTGATTAGACCTGTCCCCTCCTCCGCCAAAGTCTTATGTAATTTCCTGCTACATTAAGTTATCGGCGACGTCTCCCGCTGTGCTGACCGCACGGTTTGTCGGCGTTACGGACGCCGTTCGGTGCACGGAGGCGCTCTCTCTCTCTCTCTCTCCCCTGCCTCTCTTTACCTCTCCTTCCCTCGGCTTTTGTTTTCC
>NC_137207.1:19803469-19808469 GCF_960531495.2 Zeus faber
GAGAGGGAGAGAATGGGGAAAAGAGTAGAGCATGAGTGGCGAGAGGGAGAGAGGGGGAGAGAGGGAGAGAGGGAGAGAAGGGGAGAGAGGGAGAGAAGGGGAAAGGAGTAGAGCATGAGTGGCGAGAGGGAGAGAGGGGGAGGGGGGGGGGGGGGGGAGATGGGAGAGAGGGAGAGAAGGGCGGAGGGGAGAGAGGGAGAGAAGGAGAGTTGGAGGAGGAGGGGAGAGGGGGAGAGAGTGGGTGCAGTGCAGCTTTAGTGCAAAGTGTCCTGATGGCATTTGAATCTCAGACCCGGTTCCTCAGGAAGCTCTGTGACGACCACACAGTCGAGCCAGCGTCCTCCTACAGTACTTGCTTGCCTCAGCATTTCCCCCAAATTGTGTTTCAAGAAATTGATGAGAATCATCTGGATTGTACTTTTCAACACTAATCTTCGCCAAGATTCAAGTTTGCATGAGGCCAAAAATAAAATGTATTATTAAAAAAATAAAACCAAGAGAAAAAAACTTTATGACAAAAAAAAAGAAACTTTTTGACACCAAAACATGTAGATAATACACTGATCGACCACAACATTAAACCACAGACAGGTGAAGTGAATAACATTGATCATGTCGTTCCAGTGGCACCTGTCAAGGGGTGGGATATATGAGGCAGCAAGTGAACAGTCAGTTGTTGAAGTTGATGTGTGGAAGCAGCTTAAGGATCTGAGCCACTTTGACAAGGAGCACATTGTGATGCCAGACGACTGGGTCAGAGCATCTCCAAAACCACAGGTCTTGTGGGCTGTTCCCGCTATGCAGTGGTTTCTACCTACCAAGAGTGCTCCAAGGAAGGACAACCGGTGAACCGGTGACAGGGTCATGGACGCCCGAGGCTCATTGATACGTGTGGGGAGTGAAGTCTAGTCCGTCTGGTCCGATCCCACAGAAGAGCTACTGTAGCACAAATTGTTGATAAAGTTGATGCTGCTATGATAGAAAGGTGTCAGAACACACAGTGCATCACAGCCTGCCGCGTATGGGGCTGCCTAGCTGCAGACCGGTCAGAGTGTCCATACTGACTGAGGCCCTTTCTCAATCTGCGTTCTTGTCTGTACTTGTGTTCTTGTGGACTTGTGAAACGTCATCAGTCGCAGCCCAAGTACTGGTCCATTCAAAGTACGCATCAAGCCAAGTCGTGTCCAAATGCCTGGATGTGGACTTGCTCCGCCCATTTTATCGAGGCTGCATCGGTGGTGACTTGTGTGGACTTGGGACAGCCAAGTATCCCAGAATGCATTTCCCACCAAGCGGTGGTAATGGTAATGGTTCCCGGGAGTCTGTACTCCCGAGTCGAACTTGTCAAGTCTGAACTACCAAGTCCGCAAGTCCGGACTTCGCGTACTTGGTATTGAGAAACGGCCTGAGTGTCCATCGCTGAAAGCGCCTACAATGGGCGTGTGAGTATCAGAACTGGACCATGGAGCAATGGAAGAAGGTGGTCTGGTCTGGTGAATCACATTTTCTTCTACATCATGCGGATGGGCGGGGTGAGGGTCCGATCCGATGGAGCATCTGTGGGATGTGCTGGAACAACAAGCCTGAGCCAAGGGGGCCCCACCTCACGACTTCCAGGACTTAAAGGATCTGCTGCTGACGTCTTGGTGCCTGATACCACAGGACACCTTCAGAGGTCTTGTGGAGTCCATGCCTCCACGGGTCAGAGCTGTTTTGGTGGCAAGAGGGAGAGCTACACAATATTAGTGGTTATTAGAGGTGGTTTTAATGTTGTGGCTGATCGGTGTATATTGGCGTGTATTTACAAATACATCTGTGGCAGTTTTTCCTACCACGCGCCACTCAAGTGGCGCGTTCAGGGACCTCCCGCACAGATAGACAGAAGACGGGGTCGTAGAAAACACATATTTGTGGAGAGGGGGCTTGACAGAACAAACCCCGAAGCAGGTGGACACAGGTCATGACAGGGCTCCTCTCTCCTGGGTGTGTGTGGGGATGGGGGTTTTACCTGTTGCTCGTTAGACCAACCAAGAAGCAACAGGAATGCAGCCACTCTGATCCTGGGTCCCCAATTATCAAGATCCAGGTCAGGTGTGGCTGCTCAAACCACACCATCCCCACACCTCTATATATATATATATATGTTCTTTTGTTCTTCTATGAAACCTCCTCTAGAGCAGTGTTGTCCTGCATAAATAAGTCAGACTCTGCTGGAAATAAAGAAATAATGGAAATTAGCTTTGGAAAGCGTCGCTCAATGTTCCACCTCTCGATTGGTTTTGGTTCAGTCGGTGTCACGCACGTTGAGGGCGGCAGGACTTCCCGAACGATGAGCGAGGGTCGGACGAGTCGGTTCGGCTCGAGTCATTTCATTCTGTCAAAGCAATTTATTAACGTGGAAGGTAAAGAGTAAATCAGTCGCATTGACTATGAATCATTTCAAACGCCTTGACCTTTTTTTTTTTTTTTTTAGTGATTCGCTAATTATTTTCAGTTTATGAATTGAAGATTTTGCCAGAGTGACTCCCGAGTCGTTTATAAGCATTGTCCGCGCCGAACGGATCGTTTGCGAATCTTGCATCACCGGCTATTAGCAGACCATCATAACGAGTCCAGTTCTACTTGTTTGTGGCGTTTTTTCGTGGTTTACAGGACGGCGGTATTGTGCCGTGGGATTGTTTCATTGTTAAAAAGTTGGGAAACAATGCTCCAGAGTTTTCCTCTACTCCTCTGAATGTGACTCGACCGCCATCTTGACGTCCCTCCCCTCTCCCTCCCCTCTCCCTCCCCTCTCCTCTCCCTCCCCTCCCCAGGAGGGCCAGGCGGCTGCTGTCCAGGTCCCAGCTGAGGCGCGCCTGCCGGCAGCCCTGTGAGCAAATCACGCTGCGCAGGGTCCCCCAGGCCCCGCCGCAGGGGCTGGTCCTCGCCGCGCCACACCCGCACCCCGGCCTGCGGATGCGAGGTCCCATCGTCATCCACGACTGACACACATATGCAAACCCAAAACCCTCACACACACACACACACACACACACACGCGCGCGCACGCACACAACCACAAACATACACACATACACAATATCACACAATATCAGTCATTCCATAATTCTTGATTCTTCTTATTATCATCGTCCTGCCATACCATTCGGCATGAGAGGGCGTGGCTGCACTAGAAACTACACCCGACTGCAAGCAGTGCCTCTCTGTACAGCACTTCCTGGGACTTTGTCTGTGTGTGAGTGAGTGTGTGTCTCTGTGTGTGTGTGTGTGTGTGTGTGTGTGTGTGTGTGTGTGTGTGTGTGTGTGCGTGTGCGCACGTGTGCCTGTGTGTGTGTGGGCGTGTACGCGACACCGACGGAGAGTAAGCCCGGGCCCATGTTTGCATGTATGTGTGTGTGTGTGTGTGTGTGTGTGTGTGTGTGTGTGTTTATGAACAGGTGTATAGGTTTTATTAAGGGGATTGGGGTGGGGGTGGGGGGGTCTGTTTTTCTTTGACTTTTGGGGGAGATTTTGTGTTGATGATAACTTGTTGTGAGGTTTAATCATTTTGTATAAAGTTTCGGCGGGAGGGTGGGGTGGGGTGGGGGGTGGGGTTGTTGGATTTCGGGAGGAGGGGGGGGGGGGGCGATCGCCAACACGCTGCGAGTAGTAGCTCGGAAGGTTTTTAACATTTATTTTTTAACGTCCGCGCCGACGTAGACCTCGGCGCCTCCGTAGTCTACACGTGCGATCGACTTATATCTGCTGCAACAGCCGCCGGCCGTTTGCCGAGGTCGGCAAGTACAGCCAGGCGGCGAAACCAAGCTTAACTAATGATCGCCGCACACACACACACACAGACACACACACGCTCGCACGCACGCACGCACGCACGCACGCACGCACGCACACACACACACACACTCTGCCTCTCCCGCGCTCCCCAGTGTAAAATAGTGTATAGCTCATGACACCGCTGTACATTCTCCTCATCCTCTTTGTAAGGCCTCTACCTACCTAAAATAGCACTTATTCTCCAGCGGGGAAAGGGGCGTGGCCTCACTGCGCTTGAAGGCCGCGGTCGCAGGGACAACACGAGGGCCGACGTCGCCGTCCACCTTTTTTCCTCTTTGCCGCTTTTTTTCTCCCCCCCCCCCCCCCCCCCCCCGACGAGACGCCGCGCCCGAAATGTTGCCGCCTGGTCCCCCACCCCAACCCCCCCCCCGGCCTTGGGGGATGTGTTCATCCTGTTTGACGCTGGCATCGCCACCGCATGTCTTTGAGGTTACAGCCTCCGTGGGCCGGTGGGTCCGACTGATTTTTCTTTCCTCTTCGATTCAGAATGTTTACGTTGGTGTAACCTGTATGTTATGTGTTGACTTATGAATATTCGGAACAATAAAAATGACACAATGCCGGACTCTGTGTGCCCCTCATTTATTGGATACCGTATATTCTACCACGCCAGCACCGCGTGTTTCCCCTGTGGAGGGAAAAAAAGGAATGACTGACGCTGTGGAATGACGAGTCTGCTTGGAACACCTTTCACATTTGGACGGAGGAGCTCGCTTCAGGAGATGCGTTTGTTTGTCTCTCTGTGTGTGTGTGTGTGTGTGTGTGTGTGTGTGTGCGTGCGCGCGTGCGTGCCTGTGGGCGTCCGCCCGTGTGCGTGTGCGCGCGCAAATGTCAATGTGTATATCATGCCGCAGTCTGTGGCAGTGGTTCTCAACATGAGGTCTGGGGACCCGCGGGGGGGCCATCAAGGGGGTTTAGCAAAATGATGAAAGAATTAAAACTCTGTTGTGGTTGCAGTCACGCGAAGTTAGCGCCATTACTTATATGGAGGTATGGACGTATGGAGGTTTTGGAATAAACAGATTCAGCCATCTCAGAGCCGATATGGAATGGGGTCCGTGGCCTAAGGCGGCTCGTAGAGGGTCCTTGATTTGGAAAAGGTTGAGAATCACTGATCACTGGTGTTATATGTTTGTTTGCAATCTTTTTACCCGGGCTCATTTTCA
>NC_137207.1:19815969-19843469 GCF_960531495.2 Zeus faber
ATAAATCCAAGTATTCCTAAATCCAGGTATTCCTAAATGCAAGTATTCCTAAATCCAGGTATTCCTAAATGCAAGTATTCCTAAATCTAGGCATCTATCTATCTATCTATCTATCTATCTATCTATCTATCTGTCTATCTATCTATCTATCTATCTATCTATCTATCTATCTATCTATCTGTCTATCTATCTATCTATCTATCTATCTATCTGTCTATCTATCTATCTATCTATCTATCTATCTATCTATCTATCTGTCTATCTATCTATCTATCTATCTATCTATCTATCTATCTATCTATCTATCTATCTATCTATCTATCTGTCTATCTATCTATCTATCTATCTATCTATCTGTCTATCTATCTATCTTTACAGAATGTGTTATGAGAATATTGTTATTTCCAGATACAGTTCAATTCAGGGACTTTTAACAAACAAAGCAAACACACTTTGTGAGGGTTTCTGGGAACCAACAAAGTTTGTAGAAAACTCAATATTCTTCGTTTTCCATTTACAATCAATGGGGGGCCGCCCCGGGGCACCTCGGGGTCTGAAAACCCCTCTGGACCGGGTCAATATGTCTCCGCCAGCCAGAGTGACACGCGGCTTCCCCACATGGTGAAGGGTATTTAGATTTATCCCTCCAGGGAAACTACTGCACAACAACTCCTCTCCATCATTTTAACCTCAAGTTCCAACAAGGAATACAACTAACGTACAGACTGTCTCTATACTCACCCTATGTCACCTATTGGAAATAGGACAAAGGGGGTGGACATATGAAGTGGATATTCAATCAATAAGATCCATCTAAAAAATTGGGAGGTTGTGAACAAAGGCTGTAAACGGGAAAATGTGAGTGTGGCGAAATGAAATCAATAAATGATAATAAAAAAAACAATACGTGGATTGTGAGGAAAATACTAAATATGACAAGTGAAGTATAAGGATACATACATGTATTCATATACGTATATACTTGTTTTTGTGTGAAGGAAACATTTATATCAACACGCCCAGACCCTGATAATATGAATACAATCAATAAAGAATAGTCTAATAGCAGAAATAATACAAATGAAAAACCTGTTTGTGGTTAAATATAAAAAAAATAGGGACATTATATACACATATTCTATATAAATATCATAAACTCTCGATGTATGTATTTATATGGATGTCATTCAGTTGCTTATTAATGCCTTCACATGAATATTATGGTCTTCTTTGCTGTTTGCAGGGTGGCCCCCGGGGGCCCCTCGCACCGCACCACGAGAACGGTGTCGGCGTGAGCCCGCCCCCCCGGGGGGAACGTGCCGCGGTGTTCCAGAAGCGGGCCAATCGGGACGCGGCGTGGCACAGGGGCCGCGCCGACGGACGGGGGCGCCGACCAACCGGCGGGCGCGTCGTCCCGCGATTGTGACCAATCGCGGAGCGTGCGGCGGGGACGAGGCCCCTCCCCCCCTCCCCCGTTCAGCACCCGGAGTGGAGGGATAGCTCTTGGCCTTTCAATGGACGAAAGTGCGAGAGCCGTCGCTGTTATCTAACACAACGAGCGTATTTGTTTTGGAGCCGTTTCTGGTGTGGGGGGGGGGGTTGATTGTTTACGCTGAAGCGAGGGGGAAGAACTGGTGTCAAAAATGCGTAAAAATCAACGCCATCCTAGCAGGGAACCGCCGAGAAAGGAATTATCGCCGCTCGTCTGAGGCCGAACCCCGATCATTTTGTCAAATAAGGAAACATAACAAGGTAGCTAGCTAGCTAGCATTAGCTTAGTGGGTAGCTAGGTTTGTATCGCTTCAATCGAAAGCCAGCAAAGGACCGGGATTGGACCCGAATTCGGACAAGTCAGGAAAAACGTGAGTAGCCGGCTGTGTGCCACAACCACGGTAACGCCACTAGCTACGAGTTTTGACCGGCTGCAAAAGCAAGCGAAGCAAAATGTCGTTAGCCGTTAGCCGTTAGCACGCACCAGGCTAACGCAGAGGCCCTTCTCAGAGGGACCGGGGTAATGTGGAATGGAGTTCGGCATGCGGTCCACTGGACCCGTAAACACGCAATGTAAACCAAATTTAAAAAAATAAAAGATAAAAATAAACCCCAGGCCAGAAAGGACAGCGGTTTAGAGAGCACGGCGCGCCGCACCGAAGCGGACAAAGATTACGAGTGTGACGAACACGAGCTAAAGGTTGAACACGTTGTCCTCCAGTGGTTAGTCTGGTCCACACTGAGCTCACCCAGCCTGCTCTACTTCGCCCTGATCGCGGTTGCATTATTCAATCTACGCCCCGTTTCACTCGCGTGTGCCTCGGCGACGCGATACATTTTAATATTTTCGTTCCAACCTTTTGCCTTCCACTCTTGTTTACTACGTACGTGTGCGGCGGAGGCATGTGTCCGCAAACTTGGAGGGTTTGGGTCAATTAGAATTTTGGTCGAGGTGTTTGGAACGATTTTCCTATTTGTGGTTAATTTTTTTGTTTGTTGATTTTTTCTTTTTTTCTTTTTAGGTTTGTTGTCAGTGAAAATCGCCGTTTTATTTATTTTCTTGTTCACTTTCATGTTAATGTCTTGCTACTAAACGTTAAACGTGTGTTAAATTAACTGCCTCACAGCAATATTTAAACATGTCCAGTCACTGATTCATTATGCTAACTACTGAATAACACTACTTTATACTAAGGTTAACCAGGCTTGTTTGGGTGACAAGTCACAACATTTTGTGATACAGCTACAGTATTGCATTATAAATCTAATAATCTAATAAATAAAATAATAGTGTATTTATAGTAAAGCCTGTTATATCAATGAATGTTGTGAGCACGCCACACATACAAGTAAGCCAAGACTTTGATACATTTCAATAACTACAGTCTAAAGATGCTTCCGAGACATCAATTTCTCTTAAATGTGAATTTGTAAGGTCTTCATTTTGGCGTTAGCCCTTTTCACATTTTATTTATCCATATATTAGTTTATGTCAAAATTAGTGAAGTTCTTCTGCATCAGAGTCGACATTTATGATGTCATAACAGTTCATAGTCATGTAGTTCATAACATTTCTCCCCAGCACCTACCTGCAGTATTTTATTGAATAACAGAGAGGTTATTTGTCATTAAAATGTCTCTTAAAGTATTCAATCTGACACTCTGCAGACGCTCAGGGTGCGATATGTACGACAAATACAGGTGGTCATTCCCAGTGAAGTGAGCAGTGATAGATGCTGTTCATTCAGGGAGATCTGTTTAAACCTACAGGGAGTTTCTCATCTAGAAATACACCGGCATGTTTATCCAGCATTTAGCCTTCATAGTATCGGACCTTTTCTGGCAAAATATTCAAAACAGTTCGCAGACCTTTGTCTGTGTGTGAGGGCATTGTAGCTGGCGGACAAAACCAACTTCATTCATTTTGGTGTTTCCACAAACTGGATGCACATTTCTGGTAAAGGCGCTGCTGCTGCGGCGGCCGCCGGTCGCTCTATTCATGCGGTGTAGGGTGCGCTGTGTCCTGATTTCACGTGAAGCTCGGGACTCGAAAAGGTGGAAAAGGGGCGACGTTTATAATTTTGTTGATGGGTGATGTGATCGAATCTGGTGGTGGCGGCGCTGTTATTTTAGCTGGCTTTGCACAGTGGGGTGTGTTCGCAGGTCGGCCTTTTTGAGTTGCCCTTCTTTGCCTTTTTAAAGCGTCGCCCTATCTGCTTGAGGTGGTGATAGGAGGCACCGGTGACACAAAGTGTGACATAACCTGGAGTTGGACTCGTGCCCCGCGGGGCTGATAAAGACAGCGGGTCATCGCCTGACTCTCAACTGATTCAGCAGCCGTCACACAGGCCGAAGTAGAGATTAATTTGACGGAGGGCTGAAGTTTGAAACGAGTTGAGGGCTACCGCCGAGTAACGCTGAGCAACACGAGTAGCTAAATGCCACCTGACATGGGCAGAAAATTGGGCAGTTAGAGAGCTCGCAGGGTACATTATAGCGTGAAAAGCTTAGTGCAGATTCTCCCTATTCCTGTTGACGTGTTTTGTTTCAGGAAGACTGGAATATAAATAAAGTAGACTATGGGTTTTAGTGCTTGAATTGTGAGATTTGAGTTTGTTTGACTTTGATTAATATTAAAATCTTTTATTAATGTCGGATATGTGATGGAGAGACTCTGCGTCTAATACATTAAAACTGTGTATAATTAGACAGTTAAATACCATTTATCTTTAGTATTTATTATTTTAGTATGAAAACCCAAAGGCGGACGACAATGTTCAAATATGACGTGTCATTTGTGAGGGGAAATTTCCTGAAGAATTGTGGCACTGCTATGCCACATGCTTGTGAATTTAAATTGCTTAGACAAGTTTTAAGATTGAATCATAATTTCCCTCATATTTCGTGACGGTGTTCCGTGTGGGATTTGATGCAAGGACTTGGATTTAGGCTTATTCAAGGTGCTCCTATTGACGAAAGCCAAGAGTTCCTAAAATTGGACGTGCGGGTCCAGTTGCTCTATAAAACATCTCAGTAGAATGTTATTGACCTCAACTCTAGCTTTTGTATTTAGATTAGATTTTCACGAGTGTGGAAGTCGCGTTGAGAACAGAGAAGGGCAAAGACACTGAGAGAGGTGGGTGTCGGATCCCTGCACTAGATGATATAAAAAAAGTTTCTTCTGTGATGGATATGAACTTCAACCCACTATGGGTATTGACTTGCCAATTCCCAAAAAACCCATTAACATAAGATGAGCTTGACTGTTTGTAATGGGCGAATATGAGTGGACTGGATCGTGTCCAGGTGAGAAGTAAGAGACGCGGTTTCTGTATCACAACATCAGGACGAGGGTTCGTTTGGTCGCAGACGCAGCTTGGCTTCGGCTGCTGCTGCTCCTACGACACACTTTAAACGTCTTGTGAACACATTTAAGTCAAAAGGTTATAGAACGATAGCACTGGGGTCCACATTTGATCGATAGGAGTTGAAAGATTGCTCGAGGCATGGGTACGCGCTGTCGGACACGGTTTAGGAAGTTTGTACGTGAATGAGTGGATGCACTGATATCAGATCGTCTCTCGCATCGGTAACACGATACTAGCCAATAACGCAAGCTGTGCAGCAGCAGTACTGTCGGATGAAACTGTAAAAGCACTGCAAATATCGAATGCTGCCGCCAGTCAATTTCACTTCCTGTTTTCCCCTCAATTGTGGTGCACTTAGTGATTGAACGTCAGGCATAAGTAACATGGCATCCACTACTAAATGAAGCACAGTCTTGCCAGTACAAGCCTACAATCTAACGTCAATAACGTTGGGGCAAAATTGAATGTAGCTAGTAGTGACCCCTGAAATGACAGTTTCGTGATGGAGGATTTCTCAATATAGAACGCTGACTCGCTCAGCAGACATGTCTAAAAAACCTACTCCCTTGGTCTTATAGAGGCAGGACGAGTCTGAAGGAATGTTTGTTTTTTTTTCAGCTTAGATGAGCGTAGGTCACCATTTTAAGCGGAGCTTGAAATATTCAACGTTTGTTGCTAATGTCAGTTGAATGTACTGCAGCAGGGAATGTGATAGAGAATAATTAATAGCTAGAAAAAAAAAAGGGGGAAAAACACCTCATTTAATCGAAGTGGCTGATTCTGGAATTATGCGTATGGACACAAGAAGGATTTTCTTTAGATTGATATGTTATAGAATTTTCAAGATTACAACTTTAGGGATTGTTGTTAATTTCCTACAGGCGTTGTGCTCATTGGTCACTGACATGCACTCGCCTGCCTAAACTTTGGAATTATAGAAGAGAGAGCAAATGGCCAAAAATAAAACAAAACAGACCACAAAACAAACTCGCATTCATTAAATGATTTGAACACAAGGCCCTTGTTGTGTCTGTCCATATAATGTAAGTAAAAATAATTTCCCAGTCTGATTTTAGCTCTGATGTGACGGCCAGAGTTTGTAAAGCGGTCACTTTCACGCGCTAACGCGACTATGAATGTGTCACAGATCCGCCACAGATGCCATTCTTCCATTCTTGAGAGTTTTCAGAATTCAGCTGTTTCTTCTTCTTCCTCCTTCCTGATTTCTCATTACGGTTCCTCTGTGTGATTTGCCACATATTCAAGGTGTCAAGCGCTTGGGCTGTTTGTAGGGCTTGTGGCTCACTAGATTGTTTGCTCTTGACCTCTAAGTCGCCCTCTACCCGGCTGCCTGTCAAATGGCCCCCAGAGTCGGGTGGAATTGCTGCGGACCGCTAACAAGTTAATGTGTAAAACACTTAGAGCCTGCTTTGTGTGGGACGCCACGAGCCGAACCTCAGCCCTGCTTGAGAGAAAGTGTACTTGCACGCCCGGGTGGGCAAGCAAACGGCCTAAGAATGGGCTCGAAAGGCATTATGTAATCTCTGACCTTCACTTCCCTGATTTGTTCCGGTGGTTGTTTTTTTTATTTTTTATTTTTTATTTAGATTTTCAATTCAGCCACGTGTTTCTCAGCATGTGGGTGTTGGTTTCGACCTGCGGTCTCAATGTGGTCGGCAGGAGTTTGCAGTGGGGTCGGCGGTCGAGAGTCGACCAGGTTTCGGTCTGATGTCTGAATAAATCTGGTTTCTGTTCTTTTTTTGGTATGTTATCGGCGTCTCCCCGCCACACCACTCTGAGGAGGAGACATTGTGATAGGTGCGTGTGAGCATGCACGCTGGGCTCCATGTCTCCTTACAGGGTCTGATTGCTGCGCCTCTTTTAATGGGTGGATGATGCAACTACCCTTAGCGCGCGCGCGCGTGTGTGCGTGTGCGTGTGTGTGCACGCGCGCGCGCAACATACAGGAAAGAGGGAATGTCGCCTGGATGTTTGCACTGGAGTGGCGCTGGTTGCTAGGCAATGGCAGTGTGTTTGTTATATTTTTAGAAAGAATCACTGTTGCCGAATGTGTTGCACACACACACACACACACACACACACACTCTCTCGCCTTACCATGGACACACTGTATAGACGTTACTTGAGTCAGTGGTGGATTGCACGGGTCGTGGCAAGCGGGCTGGCGCTTGACAACAAAAACCGATGATTGACAGAAGAAGAAAATGAGCAATGCAAGTATGAAGGGATGACCATCCTCCACCCCACCCGGGGCAGGAAATCTAAACCAGCCCAGACTATATTTAGAGTCTCTCACACACAGACTGGGACGCTGCATACGCACGCCAACAGTCAACACAAATGTGCTCACACATTTAGCGAGCAGAGCTTGCACACACACACTTTTTTGGGCACATGCTTGCTGTGTTTTTTTGTGTGTGCAGTCATGTTGCTTACTTAAATATGTTGACAAGGTGAACTGGGCCTCCGTGTTCACCTTTTACACATTGGCTAGATGACTCACCCGTGCAATCGTTTGCTAAGAAGCAGCTGTATTGCTATATTGTGTCCAGTGCGCTGACTGGGTGCTGTAGTGTCTGTGCACGTGTGTACTCCCTTACATTCTGATTTTCAGCCAAGAGGCTGGTTAATAGTATGAGTTACCTTAGTACCGGGCTAAAAAAAGGCTGTGAATGTTGGTCCAATTAGTCTCAGGTGCACACTCCAAGAGGGCTTACAGATGTACAGTAATCCTGAGCTCCTGGGGATCCTCCTCCTGCTATCTTTGTCTCTGTCCTACAGTCATGATCTCTAGGTGTAATCATCCATGGAGTTATTAAAAGCAGAGGCCGTGATCGCCGCGTGTGGCGCGTGCCCTTGAAGCAGGGCTTGTTAGTTTTCTACCGGCTTGTTTTCTTCTTGAGAATGTATAAGGTTAAAGACTTTACATTTACATTTATTCATTTCACAGACGCTTTTGTCCAAACCGACTTACATCAGAGGAGAGAATCAATCAAAGCATATAAGCATTGAAGTGCCTGAGTGAGTACCTGTATCTAAATGAAACCAGATACACGTGTAGGTTGCTGATGAACGAAACTGGCTAAGGAAAACAAGAATAGTTAGTCATAGCTACGATCGAATCAGGTAATGAGTCAAGTAACTGAAATATCAGGAAGACTTATTTTTGTTAATTTTTCTGCTGCCTGTGCTGATCATAAGGCTGGCAGCCCTTGACAAGAGGTCCACATGTAGTTGTTTTCTCAAATTTGTATGTGAAAGGGTCAAGAGTTTGGAGTCAAGCCCTTAAAATATTTTTCTTTACTTTTTCTTTCGAACCCATTCTAGTGTGGTCCTTGAAGGTGCAGTGTTTAGAATTTGCGGAACAAACTTGGCAGAAATGAAATATAATAGAATTGTTGTGTTGGCATTAGCTTGGAATGAGCCGTTTTTATCTACGTAGGGAGCTGGTACGCTTCAAAGGAGGCCGCCATGTTACACTACCATTTTTCTACAGAAGCCCAGAATGGACAAACTAAACACTGGCTCGAGAGAAGGCCTTTGGCGAGGTAGCCACCGTCTCTTCCACGGAGGCCGCCATGTTGGACCGCCATGGGAGGGGTATTCGGTTGGTTGCGACTTGCAACGTCACCGCTAGATGCCACTAAATTCTACACACTGCACCTTTAAAGCAATAACCTCATTAAAGGACACCTGACAGACAGGGATTTGAGAACGGTATAACCACAATGCATTGCTTCATGCATTCTGTGTGGTCAAGCAAGGTAGTCTAATATGGACATCTAAACAAATAGGATGGCTTCTTTTTTCCATATGTGGTCATAGATGATGGTTGATTTATACCCTCCTCCTCCCCCCCCCTCCCCAATTCACTCCTAGCTGTAGGCAGCCATGGGTGCGTTTTTAGACAAGCCGAAGACGGAGAAGCACAGCGCTCACGGCGAGGGCAATGGGCTGCGCTACGGCCTGAGCTCCATGCAGGGCTGGAGGGTGGAGATGGAGGACGCACACACAGCTGTGGTCGGTCTCCCCCACGGACTCACCGACTGGTCCTTCTTCGCCGTGTACGACGGCCATGCCGGCTCGCGGGTGGCAAATTACTGCTCGGGCCATCTGCTGGAGCACATCCTGTCAGGGGGGAGCGACTTCAGCTCGGGGCCCGGCTCTGTGGAGGGCGTGAAGGACGGCATCCGCTCTGGTTTCTTGAAGATCGACGAGTACATGCGCAGCTTTTCAGACCTGCGGCAGGGCTTGGACCGCAGCGGCTCCACCGCCGTAGGCGTGCTACTCAGCCCCACCCACCTATACTTCATTAACTGTGGCGACTCAAGGGCCGTGCTGAGCCGCGACGGCAGGGTGGGCTTCTCCACCCAGGACCACAAGCCCTGCAACCCCCGCGAGAAGGAGCGCATCCAGAACGCCGGCGGCTCGGTCATGATCCAGAGGGTCAACGGCTCGCTGGCCGTGTCCCGGGCGCTAGGGGACTACGACTACAAGTGCGTGGATGGCAAGGGCCCCACGGAGCAGCTGGTGAGCCCTGAGCCCGAGGTGTGTGTGCTGGAGCGGGCGGCTGAAGGCGATGAGTTTGTGGTGCTGGCGTGCGACGGCATCTGGGACGTCATGTCCAACGAAGAGCTCTGCGAGTTCGTCCGCTCGCGGCTACAGGTGTACGACGACTTGGAGAAGGTGTGCAACTCGGTGGTGGACACCTGCCTGCATAAGGTACACATACACACACACGTTAAAATTTTTACATTAGTGTGTAGCCATCACTACATGTTCCAAATGCCGCACAGAATGAGACGGCTGTGATTTGTCTCTCACTTTTTATTTGCAAAGGCTGTGATGGATATTTGTAAATTCCAACCAATCTGTCTGTCTGACACAATTTCTAGTATATTTTCCTCTTGACGTATGAAAGCACTTTATAAAAATACCAGTTATTGATAGGGCTGAACGATTTGGGAAAAGCTAATTGCGATTTTTTTTTTTTTTTTTTTTATTACAATTTTTTTAGACCAATATTGTGATTGAGTTTAATTATGCAATTAAAAAATAATAATAATAAAAAAAGTTTCTTCTGTATTCAATAAACACAAGCAATAAATCTTACTATGGTATGACCCACACAACATTGGATAAAGCTCTTTTCTGTAGGCCAGGCCTACGCATAATGATGAAATTAGGTTAATTGATGCATGAACTTATGTGAATATATTTATTTATTTATTTAACTATTGAATTCTCAAAAGAAGAACCTTCAATCACAGTAGAATATTGACTGATTGATTTAATTTCAAACCTTGTTATTGTTCGAATCTGAAAATTAACATTCCAAAAATATGCAGTGTTTCAGCAGATATTTATTCTTTCTATGAAAACGTTGCGTGTATACATCCATGTGTGCTCAGGGAAAGCTTTATGCTCATTTAATAAAAAAAACCCAAACAAACAAACAGCTGCAGAGTTCTGGAAGAGGCTCTACAGCTCTACAGGTGTTCCGGGCTCTGCCGGCAGTACACACCCTGCACAGTGCACCGTGGTCTGGGCCGGAAGACCGGGTCTCACCGGGGCCCAAAAAAAAAAAAAAAAAAAAAAATTGTTTTATATATATATATTTATTTATATTTTATCACAGCCTTTGCAATATATGTATGTATATTCCTTTACAACAAAAAAGTCTCTTCAGGTTGTTTTGTAGAAGTGCACAACTACAATGAAGCTGTTTGTGCAGTTGCGTTTAGTGACCGTCTGAACTAATTTCTGTATTCAATTAACAGAATAGAGGAATAATGTTTGATTAAACTTTTGTGGAAGGTGGTGCTTAAGTGAGGCATAAATAGTAAAATAGTAATGTATGTGGTTCTGCATCCATAGGGCTCCCAACTAAAATGTGTACTAAAAGCTAATTACCCCCCCTATTTTAAGTTAAAAGTCAAGTGGTCAAATTTTATGGATCAGAATTTCTATGCACTCATTTATTGGCTTTTTTGTTGTTGATTTCCCAGCCATATCACAGCCTGTGCATTGACAAATATTACCAATATTACTGATCTTAATAACCATAATTACTATATCACAAAATTGTACAGAAACCCCTTCAGCGATACTTGAGTCTCAGTTAATGTAATCAGAAATACAATAGATAAATGCTGTATTGTCCAGGATTCTATGTATACTCCAGATTTCTATATAGCCTATGCAAGATTTTAGTGGTACACTTGGAACCAATTAAATGTTGACATACACCGGTTTCTCCAGTCTTATATATACATATATATATATGTATATATCACAATATGTGGGTGGTGTATGAGGACGAGAGAGAGTTGAATACCTTTCAGTGTGTAATCTACAGCCTTCTACAGGAGATGTCACTGACTACACTTCACTTCTCCAAGGCCATGTTTGCAATATAACTGTCTCGCTATCAGACATCTAACTATCAAGGAAGGAATCTCTGTATGTCAAATTTGGTGCAATTGGGACACGCAGCACATGTAATGTTAATAAACAGCGAACAGCGGGCGGGCGGGGCTTCCCGTGAGAAACAGTGAGCCAGCTGGTGGTGGGGCTTCCCATGAAAGCAATTGGCCCGTGCCTAACAGTTACCTTTGAAAGGACGTGCAGTGTTGAATTTGGTGCTATTTGGACACGCGGCACCTCTAATGTTAGTAAACGCTGAGTAAACAAGCGAACAGCGAGTTTTTCCAACAGCGCGACTTGCGTGTTTTTTTTTTTTCCCGTGAGAAAGTGTATTTCCCCGGTGCACAGGCATGTTTTCAAAGGCACTGCAATAGTCATCAGAATTTGTCATCGACAGAACTTTCTCTTGAGATTCATTGCATGAACGGAAACAAATTATACTCTACATTTTTTTTTCGAAAACAAATGCAACATCACCCTGTTCATTACGAAACAGTGGATAGATTAGAATGAGTTAGGGTTAATGACAGTGTTACCAGTGTCTAAACAGGCGGTTTTTCTTTAGATTTTTTGTTTATATTTTCCTCAAAAGTGGAGAAGTTTTGGTTGGATAGGCATGTAATTCTATGGATTGTTTTGCAAACTAAATTTGTTTTACCTGTTCGTTCAGTGTGCAAAGATCTACAATATATTTCTAAAACTGCCACAAAAAACTTTGCATGGATTAATTCCGGTAAGAAATGTGCTTTATATCCAAATGTAAGAATCAGAGTATGGAACACTGCGTTACATATATTCATATATTCAATGAACCCAGTCAGATGTTTAGCCAGCGTTGCACTCCCAAGCTGCTCTTATCAAATCCGGTGATAAGGGAATGGACTTGGCAATCAAAAAACTGATATTGCTTTCTGGTCTTGAAACTCTGTGAAAAAAATAAGTGTGAGGAATCATTGGGAAGACTCTTCTTCTTGGTAACTTGACTTGTATGTGGCATTGACCCAATGATTTATTCACTGTATCTCACCTTGTGACTCCAGGATTATGTGGCACTAAAGAAACCACAGCCCTGATTTGTTCTCCAATATTTCTTAAAAATAAAAAAATAAAAATAAAAAAGGTCTTTATGTAATGTTTACATTTTTCTGATTCCTCTTACGGCTTCTCTTTCTCTGCCTCGCCCGTTCCCTGCCCTCTGTCGCCCTCCCCTCCCTCCATCCAGGGGAGCAGGGACAACATGAGCGTGGTGTTGGTGTGTTTACCCGGCGCTCCCAAGGTCTCAGAGGAAGCCGTGAAGAAAGAGGAGGAACTGGATAAATACCTGGAGACGCGGGTCGAAGGTGAGCACTCATTCAAATACAGCGAGTATCCAGATGAGCCATACATCCCCTACATTCACTGCACTGAATAAATGGCAGGTATGAACCACAAAGGTTTGTTGGGTTAATGGAACGGGATTCTCTGGCAGCTTCTCTGGCAGCGGCTGGATGTAGTTTCAGCCAGAGCAAACATATAAGAAAGCTTCAAAGTTTAAATGTGTTAGTGTGCCAATCACCCCAGAATAAAATCTACAATTGCAGATGACCTTTTTCACCTTTTGTTAAATCTGGCCAATATGTGTTTCCAATGGAGAGACGAGTGGCACAAATGTCCCTGGCTTCACACTTTACTGTACATAAATCCTGGACAAAATGGGCATTCCTCAGGCAGTGCAGATATTTATAAGCGGCGCGCTATGTGCTCAGAGCCACGGTTGCTGTTTGCTTTTGACTCTTTACGATTTCTCTGCCTCCTTAGATCTGTGCTGTGTTGCAGATGCAGCGTGTAAAAAAAATAAAAAATAAAAAAAATTAATAATATCTGTGGTGCGAAAAAAGATTGCCCATTCAAATTTGGAAAAAAAAAAAAAATTTCATCAGTCACAATTCACTGATGCCTGAATATCAGAATATCAGCCATCAGTGGAAATTGTAAATTACCAAAGTCAATAATAATTGTTTGTTGACTTCTATCTAAATTAACCTTCATTAAAAAAAAGTCAGCGTTTTTTCTCGTGAGTTATTTTTTCTATTTAATAATGTAAAGAAATACACATATTTTTACAGAATCAGATTACTTTTTTTTTTTTTTTTACAAACTATCCGCCTCTTCTCCCTGTTCCAACTGCCTCCTTCATCTTTGATTGGCTGAAATGTAGCCACGTTCCAGCTGATGCATGTTGAGTGTGAAGCCTCAGCTTTGAGATCACACAGAGAAGTTTTGCCAAAGGCAGCGAGACTGTGTGCACAGAAAAACTATACGAAGAAAGTCAGAATTCTGTACATTTTGTCAATTTTGGGAGACATGCAAGTTCAAATGAAGTACAAAACTGATTTTGTTAGCACATATGTAGTAATTATTTGTGTGGCAATGTATTTCTATACAAAGAAAGTTCATGTATGTGCAAAACACCTTGTGCAAACATTTGGCACAAATATCACTCTGTAGTAGGTGTACTTTGAAAAGACTGGTTAAATAAAATATACCTCTGTCCCAATTATTGGCAATTCAGATTATTAAAATTTGAAAAATATGCTCAGTGTGATGGAACAAAGCTGCTCACAATTTTGGGCTGCCCTGCCTGATCAGCTCCGTTTAATCTCTCCTTCCATCTAATATCACCGTTGCGGCAGGATGTTTAGGGATGTTGTAATGCATATTGTAACACATGTTGCCATACTCTTCCGAATTTGCACAATGCAGCTTTCAGCTATAAGTCCTCAAACTGTGTGTGTGTGTGTGTGTGTGTGTGTGTGTGTGTGTGTGTGTGTGTGTGCGTGTGCGTGTGTGCCTGTGTGCCTGTGTGCCTCCAGAGCTGTTGCGGGGCTGTGAGGACGAGGGCATCCCTGACCTGGTGTCTGTCCTGAGGAGCATCGCCACAGAGAACATCCCCAACCTTCCACCGGGCGGAGGCCTGGCCAGCAAGTAATTACACACCACTAAAAGGGAGAAAAAAAAAAAAAGAAGCACTCCAAGATAGTGTCACGCTGTACACGCCATCAAATTCATTATCACATAATTTAATGAATTGTTCGTAAATCCAAAATCAACTAGTAAATGCGATTTTAGTAGACGCAAAAACTGTATCCATACAAACATTGAAAATGAATGATACCAGAGGGAGAATAATCTGCAGATGTCAGCTGCCGCTAGGAAGCAGGAGAAGGTGCAAACGGGTCAAAGCGTGGTTCTAACATCGTGCACAGCTGCTGCTACCACTTCTGTGTAGAAAGACTCGACCATCGGTTCCACAAGGAATGATGGACAATCCACACGAGCTCCCGTCAGAGCGGTCAGGCTTGCAGGGTACTGTTTATGTTGTATGTATGTATGTATGTTGTACTAGTTTATGTCGTACATTGGCACCGTCACAATTATTATATAAGCGCCTAATCTCAATTTGAGCTAATCGCAATTGTCTTGTGAACTCGTTAAATCGTAGTTTTGATCCGCATGCATTTTTATGCTCCGATGTTCAGTGCCAATTAGTGGCTCTTCTCCGTAACGCGTGTTGTTACACTATTAAAGGCTCATACTATGATACTGGCATAGAACAAAATAGACAATTACATTTTTAATTGCAATTATTTGTCTGACAGTTAATGGTCAACTAAAATGTCATGATTGTGACCGCCGTACAGCATATGTACAGTAGGGGATCTAGGAACAAACATACCAATGTGGCCCAAGCTGGACATGAATAATAAGAAGATCCATGCTGTTAAATGTATGCATGTCTGTATGCCAGAAAACACACAAGGAATACAACAATTTAAAAAAACAACAGTATATATATATATATATATATATATATATATATATATATATATATATATATATATATATATATATATATATATATACACAGTATATACTGTATATGCACATATTTGAGGAATGCATCGGTTGGCTTATTTGCTTTGTTTGTTGTTATTATGATAATTGGACTAAAGTTTGCTAAGGATAGAAGCAAAGTTTTTTCCACTACAGGTAGACTACATGAATCTATGTAGAATACATACATTCGTCATTATGAATGCTGAACTGTGTACTGTTTGTGTGTTGACAGACGGAGTGTGATCGAGGCCGTGTACAACAAGCTGAACCCTCACAGGGAAGAGGAAGGGGTGAGTTCACCCGTCTGACCTTTCACCCCTCCACACCCCAAACACCCGCCTCTAGGACCTCAGAAGCTAGAGCTGCCTGCGCAGTCCATACCCAGCAGGGCACTTTTGTCATATTTTATATAGAAAATAAAGGAACAAGGCTATTGATCAAGCTTTTCTTGATACAAGAAATTCATTTTCTTTTTCATTCTTTTGGCTCCAGCCATAAAGTTGTTCGCTCCATCGCAACTATGGGCAGTGCAAAGAATGTACACATGGCTTCCGCTTGCCCCCGACCGGATTCAATATTCAGGCTGAAGAATGAGCCGTGTAAACTTGGTTGGTTGAAGGAATCAAAGTATTTCCTTGTTCAACATATCATGTAATTCTGGTGATTCACATTTGTTCTGATTGATGTGTGCATGTTAAGGTACTGGCTTATGATTGGTGATACACAATGTTCTTCCTGCAAACTGCAAGCCCCGAAGCTCGGCATCCCCTCTGTTTATCAGGGAAGGAGGCCGTCCATAAACACACTTGGAATTTTAAACTTGTTGATAAAATGCACAGTGGGTTGATGTAGAGTTGTGGTGTAATATTAGACCATACACTCAGTGTGCACTTTTTTAGGCACACCTGTACAATCCAGTGTGATCCAATACACCAGCTCAGCCATAGAATTAGCTTTATCTTGCTTATATTGTCCAGGGTTTATTTAACGCTGTCAGAAGAGCTGTTCATTCAATGATATGTTTTAGCATTGAGGTCATAGTTGGTGATGTACTGAGCTGCATCATATTCAGAGGTGTTTCTAATACTCTGTCCCCCTCATGTATGTGAAAAATTTGAAACACCTCTGAATATAATGTTCTAAATATACCACCACATAAAACTATGACCTCAGTCAAAAACATGTGATTGAATTTACACATTTCCGACTCTGTCAACTAAAACTAAACATTACAAACTTCATAAAAGTAGAATTCATGGCAGAGCTGGTGTATTGGATGACATTGGATCGTACAGGTGTCCCTAATGGAGGGCACACTGAGGGGCCAATTCAAAAAGAACACATTGCAGCTGCTGATGGGACCATGAAATGGGCATCAATTGCACTGGCTATCTGCGATGGCTTAGCGTCTGAGGCGCCGGAAATTTTCCATTTTGTTCAAATCCCAATCACAGGTATCTGATCGCGCAGGCACCGCTCCGCGGCCGCAGAGCTGTCCAAGGCCCCATGAGGTTGAATTCCATCTGTGGTTCGATGCCAATTTTGACCACTTTATCGCTATTCCCTATAACTTAATTGGCTTTTGATATCTTTCGAGTTTAATGAGAATTATGAAACCATTTTTGTCAACGTTTGTAAAGCCTTTTTTGTACAACCAATTATACAAAATGTCAAGTTGCTTTTGGAGTGCGTTTTGAAAACCACCGCAGATTGCCCTGTTCAGGGAATCGCTACCTTTGGATGCTGTGACAGTAATTTTAATAATAATAATAATACTGTCAAAATATTATTTACAGATCACTGGAAAGTCTGGGTGACACCCCTTATAAATGCGCTTCAATTGCACCAGCTCTCTGCAGACGATCACACCACGCTGCCTTTTCTTTTTAATTTTATGGTGGTCTCTGCATAATTACCACCAGCTCTCTGCAGACGGTAATCATTTCACTCTAACTGCCCATGGCTATAAGCACCAGTGTTTGTGAATTGGGTATTTTTCCAATGTGACTCATTTGCATCGAAATGGACCAATTTTGCACAAAATGTATGAATAATACCTCCTTTAAATAGTACAGCACAAATAGCACAGGGGCACCGAGCCGCTATTTGCGTTGCAGCGCAGTTAGCGGTGTATTTCATGGCTGCTTTCGGGTTTGCAGGTGCTTTGTGAATTAGACGCTTTCCTTTTCCCTTATTTGCACAGGTTTAGCAGCCACAAAAACCGCGCAAACCCTTTGTGAATTCGCGCTTCGGTGTATATTGGATTTACCCACAAAGTGTTCCATTTGCCTCAGCTCTGATTCTACAGACGTTCTACATTTATTTCCAATATCTTGCCAAATATTGCGTGATTTCTTTGTCTGCAAGATGTCATATGGCGTAAAGACTTCAGAGCTCTGTGCATGTAAACGTACCGACTGTTGAATGGTAATACAGATTGTTCTTCCTGCAAATCCAAAGCTCGGCACCCCTTTTGTTTATCAGGGGAGGGGCTGTCTGCAAACACACTTTTGACTTTAAAGTCATTGATAAAATTCACAGTGGGTTGAGGCAGAGCTCTGTTGTCCTGTTAGATAACAAATTGGATTTATACACAAAGTTTTTGATTTGCTTCAGCTCTGATTCTACGGATATCCTATATTTCTTTCCAATATTTTGCCAATTATCGCGTGATTTCTTTGTCTGCAAGATTTGTCATGAGGCGTAATGCCGTCAAAGCTCTGTACAATGTCTTAAGTGACGGCGACTGAGGCAGCAGGTGGGGACGCTCCTCATTCCGGCCTTTTCTTTTCTGAAATATTCATCATCATCAATTCCCTGTGATTGGATTTGTAGTGAAGGATATTAGCAGTGTTGACCTGGCCGACACCCTTCACACAACACGGCACAAAATGTTCGGCAGATGTAATTTCTGTCCACACCAACAGATGTTCTTCCCTTTTTTGGTACCTCTTTTTTTACCCAAACCACATGTTTTGTTTGTTTTTAGTTAACGCGCACAGAAGAAACTCATCTCTGGTCAAACTCTCACATGTTCATGTTCAGACGGCAGCGTCTGATTGGATCATTTGGTTTGCATGGATGTGGAAGGCTCAGTGAGTCATATTGCAAAGTTAGAGCAGTGGCTCTCGTGCACGCTCCTTTTGACACAGAGGTACTGAGAAAATCTAGTTGGGCTCTTGATGTTGCTCAGAATTTTGTGCGTGCGTATGCCCTGTGGATATCCCCGCTGTCCAATCAGGAGTCAGATGTTAGTTGCAAACTTTTAAGAGCAGCTTTCCGTCGGCGGAAGTATTTCTCCAGCTTTGGAACGCGACTCGAGTCACAAGGAACCCCTCAAACTTGTTTGAATTAAAGGACAAACAGATCTTTCAAATGCAATAAACTGTGTTTTCACAACTGAACCAGCTTCCAGGCACTGTGTCCTCCAAACGGTGCAGAAGACAAATTAAGTGACACGTCTGGATGCACAAGCGGGAGATCTTGGTTATAGCTACTGTACACATAGCAATGTGGCAAGAGGTATAATATATAAAACGAAATAAATTAAAAGTACGCTGATTTTAATCAAATATAATGCCGGAATATGTGTGAGATATAAAGCAGTTTATATCATGTACTGCTTTACATACCAGGTCATAAAAGACAATAGTAGCTATACACTAGTCGAATGGGAAATTCCTGCTGACTTTAACCCCCCCAAAAATACTCAATACTGTAAACCGCAATTAACAGTGTACCTATTTAATCTACATAGCCTTATCTGTCTTTTAAACTTAGTCTTCAGTTTCCACTTTTGCATCATTTTGAACTGAAGTTCATATTTCAGTACTAACACATTTTTATTTATTAATTTACACCAAAACCTTATGTCTGAAGTTTAGTCAAAATATTTTCGGCCACATCTGCATCTCAGTGGCTTGTGACATAATCAATCTTATTTTTAGATATTTTACTGGCTAACAAAACTTCTAACATTAAATTATTTTACTGTGGCTGAGCAAAAAAACTGGCTCCAGTACTGGCTGTTATCCAGATTAATTGTGGTTCTATAAGATTAAATGTCCATGTATCCTTGTTTTTATTTTTAATATTTGAATATATTTAATATATTGAATTTGGTCAAATATTAAAAATAAAATCAGCTTTTCAAGTATGTCAAATAAGTTGTATGCCAGAAGTCTCCATTAAAAAAATAAAATAAACTAAAACAAGACCAGAACTACATCAGATATTAAAGGACCAGGTGCACTAAAGGAAGTGATGACCAAAATTCCCCCACGACCCCAACCTGAACCTTGAACCCTCTGTCTCACAGTTCCCATCCCCCATGAGCTGTTGACCGAAAGTATTAACTGCAACATTAAACTAAAGGTAATCTCCCTTTGCAAGCTGTTTAAAATGTTTAGGAATGCCCACCGACGGAAAGGAAGTTTGTAAAGCAAGCGCAGGAAAGGATTGTGGTGAATGGTATTTGCAGTGTTGTTGCAGCTCCAGCTAATGTGGCTAATGCTAAATCATAAAGTTAGATTAGTGCCTGCACATGTGAGACCTACGCATCGATTTAGAAGCTCTTAAAAGCCCCTCCACCTTTTGAATTGCTGCAACAGTGTTCCCTCGTGTTTTGCCAGCACTCCTTCATGTTTTGCCACAGGCTTTTTCCTTGGCTTGTTTGCCTAAGAACGATGCTTTTAAGGCTTCGCAGCAGAGGGGTCTTGCATGCCGATCGTCAGGTCTGTGGATTCGGGTGGTGTAGTTCCAACACAAATACGGAGAGTCTGGTGTGGACTGTCTGTTTTGAGAGCTTGGAATGTCAGCCGCAGAGGTAACAGTGGACTGACGGGCATTGATCAACAATCGGGAGGGGCATTTTAATTATAGTGGTCGACGACTAACAAAAACACTTCGCTCCGTCTCGCACGCTCTTCTGTGTGCTACACTTATTAGAGTCCGGGCGGAGTTTCTCATGATGCGTGTGCTCACGCTTACTAATCATGAATAGTTTCTCGGTGGTCGACGTCACTGCCCGAGGCGACTAATCGATTAGTCGGCTAGTCACGCCCATCCCAAATCAACAACATTTCAGATATATCATGGTCGGTTTGCACGACAAGCGGGTTCAACTTTTCTGATTGGTCCATCTGGGTTTGGACCTAAAAACTGCGTCGCGTCCAGGGGGTAGATCTCATAAACCCAAGGGGCCGTTCTGTAGAGTGTGTGTTTGTGTTTTATTGGCTATTAATCCCACAGGCGTCGAGCCAATACGGCTCTTTTCCTCTGGGTTGCAGACTCCCTCTCCTCTCTCCCTGTAAAGAGTGAAAAACATGGAGGGCTGCCGCTCCCAATCCAGGCTTCCAGGTTGTTTGTAGGAGGCCTCGTACCTGAATGAATGAACGTAGTACTGCGTGTGAAGCAGTGCTTGTTGGAGGTGTGTTTGTGTTTGTGTGTGTGTGTGTGTGTGTGTGTGTGTGTGTGTGTGTGTGTGTGTGTGTGTGTGTGTGTGTGTGTGTGTGTGTGTGTGTGTGTGTGTGTGTGTGTGTGCGTGCGTGCGTGCGTGTGCGTGTGCGTGGCCATGGAGAGCGCTTGCAGAGTCTGACCCTGGCGTGTCGCCCCAGGCCTTTGCGGGCGGAGGCGGCGCTGGAGAGGAGGAGGAGGAGGAGAGTGAGGAGGGCGGTGGCAGCACGGCGGCCCACCTGCTGGAGGCCCTGCGCCAGTTCCGCCTGCACCACCGGGGGCAGTACCGCAGCGTGCTGGAGGACTCCCTGGTCACCTACCGCCTGCAGGGGGAGAGCGTCGCGGACGACGGCAGCGCCGCCGCCGGCACAGACGACCCGGAACAGACCGCCTCCCCTCCCTCCCCCATCTCTCCCCCGCCCTCACCCGCGGAGCCGGAGGCCGGCCGGCACGGCCCGCCCAGCCCTTCCTCTGTCTAAATCCCCCCTCTCCCTCCCTCTGCCCTAACACGCTAACATCCTCCTCCAGACCTTCACCTGGCAGACCCCCCTGCAGCTATAGCTCCTACACATAGAGATGATTCCAGCTGCTGAAGGTCTCGAGCCTACACCCAGGGAAAGGAAGGAGCCTGTCTGACTTTCAACTGGCTAAATTGACCGCCACTTTCGCGTTGGTTGGCGCTAATTTCCCACCCTGCCCCACGACCTTTTCCGATGTCCGCACCCCACCCTGTCCCACCACCCGCTCCCCCAGCACGATGGACCGGCGGACAGAGGTTGAAGAGATCAGAGTCCCGCCTGACACCACTTTCTACTAACCCCCAACACACTCCTTAGCCCGGGTTCACCCCGGGTACACATGGGTACCACGAGTGCACGCCTGGATCTGTCACTGAAAGACCAGTCATCAGTGATATATATATATATATATATATATATATATATATATATATATATATATATATATATATATATAATTATTTTTTTCCCATTTTGAATAGAGTGATTGTTTTGCGTGTCTGAGCTTTTTGAAATTTGAGTGTGGGGTATGTTGCTAACGGGGCAGTCCCTCCAAGTCAGATAAGTGTAGATGGCTGGCGGAGGCATTATACTAATGTTCTTATACTTAAGATGTAGCTTTTCACTGAAATTATGACACTTAATGAAAATATTGAGGCACTTAACACATTAACAGTATTTACTGGAGCCGGGCCTGGTAGTCACCTATGTTTTTAGACGTCTGAGTTGTTTAGTTGATTTTAAGTCACAGTGATATTGCTTCAATCTTGCAAAGCATGTTGCTTTCGCCAGGTTCCCAGCTGTGCTAGAAATATATAATAAAGAACAAAAACACCATGAAATTCATTTATTTTTTTGGATACTTACGACGATTAACCCCCCCCCCCCTTTTTTTTTTTTTTTTTTATATATAACATCACAGCAGGATTTCCCATGGAATATCTCAAGTGTTCATGGCAACATTTTTTCCACAAAGTTCACACTTGCTGAATGTCACGAGTGGTCTGCTTGGTATCAGGCCGGATGCAACGCTTGGGCGTGCTTTGCTCTTAACACAACGGTTGGTCGACAAAAAAATCCCCACAAAATGCTGTTTTGAAACGGCAGGTTGACCGACACTGACCAATAAAAAGAAGTGGGGTTTTTTCTGTTGGGGTGTAGAAGGGTTTGTCAGTCTCCATGGACTTTTATCTGGTCACATTGGAAACACATGCACTGCAATTACCTCCGATGGATCGAAGGCACTTAACTATATAAGGTGGCATTATGGTGTGTGTGTATGTGTGTGTGAGTGAGTGTGTGGGGATCTGATTGAGTTTATCATTTGGCGTGGGTGGTGGGTGGGGGTCACTCAAAACGAGCCCACGAAACAAATGTTTTGCGGTTAAAAAAAAAAAAAACCCCCATAATAATAAAATAAATAAAATCTTGTTTTTGTGTGAATATTTTATTTCTCCGTGGTCTCAGTTTTGCTTTCCCGTCTTCACTTTTTATTCACTGGAAAGTAAAGGTTATGGTTTTCAATCGCCTCCATTACAAAAGAAATGCGAGTTCTACGTGTCGTGTTGGAACAAAGGCCCTGAGGTGACATCGCTGAGAGGCTGCCGGTGGGTAAAGTGATGCTTTGTCATACATGGTGTGGGGTCTGTTGTATGTCTTTCTGTGCACCGGCTGTCGTGTACAGTAACCCAAGGTCTAAACTTCTGGTAAAGGAGCTTTGTCCTTCATGCGTCTATATAAGTCCTGCGGCTCGCCCGCTCACGTGGCACTAAAGCTACATTGAAGGTACCCGAGTGTATGAAACCCGCAATCTTTATAGCCGTTGAAATGGGTCTTGGAAGTCCGAAATGAACGCAAGCGGGGAGCTATGCATCGAGCGTTTGGCTTTCATCGAGCGGGTGAGATTTGTTGGGACTTGTACGTTCCCCATCCCTACGCCGCGCCAAACTCATTGGGCTCTGCTGGAGTGCCTCGCGCGCGGGTCCGCTGAGGGCCGGCCGCGTCCCGGAGAGATTCCCATCCTCCTGTCTTTGCATATCGCACTTCCTGCGGTTGAGTGGACGTGGGCGATAGGGAGCCCGAGTTAAACAACCATAAACCAACACGGACATCACCAGATTAGCCGTGTCATTGTGTTCTCCACGACGACAAAACTAACGGACTTCTTCCCATTCTCTCTCTCTCTCTCTCTCTCTCTCTCTCTCTCTCTCGTGTCTTCCCCCCTTTTTATTTTATTTATTTTTTTCTTACACCACTTGTAGAGTGCCGGTGACATGGAGGACCCCTGGTAGCCATGGTAACGAACCACCTTGTCTCCTCCCCCGTGATTGGCTCGGCGGTCCGGAAGGAGGAGTGTCTCTATTGGGCCATGTCTCTCTCTCTCCTCCACTTGGGAGGAAGACATGCATTGTGTGTTGGAGTGTGTGAGTGTGTGTATGTGTGGCAGCGAGATGAAGACGACGACGATGACGACGACGATGATGATGATGATGATGACGACAACTACACATACAGACACATCGCTTGACACCCAAGAGTAATCTCTTTTCAGAAACGTTAAGAAATTGCGGACTGAGGCATCCTGATGGTAGAGATGATTTTTACCATGGAGGGTTTTTTTTTTTTGTTTTTGTTTTTTTTCTCAGTGTTGTTATGAATTTTTTTGAATGTTGTTGACATTGATCACCCGACTTCACAAGGACACGAGGACCTAGTGTGTGTGTGTGAGTGTGTAAGGGTGTATGAGAATGTTTTGCGGAGGGCCAAGAGAAGATGGCAGACAAAAGACTGGTAATATGTCTCTTCTCCTGGACTTTTTCTGTGCTCCTGGTTCTGATACCTGCCTGACCCCCAACCCCCACCCATAACCCCCGCCATTAACACATCAGGCCCCAGTTGAAATAGAGTCCCTCTATGTATTACCCCGCCCCCTGCCCCTCGAAACACACACACACACACACACACACACACACACAAACTCCCAACTGGAACTGAGCAAGATGGGCAACTGTCGATAAAGGTATCTCAAATGACCAAGAAGTTAGCTGCTCTTTGTTTAGAGTGACTGAGTGAGCCCCTGTACCCCCCCTCCCCCGCAAAACTCCCAAGAGCAGGAGGTCCAGCCCCTTCACCTGTCATCCGCACACACACACACACACACACACACACACACACACACACCATTACCAGCCCTCCCATGCCCCATGCTGGCAGTGGTGTGTGGATCTGTGCCTCTCTCGCCTTCTCTCCTGGCCAGGTGCCATCTCGTTCGCCCCCCCACCCAACGAAACCTCCCTTCACCCCACGCCGCCCCCTTTTAACATGGTTTTAAACCCCTTGCCCCTCGGTTCTCAGACTGCATTGGTAATGTTTGTATTTTGCCGTTGTTTGATTGCACTCACATTTGATTACAGAAAGCGTCTATATATGAAATAAAATACCTGCCAAAGGCCAGTGGTCGCAGTGTGAGTCAATCCTCTGTGTGTGTGTGTGTGTGTGTGTGTGCAGGAATTAAGTTGCAGACACTCCTCAGTGCTTCCTCATACATTGTTCCACCGCTCTAGCGCCAATAAATTATTAGGAGAGTTGCACAGCTCACTCATTCGTGCAATGAGAGGTGCTGAATGTTGACAGATCACCGGCTCTCCATGACCAGGCGCCAGGCCAAAGCACGCCCTGCCATCCTTCTCCGGAGGTCAGGAGAGAAGAGGCTTGACTGTACCCGTCTAGAAAAATCTGGTCCGGAACCATCTCTGACGCTCTCTGGCTGAAAACCTTGAAGACATCGAGCCTCTCCTGAGGGCAGATGATTCTGTTGATGGGAAATGGTCTTCTTTGTTCAGGCTTTATGAGGCAGCATCGCAATCCATCGGTCACGAGCATTAAGAACCAGGACTGGTTTAATGACAACATAGGCACAATAACTACTATAATAACACAGTGCTGTACTCGACAACCCTACATCAGCTGTACTCCGGCAACAATGGAAAGCATCCAGGAGAGAGGTGCAGTCAGAACTGTGCGCCCTGCAGAATGAGTGGTAAATATTGAGGGCAAATGAAATGCAATCCCATGCCACTGAAAATAATATGCACAACTTTTATGTTGCAGTGAAAACCATCTACGACCCAAGAAACTGCTCTTGTCAGTGGGCAGAACATCTCAAAACCCTTTTGAATTAGCCGTCTCCAACAGGCCCTAAGTCGTGGATGAACTACCTGCCCGCCCCACCATCCAAGACCTCGATCTTCCACCAACTTTTGAAGAGCTTCAATGTGCTGTAAGGTCCCTGAAAAAAACAACAAGACCCCTGACCCCTCACTTTTCCTGTTTATCAGACATCTGCAAGATGATCCTTGATCCTTCAGCAATTGAGAAATGCTGGCATCTTGATAAATAAGGGCAAGGGAGACAAGTCCCTATGGCAACGGCCGTGGCATTTCACTGCTGGCTGTCTCTGGCAAAGTACTGGCCGAGTTGTCCTACACAGACTGGTGCACAACAACACAGAGGAGCTGTTGCCTGAGCCAGTGTGGGTTCAGGAGGAACAGGAGCACTGTGGACGTGGTGTCCACAGCATGGCAGCTCCAGGAGAAGTGTAGGGAGAAACACAAGGACCTCTTCATTGCTTTCATCGTACTGTCGAAGGCTTTTGACACAGTCAACGGAGAGCTGCTATGGACTATCCTCCTGAAGTTTGGCTGCCCACAAAAGTTTGTCAACATGATGCAACAATTCCATGGGGGGGGGGTGGCTTGATGGCATGTGTTAATATTGGACGCCAGGAACCCGAGCCCTTCAGGGTGTGCGCCGGCGTACGTCAGGGGTGCATCCTTGCTCCAGTTCTTTTGAACGTCTTCCTCCTGCGTGTGACATTGCTGCTCCAGGAGAAGAGCAAGAAGGACAGTGGGGGTTTCTGTGCCCTTCAGATTAAATAGAAATCTGTTCAACATCCGAAGGCTTCAAGCGGTCCCAAAAATAACATCTGAACATGTCATTGAGCTACAGTATGCAGATGACTGTGCGGTTGTGGCCCGCACACCAGAGGCACTGCAAGCTACCCTTGCAGCTGCTGCAAGTGTGTACGGTAGGCCAGGTCTCTCTAAACTTGGCAAAGACCGAAGTAATCTACCAGTGGGCATCTACTCCCCCATCTCATTTACCAACCCTCACCGTCTCTGACAAACCACTTGCAATAGCGGAATCTTTCAAATACCTGGGCAGTTTCCTCTCTGGCGGCTGCAGCATCGAACGGGAGATACAAAACCGGATTTTAACAGACATCATCTTGGTTTGGCAGACTCAGGAGAAGTCTTTCAAAATCAAGACCTCAACCTCCGCACCACAGGATCTGTTTACTTGGTAGTCGTCGTCACAACGCTCCTCTACAGCTGAGGCGTGGACCCTGTACAGTCGTCACCGCAGAATGCTTGAGGCCTTCCGTAACAGATGTCGACAGTGAACTCTGAGGATAACCTGCCGCGACCGAGTGCCCCGAAATGAAATACTCCGCAAGACCAACGGAGGCTGCCATCACCCAGCACCAACTGCGCTGCCTCGGTCAAGTCATCAGGATGCCATAAGAACGCTTACCATGGAAACTGCTGTGTGGCCGGTTACATCTTGGCCGTCGCACGGCAGGGGGCCAGAAAAAGTGATATAAAGACCAACTGAGGACTGTCATATACCGACCCAGCTGGGGGACACTGCCGCTCAACGCCCCATCTCGCGGCAACTCTGCCAACAAGGAGTGCATAAGCCCAAGGAGGACCGAGGTGAGTGTGTGTGTATGTGCGTGCGTGTGCGTCGCAGGAATGAAGTTGCACACTCCTCGGTGCTTCCTCATACATCGTTCTTCCGCTCTAGCGCCGATACATTACAAGGACATTTGCACAGCGAGCTCACACTTGTGCGACCAAACTTAAGTTACCCCTCAAGTAATCCAACAAAAGGTAAATAAATCAATGAATCAATGCACCAAATTGATACAACCTTGTCGACGATGCGTCAAATAGTACACAACCACCAAAAATATCCAAAGCACTGGGATGATTGTTGTCTGCAGTTGATCCCTCTCTCCTTGGCTGAATCACATTCTAGTATGAAGACTGTCCCCCCCTCCTCCTCCCAAAAGGGAAAACACACACACATGCAAAATGTCTAATCTGCCACTCTTATCATAATTTGATCATAATCTCAAATCATAATCACATTGTATCTTAAAGGTGTTCCCAATCTGGAGGGGGATTATGGGATTGTGGAGCGCGCGTGCGTGTGTTAGCGTGCATATGCGTGACTGATACAAATATATTACTCTATTGTCTGTGTGTGTGGAGGGGGGAGTTTA
>NC_137207.1:19848469-19850969 GCF_960531495.2 Zeus faber
TGTTATGGGTTATACGGACCCACACGGACGCTCACACAAAAAGTCCTTGTCGGCTGCGTGCTGTACGCTATGCGCTTTATTATTTTCTTTCGCTGCGGTTCTATTTTTGAGGGAGCCCTGGCCGTGACCATACCTTTTCCCCTTTAGGGGGGTCAGCTGCCATTGTTCCTCTAGAGCGCCACATCAACTACACCAGGCATCTCAAGTGCTTCAGGAGGCCTGCGACCCGGGCTCCAAGTTGGAGACGGGGAGAGGGAAAATATAGAAAGTTGGGCGAGAGAGAGAGAGAGAGAGAGAGAGAGATTGGGTGAGGATAAAATATATATATGATGTGTTTAACATATGTATGAAGTAAACTGTACTTCTTGAAAAGCACATATAAAACACACACACACACACACACACTAGAATTGAGTTCATCTATCTATCTGTCCAAATTGCTGTTTTGAGAGACAATTTGGGTTGGAGAGGATAAAGCGCTTCAAGACAAAAAAACGACATTTGGAACCATGTCCACTATTGTACCTGCGTTCAATGTCCACCCCAACCCCGACCCCACCCCATCCTGGTTCGGAGACATGAAAATTGAAAAGCATCTGCCGCGCATCCCCAAAGAGCGCCGTGGCTCCGAGCATATGGCTCAGGCTTTCCAAATGTGTTAATGTTGATTGAATATGCTATTCTATTCCACTAATGTTAGTAGGCTGGATAGCTGTGTGATAATCCAAGGTGGGCCTGACAGAATGGAGCGCGGCTTAGCTCGGAATATGGATATTAGAGGAGAGTAAAGTGATTACAATAGCGCCGGACCACTTAGAGAAACATACGCTTTTAGGTCCGGGGGAGATTTCCAATCAAGCTGACGTCGCGCTGGGGTGTTGGCGTCGCAGATTAACGCTTCTGTCACTTATTTAATAGCATGGATGCACACGCATCCATGGTCATATTGTTGAGCATATAAAGGTGAGTAAATCCGGAATATTGTACTTTGGTTTTCAAGTTATATAGGCCATCATTTAAATATGCGTGCATCCAATCAGTCTGCAAGTTGCTTTGGGAAAAGCGTCACAAAAGCAAACTAACGCAACGTTTATGCTTTATTATCAAATCAAATAGGTAGGACACAAAACACATTCGTCTTCCTTCCCAAGATTCAAGAGATTCAAGAGGGTTATTCGTCACATACATATACATACTTTAATACATACAGTATATGGAGTGAAGTGCCCATACTCTAGTTCAGTGATATTTACTTTTTTATTTTTATTTTTTTTAAATCTTGAAAAAAAAATACACAAAAAATTCCCAGGACCCCAATCTGAGATGTTTTATTGATCGTTCAAGATTTTGGGCCAAACTTCCACCCTGTCTGCGTAATGTGTTATGGTGATAACAGTGAAACTAGGGCGCCCACGTCTTGTTGAAGTTGAACTGTTAGTCATTGTGATGGGGACCCCCGGAAACTATTAAAAGGGCCCCCGGGACCCCCCCGGACCACTGCTCCGCTTGTCCTGACCTATTTTACAGGAAAAAAACAAAAAAACATTTATAAATTAATTGGAATTGAGTTTGGAAAAGCGTCAAATAACACCACATAATCACCGCAGGGCGGGGGTGGAGAGACGGTTGGACGCGCGTAGTGGGCGGGCACAGCGCGGCCACTTGGCGTTTGATTGGCAGCGCTGCCATGACAACCCCTCATCAGCACCCGCGGGGGCCAATGGCGAGCCAGGGCGCAACTCCCACCCCTGGCGTCCAGGTATCCTAAAGAGCCCGGCTCCAGAGGAAGCCCCTCAGACGGTGCCCGTCGCCCCCTCGGAGGAGTCAGACCAACTCCACTCCGCCCGCTTCCCCTCCGTCCAGATGGTGTTCAGGTCTCCGTTCGAGCTCTTCTCCGCCTCCCGCCTCCTCCTCCCCCACTTCACGGACGCGTCCTCCGCCCTCCGGTCCCGCTCCCCGGAGGAGCCCCCCGCCGCCTGCCCCCCTCTGGCCCTGCCGGGTCTCTGCTTCTCGGCGGCGCAGGTGGCCGGCGTGTGCGAGACCCTGGAGGAGACCGGGGACATCGAGCGCCTGGCCCGGTTCCTCTGGTCGCTCCCGGTGGCCCCGGGCCCCTGCGACTCCATCTCGGAGCAGGAGTCCGTGCAGCGCGCCCGGGCCGTGGTCGCCTACCACACGGGGAGTTTCCGGGAGCTGTACCACATCCTGGAGACGCACCGCTTCACCCGCGCGTCTCACGGGAAACTCCAGGCCATGTGGCTGGAGGCGCACTACCGGGAGGCGGAGAAGCTCCGCGGGAGACCGCTCGGACCCGTGGACAAGTACCGCGTGAGGAAGAAGTTCCCGTTGCCCAGGACCATCTGGGACGGGGAGCAGAAGACGCATTGCTTCAAGGAGCGAACGCGGGGGCTGCTGAGGGAGTGGTACCTCCAGGACCCCTATCCCAACCCCGGGAAGAAACGGGAGCTGGCCCTCGCCACCGGACTGACGCCCACGCAGGTGG
>NC_137207.1:19858469-19863469 GCF_960531495.2 Zeus faber
TTAGTCTGCCTGTCTGTCTAACTGTCTGTCAGTCTGTCTGCCTGCCTGCCTGCCTGTCTGTCTGTCTGTCTGTCTGTTTGCGTTTGCCCAAATGAGTGTAAAAAACAAAATGTGGTAAAGGTTCTGGTGAGCCGAGATGATTGTACCTCATAGTCCCAGTGCCACCTGATGTCGGTCCCACTGGGCCAGGACGGCTGATGGGACCTGGCCTTTTGACCCGCACTCACTGATATGTTTCCCTAATGTTTGAGGCACCACGTGCTCCTAGAATACCCGCTTAGTGTCCTCGCCGTACCTTCCCTCCGTTGCACCCGAAGAGAAGCCCTCGGTGCGGTCGACGCAACCTCAGGGAGACCCCACCTCCTAAATGATCAGCGCCGTCACCGCGTCACATTTCTCACCACCATCACCATCGTCATCGTCATCGTCATCGTCATCATCGTCATCATAATTAGAATTACCACCGTGGTCGTCGTCATCAGGGCTGACACCAACATTGTCACCATGTTCCCACTGTGGCGGCTTGAGCCCCGGGCCCTGCCCGTAGTCGAGCATGTCCCCACCCCCCAACACGGTCCAAACGACCGCTCTCGCTCATCCCTCTCCTCCCTCTGCGTTGGGAGCCGTCTGGATGGGCCCGATTGGGTTATTTGAGGTTGACCCCTTAGCGCCCAATTCCTCACATTCCTCCCGCTCTCTGTAAACCAACGCAGCCCCCTGCGGATTAGGTGTACATGAGAGAATACCGGGTTCGCCGAGGGAGGGGAGGGGGATATTTTAGCGAGATTTTTATTTATTTATTTTATTTTTTTTTGCACTCGTGGAAACAGGCGACAGTTACGTAGCCAGGTGAACAGAACAGTCGAGCAGCTGAGATTTGGGAGAGTGTTGGAAGGGGCAGCACAAACAAATCTGTTTGCTTGGTTCAGTTTTCTGGAGTAAATCTAAGTGGCCTGTCTTGCATACTGTTAAAAGTGCCATGGAACACAGAATTAAGATGTCCTCAGCGTGGGATTTTAGTTGATGATTAATTGTCATACAAATAATGCCAATCAGCAATTTAATAATATATTTTTTAATTTTATTCCACTATTATATATACGTTTTAGCCTATCGCAGTGTAATAATACACGTCGGCCTGATGAAGATGAGCCGTTTGTTGACAATAACAGGGAATACAAATTTGCGTAGACAGTTAATTCGCCTCGACCTGACTGATCGAAACGCACATAATTCACATTCTATTTATTAAAACAGTGGTTTGAAAAAAAAAAAAATCCCCCTTGAATTTGAACGGACACATATGACTGTGGAATCCAACAATTTCACCAAAACGGCCCCGGCCCGCCCAAATAATTGCGTTCAATTGATTATGTAATAATGGCGACAGCTCTAGACACTGAATGGATAGCTGCGGACGCTGGCGAAACACAATCGATACCCGAAGTGGTTTCGGGGACTGGAGACACAGCTGACAGTCGGCGTTTGGATCCGGTCCAGCGTTGGGAAGTCAACTCACGAGCTACGGGGGGAGCGCTTGAGACGACCCGGGTTTTGGGAAGAAAAAGAGGATACGCCGATCTTATCGATGGCAGGTGTACGCGTCGTCCTTCTAATAATAATACTGTGTGTCTGGAAACATCTGGAAATCTGAGGTCCACAGTGTTGGGTGGGAGCCACGGAGTCCCCCTCCCCTCCCCCTCCCGTCTCATGACCCTGTCCCTACGTCCCGGTCTTTATATTTGCTGTCGGACTAAGGGGATCATACATGCTGTGTGTGTGTTTGTGTGTGTGTGTGTGTGTGTGTGTGCGCGCGCCTGTGTGTGTATATGTGTGTGTGTGTGTGTGTGTTTGTGTGTGTGTGCTTGCGCGTGTGTGTGTGTGCGTGGGCTAGTATCGATGTGCTGTTATGTAATAACCTATAGATACTGGAATAATTGCATATGCTCATAGACACACACACATAGACACGCACGTACACACATAGACACACATGCAATACTGCATCGCCCCACACACATTAACACACATTTAAACATGAAGGGGCATATAAATAATGTGTGTTAGTACATGTGCGCACGTGTGAAAGTACACACACATGCGAGCCCCCGCCCCTCTCCCTCAGAGAGGTCGGGGCCTAATCACTCTGTGGATTGACCGCAGCGAATTGATCAGCCCTGCGGCTCGCCGATACATGGGAGCCCCCGCCCCCCCAACCCCCGCTCTCCCATCTCCCCACAGACCCAAACTCGTCATCCGCCTTTTCCTCCAACGCCCCCACCCTAGCACCCCCCCCCCCCCCCCCCACTCACCCCCCGTTTCCATGGCGCTCTCCTTTTCGGCGTCGCTTCCCTCCCACAATCCCCGGATCCCCCGCGATCTGCCCGGTTTCCTGCCTCTCTTTTCGTCTCTCTCGCTCTCTCTCTCTCTCTCTCTCTCTCCCTCTCCCTCTCTCTCTCCCTCTCTCTCACCCCGTCTCTCCCCCTCGCCCCCCCTCGAACCTCGGTCTGTTTACTTCCTGTCTTCCCTCTGACACTGTACATGAAAAAAAACAGAGGTCTGGAGACTTGCGTTTGTTTTGTTTTTTTCCATCTTTTCGATTCCTGCCGATAAGTTGGATTCTACGCGGGAAATTCCCTTGTTTCTGTGACGTATTTCCACAAATCCTATTCAATCATTCACATCACACATTACCATATTCCATGGAGTCGCTTGTTAAAACAGATATTTATCTTATTTACTTTGTCTGTGACCGCAAACATACATACATACAATACAATACATACAAACATGGTGTGATATACAGTATTATTTTACATTACAGCATACAGTGTTCAGTGTTCATACAGTTTATCCTGGTTGATCACAAATCCACATTCATATCTATCATGGAAATTCCCCCCCATTTGTTTTTTTATTTACTGTGATTTCATTCTATCTTTGACGTCTTTGCACATAAACCATTACATTCAATATTACATTTTTGTTTCTACCTTTATTTGACCAGGGTGACCGGGTTCGTCTCATTTAGATTTATAATCTCGTTTACAAGAGGGACCTGGGCCAAGAAGGCGGCGGGCAGTTACTTACACAACATAAAACACAACACATTTAAAAAACACGACATATAAAAAGACGTAACACGAACCCCAATCCAACTTATTGGAGGGGACGCGTTTCTCCCAAGTCGCACGTGGCGTCAGATTCTTCTTTTGACGTTTGGTATTTGATCTTTGTACAGAGTCTGAAGGTGAAAATGCACCGTCAATTTGACCGTCTCACCATTTGTAGCCGACCGTTCACAGTCAAGTCACACGTAAGATAATTCCAGTCCCTCCCTCTCCCTCTCTCTCTCCCCCTCTCGGGGGGTGGTCTTGGTCTCCCAAACCCTTCTCTGGACTCCTGCCCGTGTGTGTTGGGGGTGAATTATTAACCAGGCTTTGATGCTTATTAATTGTCCCGCACGGTAATTGAGCCGCCGTCGCCATGGCGACGTGACGGCCGGCAGCCCTCGACTCTCGCCCAGCCACATGCACGCTCACGCGCGCGCACGCACACGCATACAGGAAGAGAGAGAGAGGACGGGGAGGTGAGTGGAGGGGGAGGGGGGGGTGGCAAGTGACGAAGAAAGCAGGGGTCGTGGGCGAGGGGGGGGGTTATAGGTACAGGAAATGGAATAAGAGGGAGAGAGAAGGGGGGGGTGTTGGGGGTGGGGGAGGATGGGGTGTGGGAGAGAGGGAGGAACAAAAGGGTGAGCATGTGTTTGGGGGAAGGAGGAAGACAAGGAGGGAGATGGGGGGCGGGGGCGGGCGTCCAGGCTTTTGACCCCTGCCTGAAAAGTTGAGTATAATAACACGTTACCATGGATGACAGCGATGCAGATGTAAGTGAATCTCTTATTTTACCCCCGACCTCCAAAATTAATCTTTAAGAAAAAATACTCCGAAAAATGGTGAAATAGATCTTTTTTCTCAGTCAATAGAATGACACCGGCTCAGTTAATTGCCTTTCATAATAACAAAATAATATAATAATTTACAATAATCATATCATAATACAGTTACTGGCAGGAATCTTACGGAATGGAATGTATCAAGATGCACCGTGATAATATTTATACTGTGGAATAATTTCATTTTATTGTCATTAGCTGAGATCTTTTGAAAAAGAAAACATTTAGATGCATCACATTTACTGTAACAACTGTAATAAATAATTAACTTGTAATTAGTAACTTATAATTATAATTTACAATGTATACATCCACACCAATGACTTCTCCTGTGCAAAATAATCCCACCTTGTATCATCTGTACATTTCTATATTTGACTATTTATGTTTTTTTTGGGCATTTTGTGTATATTTGGCAATTTATATAAAATTTGTAGTTTTTACTTGACTTTTTATTTTATTTTGTAAATGATTTTCTTTTCAGACTGTTAAGCTTCTCTCAAATACAGAAAACGAACCAATACTCACCATGGTGGTTCCAATTCAATGAATAATAATACACTGCATTTCATTAACGAGACAGAAGAACTACGACTGTACGCTTCATAACTGATCGTGAATGAAATGTCGTCACTGTTATTCTGAAAATTGAATCAATACACTGTCACGTCGATACAGAGAGAACTGCGATTCTCCATAGTGTGTGCGTGCGTGTGTATGTGTGTGTGTGTGTGTGTTTTCGGAGGTTGCCAGTTCTGTTTATGTGTTGAACTCGGAGGCCTGCTGCCGTCCTGCTTCTCTGGTACGCTGCCAGGCGCTGACATCACAGGCCCCGCCCCCACGTGGCCTTGCGGTCAAGTAGAGCAGACTGGGCTTAAGATGCCCTGGCACATCGACGATACGACAACAACACACACACACACGCCCACGCACACACACACACACACACACACACACACACACACACACACACACACACCCACAGAGTGAGGGTTCTGCCCACTGACACCAAATCAGGTCAGCGATTGCTCAGTGTGTCTGACACACA
>NC_137207.1:19865969-19868469 GCF_960531495.2 Zeus faber
CGGGGGAGGGCGGGGCTATCCGTGTCAGGACACCTCAGGCGGCGCCGGGCGTTCCGTCAATCGCTGGAAAGCAAATTGAGCTGACGCTAAGACGCTTTCCCGGTGGTCACACTTCTCCGCCTCCCGTTGTTGTCGTCCAGCGGGGCGCGGCCAGAGCCAAGCAGAACCGCCTCTGCCAAAATAAAAGACCGGAGCGGCGCGGGCCCACTGGTCCTAATTCAGGGCAGCCATTCCCGAATTTAAGAACGCTGCGGCCAGATTTGAAATGTGAACATCTCCTGCTGCCCACCCATACCCCGATCAACACACGAGACTGAGACAAAGTGTTTCCATATTTATTTTTTATTGTTAACGGAACAATTCTGTGTGAACGTGGATCTATGGCAACGCAGTGCGAATGAATAATCCATCCACCTACACGTAACAATTTGTAAAGCAATAAAAAAATTGGTCAGATAAATGAAGAATAACATTACGTTTAAATCCCATGGCTTTGTTTTCTTAGTTCTGATTACCTTTCTAAGTGGAAAACATTTATCATAAATATTTTATGGTCATTTCAAACTTAATCACAACATTGAAAAAGTAAAAACTTTTTATTATTATTACTTTTTTTTATTGTAAATGGCCTCTCATGGCCCACCAGGAGGCCGTGTTAATTGTAAATGCCAGAGTTTCTTTTGGAAAAATTCCATAAAACCTTCGGCCTTTTCCCCATCCAACGCTCCATATTGAGGCCAAATGACCGTGGACGAGGTATTTGAAAAAGCCTGATAGGTGTTGGCGGAGCTGCCGGGCCTTGCAGGCTCCACAACCTCACCCATGGTGGAGCGGCTTGCTCTCCATCCCAGTCAAAATATGGCAAAAGGAAACGAGATACCCCACTCTACCTTTTCATTTCGACTCTAGATTACCCGCCATGCCGGAGATGCCCCTCCAGAGACATGCCCAGTCAGTGTGATGAGTACATCACGTTTGCTGGATGGTTTGACCCTCGCTCTAAGCCCCTGATGGGTCAAGGAAAACCCCCCCGAGAAGAAAACTTGAGAAGGGATTCCAAACCGGGATTTTTGAGAAAATTTTCCACCACCATTTCTGCATTCAAAACTGATATTGTAGCTTGAATACGTAAACCAACTATTTCTTAGACATAGGAAATGTTTGGAAACTCAAGAGTTAGTTTTATCATGTGTTATTGACTTTTACAGACACATTTTGTATATATACGTTCATAATTGGGGCCCAATAATTGCATTCAGTCAGACTTTATATGCTGTCAAATTTTTTACTTTCAAATGTTTTATTTGCAATTTGATTTGTTGACCAAATTAAAATTGACATAGAACTTAAAATCACTGAAGTACAGTACAGACAAACAAAGTGTTTATGCTTTTTTATGTGTGTGTGTGTATTCCTGTCGATTCCAATGAGAATTAAGTCTCTTTTTTTCACCGCGATTGGATCAAGTTTGTACCGGCACAGAAGAAAATAATTACACAGTCATCCATTTGCGGCTCCGCACGGTGCCAAATTGCTCCGAGGGGCCGTGCACCTGCCTCCTGAAAATCCCACTGAGATGCACGGTTACGTAAGAGGCTGCGTTTGGGGATTAGGGCTGCATTTCCAAGGGCCGGACGTCAAGTATTGGGCAGCATTTATGGGTCATAAATCTCCTGTTATGTATTACGAGCGTTCGTCAGTATAAAAAAATAAAAATAAGAAAGAGCCTGAATTTACATCACATTATTATTATTATTATTATTATTATTATTATTATTATCCATTTTCTGGGGCCGTTAAGCTTTTTTTAAAAGCTAATGGTCTGCAGCACCGAATCCAAACCTCACCAGAACTAATTTTTCTGACTTCTGACACAGGCACGCACACGCGCACGCACGTATGCACGCACATATGCACGCACACACACACACACACACACACACACACACACACACACACACACACACACACACACACACACACACACACACACACACAAATTCACTCCCCACTGTTTACGGAGAGTCCTAACAGGAAGTGCCATCTCTTCTTAACACATGTTTTGCACTGCCAAGCCTTGGTGGGTCGTCTCCTGCTGGAGAGTAATTTTCAGAATTTCCGAATCCAATAAAACACCAACACTCACAGACTAATTACGCCCCAACCTGCTGCTGAAATCACAGCGGGATTTTATTCATTCCATATGAGCCACTCCACATGTCCTAATAAACCCTCCGTACTATGCCTTTACCGAGGTAATGAAGCCAGTACCCTGGATGATGTGTGTGTGTGTGTGTGTGTGTGTGTGTGTGTGTGTGTGTGTGTGTGTGTGTGTGTGTGTGTGTGTGTGTCTGTGTGTGAAAAAGAGAGGGAGAGAAAAACAACACTAAAGGAAACAAATTATTGGCTGCATGTATATACAGTACAGATGTATACGTATAGGTATGTATTTCTCATGTTTAGTTTTTTGTGTGTGTATGTATGTGTGTGCGTGTGCATG
>NC_137207.1:19875969-20363469 GCF_960531495.2 Zeus faber
TCTACTCAGAGTTCTGGACACTCCGTCTCGGCTCCGTCTCCGCTCCGTGTGTGTTTGTTTACTGTGTTTACAAGCGCAACCTGTCCACGACGGAGAGGGCGGGGCTTGGTCCTTTATCGACAAACGTGATTGGTCAGAGGGGAAGCCCTCAGATCAGCGTTAGATCGTCCAAACTTCTCGGCTTCCCGTCGCAACTCGGCGAGCGCGGAAATGACCAGATCCGCAGAATTTTATTTTATTTTTTTCATCGGAATGATCCACCCCGCACTAATTCGAACTGTGCTTGGAGGGAATTGTTTTCACCGGACATTATGACAACGGAAACGCCGGTGTGGCGCTGACCTCTTCTCCCAATGTTGACGTGGGTGACCTCCCACCCTGAAGACTGTCAGGGTGGGCCACTCCTGCCGACGCCCGTGACCTTAACGCGCTTCTTCTTCTTCTTTTTCTTCTTCTTCTTCCTCTCCTTCCAAGCCTCGGGGACCAACAAGAATGAGGAGCGGGTGTTCCGCGAGCGGATCGGCCCGCGGCGGCGGCAGGGGGCGGTGCGGCGGCGCGTCCATCAGGTCAACGGGCACAAGTTCATGGCCACGTACCTTCGACAGCCCACGTACTGCTCCCACTGCAGGGACTTCATCTGGTAGGACACGCACACACACAGACACACGCACACGCACACACACACGCACACACAGGATCCCTCTGAATTATTCTGATGTGCGGATGGACGTGGCTGGAGAGAAAACTTTCTCTTTTTGTCGGCAGGGGAGTGCTGGGGAAGCAGGGCTACCAGTGCCAGGGTGAGTCTTTCGTTCCTGTAGATGACGACGGCTCAGGTAACATGGCACGTCATTTATTATTAAGGCGACACGGCGCATGCAGGGGGCGATGCCGCAGCGAACAACAGCAGCACAGCTGTGATTTAGCTGCAGGACATCCACGGGTGGGGGGGGGGGCGACCTTTTTTTCCCCGTTTTTGGCAAAGTGTCACGGATATCGTTTGTCGTCGCCGATACGAGGGTGACGTCAGCGGTTCAGGTTTCATCAATGTAGGAACACGATCCTCAGATGTTATTTGTGCTGTTGGAAGAGGATAAGTGATGCAGCGGTTTATTCAGAAAACAAAGACGGCTGGGTGGCTATTTACCGTATACGGTGAATGTTGCAAGTTATCCTCCGCTCGACTTCTCCTGCTCAGTAACTGTAGATACTGACGCTATTTGCTTCATTCATGTGTACTTTACTTAACTCTGAGAGTTTGCTCATGGCGGATGCTGATGATCTTCTGCGGTGTTTTCAGTGTGCACATGTGTCGTCCACAAGCGCTGCCATGAGCTCATCATCACCAAGTGTGCTGGTATGAAGAAACAGGAAGACACTCCGGAGGAGGTAGGGCTGCGTGCGCACGCGCACACACACACACGCGCACAGACACACACGCAGAGACACACACACACACACACACACACACACACACACACACAAACACACACACACACACACACACACATGCACGTGCACACACACACGTGCAGGCACGCTCACATAAAACATACATACATACAAGACCACCCGGGAATCCAACAAGAGGTTCCAGGGAGGTCCCCATTAAAATGATTAACAGTTTAACTTCACTGTTAATTTATTTTATTTAAGACCTTAGCACGGTGAGAGAATGTATAATAATGGCTTTTCATCCTAGTTTCTCTGTAATCTAACTATATTCCAGACAGGTGTGAAAGTTTGGAGTCATATCTGAAAACATATCTAATAACAAACATGACTCTCAGATGGGGGTCCCAGAGACTAAATCTTATAAGATGGGGGTCCCTGGCCTAATGTGTTTCAAATTGAGGGTCCTCGATGTGAAAAAGTTTGAATCACTGATAAATGTTATCATGTAATATAAGCTACAGTATACAGTCATGCGCTTCATCCGCGTGTGTGCGCGTGCGTTTCTGTCTCCCTCCGCAGGTGGGATCCCAGCGCTTCAGCGTCAACATGCCGCACAAGTTCAGCATCCACAACTACAAGGTCCCGACCTTCTGCGACCACTGCGGCTCGCTGCTGTGGGGGCTGATGCGCCAGGGCCTGCAGTGCAAGGGTGGGTCCACAGGGGAGCTGCTGGTTTCACTGGTTTCACTGGTTTGGATTTACTCTGCAGTGATAACTAGCATCTATATCAGCTTTTTTTTTTTTTTTTTTTTTTTTTACTCGGGTATTCACCCGCAATGCATTATTTCATTTATTCTGATAAGAAGGTTCCTATGGGTACACACACCTTGAGCGTCACATGTGTGTGTTTACCATCCTCATCTGACTTGGGAATTATTAGTAGAATAGGAGTGCTGGGGTATATGGGCACACTGCGATGTCTTTATTAAAAAGAAGAAAAAAAAGGTGGGAGAGTCTGTTTTCAATTTGTACATTCATGTGGTGATTTTAGAGATACACTTGGTGATTATATGTTTAAATAGTCATGATTACATGCCTCAGTCCTAGATATGTAATTAAATCGCGATTAATCACGGCAAATTGTGCGATTTATTAGTTGGATTGTTTCATTAATTGACTCACAGCCCTAAAAAATAGACATTGCAAAATGATTATTAAAAACTGCGGTTCATAATGAATGAGGTAAATGAATGAAAAGATGAAATGAATGTTAAATAAATAGCAGTTCAAATACCCAACACAAGTAGATGACATAAATATGTTGATGCACTTTCCGTTTTTCCTTTTCATCTTGATCTTGACATTAAACCCAATTTCTCATTTCGTCCTCTCCCTCTCTCTCTCTCTCTCTCTCTCTCTCTCTCTCCCCCCTTTTCCCTATCCCCCCTCTCCCTCCCTCTCGCTCTCTCTCCCCCTCTCTATCCCTTTCTCTCTCTCCCTTTCTCAACCCCTCTCTCTCCACCTCTCTCTCTCACCCTCCCCGCTCCCCCCCCCTCTCTCCCTCTCTCTCGCCCCCCCCCTCTCTCTCTCTCTCTCTCGCTCTCTCAGTTTGCAAGATGAACGTGCACCGGCGCTGTGAGAGCAACGTGGCGCCGAACTGCGGGGTGGACGCCCGGGGCATCGCCAAGGTGCTGTCCGACCTGGGGGTGACGCCCGACAAGATCTCCAACACCGCCCATCGCCGGAGAAAGGTGCGGAGGACGCTCCCTCCGCCTCTTAACGTGGGAGATATAGGCAGACGAGAGTCGGGTGGGGTGCGGGTGGGGGTGGGGGTCAGGAGGGAGGCTGGATAATGGGGACGTTATCACACTCAAACTCACCACCACTGTATGTGAGAACGAGTCCGTGTGTGTTCCGTTAAATTGTGTTCAATCCATTAAAATTCAATCCGTGACAATTAAATTGCTCTCGGTGCAGATGTTATTCCTTCCCCTTTTGGATCATTTTGTGCGTTTTTATTGTGCATATTTTCCGCAATGTCATTTCTTTTCAGATAGGTTTTGGTGTGGGCGCTGCGGCAATGCCGACGTGGTTGTGATTCATTTCTCTGAGAGTGATCTTGATCTCGACTGAGCTTCCAAAATAAATATTATGTGACGCATTTTTGATTAGCATAGATTTTTAATTAGTCGGATACTTGCGACTATTAAATGTCAATTTCAAAGGGTATTATTAATACAAAAACATACGGTATGTTTACATTGCCAAAGCAAATGGAAAACAAAAAGTGATATATATATAATATATATATATATATACAATAATGTAAACGTTGCAGATAAAGTCTAGAATCTATCTAGAAATTAGATTGAAATTAGATGTTGCTGTCAGAAAAACATACAGATAAAAATAAATACAATACTTCTCTCTGTCTCTCCCCCCTCCCCTCTCTCTCTCTCTGTCTCTCTCTAGTTGACTCCAGGACATGATCCTCCTCAGTCGCCTCCGGAGCTTTCTCAAACCGAGGAGGACAGCTACAGCCAGCCGGCCGTCCCCACCTCCCCCTCGCAGCAGGGTAATATACACACACACACACACACACACACACACGCGCACACGCACACACACTTTCATAACAGAAATGCACGAGTGCCAATTCATCATTTGTGGTAAACCCTCGATTGTCTGCACTTGGCGGTGGTTTTGTGCCGAGCGCCATCTGGGCCGACGGAGAGACAGTCTTGTGGTTCCTCGGCGACACAACATAGAGCTGGACCCGCTTATGTTTCATGACCTCTGGTTGTTCCACATTCTGCTGGGTGCCGTTTGTGTTCTTCTGTTGGTGCATGGACACAAAAACATAAGAGCAAGTGTCATGCAAATAATAATAATAATAATAATAATAATAATAATAATAATAATAAAAGGTAAAAGTAAATCTAAACTAATGCATTTAAAAAAGAGACAAGTGACCTGACTTCACCTCTATCTATCTATATCTATATTGTCTATAAATATCTGTGTTTTCTATTTTATACGTTTTCTATTTGTTATTTTCCGTTTCTCCTTTTAAAACCAACCCCGTGAATCCTGTGAAGCATGGTACAAACGGGTGTTTGCGTCAAAATAACAAATTCTGTCCGGCCTGGGTCAGACCTGTCGGAGCTGGAGCGTCTGAGCGAGGTGCTGTCCCTGGACCAGCAGGGGGCGGAGCACTCCTCCTCCTTCTCCTCCTCCTCCTCCTCCTGCTCGGGGGGCCGCGAGAACGGGCAGGGCCATCGCAGGACGCTCAAGGACTTCAGCTTCATCAAGGTCCTCGGCAAGGGCAGCTTCGGAAAGGTACGGGGCGAGGGAGGGAGGGAGGGAGGGAGGGAGGGAGGTGGAGGTGCAGGGAAAGACAGGGAGGAAGGGAGGGTGTTTGGTTCCATCCATCCATCCATCTATCTTTCTGTCATCCATCCATCTGTCTTTATCTCACCATCTCTCTGTCATCCATCAATCCATCCGCCCATCCATCGATTCATCCGACCATCTTTATTGCTCCTTCTCTTCACTGTGTGCCCAACCCCAATGAGTCCCTCTGTCCATCCATCTATCCATCCATCCACCCACCCATCCATCTATCCATCCACCCACCTATCCATCCATCCATCTATGCATATATCCATCCATCTATCTGCCCACCCACTCATCCATCCATCTATCTATCTATCCATCCACCACCCACACATCCATCTATCCATCCACCCACCCACCCATCCATCCACCCATCCATCCACCCACCCATCCATCCATCTATCCATCCATCCACCCATCCACCCATCCATCCATCTATCCATCCATCCACCCATGCACCTTTCTGTCGTCCGTCTAATCATCTTTAATGTTCCGTTCTCTTCACTGTGTCCTTGCCCATCCTAACGACCTCAATGGATCTCTCTGCTCCGTCCACCCCCACACCTCTCTCTCTCTCTCTCTCTCTCTCTCTCTCTCTCCCTCTCTCCCTCTCCGCACCGCTCCCTCCCTCCCTCCCTTCCACCTCCCCCCAGGTGATGCTGGCGGAGCTGAAGGGGACGGAGGAGGTCTACGCCGTCAAGGTGCTGAAGAAGGACGTGATCCTGCAGGACGACGACGTGGACTGCACCATGACGGAGAAGCGCATCCTGGCGCTGGCGCGGCGCCACCCCTACCTCACCCAACTCTACTGCTGCTTCCAGACCCGGGTAGGACCCCCATCCGGGTTCAGTGTGTGTGTGTGTGTGTGTGTGTGTGTGTGTGTGTGTGTGTGTGTGAGTAAGTAGACTCCCCAAAACACCAGACCCAACGTGACCCGTGTCAGAGAAACTTTCTAGTCCTGATTTATTGTCTAAATCTGCCATTATAGTCTTTAATAAATTCGATATAACATTTAAACTATTGAATCCATTCATGTGGGTTCATTAGAATCCGTTCATTCTGCAAAGTACATTTTCACAGTGAAGAGCGGTTTGGTGCCGTTTTTTTCTGAAGGCAATTAGCATCAGAATCGGAAAAAGCAAAAATTGAAAAAAATAAATACAATTAATAATAAATAAATAAACACCTGAAATAAAATATCCCAAAATATAGTTACTGTTCACGTTCATGTATGTCGGTTTTGATGAGTCCTATCCGATAATGACTTCAAACAAATTGGTGGCGGCGCATGAGTAAAGTCTGACTAAACCCTTGGACCCAAACTAAATTGGGGATTAAATTGTTCGATTGACTGTCTCATAACTTTGACGACGGCCATAAAATTCCCATTAACAGGCCAAACAATTAACCGCTTTTTCTTTAAAAAAATCTGGTTCCGTTTTTTTTTCTCAGGGTACAATTTGTGCCGGTCATTTTTTATTTAATGGATAAGTCCATCTTGCGTTGGGGTAGGATAGTTGTTTTCAGATCAGATTCTATTATAGTCACACAATATTCAGTTCAATCAAAACTGAATGATTAAAATTCCAGAATTACACATATTTCAAAGAATGAACTATGTATATTCTCTATTGGAAATTATTATTATAGTTAAAATAATGTATTGTTTAATTGTATATATAATAGTAAATTATAGTAAAAACATACTATGTATATTATTTTTTGGTAAATTAAGCATTTTACATTGTATTTCAGTAAAAAAAATACTGTCTAGTTTTTATAGTAAATTGTGTATATTATATTAGAAAAACAATGGTAAATGAAATTATGGTAAATTATGTATATTATTGTATATTACATAAAAAAATACAATGTTGAGGTTTTTATATTAAATTATTTATATAAAGTCAAATCATAAAAAGTATGTACATTTTTTATATCATAAATGGGTTGAAAGAGAATTCCCTCCCTCCCCGTCCAGGATCGGCTGTTTTTCGTCATGGAGTATGTGAACGGCGGCGACCTGATGTTCCAGATCCAGCGCTCCAGGAAGTTCGACGAGCCGCGCTCCCGCTTCTACGCCGCCGAGGTCACCTCCGCCCTCATGTTCCTGCACCGCAACGGGGTCATATACAGGTAAAAAGGAAAATACGTGAAACCCCGGAAATAAAATGGTTCTCTTGCTGTGGGTGTTTTTGGGGGGTTTTCCTGGGAGCTTTTACTTGCCCTGGTGGGAGTTGAGACGAGGAGGCGCCATGTGCCTTTGTGAAATGCACTGCAAAAAAAAAAAAAAGGGCTCCGCCTTAAAGCTGTATATAAATATACAAATGGGAGTTATGTTTACTAAACATTTGTATTTTTGACTGCATGAACTGTTATTTTCTTTCCACCTAATAACAATAATGCTTCATCAATTAAGTTTTGCCTTTTTAAGTTGACTACAGTTCCTTCAGGTGTGCACACTGTAGGATGTGGGTTTTACCAACTCAATGTTTGTGCTTCAGGTACGAAAACTTGGTGTCTAAAGTTTTCTGAGGATTAAAAAAAAAAAAAACTTTTGGAAAGAAAATAGTTCCATATTCACACATGCAGACCACCTTATAAAAACCTTTAAAATAAACTCGGTGTTTGACGACGCAGATGTGCTCACTCACCGTTTTAGAAAAAATAACAAAAGGATTAAAAAAAAAAAAAAAAAAGCTCTTTAAACTGAAAAAATGGCAAAATCTGGAGAAAACAAAACATATTTGACGTTGTATAATGTGATGTAGGAAGCTTGTGAGGCCGTTAGAGACTGTTCTGTCAGTTAAGGAAGTTATAAATACGCTCTTCCTCTCTCTCGCTCCCTCTCTCTCCCCCTCTCCCTCCCTCTCTCTCTCTCTCTCTCTCTCCCTCCCCCTCTCCCTCGCCCCCTCTCCATCAGGGATCTGAAGCTGGACAACATCCTGCTGGACGCGGAGGGACACTGCAAGCTGGCTGATTTCGGCATGTGCAAGGAGGGCATCATGAACGGCGTCACCACCACCACCTTCTGCGGCACGCCCGACTACATCGCGCCTGAGGTGAGATTTCACTCATTTGAATGCGCCGTCATCACACGCACGGCGGAGCGTGGAGGTAGTTGCTGACTTTTATCTGCAAATATGTTAAACGCATGCGTCTTTTGCAAGTACTGCCCAGCAGAACACTACACGGTAAACAGGGGAAAAGCTGAACTATTCGATGGGAGGAATATGACCCGGAACCAAAGCTTTATTTTTTTTTTTTTTTTTTTTTTTTTTTATTATTATTATTTTTATTCTATTTATTGAGGTGCTTCACAATTTATCCGGATACTTTCACGCGTTCTGTGCGGTCATGTTATCATTTTTAATTATTATTAAAACTAGCACTGGCACCTTGGCCAATGCGAGATTTGGCATTGGCATCTTGAGATTTTGTTTGCCAACCAAAATATTCTATAAAAATGTTCTGCTTAAATGTGGACGTCATCATCTTTTTCTCACTCGCAAATTGAATAAAAAACATTTTTTCGTCCGGCTGACATTCCAACTGGTCCAGTCAGTGAAGATAATGAACCGCACACACTCTCCCTGCCCACTCTTCTCAAATAAATACACAAATAACACGTGCTGGCTCCTTGGCAGCCTTTTAATTTGTTGACATCTGGCCGGCGAGTCATGGCAGGACAAAACGTCTCAATAATAAAAGGACAAATTTCTAAAAACAAGCGCCGAACCGTCTGTGTTTATGCTGCAAACAACATTCCATCTTTCTGCGCGGTGTCAAGGGGCCCGGATTTAAATGTCAAGAGAGAGGAAATAGAAGGATTCCGTTGATTAGGATGGGGTCATTAACGTCCAGGTGAACACTTCTCTTGTGTGACGCTGTTTCACGTTTTTACATAATATGTGGGAAAGTAATTTAGAGATCCAATAAAATGTTTCTTAATAAACAGTGAATTTGTACTTGTGAGTCCAGTTGGGCCCAGGCCTTGCCTTTGTTTTTATTTATTTATTTGTTTGTTTGTTTGTTTATTTATCTATTTATTTTCACGAGAAGGGAATTAAATTAATGAATGAAAATTAACAATAAAAAATAATGTAAAATAAAAAAATATACATATTTTTAGCACTAATTTGACATGACATTAAATTTCATGACATGCAGTATGTTTATTTTAAGTCCGACATCTCATAGGATAATAGGTTATTCATTTCACCTTTCTGCCCATCGTTAGCCTGTGAAAGGGCAATAAAAGCCGCAAATGAATGTGACTGCTCGACCTGGTTTACTATAATAAACAGTAGTTTGCATATGACACATTTTTTATCAGTGCTTTTTGGCTGGGGGGGGGTCTCGACAAAACAAAGTTTGAATACCACTGGTCTACACGCATATAGGAAGCACAGAATGAGCGGGGATTTCTATTTCTATGTATTTTTCTCTTTTGCGGGAAGGCCTATTGTGTGATCTAATCCTGAATAATGGTTATGATTACGCAGAATTATGAAAGGTGATTTGGTTGTGGGCCTTTATGCCCATCTTCAAATGTGTAGGTCCTCTTGTTTATGTTACATCATTGAAATAGTGCATTCATGTGTGAAACCCTTCGGCAAACTCTTTAGTTGTAGACTTCTCGTCGAGCCGCCGGTGTTCCGGGGGGGCCGGGGTCTCACGGCAGCATCTCCTTCCCCGTCCAGATCCTGCAGGAGCTGGAGTACGGGGCCTCGGTGGACTGGTGGGCCCTGGGGGTCCTGATGTACGAGATGATGGCCGGGCAGCCGCCGTTTGAGGCCGACAACGAGGACGACCTGTTCGAGTCCATCCTGCACGACGACGTCCTGTACCCCGTGTGGCTCAGCAAGGAGGCCGTGTCCATCCTCAGAGCCGTACGTCAGGCCACAGTCACTGCTCAGGAGCTGTGTGTGTGTGTGTGTGTGTGTGTGTGTGTGTGTGTGTGTGTGTGTGTGTGTGTGTGTGTGTGTGTATATATATATATGTGTATATATGTATGTATTATCTTTGGCAACATGGCAGCGTTCGCCGCGACCGGTATTTGAACTCATTAACACGTTTGATCCAATCTTTCACCGCCCAAATTCCACCAAGAAATACATAAATAATGGCAAACAGCTCTTGTGTTGCAAGATCAAAATTGAAAGGCTGTACTAATTTAACCTAATTCATCAGTTCCACACGGAATAACGGCTCTGTGTTCATCAGAACAAGCTCGAGGTTGGACTCGATTTGGTTTCTGATAGCGGCGTAATGAGGATGATGGTGAAAGGCCCCGGTGCAAATATTTTATTGGACCCCCCCACTCACCCAGCCCGGCTCCAGCCATTTTGCCGCTCTACGTGGTCTATCGACTGGGGGATGTGTGTGTGTGTGTGTGTGTGTGTGTGTGTGTGTGTGTGTGTGTGTGTGTGTGTGTGTGTGTGTGTGTGTGTGTGTGTGTGTGTGTGTATGCGCGCGTGGGTGTGCATGCGCGCGTGCGTGTGCGTGCGTGCGTGTGCGTGCGTGTAAGCGAGTGTCCGTTACACACGGTGCTTCTTTTATTTAGTTCGATAACGAACAGAGTCAAATAAAATAGGCTACATTTATAATAAGAAAAACACAGTTTTTACACTTAGAGGGACGGGGCGAGGGCACGCACAGCGGGCCGCCGATCGCGGGCGCCCCACCGCCGGCGCGCAGGGCCCCCCTGGGGGCCCGAGAGTCGTCCGATTTTACATTTAAGAGATTTGTTCGCTATGAACGAATCGTTCGCGCCTCTTGCATCACTAGCTTTTGGCAGGCCATAATAATCAGCGCGGTTATCGGTGTTTATGGCGTTTTTAGCGATTAACAGGATAGCTGTGAGCCGTGGGAATATTTCATTTTATAAAGCGTGCGGTGGCAGAAAAGAGGTTGGGAAACAATGCATTAACACTACGCCAGGTGTGATCTATGGCTTCTCTGTCCTCCGTGGTTTTTATTAAATAGTAGTTCGACCTGGGATAGAAAAACTGTTTATCAGGGCCTGTCCAGTTTTAGCTGTGTCTGGAGGCTGGGGCTGTTTCCATTTTTCGGTGGGGCTGCATGGGGATCTTTTTTCTCTTTTTTTTTTTGACCCTCTGCTTCTGTTTGTCTCCTCCATATCAACTAACCACGCCTTCTCACATCTCTCCGTGTTGTCGATGAAATGCTCAAAAACGATTATTATCTTCCATTGAGTTATAATTTTTTTAATTTTAATCTTCATCCTCGTTTTTTGGAGTTGCTCTTATCACAATCGACCAAATGGAATAATAATCAGTGTTTCGCAGGACAAGAGTAGATGGAGAGCAAGGCACATGAGCTTGTTTAAACGATTTCAATGCATGATGCCGCAAAAAAAACAGCTGATAAGATAAGATTAGATAAGATAAGATAAGATAAGATAAGATAAGATAAGATAAGATAAGATAGCACTTTATAAATTCCTGTGGGGGAATTGATTTGTTTAGTCTAGTCCACTGTGGAAGAGGCAGCAACAGCAGCAGCGTTTAGACTCAGTGGATGGGAGCTGCCGGGCCGCTGACCTGCTCCATCACCGTGCTAAATACACCTCTGTCTCCCAGCTATTAATCTGCACTCTGTGCTATTATTGGCAGCGGAAAAAAAAAAAAAAAAGCTCTTTCATTCAACCTTCTGCCACGCTTGTTTTTCATTTTCGTCCTCCGGGGACTAGCACGCTCCAAAGTGTTTTCTCTCAGGCACCTGACCGGCAGCCTATTGTGTGTGGGCTGCTGTGGATCTGGACATACACCGTGTTTGACAACAACAAAAATTTGAAATATTGGGGGGGTTTTTGTCATTTAATTATTATTATTTTTTTAAATCTTATTTCCCGTGACTTGTATTTGGGCCCTTTTTGCAAATGTGTTCATTTGTAAGTTAGTTAGTTGGTCAGGCAGTCAGTCAGTGAGTCAGTCCCCAGAGGGAAATTGCAGTGTTATTGCAGCTATTATCAAAACAATAAGCAATATGAATACAGTAATATGAATTGCAAACATGGCAATTGAACAATAAAATCTTTGTATCAACAATGCACATTCTGGCTGGAGTAGGATCATCAAACATTTAATGCAAATCATGACTTTTTTCTGTCAATCTGTGTGTGTGTGTGTGTGTGTGTATGCGCGCAGTTCATGACGAAGAACCCGGCCAAGCGCCTCGGCTGCGTGCTGAGCCAGGGCTGTGAGGAAGCCATCAAGACGCACGCGTTCTTCAGAGAGATCGACTGGGTTCTGCTGGAGCAGAGGAAGGTCAAGCCGCCGTTCAAGCCACGCATCGTAAGTCTCACACACACACACGCACACACACACACACGCACGCACGCACGCACGCACGCACGCACGCACGCACGCACGCACGCACGCACGCACGCACACACACACACACACACACACGTCTCAGTGGATTTATAATTACATAGTTGTATATTAGGAATACACAATATTTTAGGACACATAATAAGATAATATGTATAGTGGTATATACACAGTATATTTTATATACTGTATATGTATATAAAATAATAAATGGGTATATATAATAATAATAATTATTATTATTAATAACAATAATAATAATAATAGTAATAATGTGTTAGGTACAATTTTCTGATTTTTTCGGTAATGCTGGTAATGATGACAGTTTTTGGGGTTTTGTAAAAATGCAATACGAGTTACAGTTTTCAGAGTGTCCTTTAAACGCAGAATGGGCTCGGGTTGTCTGTCTGGGTGTCGCAAGTGGCTGGATGCGAATGCGTTCCAAGAGACAAAGCATAGTATTACATAACTTTGGATGATGATGTCACAAAGCGTACCGCTCCTGAGACTAATCAAATCGCCTCAACGTCCTTCTACTTCGCATAAAATGCGGACAGTTTTTCACAAATTTCTGCTCCAAATGTAGACCTCAACCATGTCTCCGCATACTGCGGTTGCCGTCTTTCAGATACTTTTATCTCGAAAAACGGGGCTGTACCCCTGATAATAATAATAAAAATAATAATAAATATATCTACAGGCAGCAATACACCGGGTCAAGCTTATTCGTTTTAGGTAAGTATTACAGTTTTTTTGGTTTCTGCGAAATGCAACAAAAGTAACAGACATGGTGGACTTACGTCTGCATGCTTCTCTTCTGCCGTTGAGTTCAAATATTCCTGAAGAACGGTGTCTGAAGAATTAAGATCATAACAAATCTGCAATCCAGCACGAGTTCCAAGTTTTGGTTTTTCACGAGCACTTAGATACATGTGGTGGACTTACTGTATACGGTATATGGTTCGTAATATTACAACGTGACAGAGAGTGTTCTTAACATAATGACAATTTTTCTCAATGTTCGGAGAATTTGTAAAGTTGTATCAATAGTCCTTGATACAAATCTAGATTGGCATGAATGAAACTTGCGCGACATGTTTCACGCTACGTATGAAACATTCCCATTTCAACCCCACGTCAACCATTGATCGTAAATTTTAATGTGACATAATTGGTATCACATTAATAGGTCAGTTCTAAATAACAGTTCTAAATAACTGAGCTAAGAGTCCTTATTATGTTTATAAGGTAATTGTTTTATTAAACAGTTAGAAATAATCAAACAAATATCACAGTATTTATAGTGTACAGTGGTACTTTGACAAACGAGTTTAATTCGTTCCGTGACAGAGCTCGTAATTCAATCTGCTCGTATAGCAAAACAATTTTCCCCATTGAAATTAATTGAAATGCCATAAATCCGTTCCAGCCCCCCAAAAAAAAACAACAATTTTTTTCGGTTACGTGTTTTTAAATAAGAAAAATGTATTATAAATAACAAATATTGTATAAAAACATAATAAAACATAATAAAAGAGAATGTGTAGATCATTTTTGCCTTCTCGCAGATGACACCCTCCGTCACGCTATCTCCTGTGAGCTGCTTCTCCGTCAACCACACCAACAGCAGATTCTCCATCTTTTCATGGACGGCGGTCCGCAGCTTAGACATTATTTTAACGCCCTTGGCTGGTGTACTACCCTTTATCGCCTCCTTCTGCTTCAGTATGGTACATATCGTAGAAGTACTATGGTCGTACTGCCTCGCCAATTCCATTACACGCAGACCTCGCTCATGTTTTTCTATTATTTTGCGCTTTAAGTCAATGAACATCATCCGCTTCTTCTTCTCAGCACTCGCTTTTTCCGGACCCATGGTTCGAAAAAAAAAATTGGTAAAATAACTCCACAAAAAGCACAAAACGCTGTCTGTGATTTGGGTCAAATTAGGTTTTTTACTCATTTCTGCTCCATATATGGATCCATTTAGATGAAACTGAACAACAATAGGAGGCTGTGGCCTGGGCCCATAATAATAATAATAATAATAATAATAATAATAATAATAATAATAATAATAATAATAATAATAATACAAATAAAAAATCATGATCATAATAAAATAATAAAAAATTGTGTAAATATTGTAAACAATATTCAGGGTTATTAGTCTGCAAGTCTTTAAAGCATTAAAAAGTAGGACGTCTTGTACCAAATACTGCATTTCATGAAATTAGATAGAGGTGCTTTGTCCAAATTTGTCCAAAAATCAGTTTTAAATTGAGTTACAAATTAAAGGAATAGGGGAAATACTGGTCAGCCACACACACACACACACACATGCGCACACACACACACACACACACACACACACACACACACACACAGAGTGACAAATGAGCTCAACTGGTCCCAAGATGTCGCCAGAGTGCAACCGAACCAGCTGCAGTGCTGCGGTGTAGGTTCACCCCTCCACCCAAAATCTAGATTGTATTTATTCCTCCTTTCATCCCACCTCCTCACACCTAACTCCTCTCTCTCTCTTTTTTCTGAACCATGCAGAAGACCAAGCGGGATGTGAACAACTTCGACCAGGACTTCACCAAGGAGGACCCGGTGCTGACGCCCACCGACGAGGCCATCGTGCGGCAGATCAACCAGGAGGAGTTCAAGGACTTCTCGTACTGCGCTCCCGAGGAGACGCAGCCCTAAAACACACACACACACACACACACACACACACACACACACACACACACACACACACACATGCATGTTCACACTCACACGGTAGTGACACTAATCCCTTTACAAAGACACACACACACACACACACACACACACGCGCATGCATGTCTGCACTCGCACACAAACACACGGTAGTGACACTTATCCCTTTACAAACACGCAGACACACACACACACATACACACACATCTGCGCGCCCAATCCTTTACTTTTTAAGCTATTTTGGTTGTTGTTAATTTTTCTGAAATATTATTATTTACAGCAAATGTGTCGTTCTTGTTGCCTGGCTTTTATTATGAATATGAATATGTACACGCTGCACATGCCCGCTCAGACACAACACACACACACACACACACACACACACACACACACCCACACACACCAACACACAGACAGACAGACACTGCCTCTCTCCCCGACACCAGTGCAGATGTGGGCTGTGCTGTGGGAGTGGAGAGGCCTGTACATAGCCTGTGTCGATCGCAATGTTGTGTTTTTCTTTTTTGGGTATATTCGTCTGCTCGTGAAAATGGAGACTGCTGGCGCATGGACAAGCTCCCTATCTGTGTTATACTGTCGTTATCGTGGACCAGTTTGGACCCCTCTGCCCCCAACTACCCTCCACCTCCACCCCAAGAAAACAAAACAAAGACATTTGTGCAATACTCCCAACAATATACTTTACTTTCAATCATTTTTGTGAGATCTAAATATATATATATATATATATATATATATATATATATATATATATATATATATATATATATATTGTTTTGATTATTTTCTTCCCTCAAAATGTGTGGTATGACTGAGTCCGTACTGGTCTCTCTCTCTTTTGTTTGTTGTTTTTTTTTTTTTTGTTTTGTTTTTTTCATTGTTTTTGTACACTTCTTCCTCCTGTCCCTGTCGTTTCATCCAGCCAGGACTGAAGCTCTGCCATTGGTTATTTGGCACGGGTTTCAAGTTGCTTTGTTGTCTGACACACACACACACACACACACAAACACACACACACACACATACATACACACACACACACACACACACACACACACACACACACACACACACACACACACACACACACACACACGGATATAGTCTCGCTCTATCTGTTCTAAAAAAGTGTGTGAATGCTGAACTGAAGTTACAGGCTATCGAACTAATTATTATTATTATGGTTATTATTGTCATTATTCCGGAGCAGAATGTTACAGGGCGGCCCCGTGCTGACTGATGTAGCAGTGAAACGTGTCCCCTACGTAGCTGCCTCCCCCCCCCTTCCTTTTCATTTCAACACAGCCCTCTTCTTTATCCTTCACATTGCGTTTTTTGGGGTTTTTTTGCCTCATGAATGTACATAGTCCTCTAGTGTGAGCGGCAGCTTATGATCTCATCATTTCCGTTTCCATGGCGACTGTCAGTATTCTCGACCCCCCTCTTCTCCCCCTCCTCTCTCGCTTCGCATTAAGCCCCTCCCCCTTTCTGCAACAGCCATCTCGCTCGGCCGTTTACTCTATTTTATTTTATTTTTCCTATTTTTGCTCTTTTTGCCACTAGCTTTGTTATTTTTCTCTGGAATTTTTCTCAATGATGATGATGATTATTATTATTATTATTATTATTATTAATATTATTATTATTATTATTATTGTAAAGTGTATTTGGGGGAAACTTTTGTGTACAATATTATAACTATACTATTATAGGTCTGTTACAGCAGAGTTACAGGAAGTGTGGAAAAACCAGCAGCTGAATTACCTCTCATTTCACACACACACACACACACACACATGCACGCACGCACGCACGCACACCCACACACACAGACAGAATTTTATTTTCTCTCTCTCTCTCTCTCTCTCTCTCTCTCTCTCTCTCTCTCTCTCTCTCTCTCTCTTTCTTACCTCTTCTCACTTTAACTTACACACACACACACACACACACACACACACACACACACACACACACAGGAGGACTGGTGTGTGTACTGTACAGTGTTTCTGGAGGTGAACTGGTTTCTCTGTGTGCATTAGAGTCGGTGTGTAGTGACGCTTCGTGCACCCGGGGGGTGGGGTGGGGGGGTTAAGGGTTTTAGGGGCTGTTCCTGGTCACACTATCTTTACTCTGTGCCAAATGTAGTGCAACAGCCAGGCTCGCCCTGTCTGCTCCGATTCCAATAAAAAAAAGAAACACTGACCTGTCTGCATCACCCCCCCCCCGCCACCACTCTTCTTTTACGTCTTTCTTGCCGTGAGGTTGTTGTTTCTTTCTTCAACTTCCTGATATGTACGTGGACGTGCTCTGGAGCATCACTCTGAGATTTCATGTGGAAATGCAATCAAATGACTCATAGAAGAGTCTTGCCGTGCTGTGAGTACAGGGTTCCTTATTTTGTTTGTTTTTTTAAGGTAAATTATATAAAATATTACAAATATGACAAATATTAGTGATATTGAAGTGATATCACAATGTATTGCCATAATGTTCTGAAATAATTCCCACATTTTCACCGTAATATTCTTGATAATTTCCACGGTATCACTTTAATATTCTCCATAATTTCCACACTATCACTACAATTTTCTCTATAATTCTCAAACTATAACTACGGTATCCTTTAAAATTTCTAGACTGTTACACTAATATTTTTCATAATTTCCACACTGTAACTAATGTTTTCTACAATTTCCACATTATCACTAAAATATTCACTAAGATTTCCACACCATCACTACAATATTCACTATAGTTTCCCTGTGGAACATTTAAAAATCAGAAACCTATAGTTTCAGCACAGCAGTACTCTTGAGGCTTTCTATGGTATTTCAAGTACATCTTGCAAAGGTTTGTGTTTGTGAGAAACCGGTGTGTGTGTGTGTGTGTGTGTGTGTGTGTGTGTGTGTGTGTGTGTGTGTGTGTGAGTGTGTGAGTGTGTGTGAGGGGAGTGTGTTGGGGTTGGTTTGGGGGTTGACACACCCCTCCTGGGCCTAGCCCTCGTGACCTATCAAAGTGCTTTGTTTCGGAGGCCTGTCTGAAGCGATGGAGCAGCTGAGGCGTGGAGGCTGATCTCAAGCCTCAGTCCACCCGCGCCGGACCTCTCGCAGAGAGACATCTGTCACTTTTAACGGGTTCTGGCTCTGAGATCACACCGTGACGACGCCGATAATTGCTACACACAGAGATCTCCCCTGTTACCATGAATACCTGCAGGTAGCTCACCCCCTCTGCCAGATTAAAGTTAAAGACACAGGTTTTGCATGATGAGAGAAGACCTGGAGAGGAAAAGGTAAGACTCCACGTATTGGACACCAATATGTTTCATTGAAATATTTAGATAAATGTACTGTTGTATTTTATAACAATAATAATAATAATAATAGTTATTATTATTGTTAATATACAGACATGATCAATAACAGTGTAACAATGCAAATAACACAATAAAAAAGTTCCAAAATTAAGCATGCTATAAAAAATAGAAGTTAAAATAACAAAGACCATTGTTCTCATCGACCATTCTCATGATAGATTCGTCAAATATAAAGGCATGTCTTATCTTTTCTACTCGCAATATGATGAAGCTTTAATAGGTTTTGTCATATGAAGGGTAACGTTTTATTTTTATTTTTTTGTAGGGCGCACAGTTTGCTCTGTTGTTGTGGACTACTTTTCTCATTGGAAGCTTTGCGGTTTCCAAGCACGCTGTCACATTAGGCATACTAGTTATAAAACTAGGCATACTTGTTCTAAAATGATTTCAAATGAATATTCCGTCCTAATGTATTATTTTAATTAGTAGCCGCATAATAAGTGGGATAATGTGCAAGTCATTATCGCAAAATAACCCCCTAACCCCATACAAGATGACCCTGACGCTATTTTGCGATAATGACGGGCGGGCTGCACGTGATCCTCTACTTGTCCTACTTCATGACTTTTTTTTTATTTTTTATGACCCTGCACATTGTTCCCTCCAGGGCGTCCAGCCGTGAGGCGGCGAGGAGGAGGCGGAGGAAGGAGACGGAGGCGTTTGGTGACCTCTGTGACCTCCTCCCCGTCACCTCCGACCTCAGGCCCCACCTGAACAAACCCTCGGTGCTGCGGCTCGCCATCAGCTACCTGCGACAACGCACCATTTTAACCAGTGAGAATACACACCTTAAATCACCTCCGGTCACCGTACTAGAGACTTTGCACGCTGAAAGAAAAAAGTATAGAGTATATTTTTTCCATCCTGAAAGTATATTTTTAGTATGTAAAGTATGTTTAAAGTATTTCCACACTTTTGTACTTGAAGTGTATATTTTGGTACTTATTTACTTTTTTGCTCTAATTTTAGCAAATTTTAAGTATCTGCAGGGTTATTACTATATGTTTCTTCGAAAGTATTTAGAAAAATGTACTTAAACTGTCCTTTCGTAGGCCTATACTAACATTGCAAATGTTTTAAGTATGTTTATCGAAAGTGTGTTAAGAATGTACCAGTTTAAAGTTAGTACTCTACCTTTCACTTGCGCAAGTACATGTGCAGCTGGAAGCACTCCTGTTTCATGTTCCTGGCCTCAGACTGCGCTGCAACGCAGAGACGGAGAGAACAGGAAGACGAGAGGAGCGGAGAGACGGCAGAGGGGGAGACCTGGGGGGGGGAGACGGATCTCTACTTGGGCGTCGCCAACAGCTTTCTGCTGGTGGTGTCCACCCGTGGGGACATGGTCTTTCTCTCGGAAAACGTCTCCAAGCACATGGGCCTGACCCAGGTACAGTATGTGACCTCGGACATAAACACTGAATCGGGACTGAATTATTCTCAGTTTGTTTTTTTTACGTTTGCCGAGCAGGTGGAGTTGATGGGACACAGCTTGTACGACTTTACGAACCCGTGTGACCACAGAGAAATCAGAAACAACCTCGGCGTGTCAGGTGTGTGCTTGGCACGGCTCTCTTTTCGAGAGCTGTTTTGAAAAAACGACCAAATGCATTTTTTTGGACCCCGATTGATACATTTTTATTTGGGGAAAGAAGTAAAAAAAAAAAAAAAAGCCCAGGAGAAAATGAATTGATCTCGTAGACACGTCTGTTACGAAGGCGCCCTTTCCACAGGTCTGTGCTTGGTTTCAGGGAGCTGGAGTCGGGGCTCGAAGAGAGACTTTGTGGTGAGGATGAAGAGCACGTTGACCACCCGAGGGAGGACCACCAACGTCCATTCGGCCACTTGGAAGGTGGGAGAGGAGGAGGAGGAGGAGCTCTGGGTCGGAACAGATTGAGCAGTGTCACATTTTATGTTGACGCCGTGCAAATTCAATATGATCATGAAATGCATTTTCTCTCTTTGGTGTCCTGGGGTGCCCAGGTTTTGCACTGTGAGGGCCGTATGAAGGTCTGTGCCTCCTCCTCCTCCTCCTCTCAGTGCTGCCTCCTTCTCACCTGCCAGCCCCTCCCCCTCAGCCACAGACTGACCAGTACACACACCTTCACCAGCCAGCACAGCATGGACATGAGGTTCACACACTGCGACCACAGGTGCAAATACCACCACATGTTTGACGCATGCACATGTTAACCCTATGACTTTCCAGGCACTGTTGGTTTTCATTCTGGTCGTGATGTAGGGATTGATTCAGACCTCTAACGAATTCAATTAAGTCGGAAAGTAAAATTCCGCACCGGCATCGACCCCCGAGGTCCAGCTGCTGAGTGAAATCAGCCAAGCAGGGCGGGAGCGAAAAAATTGGAAACAGGACTTTTTCCAACTCTCTGAACCTGTTTTTCTACCTCTGCATTGGACAATGGAATAGTATTGGGGTTTTTTGGGGGTCTATGCTTTTGCCAGGGTGAAGTCGCTTTTAGGATACAGCACGGAGGAGCTCCGGGGCCGTTCTCTGTACGATCTGTGTCACATGCTGGACATGCACCGTCTGAACAAAAGCCACATGAACTGTGAGTTGTAATGGAGAGACGCCAACACAGAGAATTTGAGACATGCGGTGCATCTAATTTCCGTCTCTCTCGCTCCCTCTCTTTCTCTCTCTCTCCAGTGTTGACTCTAAGCCAGTCTGTGATTGGTCAGTACAGGATGCTGGTTCGAGGTGGAGGCTACGTCTGGGCGGAGAGCCACAGCACCGTTATCCCTGGCGTCTGCCCTGGCACGTCGAACCCCGGCTCCCATCAGCCCCCGTCAGCTTCCTGCATCCTCTCTGTCACCTATATCCTCAGGTAGCCGGTCGCCTCTTCTCTGAAACAACGTTTTTGGTTAAAAAGTTAACCCCAGTGTGTTTTGCAATGAGTTGGACGAGTCCTGCTTCTACGAAAGGGGTTTTTGGTGTAGTGTATTAAATATGTGCTGTGTAGCACTCAGCTTAAATAGTATAGCTGTTACTATCTAATTTGTGTGTGTGTGTGTGTGTGTGTGTGTTTCAGCGGAGTGGAGGAGCCATCTTTGCAGCTCTCTCTGGACCAGACTCTCTGTCGACGTCTGACCTGGAACTGAGCATCCCGCCACTCTTCCCCTTTTCTATTTGAATAATTAAAACGTATACACTCCAAATAAAGGTCTGGCCACACCAGGAATTTGTCCATGAAAATTAAAGAATGAAATAATGTCAAATGAAATAGTCAGGAAATGGATTGTCAGTAAAAGTCAAATTGAAAAGTCATAATCGTACATCTGAAATCAGAGGACTGTTATTATTACAAGAGGTCTCTGTGTGTCTGTAGTGCCTGTGGCTCAGAGACGGTTGATGGGTTGAGATTTGCAACTGTGATCTGTCTGCAGCCCTGTGACCCCTTCCTGACCCCGCTGGATCCACACCGCAGCTTCCTGTTGGGTGTTCCCCTTGGGTCACCTGACATGTGGGGTGACATTGGTTATATCCTCACACACACGTGCGCGCGCACCTGAGGACGCAAGATGATAGCTTTACCTAACTGACGTGGGGACTCGAAAACAGACACAAAACCACAACTTCCTGAACAGAGTGTGTGAACTTTTTAAACTTTTTACCCCTCACCATGCTCCCTCAGACACACACACACACACACACACACACACACACACACACACACACACACACACACACACACACACACACACACACACACACACAATATTGAAACACCCAGCGGTGGTTAGCTCTGAATGTTCTAGATAGGCAGCAACTATCAGTACCTCTTTCGGCACCGACACACCACACACACACACACACACACACGTATTACGAGGAACAAGTGTGGATTCAATTGAGGGAAGCCATTTGTAAATGCACTACTTTTTTGTTGGCCATTTTTTCGTGGAGTAGATTTTATTTTGAAATCAATTTAAAGTTTAAATTTAGATTTAAATCCAAGCGCCGAAAAGAAGTGTGCGGCACGCGACAATTTGCACAATTAGATGTCATTTGTTACATCTATGTAAAATATTGTAGGTTGTTGATTCCAAAGTCAGTTTTTTTCCCCCCAACAACATTTTATTAGTGAAAGTAACAGGAGGGTGAAAAGGCACAGGAAAATGCATATTCACCAAGCATTTCCATTTTTAACCCTTTCCACCCGAAAAACCCACTTTGACCTCACAGTACACAAAAAATAGACATGAAATAGAAAATAATTTCAAATAATACATTAAATAGGAATACCTGAATAAATACATACAAATAATAATGTATAATGATATGTATACTATGTATGTATATATGAATAAATATAAAAAAAAGTATAATAAATAATCGCCTTTAAATAAAATAAATATATTGATAAATACATTTATAAATGCATAACTAAATAAATACATAACTAAATCAATAAATACATAACTAAAAAAAACCAAGAACGAATGGATAAGCAGGTAAATAAATAAATCAATGAACAAATATTAACTTCAAATACTACTTCACATAATTGACCTTGCGTGTGATCTGCGCACACAACGTCGTTGACGCGCTTGGGTACAGGCTGAGGGCGTGTCGCGCCATCTAGCGTCGCAGTGCAGTCGGTGGCGGCGGCCGCTGGTTCGGCACTGCCGCGGGACACGAATTTGTAAAGATGCAACCGAGGTTCGCTGTCGCCGACTGCACTGTGATACTTGTCGCGGCGGCGGCAGCAAGTGTATACAACCCCCCCCCCCCCCCCCCCAAGGTCATCTGACAACAAGTGATTCCATTACAGTGTGTGTGTGTGTGTGTGTGTGTGTATTATGCTCAATCAAGTATCTCCTTGAGTTAAAGAAAAAGAAAATCCTTTCGAAGTTAAAACGGTACTTTCAAGGCCTCAATGGGAGCCAGACAGCAAGTGTTGTTTCTTTAATGAGTAAAGAAATAGAGGGTCAGCAGGCTGGGGGGGAAAAACCTGCCATCTGGCGAGAGAGAGTGCCCGGGATATAATGATAAACCCACGTGAGACACAGAAAGACATTGTGTGTGTGTGTGTGTGTGTGTTTGTGTGTGTGTGAGGGAGGCACGTACGCGTCAAACCATCCGTACACGGCCCACCGTGCCACCATTCAGTTCCACCCAAAATAGCGTTCCCCCCCCCCCCCCCCGCGCTGTGCCTGGCCTTGCTTGCCACCGCAACCCCCACGACAGGCCTCCTTCCCCCTCCTCCCCCAACACCCTCCGCTGCCGGGTGGGTGTTGTCGGGCCGTGGGCCAATAAGAGGACGACACTCACCCGCTGAAGCGCGATCAAGATAACCCTCGGCCGGCGGACGGACGACGACTTCCGCCGATGGCGACGCCGCGGGCCAGGTCACGCTCGGACGGAGACCTTGTCTGAAACTAGACGCGCGACGCCAAAACATTCATTCTACTCCGAAGCCTGACGCGCCACGACGTGGGACCGCGCGGCGTGAGTCACGACGCGGGGAAGCGTCGTCAGTGGGGGTCAAAGGCGCGAGGTGTGAGTTGTGTCATTTCATTTGGTGGAGACTGGAGCGCAGATCACCTCATTCGCTGATATTTGAAGAAACACCCCCCAAAAAAAACAAACAAAAAAACCCCAAAACAGTCGGAACGGACAGAACCACCGCCTCACACCGCCGCCAACCAAGCCATTCCGGTTCCAGGGAGAGTCAAAGGGTGGCGCTCCGCCTAGGTGTGGCGCGGGGGGGGGGGGGGGGGGGGTGTCGGCATTTACCCGTCAGTAACCAATAAAGAAACGCTGCCGCAGCGCCGAGATTGGGCAACGGGGGAGATAAGCGCCAACAGCATCAGAGGCCCGAGATTCCCCCCCGGTTAATTACATCAAACGCCTTATCTCCGTGCAGAGTCCACGGGCGCGCGGGAGCCGGGTCAGGGCTTACGTTGTTTCCCCAACCCCCCCACCCCACGAGCGACCTCAAGTCGCGGGGACCGCACCCCGCGCTCCCTCGGGCGGCGGGGTCCGAGGGGCAGGCGCCGGGGGAAAGGCGTTCGGCGACGCGATCGCTGAGCCTGGCACAGGGCGCCGACGAGACGCGCGGCCCCCGACGTGAGATCGGAGAGAGCCCCGCGCGGACGCGGGCGGCGGCGCGGGGCGGCCGCGACAACAGCGCCGCCCCGCGTTCGCCGCTGGCGGTCGCGGGGTCGAGGAGAGACAGCCCGACGCGGCGGTGAACCCCAAAAACGTCCCCCGAGACGTCGACCGCGCGCCGGACGTTACACCGCTCCTGCGCGCCACGTCGGTTTGCGGGCGGCCATAAAAGGCGGCTCGGTGATAACCGCCATAAAATACCCAACGCCGCCCCCCCCCCCCCCCCCCCCTTCTCCTCCGTGGCTTCCTTCGGGGCGATATGCGAAATGCTGATGACAGTAAAGATACGGGAGAGCTCTGGAGGAGAGCAGGACACAAAGTGCAGCGCCGGTGCCCGAGCTAATGAATGACCAGGGCCGAGCGGACACGGCTCCCCGCCCGTTACGCAAAATGATGATGTGCTGACAATACCGCGATTCATGCGGCCCGCCTTGTCACAATGGGATGTCAAAGTGCAAGTACTTCGCTGGCGCACTTAGTTACATTTTTCAAGTAACTGTACTCAAGTATATATATTTTCACAAGACTTGACGTACTCCCCTAAAATACACGGATCTGTTCTTTTTACTCCGCTGCATTTCTACCGCGGTTTTTGCATTGCTTTATTTATTTTATCAGGATCCATTTTATATATTCGTACATTTCCGCGGCAGCACATAATGTATACTAGTATTTGGTAACTTGCAATGACGATATGCATGAGCGCTTTGTGCATTATGGGGCTGCCACATCAGGGCACTGGATGAGACGCAACTTTTACTTTGAATACTTTCGGCACATTGAAGAGCAGGTGCTGTCATTCTGCGACTGTGGTACTTTTCACTTTTATTAGGGTCATACTGTGACCACAAGACTCCACAAGTATCGGTACTTTTACTGCGATAGCGGGGTCCGAGTACTCCAAATTGGTGCAGAGTCGGGGGCGCGCTCCGTCGCTCCGCCGACGTCACAACGCCGACGCGCGCGCGCCGGACTGCCCCACTGCCCCGCCCCCTCGGTGCTGCCCGGAGGACCCCACCGCGCGGTTGCTGCTGCCGCTGCCGCTTTAAAAGCACCACGACGCGGCGTGCCACCCTCCAGTCAGCCGGAGGACGGGACGCAGTTCGAAGCCGTGTCGCTCGGTTTTTTTTTTTACCTCCCCCATCCCACTGAGTCACCGTCCGCTTGTTCACCCCCTCCCACTCCCTCCGCCCGAATCCCCGCAGCCATGTACCGCTACTTCGGGGAGCTCCTCGGCCGCTCCGCGTCCACCGCTCTGGCCTCCGGCTGCGCGGAAGCCGTGCTGCCCGCGTCTTCCTCCGCTATGATGCGGGTGAGAAGCTACGCCGACGCGGCGGCGGACAAGACCGACGACCCCAACTTCTTTCGCATGGTCGAGGGCTTCTTCGACCGCGGCGCCGCCATCGTGGAGGACAAGCTGGTGGAGGACCTGCGGACCCGGGAGACCCCCGAGCAGAAGAGGATCCGGGTGCGGGGCATCCTGCGCATCATCAAGCCCTGCAACCACGTCCTGAGCGTCTCCTTCCCCATCAAAAGGGACAGCGGCGAGTGGGAGGTGGTGGAGGCCTACCGCGCCCAGCACAGCCAGCACAGGACGCCCTGCAAGGGGGGTAAGAGAGCCGAGAGCCGAGTGCCTCGCTGGCCTGTCAATTAGTTCATAGCGGACGAGTCGTTTCAAAGGGCTCGGCAGTCACCCCAGGAAAAAAAACGAGTGGGCCGAGCGATAAATTCTAATTTAACTACTATTTTTTTTTTTTTAATGACTTGTGGTTCACAACATGCAAAAAAATAAATGTTTTTAGATAGAATTGGAGCCTAGAAATATTTTGTGGCATGAATTCCATTTAGAACCGAGCTCGGAACCGACCGAACCGACTCTTCTGACCCGTTCGCCGGAAGTCCTCCTCGAACGACTCCCTCTGAGTCACTCGTCAAGAAGAGTTTTCGTCAGCTAACTGTAGCGTTACCTTAGCTCAACGCCTTCATATTGCGCCGCTCGTCTTTTTCCTTCGCGTGCATATGTTTCCCCCCTGCTGTCATGCCCGCGTTAAGTTTTTAAGGGCATTTTGAGTGACCTTCCCTTCCCTCACACCCGTGGCCTCGGGCTGCGGTGCTAGCTCCGACGCTAGCTCCGATGCTAGCTGTCAAACCGCAGCGCAAACTGCCGTCACCGCGCTCCGTTATTGTGCTGCGTTCCCGGGCGCCGCGGAAATCCGGCAATATCCAGCAACTCAACGCGTCCACTGTCTCTGTTCCGGAGAAAACATGGACGCCCCAGCCAATGCGCGCTTCGTTGGACAGCTTGGGAATTCCGCAGCCTCAAATTTATGTCAACACAATCTGTACGTTGTGTTGTAACATAGGTTTCGTAGGCTGCGGAATTCGGAGTAGTCTGGATCGAAGTAACGGGCTTTTCAAATATAAATGCATGCAAATGGAATCTTGTTCACGTTAACGGTCAGTGCCGCACATGCTATTTTGACGTCAGAGCTGTTTTCTCGGAGATTCCGATTTGGAATTTGGAAATTGCAATATTCCTTTGCACTTTTCCTTTTCGACGTCGGACTTTTTCGAGTTTCGACGTAATTTGGAACGCAGCATAAGCAAGCGTGGGCTGCTGCTGCCTTTTATCCAAAGTACCAGCCTTAGTGGACAGTTTTGAAGATCTGGCAAAATGCTGGGATTTGTAAATGCTTGGGATTGTGCTGTCCAAAACAGCTGCCTCACTCCATGTTTAGCTGAAATCAGAAAGGTATCTGGTGATAGTTCCTGTGCCCGCGGCCCGTCTGGACATGTGTCATAGAATGCATTCAGGGTGAAACTAAAAACGAGTCAAAAGTTACGCCTCATGTGTGCGGGATTACATCCGCAGAGTTCAGATTATCACGAGAGGCGGATCCTTTAGTGGTTAAGAGATCCAAGTTCAAGGCAGGGGCACTGCATTCTGGGCGATGGGAGTATAGGGGGGTGGTTGAGCGTCCAGGCACTTCCATTCGTCAGCCGTGACAGGTGGGGGAGGGTGCTGGAGAGAGGAGGGGGGGGAACCTGAGATATTCTGGGTGGAAGGAGACATTCGTGTCATTCAGTCAAGTCAAAGGGCACAATTTTTTTATTTTTTATTTATTTTTTGACGCTGTCAAATGTCCATTGCAGCTTTGTGAAAATTATTCATGGACGCATCTTTTCTTACACGCCTTCTGTCAATAACAGTAACCAGACCTGTTACTCTTCAAGTTCAAGAGATTGTTTGTCACATACATACACATACTGCACGTCCCCAGTAGTAAGTACGAAAGTGGGATTAGAAACCTTCGATTGGAAGTAGGAACAGCAATATGGTCCAATATAACTTTTGCCTCAGGGGTGGAGCCATTTGGTGTGTGCTGTGTAATGGACTTGCACCTACAACGATTTAAAATTGCAATTCGGTTATCATCAAACCACCATTTCAAACGGAATATATTAAGTCAAATAAAAACCTGGACGGAGTGTTTTCGTCGCCGTCGTTTGTATTCAGCACCGTTCAGTCCCGGCCTGAGTTCCTATCAGGTGAAAGTCACTCATCATTTCATAGAAGATACTCTAGACATCAGTCTTTATATTTTGATGCAAAAATAATTCTAATGCATCATCTCGCCACTCTGCTCAATGCATTTTTTTTATGCGCACACAATTTGGGACATTTATCAACTGAGTTGACCTATGCCCCTCATGCCATAGCCCCTGCATAAGAGGGGCGTGTTGTTTGTAAAAGTCTGTATTTCCATTTAAGGGTTAATCATTGACGCAGGTCCTAGACCCCTCTTCCTGCTCTGCTCGGTGTAGATCTCAAAGTGCAAAGGCTGTTTTGTTTTGTTTTTTTGCGCAGGTGTGTACTGTAGTGTACTTACTTTTTGGGCTCGGACAGGGAAACCACACTGCTCCCTACCGACGCACAGAGCTACAAGTGTGTGCAGGCTAAAAGAACCACACCCACATGAGGGAAGGAATTTGTGGAAATTTGACTCACTTCGAAACCATGCAAGTTTTGTTTGGTCTGTGTAATCACCCGTGTCTACTCAGTTCTATTCCAGCCAATAGTAATTTGCTTGTTCGTGCAGATCACCCTCCTGTTCCATGGGATGTCTTCTAGTGTGTACCACAAGCTGTTTTATGACTCAGTCACAAACCCATTAGAGAGTTTGTCTGTGGAGATTTAAACTTCCACTGCCTCTTCCCCACTTTCCACTTCCACATATACCACTTTGATTCAGTTTTTCAAAAATGTTGCATTTGTTCCCGTTTTGTGCTGGGATGAATGTGAAAAAAGTGTGTGTGTGTGTGTGTGTGTGTGTGTGTGCCCCCTCTGGGTTACTGTTGGCTTCGCAACGAGGGGAAACACTGACGCACGGTTTCCAGGAAAAGGAACTGCAGCGTGGAAGGCCCCCCCCCCTTCTCCATTTCACTCCACGTCTGCTTTCCCCCCCCCCCCCCCCCCCCCTCTCTCTACACTTGTGGGCATATTCAGCAGTTCGCACCACGTTCGGATCACCCTGGGTCCAGTCCCTTCAGTCCTCAGCCAGCCCACCTTCGGGAGATGTGCGTGTTTTCCAGAGTGTTTTGTTCTGTTCGCGTGCAGATCGAGGGCTGTGGGAGGGCGGAGGGCCGACGGAATTGGTTGATTGGCGGGTGGGGGATGGGAGGAGCGGCTTGCGATTCTTTTCTGTGGCCTCGGGTCCACTCTGCTGAGCTTAGGGTGGACAGAGAGCGGGAGGAGAAGAATTGTAGCGGCCCACCGTCCTGTGGCACAGGGACAGGCTTTATTTGTTTTTCTTTTCTACATGTCACTGTTAACTAGGTAGGATTCGCACAGAGGGCGAAGTCGGGCCGCCGGCGCTGGATGTTGTCGGCGAGCGGCACTGAGCGGTGACGTCATACTTAATGGCCAGTGGCGTGGGAGGGCTTGCGTTCACCACTGCTTCCACTCCCTTTGGCACTGGACCAAAGAAGCAATTGTAACGGGACAGACCCGCGCACACGCACACACACACGCACCGTTGCAAGCTGCAGTCTCCTTTAGCCCTGCGTGCCCTTGGGTTTTCATGCGTGAGATAACTCTGGAGGAGCTATATTTGGTGTCTTTGAACACGCGCACAATGTTCTTCTGCCTGTGGGATGGAGTATTGTGACTTGCTTAGCGTAGTTTTTTTCGTAACACTGCAATATGCATTTTGGCCACGCTAGCACACGGATGCCGCTGAGGTAACTGCAGTAACTCCCCAAAGGGTAAGAGAGCACCGGCAGAGGGTCAGATGGAGGTCTTCTCCACCCCCTCCCACTCGCCATGACAGTCACTGCCCAAAGGCAGTCGGTTGACCTTTGCCCCTTTTGGGGGAAGCCCTTTGTGCTCGTGGGGAGCAAACACTTTCACTGATTTATCTTCCCATTCATTCTTTAATCCAATTTATCCGAGCTTTCCTTTTGTTGTCGGTCAAAGACAATGCTTAATCGTCTCTATTGATTTTCATTGTTTTGCACGTCTTTGAGTGTAACCGCTGTCTCGCTCATTTCCCCTTCTTACCGTTAGCTAATACCGTCCAGCTTTAATAGGCCGGCAGCGCTCTCTGAACCCTGTTTTACAGATCATCTTATATTAAACCTACACCAAGATTAGGGGACAACGGTGCTGAAGGTGCTGAAGGTGCTAGAGTAATATAAATAAAATAAGACTGAAAAAGATAGTACAAAGTGGTGGTACAAAATTGAAAGGAATAAAGTTTTGTATATGCGATAGGCCATTTGTATATTCGGATATGTGCGGTAAAGTGCATGTGAAGGATTTCATTTCAGAATCTTTGCCCAGTCAAACCTCTCAACAGGGGACCTTGTGGCTTAACCCTACTTGTCCGTCCCCTCCAGGTATCCGGTACAGCACAGAAGTGTCCGTGGACGAGGTGAAGGCCCTGGCCTCCCTGATGACCTACAAGTGTGCTGTGGTCGGTGAGTTCTGAGCGTTGATATCTCATGATCCGTCCTACCAGCATGACTCGCCTGGTAGGGACCCGTCCATGCAATTGTGTGTGTGTGTTCGCGTCTTTCAGTTGTGTTAATCCCGCGGTTGTTTGTAATCTGTGTTCTCTCGACTTCCAGATGTGCCATTCGGGGGAGCCAAAGCCGGAGTCAAGATCAACCCCAAGAATTACAGTGTAGGTCCACACCTCCGCCTGACCCCAAGAACTACGTGTCTTTTTATAGTCGCATAATGTAGTGTAACTGCACACTGTCCTGCTTTTTTGCGGGAAAGAGCCAAACGTCTGCACCTCACAATGAACACATTTAAACAAGTCGTTTCCTGCACTTTTCCTGGATTACTCAGCTTTAAGTCTCTCTGAGGCCCGATTTAAGTCGTATCCGCACTGTAACCCAAAGGCCTACAGTTTGTGTGAGAGAGCGAGGCTGCCACACAGGGCTGTGTATTTAAACTTCACACGGAGGAAGCATTGCTCTCTCACGCACGCACGCACGCACGCCTCCTTCCTCCTGGAGCGATCGGGACAGAGCAGCTTCTGCTTTCCTATTTGTCTGATCTTTTCCCACCCCTCGGCTTTCGGTAGAAAGGGAGAAGTCAGGTCAGCGATACGGGACAAGGACAGGAAAGGGGAAGGAACAGCAATGGGGAAGGAGGGGAGGAGCGCTGACAGGCGGGGGACAAATGGCCTGTTTATGTTTGGCAGCTGAGGCAGATAATTACATCTTTATGTTTTCAAAGCGGCTCTTGATTCTTGAAGGCTCGAGGAGAAGCGGTTTTCATAGACCACCAGACACCACATCATTGAATGTGCTCTGCCTTTTCCCTCTTTTTTTTTTTTTGACTAGTTTGGTTTGTTCTGTTGAAGAAACAGTGACTCAGACCTCTGTGAGTCATATGTTTGCTCTGATGCTGGAAACTACAAGACAAATGCAGGAAGACACCGTTTGTAAACTCTGTGCTCTGTCTAGTCGGGGTCGACCATCCAGATTATTAGTAAATCAGGGAGTCTGATCAATTTATATTATGGTCTGATATCCATCTTTAGTAAATGTAAAAAGTGTTAAGTCTATTGATATTCAGAATATCTTTTACAAGAGAGACAAGTCAATATGGTAATTTAAGTTATTAATCGCATCTAGGTTGACAAGTGGGAGCTATAAATATGGGATGGAATCTAATACAAGATTTCTTTTTTTTGTTGTTTTTTTTACAAAATCTTACACTACTTTAATATTATTGGTGTATATATGTATTATTTTTTTTTTAATCTGACCCTCTATTTGAAATGGAGGAATCTTCTATTTTCGATATGTGGGATAACACATTTTAATGTATTTGTATGTCTGCTAGGATAATGAGCTGGAGAAAATCACAAGGAGGTTCACCATTGAGCTGGCCAAGAAGGGCTTCATTGGTGAGTTTGTCCGTGTGGATAGGATAAACACACACACAGACACACACACACACCTAACTGTCATAGACAGCCGCTATTAGGTAATTTTCTTCTCCTATAGCTGTATGTAGACTCATGCCTGTAATGTGTTCAACCCAAACATAGGAGAGAGAATGTGACACTGACTGCTATGTGCACATTGACTGTGATTGTGATTATTTGTTTCACTGCGTACGGTCAGTACATTTTACAGCACCCCCTGCAGGCCTAGCATTATCCCTCTGCACAAGATATCTTTTTATTTGTACAATGCTAGCCTCTATAGTGGCCTCCATGCTCACACACAAACACACACACACACACACACACACACACACACTTCACCCCGCCTATATGAGGTTCTGTTTTTGGACCTGGCTTCCAGTTACGTGGCCCCTCGCAGCGCATGTGTCTGCGGTACAAGGGCACAGGGCCTGGGTTTCACATTGTTTCACATTCACACCTCCAGCCCCAGAGCGAGTACCTTTCACACAGCCTGCTCCCCGGGCGCCGCTACATGGCAGCCCACTGCTCCTAGATACCTCAGTTACTAGGATGGTGAAATGCAGAGAAATGCATTTTGTTGCCTCAGTGCTTGTACTCTGTGCAATGACATTTCGTTTAATCTAACCTAATCTAATGCTACGGGTGAAGATTAAAGATCTTAAATGTCCTCCTCCACCAGGGCCTGGAATCGACGTCCCCGCCCCCGACATGAGCACAGGAGAGAGGGAAATGTCCTGGATCGCTGACACCTACGCCAACACCATAGCTCACACTGTAAGCTGTGACACACACACACACACACACACACCCATGTCAAGGAGATACAGCAGATCCGATAATCCAGTTTGATAAAAGAGGTGTTTTCCTCCCAGCAGCCTCTTCCCTCCTCCCCTCCCTGGGGTGTGTTTCTGTGTTTGCTTCACGATGCTATCAGCAGTCAGACCACTGGCCCATTAAAGCTCTGCAAACAAGCTTTTCATTTAAACGCTGAACAATATTTACCCGCAGCCTATATTCATATTGTAGTGGGATAATGGTCAGGTGAGGAGAGCTGAACCACAGGGCAAACACTGCATTCATTTGTGCACATGCTCCCCTTATTGAAACAGGTTTGATGGGTGGATGGTTGTTTGGACAGAAAGATGTAAAACGCGCAGTTCCGCACTCCCATCACTCTTATCATCGTGCACAACCCTGCAACTCGTCCCAGATCGCCTTGGCAGGGGGTTGAAGTGGCTGACGCATTCTCGACCCGAGTGTCCGAGCCCAGGCTACCGTTGTGAATTTTCTATGTCCTCAAGCGGCCTTCATGACCTTCCTACAGTCGCACTCAATGACTTCCTCTCCAAACTCTTTTCCACGCAGGACATCAACGCCCACGCCTGCGTGACGGGGAAGCCCATCAGCCAGGGCGGCATCCACGGCCGCATCTCGGCCACCGGGCGCGGAGTCTTCCACGGCATCGAGAACTTCATCAATGAAGCCTCCTACATGAGCATGGTGGGCATGAACCCCGGCTTCCAGGACAAGACCTTCATCATCCAGGTGGGTGCTTCGATTGGGGGGACGCTCAAAAATGATGAAAGACGAGGGCCGGGGGCGAAATGCCGATACATCGATATTGCCGACCCCCCCCACCCGCGTGCGTTTTTGTGAATCAGTCGATACAAAACAATACTGTACATTTATTGGGAATTTAAACTACACCCCTGGGATTGGACCAGATGCTGTGACCTGTGGTTCTGTATCCCCTCCCCTCCCCTCCCTCCCACTCACTCACTCAACATCCGCTGATACGCATCGAGCGGTTCTTTGTTATCCACGAGGTGTAAAGCTGCATTCCCGAGGTAAAATGGGATGTATAGATATATTTTTAGATTCTGTGCCGATTGAATGTACACACCCATACAGCGCTCATGTACTCGTAAAAATGCTCCAATACTCAAACCCGATACCAAGGTAATGTAAATAGTTGTGTAGTTGACGCTCAAGAAAGAGAATGGCGGCTGTTTTGAGGTACTTCAAGGTAAATAAAGATAAGATAAATTATTTATTTATGGCCTGACAGTATTCTAACATTGTACAGTCTGAGTGTCTATCACTGTCACAGTGGAGCTCCACTTGTGATGAAAAGTGTCTCTTTTTTTTTTTTTTTTTTTGAGACTCGGCTCTTGACGAGTCACTCAGTAAAACGAGTTGTTTGACTTGGTTTAACGCACGGTGAGCGAAGGAGGACTTCCAGTGAACGAGAGCGAGAAGAGTCTGCAAATTCTAGTCTGCAAAGTTTATTTTTTGTAATGATTGCAATTTATTTGCAAAGTACCATATCAATAAAATGTATGTTTTCAATGTATATTAGCCCTTTAAAGTGAGACTTTTAATTTGAAGTTTGAACTGGACATCTCCATGTAGCTTATATGTTGTGTTCTATTAAAGCTCATTCAGAGTTACAGGTTGAATTATACTGGAACATGGTGACAGTCCATATTCAATTTTATTGGAACTCAGGGACAGTTTCATATTTTATTATCGTTCCATCGTGAATAATGAACAATAATAAACAGTGTCAAAATCCGCAATCTCACTATTGTGGTAACTGAAAACTGCAGCGGTAGTCTGTATGTGCAGCGTTCCTTTTGCGTGATCAGGTCACGGGATGTTTTTGTCAAAAATCAGAAATAGGAATCGACCAAGAAAATTGCAACCGGTGCATCTCGAGTTGGTAAACATGTTGCGTAACTTTACGATATGATGCATTTCAGGGGGTATGTCCTAATGATATGAATGTGTATACTATATATAGTTAGCCTTAGTAGCTTGAGTACGATGTGATTATCCTCGTTTTGAGGCGACTACGCTGTGAATAACTGGAGTAATTTAGCTGCAGTAACTCAAATGCCACAGAGATTCAAGATTCAAGAGGTTTATTCGTCACATACATATGCTGTACATACTTTCATACATATATACAGTGAAATGTCAATGCAACGCTCCCGGTGATCACACACAATATGTCCTAGACTGAACACAGGAGCTACCTAAGAATTTCTACTTGAAGGACTAACTAAAACGTAATGCAGTGAGTCGATTACTATAGAATAAAATAAATGAAATAAGAACTCAAGTGTAATGCAGGGTGGGGGTACAAAATAGATAAAGGCTTATGTATATGGGATAGACTCTGTTACACTGTTGTGGTACTTAGCGAGGTTGACATGATATGACACCAGATGTCGTCTGGGGTTGTGGATGGTAATCCATAATATCATAGTAATGTCATAATATCCACGTTACTAATGATGGTTTAACAAACATTTCTTGTGTGTCAATATGTTTTGAAAGCACCAATAGTCATCCCCAAAATATCATGAAATGATGCATATCAAGGTATTTGCCAAAATACATTGTGATATTTGATTTTGTCATGTGAGCATTACAACTGGGGATATCGACCGAGGCCTTTTTCCTAATTTTAGCTTGCGTCCCGTGGTTAAACAGTCAATCAGGCGTTTAATTCGAACAGAGGATATTTAGGAAAAAATGCCGTGCTGTGGGGGAAGTCGGTCGTTTCTTAATCCTTTCTCGACCATGACAACACCTCTTCGCGCACGGCCTCTGTTCAAGAATATTTGGAAGAAAAACGAAATACTGCCGTGACACCAACACCCTTCATATCCGGCCGAGTTCCACCCCGTGTGTTTCATCTCGCGCTCTCAAACGTCAAAACGGCGCCCGAAAGGAAAGATCCGGTCGTCAGTCTCTCCGCCTCCGCGCTGCACAGGGGATTTAAGTCTTCGCTCCCCGGTGACGCCACTCTGACGCAGGCTTTTTGTTAAGATTCCCTTTCAATCAGAGCCCTGCCATCTGCCCCCGTCCAGTGCCGCGCTCCGCAGCGGATCAGGAAGTCTCTGCTGCCGTGCCCGTAACGGAGCCGCGGTGAGGGAGCGAGGAGGCGGCGAGAGGGGCTCCCCTCCGCACAGAGATGACTCTGCAAGACGGCCGGACAAACCGACGGCCTTTAGAAGAAACCGCTCGTCTGAGTTTCTTTCTGACAGATGTTCCGAGAGAGTGCTTCCCTTCAAAAACTTTGTTTTCTGTTGGCCGGCTTGATTGTCCCGCGTTCATCGAATGGACGTGGAGATGAAGAATGTGCAAGTGCAATTGGGCAGCGGCGAAGGCCGTGAAGGGTGAAGAAAAGCAGAGATGGGGGTTGGGGGTTGCGGGGGTGGATTGGGTTTTATGGCAGCTGCTTCGTGACAGTGGTGTTGAACTGCTTGATCCGTGTGTGTTTGGGGATTACGTGCCGGCGAGATTAGATTTCCTTGGAGATTGCGCGAGTACCATGCCAATGAAAGAAGAGCACATCACAGCGCTGTTTAGTCCCCAAAACGCAGTTGTTCTGCATCTCCAGTCGAATAATTCAAAGCAAGAACCGGGTTAGAATTACCTCTCCTATGAATCAATATGAAATCTAAATCTACTGTGTACGAAATCTTTATTAATGCAGCCACTAAGCCAAAGATCCACTTGCTTTAATATCCCTCTATTCCACCGAGCAACACACTGAAATGACCCTGCGGATGGTTTGCTTATTCATCTGCGCCACTACATGTGTAGTTGCAGAAAGTGGCCACTAAGGGGCGCCAGAGTACAATTTAATAATGTATTTTAAAAGCGTCTGTAAAATTCCAGTTTTGAGTAGGGACTTAAAAAATGTTTAGCCACTAAGAAATTACTTCGGGATTGCTAGGAAACTTTGCAACTTTGACCTTGCGATAAAATAACAAAGTAATATAATTTGCTTCAAATCATCATTAGCTGTGGCAATTCCGGTGAAATAAATAAGAACTATGTATCCCTCACCCTGCAGGGTTTCGGTAACGTGGGTCTTCACTCCATGAGGTACCTGCACAGGTTCGGGGCTAAGTGCGTGGGCATCGGTGAGATCGATGGCTCCATCTACAACCCGGACGGCATCGACCCCAAGCAGCTGGAGGACTACAAGCTGGTACAGATGTCTCTCTCTTTCTCTCTTTCTCTCGCTCTCGCGCTTTTTCTCTGCTTCTCTTGAACGATGCATTTCAAGGGGTATATCCTAATGATGTGAATGTGTATGTAGTTAGCCTCAGTAGCTTATGTACAATGTGATTATCCTTGTTACGAGACGACCACGCTGTGAATAGCTGAGAAGGACATTGTGCATTCTGGGCTGGCGTACACCACGGGGAGATCCGGGCGGGTTAGAACACGCGCCGATCAAACCCGTCTTTTAGGGAGCGCTCTCTCTCTCTCGCTCTCTCTCTCCGTCCCCTCAACGCACGCTTGCAGTCCTCTGCATCTCACCTCCTCTCCAACCCCGCAGCAACACGGCACCATTGTGGGCTTCCCGGGCGCCAAGCCCTACGAGGGCAGCATCCTGGAGGCCAACTGCCACATCCTGATCCCCGCCGCCGGCGAGAAGCAGCTGACCCGCAGCAACGCCCCCCGGATCAAGGCCAAGGTGCCCGGACGCCCCACGTCCCCCGACACGCTGCTCAGGCCCCTTTTGTTGCTGAATACAGCCGCGTGTTGTCCTGGCCCCAGATCACACAGTCGTGTGTGTGTGTGTGTGTGTGTTGCAGATCATCGCTGAGGGTGCCAACGGTCCCACCACCCCGGAAGCAGACAAGATCTTCCTGGAGAACAATGTCATGGTCATCCCTGTAAGAGCGCGCGCGCACACACACACACACACACACACACACACACACACACACACACACACCTGCATTTAAAGGAGCTCTACATGTGAGCACGTGTCCGCGTCCTGCAGGACATGTACCTGAACGCCGGCGGTGTGACGGTGTCCTACTTCGAGTGGCTGAAGAACCTCAACCACGTCAGCTACGGCAGACTGACCTTCAAGTACGAGAGGGACTCCAACTACCACCTGCTCAGTGAGTGACGGAGCCGCGGCGCTCCATCTCTCCGTCCTCCCTTCTTCCTTTCCCCGCTTGAGTTATCATCATGAGAACGAATGGCATCCAGTCGTTATCCAACACTTAAGTCATTTTATTTTATTTATTTATTCGACGGGCACATTATCGGAAGCCTGCATTTGTAGGTGGTCAGAAACGCGGTCGGGCACGCAGTGCTGCTTGATCACTTCACTCTCACAAGGTCACTGAGAACAGTCCCTGGGGATTGTTCTTCATCCTTCCTGTCTTCCCATTCTGAATTGAAACCCCTACAGGTGTTCCAGATATAGCACATGCTGCGCTTGAGATTCACTGGTGAAAGTCCCAATAATGCCCTATTATTATTTTTATAATTATTATTATGATTTATAATTAATAATAATAATAATAATAATAATAATAATAATAATAATAATAATAATACAGGGTACTTGAAGTGCTTAAAATTCATCCTGAAAAATGTAATTACTGAAATACCTTGACTATAGCTTTTGTGCTGAAGTGCTCCTGTGATATTCCCCCTTGGATTTATGTAAATCATGTAATGAAACTTCTCCAGAATCGCTTTTACGACGTGGATTATGCCAGGGAAATCTAAATTGAATCTAGCATGGTTGGAAATATGCACTTACAATAGATGACAATGAGATGAATAATAATTTATTGATATAAACAACAGTCAGAATAAGATTATATTTTAATCAATGAAGATCACATTGTGATCAAGATGCATTATATTTGTTTTGTGTGAATTCCTTAAATGGTTAAAAAAAAAAAAAGCACTTTAAAAAGTACTTGAAAGTCCTTGAATTCAATTTTGTGATGCCAGAATTAGCCCCGATGATGATGTAATGCATAATAATCATAATGCGTTGTTACATTCTGCTGCATCTGCACTAAACGTTGTTGCTCATGACTCAAGTTAAGCGCACGCAACAAATTCCTTTCACCGTTGTCACCTGTTTGACGGCGTCCAACCTGTTTCCACTTGTTTACACCTCGGCAAAACACGTTGGGACTATTTTCCGCCGCCATCACAGATTTTTGCCATCCGCAACCGTGTTGAGGAGCGCGGAGAGTGCAAAACAGCGGGTTTGCGAATGACCTCTCCGCTTCTCTCCCTCAGTGTCCGTGCAGGAGAGCTTGGAGAGGAAGTTCGGGAAGCAGGGAGGCCCCATCCCCGTCGTCCCCACCGCCGACTTCCAGGCCCGAGTCGCCGTGAGTGACGCGCGCTCGGGGGGAGCCGGATTCGACCCTCATAGCGTCCCATTTATTTATTTATTTATTTACTTTGCGTTTCTTGAAATTTATCTTTCCTTCTCCGCAGGGCGCCTCCGAGAAGGACATTGTGCATTCTGGGCTGGCGTACACCATGGAGAGATCCGCCCGGGTAAGAACGCGCGCCGATCAAACCTGTTCTTTAGGGAGTAGCCCGGCGTTCGAACGACGACTAATATCCTCAGCGCCGGAGCTCTCCTTCCAGTTGCGCCCTTTTCAAAATAAAAGCGTGGAAATGCCGTTTTTGGCTTGTGTGGTGATCGTCTGCGTTCTTTTGCCCCCTCGCAGCAAATCATGCGCACGGCCAGCAAGTACAACCTGGGCCTGGACCTGAGGACGGCCGCCTACGTCAACGCCATCGAGAAGGTCTTCAAGGTTTACAACGAGGCGGGGCTCACTTTCACATAAAAGGGCCGATCGCGGCCGATGGCAAATCGCCAAGACCCTCCTCGCTTGCTTAGCTGCCCTTCTTCCTTCCTCATCTGCCTTCTGAACATATCAGTGTTTACATCACCTCATTGAAATCTCGCCCCGTTTCCCTGACGCCTCATTACAAAACAACCGAGGCGCAGAAGAAGTGCGTGCCGAGGGCCCCCCCCCCCCCCGCGGCCCGTCCGGCGTCTCCCTCCCGTGGGCCGACGTCCTCTCTGTGTCTGCTACTCCGTCACCAGATCTCTTTTTTGTCTTGTTTTGGGTTTTTTTGGGGGGGGGGGGGGGGGGGGGGGACAATGGAGACCCATACACGGCAAGATAGATATTAAAAAGACCACATCTCAATTCTTCTGCCTGTTGTATGTTATGTTACTCCAGCCACCGGGGGCCGGGACCTCCGTGCGGAAGTCTTTGTTCCTCTTTCCATTACATAAGATGCCTTCGCTCGGTCTGAGCTTCCATGGTTTAAAAAAAAAAAAAAAAAAAAAGGGTGACGCCCACCAGAGTTGACTTATAATTCAAAAGGATCGATTGAGATTAAATTTCATATGAAGCACCCCCCCCCCCCCCCCCCGAGGTTTGTGTTTAGATCCAAGGTAGTACTATTACACCCTACACTCACCTTCCCTCCCTCGTCCCCTGCTCTGGCAAAGCTCCAACTCAGTGCAGCAGCGACCAAGAGATGGTCTCCACTTATACAATTTCCGGAGTCATTATTATTTTTTAACCGTCCTACGACTTCTGCGAAAGAATTTACTTTGAGGAAAAGTTTGTATTACTTTATTATTTTTTTTTTTTTTTAAACCAATAAAACATCAATAAAGACATTAGGCAGTTATTGTGGTTATTCAGCATGGGAATTGTTCCCATGACCTTTTATTGTCATACATTGAAAGTATTTTCATACAGTCGTGACATTACAGCCCCGCCTCTAGACTTGAGCCGAGGAAAGATTACATGTAGTGTAGGTGGTGCTCCGCGTGGGGTGGCATTTGGCTGAAGCATCATTATTTAAACATATCCGCAACCTTGTCCTTGACCATCTCTGTCACCTCTTCAGCTTTCTTTTCAACAAATGCATTGACCATCTCGTCCTGGATCTTGTCCATAATGCCGCCTGAGGACAGAGAAGAACAAACCGTAACGTAATGCCCTCGTGATGTTTCCACATTTACTGTATGTTGTCTTGGAATGGGCCTATATATTGTCATCCAAAATATTGGGCGTACAGCGTAAGCTATCGATCTAGGTAAAATGTTCAAAATCATTTGGAAAGATCAGTGAACTGAATTTACGACTGGCATGTTCACTTCTGAGACTCGGGTAGGTCTTACTGCCCGAGCCTTAGAATTTGCCAATAACAGTTGGGTCATCGAAACAGCCCGGTCACCTTTCTCTTTTTTCTCGTCCTCGTCATGGTTGCCATTGTTCCCCTGAATGGCGTTTGCTGGGAGACCACAGAGAGAGAACCGACATGAGATGACATTGACATTGTTTATTTTAAAGCCGCGTACCCACCACGGCTTTGGCAAAATGAACGTGCATAATAACAATTCTCGACTAAGCTGATGCTTTGAGCAGCAAGGAAAAAGTCACAAACCAGAGCCACCTTCTATTGATGAATGGATAGATATAATACATGCCATAATCATAACGGAGAAGCTGTCCTTCTCAGAATTTAAAAAAATTACCTTTTTTTTTTTTTTTTAATTTGATCACTTGGAAAAGTATGGATATGGAATTATTGGCGTGGACTGTTTTCTGTTACCTAATTGGATTGTACATTTTTGTAAATCATTGTCCATACAATGTCCCTGATACTAATGTGAAATTGAACAAAATTTTACATTCCCATATCACGTTATAAAACCTCTACCGGACACACACACACACACACACAAACAAAACAGTCCATACCAAAAATTAGCTTTAGACAATCTTGTAAACAAACAATATTGAATGACTTAATAAGTGAAAGAGCTGAGATCTGTGGTCTTACTGGCTGTCTTCATAAGATTGCTGAGATCCATTTGGTCTGAGCTGGTGCAGAGAGCAGGAGAAGTTCAGCAGCGGCTGTCAGGAAGCTTGTGGTGGTGAGCACCGGTATCACCTTATATGAGACTGGTGGGGGAAAAAAAAACACACACACACACCCGCCCCATCACATGCACACGCAGACACACCGTACTGTATTGGAATGGCAGCGATGGCCTTGGAGGTTGGTGTGGGTCATGCAGGAAGCAGTCGTGCTGTCAACATTTCAAGACAAAAGGGACTTTGAGAGATGGCACCCTTCCACTTACTGCTGTGTGTGTGTGTGTGTGTGTGTGTGTGTGTGTCTGCATGTGAGAATTCCCAGGGTGTTGGCCGCATGGGCTCCTCCCAGGAATGGCTCTCACTTTCTTCTCTCCCTGTAATTGCTCTTCTTTGCATGAGAAGCGTCTTAGAAACCCGCCTCCCTCTGGCATTTGCCTCCGGGTTGTTCACCCAAGTGTAACCTGGCGGAGTAATCAAGTCACATAATTATGTACTAAACTGCGCTATATATGTGTGTGTGTGCGTGTGTGCCCCTGTGAGCAAAAGTGCCAACAGCGTTATCTGCTGCCCCACCCCAAGGCTTGGGGTTGGCTTACAGAATGGGGGCCTCAGGAGGGAGGTCGCGCTCAACCCCCATTGGCTTACAGAACTAGGGGGCCTCAGGAGGGAGGGCTGCAGCTGGACCCTTGTGGAAATGGTGGACGATGGAACAAGCGAGGTGACAGTGTAAACGCCACTCGGCAAGAGAAGAACAACCACCATTGCCATCGCTTTTGCCTGTTCCCAATTTCAATATTGTCTGCCAGGTGACTGTTTCCACTGTAAAATAAACAAGACAATTCCTGTGGAAATTGATTATGCATCTGAGAAACGGATGCACAGTGTGATGAGAACTGAGTGCCACTTCCTGTCAGGAAGTGCATGACAAACCAGAAGGTTATGGGTTCAAACCCTGCTGGCGGTTGCATCTTGGATATGGCGTTTGTCGCTCATGAAGAACAACAGTGCATTAGTAAATACATTTATCTTCATTTCATGGCCACGTGTTGTGGTGGAACGGTGGTTAGTGCTGCTGCTGCTGCCTCCTGGTAGGATGCTCCTCGGCTCGGTCCCCACTGGGTGGTGCCATGGGTGTGGGGTTCCACGCCCCCGCTGAGATTCAGCGTTTGATGCTGTGGCCGCACGTATGGAAGGTTCTGGGGTCGATCCCCCCACCGGTCAGGATCTTGGCCGTGGGATTCCACAGATGAACAAGTTTTATCTTCACATTAAGGTGTGTGTAACCACATGTGTACGGATATGGATATGGATCTTTCGGAGGACTCAGTTCTCAATGAGGTTTGAACACAGAACCCTCTTGCTGTGAGACTGGAACACTGACCATTGAGTAACTGAGTTTTACATTTGTATTCAATTGTATGTGTGCAAATGAATATGCTGGAACTCGAGACCTGGTGGCTCTGTGGTGAGTGCAGCGGCTTCACACTAGGTTCTTGGCTGAAACCTCCCTGAGGTGCTTATGTGGTTAGGTTTCATAAACCAGTGTTTTTAAAAATGCTGATAATAATCTTCCCTTCCATTCTTCTGACTTGCAGTTTTTGTATTGTGGTTTAGCATCGACCCCTCAGCGAATCATTGAATGTTTCGTTGATTGCAGGACACACATTGTTAAAAATAAAATTGTTTAGAATAAAAAATATATATGCGTTTTTAACGCTGACTCATACAGTCACTCACATGAAAATGAAACTATATTACTGTTATTATTATCATCAATATTATTATCATCATTATTATTATTATACACTGTCTTATTCAAACCTTTTTGATCAAAACACCAGAAACAGCAAGTTTAAATATAAATATTTAAAATAAATCATTTGAGATCATGTACTCTATGGAACATTTGGGTTGGAGGGGTATAAAATACACTGTAAACATATGTATTTGTCCCTCACTCTCCTGTGGGTGACGGACATGGACAGAGAGACAAACTTTTTGGAGGTATTGGTCGGCCATTACGCTGATTTTGTCGCACAGACCTGACAACCGTGGTGTCTCTAAAATCTTCTTGTCAGAAGTCTGTTTATCTCTCTATTTCTATGTCCCTGTAGATCACCCACAGAAAAAGTGAGGGGCAAAAAACCTTTTAGTGTATTTAAAAAAAAATAAATCCCAAAAAGTTTTCTACTTAATCCCACACGTGACATACATCAAATCATTAATTTCACAATTTATATTGAAAATAACTGTTTTGATTCTATTGAGTATTTTAAATAGTTTATGGTTTATATAAATGCTTGATGTGCAATGTATGAATATATTGTCTGGGATTTGATAATATCCTGATATAGTTAAATGTTGTCTTTAAGAGTCGGAGAAAATACATTTAATTGAATGAACTTCAAAAACTATTGTAATGAACGCTTCAATCTGAATAATATTACAATTTTAAAATATTTGAAATATCTATAATTTCCATCACTAATGATTGTTTCTCAAATATTCATTGTGTGTGAACACAATATTTCCGATATATTACCAATCAAGCTCATTGCCAATAGTTGTTTTTTTCGGGGTAAAACAAGTTTTAATACACTAAAAAGTTTTTTGCCCCTCACTTTCCTGTGGGTGATCAACAGAGACATAGAAAGAGAGAGAATAAGAGAATTCTGACAAGAAGATTTGGAGACTACTGTTATAATAACTCACTCTCTCTCGCTCTCTCTCTCTCTGCCACGCCCTGTCCCAGCTGAGGACTGAAGCAGGAATGCTGCCACTGCAGGGCAACCTGCTCTACCTACTTAGCTACAGGGTGCGCCCCTTTGCTGCTGCTCGACGTAACAAGATATTATTCATCTCGTGTCGACATCAAAACAGGATGAGCATTGAAAGCAGACACGCTGCAGCCGGGTTTGTGGTTGTCTCTGAATGGAATGTAGGATTCTTGGTAACGCTTTGTAAGATGCCCCGTGTTTTAAGAGTGTAACTTCCCATCATTACATTGTAATTGTGGTATCAATCATACATGTACTGTATATGGATGAAGTGCGATGAAAACAAATGCTTTTGCCCTGTCATGGCAGTTGTGACAATCACTTTTTATGCATGTGAGTTGGGCAGGCAACCTCCACCCACACTCCAGGGATTTAAACCGATCACGTGCCCATTGTAGGGGCTCTCAGTGGTGGACAGGGGTCAGCATGGACACTATGACTGTTCTGCAGCCCCATACAGAGCAAGCTGTGATGCACTGTGTGTTCTGACACCTTTCTATCATAGCAGCATGAACTTTTTCAGCAATTTATGCTACAGTAGCTCTTCTGTGGGATCGGACCAGACGGACTAGACTTCACTCCCCACACGTATCAATGAGCTTTGGGCGTCCATGACCCTGTCGCCGGTTCACCGGTTGTCCTTCCTTGGAGCACTCTTGGTAGGTAGTAACCACTGCATAGCGGGAACAGCCCACAAGACCTGTGCTTTTGGAGATGCTCTGACCCAGTCATCTGGCATCACAATGTGCTCCTTGTCAAAGTGGCTCAGATCCTTACGCTGCTTCAACACATCAACTTCAACAACTGACTGTTCACTTGCTGCCTCATATATCCCACCGCTTGACAGGTGCCACTGGAACAAGATGATCAATGTTATTCACTTCACCTGTCAGTGGTTTTAATGTTGTGGCTGATCGTTATATTATGCATATGCCTTCTACTTCAGTGTATGACTTTGAATAAGAACAAGTCGAGAAATGGGTCTATACTTTGGAAAAATGAGTTCCTGGCTGGCAGCAAGAAGGTCCTGGGTTCGATTCCCGGCTGGGGCACTGTTGGCACTGTGCTCCGGGCGGACTATCTCCCAAATAGGAGCCTTTCTGTGCAGAGTTTGCATGTTCTCCCCGTGCTCACATGGGGTTTCCTCCACCTAACGTCAGTAAGGACCCCCACCAAAAACATGCACCCATCATGGTCCGGCCAGCGATGGACACTCGTCACCAGGTCCCCGGGCGCGTCCACGAATGCTGCCCACTGCTCCTGGCTGCCCCCCCGCAGGAAGGACAAGCCAGGATGGGTTAAATGCAGAGGCCTCATTTCACCGGCCACCATCAAAGCATGTGTGTGTGTGTGTGTGTGTGTGTGTGTGTGTGTGTTGTAGTGTTGTGTGATAATTAAAGATTCTTCTCTCTCTTCTGTGAGGATTAAGTCTATTGTCATCCGAGGACGAAAAAATAACAATAGAGTAATGTAATAATATAAATGTGTACATCACATTACTTACTCTATAGGTACAGAGTAAGAACCGGGGACGGGCCGGATTATTAAGTGTCCATTGTCCTCCTGTTGTCACTCTGTAATTACTCCGAAACAACAATTTGCAGTATGTGCTGTTGTCCCGTTCTGGCTGTATAATTAACCAGTAACAAACAGGGTCAGTGGAACCGCCTCCAGATCAACGCGGAGAAAACCAAAGAGCTGATGGTGGATTTCCGCAGGCGCAGACACTCCCCCCCGACACCGGTAAACATCCAGGGAATGGATATTGACATTGTGGAATCTTACAAGTACCCGGGTGTTCACCTGAACAATAAACTGGACCGGACAAATCACATACATGCACTTTATAAGAAGGGTCAGAGCGGACTCTATCTGCTTTGAAGACCCGGGTCCTTTGGAGTGCAGGGGGCTCTCCCGAGGACCTTCTTCAACACCGTGGTGGCATCAGCCATCTTTCATGGAGCGGGAGAAAGGAGGATGATGGCTCAGCTGTCGTCCATGATGGAGAAGGAATCCCACCCCATGGATGAGACTCTGACGGCGCTGGAGAGCTCCTTCAGCAACAGGCTGCTTCACCCAAAGTGTGGGAAGGAGCGCCACGGCACGTCCTTCCTTCCTGCGTCTGTCAGACTGTATAACCAACAGTGCAGCCAGTAACCACCCCCCCCTCCCCCCAGAAAGTCATTGCAAAATGTGGTTTGATGACGTCATTTGTTGTTGCAGGGTCTTTCACGGACAATCTTAACTTTTGTTGCTGCTTTTCATCTCCCAGTGTCTGACGTTTGCCGAAATATCAGCTGTGGCATGGGCGAAAAAAATCCAAGTGCAATTTTTTATTTAAAAAAAAAGAAAAAAAAGAAAGCGCAATCCCTGATGTGCAATGTGTCAAGATATGTGCAATACACTTAGTACTCTGGATTCCTATTTATGGTGATTTTTTTATTTTCTATATATTGTTTATAGCGTGTGCTTTGATATGCTCTCTATTTTCTGCTCCTGGAATGACGTCAATCTCCCCGTTGTGGGACTAATAAAGGTTTGTCACATCTTATCTTAAAAACAATCAATCACAGCAAACCCTGTCGAACATGACGGGGCCCACGCCCGCTGAAGTCACAGGACTTCGCTGTTTGTAGGGGAGCAATGGATCACAAAACTCACGGTTCGGATCGTGTCACGGTTTAGAGTCACGGAGCGGATCATTTTTCGGATCAGCAAAAAAAAAACTTTTCCCCCTTTATTCTGTAAAACACTTAAAGTAAAGAACTTTTGCCCATGGTCTCAAATTAAAACAACTGTCAAGATCTCCAGTGCATAAATACAATCTTACAATGTAATGTGCGTGTGCGTGTATTAAAGCATGACACCTTCCTCCGTTGACACGTGTAGTGAATGAAAACATATGGTGAGATCCGCCCCCAGTAACTGAATTCAATTACAGTATCATGTTAAATTTCTCACCTTTATAAAAACAAAAACAAAAAAAAAACAACGAAATGTCATGAAAATCGGTTCAGAATTAAGCGAGTTCCTGTCGATGTCGCAAAGTAGCAGCGACACAGCGCGACGTACCGGGAGCCAATCGCTGCGCGTCTGTTTTGTCCCTTCTCGTCGCTGCGTCGACGCGTTGAGATTCATGGAATTATTATTTTTTAAAAAGCAGTTTGGTCAATGTCACTAACTCCATGCGACATGACATTAACAACATCTTGAACAGACAATGAAAAAACGTACTGAACAAGAAAATATGAAATGTTTTATTATGTTTTATTTACAAATAACCTCTTGAATCTTGAATCATATCATAACTTAACTATAACTATCACATCTTAACCACACGAACACTACTATTATATGATATAAATACGCCATATCAATTGTACTACATAACAATTAAATAACAAAATATCAAAATAACTCTTAACTTATCGTAACTAAGGAAACCATAGCCTACAATTTTACATGCCGAGCAAACTCAAAATGTTAATTATGGTTAAAAAAATAAAATAAAAAAGAAGAAGAAAAAACAACAGCAAACAGAAAACACAAAACTATTTTTAAATTGTAAATGTAAAAAACAAACAAAAAAAACACCTATTTTCAGGAACTTCGTTTTTTAAGTTCAGCACGAGTGTACAGTATGTTAAAAAAACATCACAATACACCACCCCGAAAATTGTCCAAAAACTACGTAGTATACTATGTCGAAAAATGTCAAAATATAGTATGCTGAAAAAATTCCAAAAACGACATATGTCGAAAATATGGTACAGCGAAAAAAAATACAATAAACAACATACTATACTATGTCAAAAACGTCAAAATATAGTACGGCAAAAAAAAATCCAAAAACGACATACTATGAAGAAAAACATCAAAATATACTACGCAAAAAATATCCAAAAGCGACATAATATAGTATGTCACTTTTGGATATTTTTAGGTGTAGTATATTTTTGCTTTTTTCGACACGGTATATAATATATACCGTGTCGAAAAATGTCAAAATATAGTGTGCTGAAAAACGTCCGAAAACAACATACTATACTATAACAAAAGACGTCAAAATATACTACACCGAAAAATGTCCAAAAACGACAGACTGAACTATGTTGAAAAACATCACAATATACTATGCTGAATAACTTCCAAAAAGGACATACTATACTATGTCAGAAAACATCTAATTATACTATCCCGAAAAACGTCCAAAAGCGACATCCTATACTATGTTGAAAAACCTTCAAAAACGGCATACTATACTAAGTCAAAAAACGTCTAAATATACTACGCCAAAGAAAAAATCCAAAACCGCTCACCACTCTGTAATCACGTGCAAGTAGTTATTTCATCAACTGGTTTTATTGCGCTTTAGAATTGAACTCTAAAAATGAAAAAGGTGTTTTTATTATCTTGTTTTTCAGAATTGTGAGATTAATCTCCCGAAGTCAAATAATTATTTTACACGCCACAGTTTGTTTTTCCTGGGGCTCTAACCTTTTCCATACCAAGATGATCACTTTCAATACAAGTAAATGTTAGTCCTGTATAAAATCTTTAAAACCCAACATTAGACATTACTTGCAGGGTTTTTTTCAGCCGCTGTAAGTCGTACAAGACATCTATATCAGGAGCGTTGTCCTCGGTCCTAAAACTCCACCATTGATTTTTTTTCGGCTGCTCCAATGAGGCGTTAAAGTGCATCAGATGAGTGCGTTCACCACACGCAGAACAATGTTGTGTTTACTTTTATTCTCAAAATTTAGCCCCATCCGTCCTTTAATCAGTTGCAATCTGCAGGTTTTCCTTCTCGGGCTCCCATTCACTGGCGGTGGTGGAATGATGTCGTCAAAGCAGGATCAGTTGAAGGTTGAAGGTATCATTTGTTGAAGGTATCAGTAGGATTTGCCGCCTCTGCTGAAATTCAGCTAACTTGGCAACCGGCGAGAATTTCAACATGGACCAGACTCTGCGAATCAGCCGCGTGGCCATCAAGTCCTTCAATAGCAGTGAAGGTTCAATCATTTAGAGTTTGTTCCTGCTCTCTGCTCACTCCTAAGTTGGTTTATACGAAGATGTCTCAGAATCTGGCTGTGATTTGAACGAGTGCATCTTCACGTATGAGTAATTGTATAATCAGTGATGTCATGATGTATGAAAAAAAAAAGTCCCAATTTAGATTAAGCAATATTGGGGGAGAGTAAACAAAACATAGCATTTATAATGGGTTCACAATTCAATTGGGATATTAGTTTGGGCCATTGCTGCCTTGCACTCTGATTATTGTTGTTCTATAAGTTCTTGTTCTTATACTTATTATATAAGTAAACTTGAGTCAAATGTAAACAGGTCTGCTCGATCTTTAAAAAAAACCAACAAAAAGAAACCAACGTTCAGTCCAACATGATTCCAAACGGTCAAAGGTCAAAGAACAAATCAAAAGTATGGCAGCAATGAGCAGCCAAACTGTCAGCGCTGAAGGTAAACAGATTTTTAACATGTGAACTGAACTTAATTCGGCATCTGCCTGCTCAGAAGACTCACCTTTCTCCAAAAACAAACAAACAAACAAACAAACAAATAAATAAATAATTCCCGCCCAATAAAGAACGTTAAGGCACGTGTATTTTCGGTAAACAAGCCGGCGGGTTAAGCAAACACACAGAACAGTCGAGTTCGTCGACCGACGGCCGGATCAATGCCCCTGGGCGATGATTGACCCGCAGCGCGGAGGCAGCGTCGACGGGATCAAACTTTTTCTTTTGGGTGGGGGGGGGATTAAAGCTCGGTAAGGACGCCGGGCTCCACACAGTCACCATGATCCTCGCGGCGGCCGCTCTGCTCGCTCTGAGCCTGGTGACGGCGCGCGGACACGAGTCGGCGGTAGGTGCAGGACGTTCACGTCTTATTCAAAGCACACGGAACTCAATATCCGGAACTTCCCCCGTTTCATTTATGTGTTTGCTCTCTTTCTTTCAGCTGGACACGCTTTTCTGTGAGAAAACCCTGCCCGGTCAATATCTCAAAATCGATAGCTTTGAAAAACCAGACATGGAAAAACTCAAAAGGTTGAGCTGACTTTCTTCCTCAGACTCCTACTACGGCAACGACTTCACGGACGCCCCCGCCGGCGACGCCGGTGCAATGTCACCGCCGGACGACTGGGTGTACGACTTCCTGGAGCCCTCCAGTGAGTTGACGGGAATGGACACGCTGAGGCTCCTTGAGGCGCCGCATTTTTGCCAAATCTAGTGTAAAATCTGTTTTCACGTCCAGATGTTTGTGATCCCAACCCCTGCGTCAACGGAGGGGCCTGCTTCACCGGCTCTGACGAAAAGTTCAGCTGCTACTGTCCGAGGCCATACACGGGAAGAACGTGCCAGAGAGGTGGGGAACTCACAAATAAAAGTGTGTGTGTGTGTGTGTGTGTGTTAATCCAGCCGCTGTGTTTTACCCTTTCTTATTAAAAGCATGTTATTATATCATTTAAAGCCTTCTATTAATGTAAAGCTTGTTGTCGTTATTATTATTATTATTGTAATTATTATTATTATTATTATTATTATTATTATTATTATTATTATTATTATTATTATTATTATTATTATTATTATTATGTGTGTGTGTAAAAGCCTAACAGCACTATTACAGGCACTTGCACTTATATTTGAATAGGATCATATCAATGGGGTCTGACAACTTATGTAATAACACATTTTGTAATAGCTTGGCAAAATGAAAAAATGTTTTACCTTTATTAACGCATCATTCCAAACGCAGATATTACTGTATTATCAATGGCGAAAAAACAATTGTGTTCAACCGTTCAAAAGGCAGAAAGTCATTGCAAAATGTAGTTTGATGTCATCATTTGTTGTTGCAGGGTCTTTCACGGACCATCTTAACTTTTGTTGCCGCTTTTCATCTCCCAGTGTCTGACGTTTGCCAAAATATCAGCTGTGGCATGGGCGACTGTGTGGTCAATTTGAAAAAACCTCCGTTCTACGAGTGCAAGTGCACACCCCCGTACACAGGGTCCAACTGCAAGACATGTGAGTGCATGACCCGCAGCATTTACTTGTATTCACCTCTGTGAAAGATGTTTGATTTTTAAATACTAATACTATTATATTTTTTTATATATCAACCATGCAGGTTTTACTATTCCCAGAGACAATGCCAATCAGTGCAACCAAAGCCTTCACAGTGAATTTGGGGAAAATGATGTTCAGTCGCGAAGGTCAACAAACTACATCTGAATCGAAAAATAAACCGAGAGTCTCTGTTGTTTCTGACCTTAGTGCCCCCGTCTCCCTGTGAGCCCAACCCCTGCCAGAACCGTGGTGCCTGCATCAGGGGACAGCGTCGGTTCCACTGTGCCTGCACCAATGGATTCACCGGGAGGTTCTGCCAGACTGGTAGAGAGAGAGAGAGAGAGAGAGATCCATCCATCCTCTTACTCCAGACAGCGAAACTGATCTTTGGACGGTGCACTTGGCTCTTTCACCTCCTCCTCTTATTCTGAGATGTTTTTTTTTTTTTTTTTTTTTTGTTTGTCGTCTCCAGAGCTGAGCGACTGCTACGTCGGCTCCGGGGAGCAGTACACGGGGGCGGTGAGCCTGACGGAGGCCGGGGAAGAGTGTCTCAACTGGAACTCCTACTTCATCCTTTCCAAAGGAGGAGATCCCTTCAGCACCTTCGCGGAGACCGGCAAGCTGGGAGCCCACAACCAATGCAGGTAGGAGAGGCATGGCTTACACCACCTTCTCCCTCCCCACAGCCTCCAATGACAATCCAGAAAAACCCATTTGGCACATTTTATATTTGTGTGCACTTTATTCGGGACACCTGTACGATCCAGTGTAATTCAGTACAGCAGCTCTGCCACAAATACAAATTTCATGAAGTTCATAAAGTTCAGGTTGGCTCAGAGTTGTAAATGTGTAAATCAAATGACACTGTATGTTTATGACTGAGGTCACAGTTAAACGTGGTGTTGTACCGAACTACATTACATTCAACAAAAGAGGTCTTTCTATTTTTTTCGTCCTGTATTGACATACTGTACATGAGGGGGACAGAATATTAGTAACACCTCTGAATAAAATGCAGCTCAGTACAACACCACCACCTTTGACCTCCACGCTTAAACATTAAATGAACACCTCCTGTATGACAGCGTACAAAAAACAACCCTGAACATTAGAGCCAAAATAAAGCAAAATTTATGGCCGAACTGGTGTATTGGATTCCATTGTATTGTCCGGGTGTACCTAATAAAGTGCACACTGAGGTATCTATATCCATCTATAGCTGCCTTTTTTTGGTTTGAGGGTTGAGTCTGGAAATGACTGGCTTTGGTTTTGTTGCTTGATGTCGCTAAGTCACTTGGGGTCATTTAAGTCAGAAATAGGCTTAAATTAAAATAGGTCTGGGGTTTAAGTGGTTGAAGCAATCTGGCGTTGTTCATTGGAGGTTGGTATGTTAAAATGGCAGGACAATACTCGCCGTGGCACTGAATGTTCATGAATGTTCAAATGACTTTGAACTTGAAGGAACCCAGACGGAGATGACAAACCGTGGTGCTTTGTGAAAAGGAAAGGCAAACTGCAGTGGAGCTACTGCAGAGTCCAACAGTGCTCTGAAGGTGCTTCTCTCACACACACACACACACACACACACACACACACACACACACACACACACACACACACACACACACACACACACACACACACACACACACACACACACACACACACACACACGTTCCGAAGGCAAAACTCCGCCCCGGGATTTAGAGTTGACCATGTGGATTTGGAAACCAAAGGTCCGATTGATGAATGGAACCTGAACCGTCTCCCCTCCCTCCAGCCCAGTCGACCACAGTCACACCCGCCAGGCCGGCGCCGGTCCAGCCCACGCCCGACAGCGCTCCTGCCCAGTTCTCCCAGTGCGGTAAGCCTGGGCGGTCAGCACGGATCTACGGGGGCACTAAGTCGCTCCCCGGAGCCCACCCCTGGCAGGTGTCCGTGCAGAGCAAAGCCAGAGGCTCCGCCAATGCCTTCGGACACATCTGTGGAGGAATCCTCATCGACTCCTGCTGGGTGCTCACCGCCGGCCACTGCATGTGAGTTAAAGTAGCGGTAAAAGTAATACTTGGATTCTCAGGCAAAGTTGGCTGCTGACTGATGCAATGTTTTTAAGGAATGCTGTAATTTTGGGGGGAATTGACTTTTTGTCTGTCTTACTCAGATTCAGACAAAAAGGTCAACACCAGTGTCACCCCCCGTGTCCAGTACTGAGATAGACGGGCTGCGTGCTGTGTTGGCTCAATGCATGGCCGAGATAAAGAATTCCTTGACTGTCCTGTGTGTCCTTCAAAATAAGAGACAGCGTGGATCCTATTTTTAAGGGCACGCATGACAGGATGGTAAAATACAGTAGCCTTGGGCAAACTGTCTCCATTGCACACGGTGCTGTGAATAGCCCCCAACCACAAGTGGCCCTGCAGGGCGGGCTCTGCGCCCCGATCGCTCCCTCTCTGGCGGTACAGACTGTGCCCACGGTGCCATCGCTACTGCAGGCGAACCATCGCTGGCGCGTCATGGACACAGTTGGTACCACCAGAGAGGGAGCGATCGGGGGCTATTCAGAAAACATTGGGGGCTAAAGCCCCCAATACCCACCCCAAACGGCGCCACTTAAATACAGTAAACTTTTCCAAATGCACATAAAAAGTTGTGACAATTTGGCAGATTGCAACCGTTCCCAAGGTGTGATTGGCCACTAAAGTTCTACAGGTGGGGCTTAGCAAAAGGTATGACTGAATTCGAACCTACAGGGGGCGCAGTCTCCCCGAGCTCAGGTTCAAAGACTCTTGCACCGTCTTCACAGTCTTGCGAACCAAGACCTGCAGGTGGTGCTGGGAGGCCTGGACATTGAAAAGCACGAGATCTTTGACCAGACCATCCCAGTGGAACAGGCCATCGTTCATGAGAAATACAGGATGACCCAGGCTGCGGCTTACAACGATATAGGTTTGCCTCTGATATTTAACGACCAGAAGAGATAAAGACACATTCGGGTTGGGTTGCACCAACTTTGATTGAATCTAAACACGGTTTAAATCAAGGTCCGGAACCTTTTTGTTTAAATTTTTTTTTTACCTTTTTATTTTACTTTCTAAATCGGTGCAATCCACCCTTAATATAATAAAAAAATTAAATCACATTTTTTATTTTTATTTTTTATCAGTTTATGTGTTGATACGGTGTCTGATCCTCTCGTTGCCCTGGCAGCACTGCTGAAGCTCAGGGTGATGCACCGTGACGGGGGTGAATCCTACTGTGCTAAGGAAACCCGCTTCGTGAAGACTGCGTGTCTGCCTGACCAGCGCTTCCCCGACGGAAAGCAGTGTCTGATCTCTGGGTGGGGCGCGACAGAAACCCGTAAGCAAACACAGTGGAACCTCTTTTTTAGCCTGACCACATGTTTAGATCATTATTATGTTGCCTTGTGACAAATTGATTTTTATCCTTATTTTGGAGCCAGTGCGGCTACATTAATGCATTAAAATTCACATTTAAGACAAATAAGCAACATATTGAGGCCAAATAAGAATCTTTCCGACTCTTCTTGGAAAACTGACATGTATTCCACCTTGCATTTTAGGAAACTGTGTTAATTTGTTCATTGCATAAGCAACTTTTATTATATCATAGAGCCTGGAGGGACGCGATGATACATTTTAAAGATTTCTTATATCAAAAAAATACATAATGTACAAGTCCTAGAAATGTCCCGTGAAGCCTCGTCCAAAAGTTGAGAATGTGTGTTTAGTACCTGGTGTCACAACTGTATTACTACTTTCCATCAGATATTCTATAAAGTGAATATATTTAATTGTACTTTGATTCTTTTGAAGTCTCCATTCATCTTTAACCTAGTGAATGAGAGAATGTTCATTTATATAAACACCGACTTGGCACCGATTGCACACCTCGCCATCCTGGAGCCCCTCCTCCAACGACCCCGCCAGCCGCTCGCTGTGACTCCGTGTGACTCCGCCCTCCGTGTCCCCTGCCTCAGGTCACTACAGCAGCCAGCTGCTCAACGCTCGTGTTCTGCTGATTTCTGACCATCGCTGCAAGGCCCCGCACGTGTACGGCTCCGTCCTGGACGACAGCATGTTCTGCGCCGGGACGCTGCAGGGAGGCGTCGACTCCTGCCAGGTACCGGTGGACGTGGACAGCGTCGTGACTTATTTTATAGATGGACGGAAGTGTAGGATCAGCTGTCGACGTGGGGGAGATTTAGTCTCTGGGTCGATCTGAGCAGATTTAGGTTATTACATACCTCTTAAACGTTAGTGAGGGAGATAACATTGAAACTAGGCTCCAAACAGTCGTTACTGTAAATTATCTTAATGGTTCTAACTTGTAAATGAAATGATGTTAAAATTCAACTACCAGGAGATTTTGCTGGCGATCTCCTGAACGCTCCCAAGCGACTTAGAATAACTGTACTTCATCATTTCCTCGGAACTAGTAACATTGGTTCAGTTTTTCGAGTATAAAGAGGATGCCTTGCATGAGGAGGGATGCTTCGCACCCGCCCCCCGGGATGCTAAAATTATGCGTCATTTCACGTGATCAAAAACAACTTTCAAATGATTCATTCCTGATGATTTTATAGTTAAAATAAATCCTGTAGAACACCTGTGATGATTCTAATGACGGCTTCTGGTGTTTTATTTCCCGCAGGGAGACTCTGGAGGTCCTCTGGTGTGCAAACACGATGGAACACACTACGTCAGCGGTGTGGTGAGCTGGGGCTACGGCTGCGCGCTCCAAAACAAACCCGGCGTCTACGCCAACGTCTTGGGATTCGTCGACTGGATCAAGAGCAAGATGAACTGACCACACCCCGGCATCTGTGGAGGCGAGAACACTGGAACATTTGCTTAATTCCCTCGGGGGAACCTTCACGAAATGAGGAATCACGTCAAGTTTTCTCAGATAAAATGTTTATTTGTAACGTTTACTCCCAGTCCAACTTTGAGTTAAGAGGCGTCAGCTGAACCTGTAGATTACAGAGTCCAGCTCAAGTTCCCTGTGTCAGCGTTCTCAATGTCATGTGCCAATCATGAGGAAGGGGAGGGATTTGTTTATAAAGATATCAAACTTTAAAAAAAAGTCCTCCATTTTTGTCTCCTGGCTTCAGAACCATCGCTCATCGAGCTCTCTCTCTCTCTATTCCCCCAAACTCTTCAACCACCAAACTTAGCGACTAACTTCTCCTTCAAACCTGACCAATCCTTTTCACGTACGAGATGCCTTCAAAAAACAACCTGTAAATATATAAACATTTGGCTTCAGTTTCCTGCCTCACAAACCAAATAATGCAGTCATTTCAGAAATGTAGAATTACTTGCAAAGGAAACATTTTCCGCTCCGACTTGATTCCAAAAGCAAACTAGACTCAGGAATCAAAGAAAGGGTTTAATTTAAATGATTTAGTTATAGATTCCCTCGACCTAATCCAAATCAGAGACAAAAGTCTAATGTCAGCGCGGCAGCATCTTGGGATTCTTGCCGCCGTGGCTGACCAAACAGAGTGCTGGAAATCAAGCACCCGGGTAAGTGACCGTTGGTAAAACTATGAATGAACAACTTGAATTGACATCTTTCTTGAGCTGATCTTCCTGTGGAATCGTCCGTTCCCGACGCGTTCACGCCTCCTCTATCGCTGGAGGTTTACTCGAAGAAGAGCGCACCATGTTTCCCAGAGTGGCGGAGGAGGAGGAGGTGGAGGTGATGGTGGACTGCTTGGAGGAGGCGGAGGCGGCTTTCCTCTCCATGGACTTGAACGAGGTGGTGCTGGTGTTGGTGCTGGACTTCTTCTGCACCGTCTGCATGGTCTTCTTCCTCTTGACGTGGAGGATCTCCATGGCGTCCATGTTCACCCCGTGCTGGATCTCCTCGCTGTTCTCCACCTGCTCCAAAGACTGAAGCTGCTGCTGCTCCATCTGCTGCTGCTCCATCTGCTGCTGCCGCTGAAGCTGACGGGGCAGAAGTAAGACTTCAACATTTTTAAACAAGCCAAGAATATTAATGTTACAACCTTTTTTTTTTTTATATATATTTTTTTTAAAGTTTATTCGTTTCTCCATCAGTTGATCAATGAAATTGACGGGGGAGGGGGAACCTCCTGCACCAAATCTGTGTTTGGTGCAGGAGCTCACTGCATATTTCAGGTAAAACCCACATGACGCCACAACAATCTGACTTTACAAATTCGGGGAGTTATTTTAATATTTCAATTCACTGTTTGACGACACTTTTGTCATTGCTGTGCAGGTGTTACACCTAAATGGGTGACCTGCTGAATGACTCTTGCAGGTGTGCAACAAACACACCCTTCTCAGACATTACCGAAATTTCTCTCATTCGTATGAAATCATTGTGTTGCAGACAAGGATTTGGCAAAATATATCAAAGCATGGCCCGGTACCGTCATCTTTAGGACGTGTAGTGAAGACATGTAGCTTTAGAGAACTGGGCAGGTCACACATTTGCGTGTAAATAACGACGCTGGTAAAGTCAGACTGCTGTGGTAGCGTTATCTTCGTCTGGAATGTGGAGTGAGTTTTTGCTCTGAACGCAAATTGTGGATTTGTCCGGAAGCTGACTACGTACATCATAAGTGGTGAGTAAAAACATTTAACATCTCCTCCTCCTCCTCCTCCTCCTCCTCCTCCTCCTCCTCCCTCCTCCTCCTCCGTGCATCAGACATTACAGTTCCACTGCACAACATGGGAGGGGTCGATCAGGAACAGAGGCCTTAAATGTTAGTGGGACCCAACAGTCTCTCACCATCATGATCTGCTGGTACTGTGCGATGGCCTCGTCGGTGCTCACTCCCTCCGCCAGGCCCAGCTCTGCCGCCCGGCGAGCCAGCTCAGCCTTGTGGGAGCCGGGAGGGGTCCAGCCCAGTCCTCGCATCCAGTTCATGTCCGACTTGTAGTTCACCTGCAGCAGCAACGGTTACAGCCGCCGTCAGTTAGTATGGTATTTGGGTTTTATTTGGATAATTCTATTTTTATGGGACCTTATACTTTGTTTCATTACATTTCAAAACAAGTACATTTATCGGTTACAAACAAGTACTTTGTATACCAAAATGCATTTTCTGTTATAGGAAATGGCCGAATACACATTTTTAAGGTTATCATCCCGAGGGACTCACGTCGCTCTGCAGCTTGTAGGCCTGCTTGGCGTGCTGCAGGTTGAGCTGCTGGGGGTCGCAGGTGTAGTGGTGCAGCTTGCTGCGGTACGCCACGTCGCTGGCCTGCGCCTGGCTCTGCTTGGCCTGCAGGAACTCGGGCTGGTCAGCGTGGATCTTGTAGCGGCCGCGCTCCTCCTTGGACTTGCGCTTGTACTCCAGGTTGCTCTGCAGCTTGCTGGCCGCCAGCGAGTGCACCATCTTGGGGTCGTCCTCCACGCTCAGCAGCCCCACCTGCTGGCCCTTCTCCTTCAGGTGGGACTCCCGGTAGCGCAGCTGAGGAGCGGTGGGGCGTGGTTAGTCATCCGGCGTTCTTAAGTATGTGAGTAACAAGATCCATGTCTTCTTGGACATAGAACATTGTCAAATAGCTGCTCCTTTCTCTATATAAATCTTTTGCCCTCACAATGCATTGTGGGATAGACTCACCAGCGTTCACCGATGGCGGTGTTTCACCAAATTGGGTCATTCAAATTCTTTCAACCTATACAATTTTTTAGGTTTTCTGAGCTTGACATTGAGAAATGAAGATGTACATTTTAAGTTGAACCAATGATGCAACTAATACCAAAAAAATATACTTCCAATATCTGCAGTGAAAGGATATGGATTAACGTTGAATCACTAGATAGTATTTGATTTAACGAATCTCTAGTTTGTATTTCATCACATTTTAAACAAATCCAGAGTCCAACTTTGTATAATCGTGCCTCAAACACACTCCCACGGCTTGTGAGCCCAGGTTGAGTTGAAATGTTGACTCACGTCACTGGCAATCTCCCTGGAGGCCTTGGCCGTCTGGAAGGGAATGGCGTCCAGCCGCAGGTCGTAGCCGGCGGACCGCACCTCGTTCCCTGACGCCTTGTAAACGTTCTGCAGGGGGAGACAAGACCACGGTTAACACTGCGACGCTGCTGGAGTCATTCCTCTGGTACGACAAGGTGTCTCACGTCGCTGATCTGCCGGGCGTTGGTCTTGGCTCTGATGAAGTCCGGGTCGTCGGCGTGCAGCGTGTACTTATGCATGTCGTCGTTTTTTCCAGATTTGTAGTGGCGCTGCACGGCGGGAGACAGATGCTGGTGTTAGCACCACCCTCCGCAGGGGGTGTGACTTGCCGTAGACAAAAGGTAGGTAAAATCCATCTCAACACCAAAGAATGCCTTCTTCAAGATAAATTAAACAATATTATTACATTATTAGTAATGAAATGACTGCAAGCTTTAAGTCTGGATCTTGAAGAAAATAATGTGAAAAGTAGTTAACCGTTTACGCAGAAACAAATAGGGATTAAAGAAAAATACCGAAATTATATAAGTGAATGAATCAAAGTAATAAACTACTCTTGCATCAGTTTAGGGAAATTTGGTTTGGTCGCCGAAATCAATGTTTTACCAACGATGTACTATTGAACTAAAAACAGTTTATGATGACGACTCCTATCCCATATTCTTCGTTTGTTGGGAGCTGTGAAGAGGCTTATGAGATGTTGTTCTGAAGCTGTGTGTTCATGTTCTGGGCGTGTCGTTGACCTCGCTGCACTGCTGGTAGCTGTTCTTGGCGTGGACGATGTCGGGAGAGTCGGCCACGGAGGTGAACTTCAAGCTGTCCGGCAGCTGCCGATACTTCTTCTGCAGGGATTGCGGAGAGAAAAAAAAAATCAAAACAAAAAAAAACACACAATGTGAGTTTGACCCAACGGTACAGACACAGCTGGGAAACTGAGGTTTTTGGACAGTTATCTTTTGTACAGTAATACCGTATTCACACCAAAGTGAGTGAGTTGAAACCCCGGTCAACCCGCTAAAAATAGGCAATTGACACCTTTCCCGTTGCCAGGAGAAATTATGTTTTTTCTGGTGCGTCACGAACACGTGATGAAAAACGGCGTGTCATGATGCCAGTGTGATTGGGAACAAAACAGTAGACATCAACTTTAACAAAACTGCAAATAAATAAACAAATAAACAAAAGTATTTTGAGCCGTTCCAAAGAATCGGATCGCTCATGAACACTACAGCAGAAGCAGCATGGAGTATGCTGTAGGAGCGTGGGGGTTCTACGGTGTGATCCCCGATGCGGGAAAAAAGTAAATCTTGGATCCTAAATGGGATATGATATGGGGAATGATACAGAGATATTCGCCAACATTCCGAATTTCATTGCGCAGGTTAAGGGGCCAAAATTATTGGGTCAACCCCAGGACTGAGACCCGGGTTTTTGGTGCAATGGGAAACTTTCAACTTCTATTAGCATCACAAGGGATAAAATGGCTACTGTGGGAATTGTGTGGTTTGAGCAGCCACACCTGTCCTGGGTCTAGGTAATCGGGGGGCCAGGACCAGAGTGGCACTATCATGACCTGTGTCCATCTGCTCAAGGGCTTGTTCTCCACAATAAACTTGTGTGTTTTCGCCGTCTTCGGTGTCTGTGCCGCAGGGCCCTCCCACAGGCCTCCAAGTGGCATGTTCAGGGACCTCCGGCACAGAGACACTGACAAAGCAGTAGAAAATACACAAGTCCCATTAATCTTTATCACATTTTATTCAAAATGTTATATTATTATTATTATGTTATGTATCAACAAGCTAAGCAAATCATGTATATATATTTTTTGGTTGAGATATTGACTCAAATTGTGGATTTCCTCAGGGAGGGGGGGGGGGCAGCGCATTACAACGCACCTCACTGAGCAGCTCTCCAGCTCTCCTTGCAGCCTCCAGCTGTGGAGCTCCCACTGCATCCCAGGACGCTCCCTTCATCTGGCTCAGGTCCGACTTGTATGCTTTCTGGAGGGAGATGGGACGTCCGTCAGACCCTTCATCCCAAACCTGCTTTCTCTCCTCCCCTCTTCTCCCCTACCCACCTCACTCTGCAGCTCGTAGGCCTTCCGGGCCCACTGAACCTTCATGTCGTCGGGCAGCACGGTGTACTGGTGCAGCCTGGTCTTGTAGTCCTGGTCGCTGGCCAGGGCCTGGGCCTGGCGGGCCGTCACCAGGTGCATCATGTCGGGGGTGAGGTGGTAGCGGCCGCTGGAGCTCTGCGCCTCCCTGCGGTACTCCTGGTCGCTGGCCAGACGGCCGGCCTGCAGGCAGTGCACCAGGTGCGGGTCGTCCAGGAGGCTCTGCGCCCCGATGTGCTTCCCCTTTTCCAGCACGTGGTTGTGCTTGTATTGGTACTGAGGAGACAGAGGTTCATGTACTTCTTTACACTTTTGGGAGACCACTGCACGAGGACTGGATCTATCAAACTGCTGTTTTAGGATTGCTTGATCAATCCTTGAAAATGTCTGAAAGCTGCTGTGTTATGTGGATGTTTGTGATCAGTGACGCAGGACATCTTCCTCTTAAAGGGTTCAATCTCAGTGAGGGCGCGGTGTCTCTTACGTCGCTGGCGATGCCCGTGGAGCTCTTAGCGGCCTGGAACGGGATGTCCTGCATGGTCAGCTTGTAGCCCTGAGCCCTCAGGGTGTGCCAGGAGTCCTTGTACCGGACCTGAAACGTGATATCATACGTTCAGTCTCACTTGATGGATCATCTGGACTCAAAGGACTGTTACTAAAAGCCAGGTGTACACGCACCTCGCTGATGTTGGCTGCGTTGATCTTGGCTTGTGTGATCTCTGGCCTCTCTGCTGTGATGGTGTAGTTGTGTCGGTCGTTCGCTCCTTTCTCCTTGTACAACCGCTGAGTGAGGCAGGAAAACAACAGAACTTCCATTATTTTAACTCCAAATCCAGTGGAATGAACATCATTTATAATAAGGACTATGTATAGTGGCTTTTTTTTTGTTTTTTTTAATCAGTCTTAAATAGTTATTGGATGTATAGAGACATTATGTGGAGCGACACTATTTTGGGATTCAGGTTAGAAGGAGGGAAGTCCAGCGCATCACCTCGTTGGTGAGCTGTCCGCTGAGTTTGGCATGGACGATGTCGGGGGAGTCGGCCACAGAGGTGTGTCTGAAGCTGTATGGCTGCTGGCGGTACTTTTTCTGTCGCACAAACAAAAGCTCAAAGTTATTCTTCACGGGATGTTTTTATTATTGTTTTAAATGGGGACCAGTCAGGTCATTTACAATTCACTTACTTAAGTCATTTAACGGCTGGTTTGATTACAGAACAGCCACCACAAGAAGGGAAAGTTTATATTATTATATGAAACCACTTTTATAACCACAGAACTGAGTATTAAAGCATTCTATTATATACTATATGATATAATGTCCAATTTATATAATTGCTAGTTCAGTCATCCACCATAACCTCTAAACACTATGTGGGAGGAAGACCTTGTCCAAGGTGGCAACCCCAACGAGGGACGCGCACTTTGAGCAGGACTGACAAATAAGCCATGTAACCCCGGTCGGTTGAAATAATCAAAACAATGCAAAAATTATCATCTCATTCTAGTTATTAACCTCCTTATTCTGTTGTCGTCAGAGTCACTTTTGTGTCTAAAACCTCAGACATTTACAGATTAGACACTGTGATAAGTTTTTAAAACGCGGCCTTACGTCACTGATGAGATCTGTGGCCTTCTTGGATCCCTCGATCTGCAGCGCCCCCGTAGCGATCCACGCTGCGCCGCGCAGGTAGTTCAGGTCAGAGCGGTATATTTTCTGGGAATATTAATGAGGTATTAAAGAGTGATTTCACACTTTTTTACATTTCCATTAGCAGACGCTTTTATCCAAAGCGACGTACAATTGTTCAAACACCGACGGACGCAGCCATCAGGAGCAATTAGGGGTTAAGTGTCTTGCGCAAGGACACTACAGCATGCAAGCAGATCGAACCAGCAACCTTTAGATCACTAGACCACCAGCTCTACCGCCTGAGCTACCATCCCCGCACACTTGAGAATCAGTGCACCACTTCCCCTTCAAAACACCAAAGCAAACACCATCATTTGAGAAATGGGCACATGACGGTTTTAAGTAGCAAATGTAATATTTCAGCATTCTCCCTGCACACTTTGTGCTGATTTCAACACATTTCAAAGTCAACATTGATACAACAACAAGGGTTGGTACTTTTCATTAGTGAGATGTTTTTAGTTTTCAGTACCCCTTACGGCCATAAATATCAGTAATTCAAACTTCAAAGTCATCCAGAGGAATGAGTGACCATTTACCTCTATATTATAATATTCAATTCTGACAGCAAGGCCATAGATGTGAATTCAGAGATGTGCACAGTTTTATCCTGGCATTAGAAATATCTACGTCATAAAAGCGATTCTGAAAAATGTTCTTGAACATTACGATTTGGAAAAAAACCCAAAAACAACAAAAACCCCAGAGGGAATATCACAGGTTTTCAATGATCGTGGTTTTTCTGCCAAGGAGTTTTCAAGAATTTCAAGCACTTGAAGCACCTCTCCTGGTTAACGATCAAATGGAGCTGATCAGAAGGGAAGTTTTGTTTTTTACTTCATCCATCAGAACACAGGCATCAGACCGTACCTCGCTCTGCAGGGCGTAGGCCCTCTTGGCCTCCTGCACCTTCATGTCGTCGGGCAGGGAGGTGTACTTGTGCAGCGTCAGCCGGTAGTCCTGCTCGCTCACCAGGGACTGGGCCTTCCGGGCGTGGGCCACCTCCAGCATGTCCATGGGGAGGTGGAACTGGGAGAGCCCCTGAGTGCCCTGATGCCGGTACGAGATCTGCCAGAGGACAGAAGGACATTTATTTTTGAATTTTAATACAAAGGAGACGACCGGAACAAGAACAGGGATTGTAGTTCATCTGTTTTAATTTATGATTTAAAAATGTTCATGATAAATTGTATAAAAGCTGTTCAGAAGTTGGATATTTGTTCATTTCCATGTCCAACCCCCTTGCCTTAATAACAAAACATGAACGATGTTTGTTCCATTTGTAGTTTTGCCCAGATAAACGTCTTTTTTTGTTTGCATTTTAATTCAAACTCTGAATGTGATTGGACGTTCACTCACGTCGCTCTGCAGTTTGTTGGCGTGGACCGAGTGAGAGATGTTCAGGTCGTCCTGCAAACCCTTCAGCCCGATCATCTTACCCTTGCTCTTCTCAAACTCCTCCTTGTACTTTTGCTGCAAAGAGGAAAAAAACAACTTCGGCATCAAGGTCTTTGTCCTTTTTTAAACCCGACAAGTGAGAGGACATAGCAGGACTGGGGCCATGGAGATATGTCCAAAGTCACTGGCAGTCCTTGAGCTTAAAGTCAAGGTTTGGCTTTATTAATTGTTCCAACACAGCCCTCTTTGTTCAAATCTTTCAAAAACGAACTTAATCAATAACATTAATAATAATGAACTGTTTACAACTTGTTGGCGTTCTGTAAAACTAGAACGAGGACTCATGAAAGCAGCTTAAATCTGCTGGAAATATGAAAAAATGTCTCATTTACCTTCCAGTGGAGTTGAATAAAACATTTCATTCATTGTACTTGAGAAGGAAAACTGTACATGTGCTCTATACATGTTGTACTTCACTGATTGAGGTCATTGACCCAACCTTAAAGTAATGCTTCACAAAGTATTTTTTGAGGTTTTCTCAACTTAAAACTCACATCTTGATTTCAGCATCTCAGGTTGAGAAAACAGCAGGTTTTTACAAATGGAAAACATTTGTTGTTGTAGTACAGTCTCATTTCCCTCTAGGCCACATATGATGTGTGTACAGTACATGGGCTGAATAAAACATTCAAACATTTGTTAAAAAATAAAAAAAAATCATTGTATTGAAGTCATTGGACCAACTTAAAAAAACATCCTATTCTATCCATTTATTTGAATGTTTTCTCAATTTACAATTCACACCTTAATTTCAGAATCTTAAACTGAGAAAAGCCGCCAAAAAGTCAGGTTCCTACAAATTGAAGCATTTTTTGTTAAGTTGAAATGATGACTGATGTGTGTGGACTCACATCACTGAGGATATGGGTGGAGGCTTTGGCCGACTGGAAGGGGATGGCGTCCAGACGCAGCTTGTAGCCTCCGTCACGGATCTTGGTCCAGGATTCCTTGTAGCGGCTCTGGAAACACACACAGACCATGTTACAGCATCACAACACAGGCAACACAAATGTGGCAATAAAGAAAATACAGAAGAGTGGATGAGTGGATAAGTGGATGGATAGAGGGATAGACAGGCAGACAGACAGGTCCTCCCACCTCACTGATGTTCATGGCGTTCATCTTGGCCTGCAGGTGTTCAGGCAGCTCTCCACTCAGGGTGTAGTTGTGCTTCATGCTTTCTCCTTTCTCCCGGTACAACCTCTGGGAGGAGCAAACACCACCTCACTTTACTACACCAGGTACACTTTTTATATATATATATATATATATATATATATATATATATATATATATATATATATATACACACACACACACACACACACACGCACACAGCAAATTCCTCATACACACACACAAGGAATTTGCCATGGTTTCTACAGACGATTACAATCTACAAAAAAGCTATAGAATAGAATAAAAACTGAAGTTAAAACAAAAATTATAATATAAAATTATAATAATTATATACAGGGCCTATATAATCTATACAAATAGCCAGAACATACACAGAGTATACAAATGTGATGTATGCACAGGATAAGTTATTGGTATAAGTATATAAAGTAATATATACAGTATAAGTATATACAGTACTATGAACACAGTACTGCAGGGTTTTAGAGTCTATCTAGAATCAGAAGGGTTTCACATTCACACGTACTGGACTTTTGTCAGGTCATATTTGGATGACACCCGAAGCTCATAAGTGAATATCAGCAGGAATTTAATAAAAACAAAAAGAATGAATGCACTGACGTCGAGGGCCAGCTTGTTGCTGAGTTTGGCCTGAACCATCTCCGGAGTGTCGTCTACGCTGGTGAACTTGAGAGCGCTCACATGCTGACGGTAGCTTTTCTGAAACACAGGGAGAAAGACAGTACAGTAGGGTGCAGCACATCACCGCAAGGACGCCGCTGCACCTGTTCCAAGGGAAGGGTGGGGTTAAAGACAGGACGGCTTTTAGTATTAGTCATTTGTTTTTTGTTTTTTTAGTTTTATTTGACATTTTAGAGGCTGCGTACCACCAGGTCAAATACTTTGGTAACTTTACCTACTGAGGTGGTAGAACTGACTGATGAACCTTGTTAGCTTGAGGAGAGATTGCGTGAGTGTCTGTTCTATTTCGGGACCCTCTGCCTTAGCCCGGCTCTAAAACAGCGGTGACCCCGTGGTGACCCCTGTGGTGGTGACCCACAGAGTAAGCGGTCGTTTCAGATTCAGAAGCCGGATCAGATCCTGATTCATCTCTCAGGACTTTCCATCAAACAAACCTCAGCATTTTGGGGGCTAGCTCAGGTCCAGCTGCTGTCCTCCCCCAGCTGCAGTTCCTATAATCAGTCCGGTTCTTTTCCATCTCTTAATAACCATCTGCATTCCTAACCAGATTTCTCGAGGGCGCCCTAAATTAACTCTGAGCCAAGCAGCAAAGCCACATCTGCACAGACGGATTCCAGACACACACGTGACACAATCACCCACGGGTCCATACCTAATCATTTATTATGTCATAACATTATCTGATTTACAATAGAATTGATCTGATTTCATAATAAAGTCCACTTGATGTCACTGCCAACCTGGGGGGGCCGGGTCACGGGGGGGGGGAGGACGACACAAGGTCCATTTGGATGATTTGAGGCACATGTCTCGTAATTGTCAGACCTATTAGGAGTCGGGTTTCAGTGCAAATATAAACGGTCACAAAATCCAAAACTATCTTAAACACTGTATACATACAGTATACAGCAATAACTTATTATAATCTATACCCTATATACCCATACCAAGAAATGATCCTGTGCATAGAATCGCATTTGTAGATTCTAGTTGTTTTTCCTTTATGTTTTGTATTTTTCTTCTATTTGTGTATATTTGGCAAATATATATACTGTGTATATATCTATATATATTTTTTTTTTTTTTTTAAATCTTTTTATTCTATTTTTTTCCCCCAGACTTAAGCTTTTAGTTTTTAATGCTAATCTTCTGTAGAATCGTACCAATCCTCACCACGTCACCTCAATCACATGGGGCTTCCTCCACCTACCGTCAGTAAGGACCCCCACCAAAAACATGCACACATCATCGTCTGACCAGCGATGGACACTCGTCACCAGGTCCCCGGGCGCGTCCACGAATGCTGCCCACTGCTCCTGGCTGCCCCCCCCGGAGGAAGGACAAGCCAGGATGGGTCAAATGCAGAGGCCTCATTTCACCGGCCACCATCCAAAGCGTGTGCGTGTGTGTGTGTGTGCGTGCATTTGTTGTAGTGTGGTGTGTTGCGTGACAATTAAAGATTCTTCTTCACGACCAACTCCTCCCCATTCATGTAAATGCACCAGGCGGAATAAACTCATTCAGATCAACGCTAATGAATACATATACACAAAAAACACATCTTTTAAATAGGGGGGCCTCGTCTCCGCCCTAAATCAAACAGGGAGGGGTCCCGTGCACTAAGTCAAGTCCCAATTCCCTGGAATTTTGAAAATCGACATGCGTGACCCCGTCTTTTTTTCCCTCTGTAGAACCTGCACACGTCATGCAGCAATGCATTGTGGGTCACGGACCTCGCTGGCCAGGTCTCGGGCCTTTTTGGCCTGTTGGACGTCCAGAGAACCGGACGCCTCCCAGCCCACGCCCTTCATCCAGTTCAGATCCGACCGGTACTGGTTCTGAGAGACAGAAGAACGGACAGTTCCACGTCCACATCCAGAGCCACGACAATAAAAACTCTTTAATAGCAACTGTGCTCAGAGACTAAAAGTTGAATAAAGGTGAACGGTTAACCTTTCTTTTGGCTGCTGGGTGTTTTTTTTATTTTGGACTTTCACGGAACAACAAAACAAACATAAAGGAAGAATCACTTCATTGACCAATTCTCATTTTGAACCTGGTGTCAGCTCATTGCCATTGATTAACATGGTTATATTTATTGCTTTAAGCAGCTCCTGAAAACCCATTTCTATCAGATGGTCTTTTTATCAAGCCTTACCTTTTCACTGCCTTTGCCCTCTTTGTGTATTCCTTTTTATTTGTTTTACATCTTACTATGTCTTTTGAAAAAAAACATTTTTATATTTTTATTTTATTGAAGAAATATTTAAACCAGAGAGAGTGGGCATAAATAAAATAAGAATAATTGTATTCATGCCCATTCTCTCTGGTTGTAATATTTCTTCAGTTGTGCTTCTTTTATGCTGCCTACAGCGTACTTCTAAAGCACTTTGGAACTCTGTGTTTTAAAAAGTGCTATACAAATAAAAATGTACTGACTTTATTTAAATCTAAATATATTGTGATTGCCACTATATTGTGAGCCTCCGCTATGGAAAAGGGGATTTAATTATTATCTTTTTAAGGCTTCATTGTTTGCCCCATTGGACAGCATTGGAGCACAGGAGGAAGCTGCAGCAGAGTGGTAAGTTTTTCAACAGTAAAGTGCTGATTTTTAATAGATATAGCCATGATAATAAAGGCTTTTTACAATCACACACCCTCTACTCCCCTCTTCGCAGAACCAGAGGTCCTGGAACACTTGTCAACTTCTCATTCGGACTGAGCTGTATTTCCCTATGACTTTATTTAAGGTGGGAGACCTACGTCGCTCTGCAGGCTGTAGGCCTTCTTGGCCCAGGCCACGTTCATGTCACTCGGCAGCGTGGTGTACTCGTGCAGGACGGTCCTGTAGTTGGTCTCGGTTGCCAGGTCCTGGGCCTTCTTGGCGTGGCTGATGTTCATCATGTCCAAGGAAGCGCTGGAGACCAGACACACACAAAAATCATAATATGTTGGAATCATATAATACGTTGGAAACATATTCAAGTAGATTATTGTTGGTTATAGATCATTTATCTATTCAACTTTTAATATTCAACCTATTTTCCTAATTCCAGTAAAAAGTGCATAAATAAATTGCTTTACTATTTTACTATTTGTGATTCATAAAAGTTGGCATATTTTTTCAGATACTGTTTTTATTGTAAGTCCTAAAGGTGGAAGACGTATCACTTCAATAACTCCGGTTTGGAGAGCCTGAAAGGTGTATTTCCCTGATTTCACAGGAGCTACGCTAGCTCATCTCATCCACAACCTTGCAACGAGCTGACACAGTCAGCACGCAGAACTTGAGTCTTCCCCCTTCATAAAATCTAAATTGAAAAAACTGCCAGTGACAATCGGAAGTGCAGACGAAATTAAAGTACGAGTCGGGCTGTGGTTTGCGTCACCTTTTAAGGCTTCACTTCTCCCCCTGGGATTAATAAAGGGTTACCGTTACCCATCCTAGCTTACCTGTAGTTGGCCTTGCTGTCCTCGTAGTCCTTCTTGTAGCGGCGCTCGCTCTGCAGCCTGGTGGCCAGAGCGGAGTGCGCCATCTGAGAGTCATCAGAGACTGACTTGATGGAGATCACTTTGCCTTTTGTTCTCTCATACTGCTCCTTGTATTTCACCTGGGGGGGGGGCGGGGGCAGTCAAGACAAAGTCATAAAGTTATGAGTGATGTCAGGAAATATTAGTGTTTCAATTGTGGGCCAACTCATGGTTAACAGACGCCTCCGTTGGGGCAGCTTCGCAGATGGGGTTCAATCCAAATCAGGAATAAGAAAATCCTACATAAATGAATCCAGAGTTTTAAAATGTTTCTTAATTTGAGATGAATGAGTTCCAGACTAGGACGTCCTGGACTGAGGTGATGAAGGACGAGTCAGATCTTTCTGTCTGGTCTGGGTGCTGGTCTTAACCCAGATCATCCATTTCCTCTATTGTCCAGGTCGACCCTGGAGGCCACACCAATAAATCCAAAATGTTTAATTAAAACCTTCACTTAGACCTGGATTTTGGAATTTGATTTTCTTCAAAGCCGAGAAGGCAAGTCCGGGACGATTTTAAACCACGACCGAGAAAGGCCTTCTCAGTCCGTCCACTGACACCACCCCAGGTTCAAAGTGTGATCTGGTGTGAGATCAGGCCTCGTGAGAAGGTGACGTACGTCGCTGGCCAGGTCCCGCGTGGCCTTGGCGCTGAGGATGGAGAGCGAGTCCAAACGGAGCTCGAAGCCTTTGTCTCTCTGCTCCTCCCAGCCGCTCCTGTAGGCTTTCTGAAAAGGACCACAGTGATCACCTCAAAAAACGTCTCCGCAGGTCCACGTTCTGAAGGAGAAACTTTCCCCAAAAAGAGAAAATCCAAATCTTTCCAGATTCTGATTCTTTTCATCAAGAAGAAATGAAGACAGCCTTGTTTTTATAGATTTTGGGGTATAGATATTTAGATTTAAATTTAAGAGTGCAGATATTAAAGTTTTAAAACAGACCATATGCTATCGGAGGTCGAAGATAATTACGTTTAGAACATTTCGATGAAATGTAAGTCATGTAAGTCGTGGGAGTAAGTCCATGAATCATGGGCTTACTCCCAACGCTAACCTCGTTTAGCAAAGTTCAAATAAACAAACCATCAAATGCACTAAAATATTAAGTTTAGACATTTCAGTTTGATTGCTATTGCAGAAGCGTCTCTTCGGGGAAAGGAATGTTGGTGGTCACATGAAAACAATAAAAGAAGCATTATTCTTCTTTATGTTTGTGTATCTTTGTGTTAAATCTATGTTTCCATCTCCTTTGTTGATCCTCATTTACATAAATGTTTTCCTTCCTGTCTTCTGATTGGTTCATTAAATCACCAGAGTTGCAGTTTTAGAAATTTCATTTCGATTTACTTTCAAAGTGATTTTTCCTTTGAAAGCTGGGTCATTATTCATTATCCGGATCCTGAACATGAAGTTGTTTCTCCTGGTCTCACCCCGCTGAGCAGCTCTGCGTTGGCTTTGGCCTGCTTGAACAGCGGCTCGTCCTTGGTCATGGTGTACTGGTGCATGCTCTGCTCCGTGTCCGCCTTGTACGCCAACTGCAAAGCAGAAAGGGAGTTTTAGTTTCGAGGTAAACGGGGAGGGGAGGGGAGGGTGCGGGGAGGCCTTACGTTGCTCTGCAGCTCCTGGCTCCTCTTGGCGTGTTTGATGGAGAGGTCGTCCGCAGCCTGGGTGAACTTGATGCTGTCCACCTTCTGACGGTACTTGGTCTGGGAGAGTAGAGAGTCAACGTGCGTTTTTCGGGAGGGATTTCTGACCAAGGTCAAGCTACGATCATAAAATGAATGAAACCTAAAAGCTCCAGAGCCTAAAGTAGGACAGGAGAGTATTATCAAAAGTAGTTCTCAGAAAGCCTCTCTCGCTCGGGTTGATTCCACGCTGGGTCACTTGGTGTATACACACGGAGACTGAAATAACGATGATTCCAGAATGTGAACTTGTTGATACAGAAGTGTTCTGTATGTTAAGTGTAATTGTTTGGGTTTATAGACGTATTGCCAACATTTTGTTTACTGTTTTTTAAAAATGTTTTGTGTTTTTGTTAATTTTAGGTTATATTTGTGGTTTATTATTAGGCTTCATGTATACAGTAATGTCATATTTTATTGTGTTCAGTTAACCATTTGGTTTATTATATATTATTCAATTTTTCCATATATTGCCATTTTCCTTTTTTATATTTTATCTTTATTACTTTATTCCTACTGTTCCCAGCTGGTGAGACAATGCAATTTTCCTCCGGGGATAAATAAAGTATTTTCCTATCTATCTATATGCAATGTGGAATACCTGCACTTTGATCGATTTAGGAAACGCAGTGAGAACGATTATTATTTAGCCCCAATGTGTTGCTTCGTGGTCTAAATCTGAATTGTAACTGTATTATTATTATAAACAGCGATTCGAGAGTGTGACACATATGCAACATATGAATTTAATAGCACAGAGTGGGGACTGCAGGTTTCCAATTGTGCACAGTAAGGCAATATATCTACGATTATTTTTTAAGTCTGCTCTTTAACACACACACACACACACGCGTGCAAATACTGACGTCGCTGAGCAGCTCTCCAGCTTTCTTGGCCTGAGTGATGTTCATGCATCCCTCAACCTCCCAGCCGACGCCCTTCATCCAGTTCAGGTCCGAGCGGTACTGGTTCTGAATGAGGGAACGGAAAGAGAGAAAAGAGGTGAAGAAGGATAAATCCTGCCTTCTTACTTTTTCTCCATCTACTCACTTAAGTGACTTAGCCCAGTCTCACGCACAGGCAGGCACACGCACACGCACACGCACACGCACACGCACACGCACACACACACGCACACACACACACACCTTGGCAGCATCATGTGGGTTTACTCTTTATCGTAACAGGACAGTTATGAGACCCTATTTTTACCTACAAAGCTAGGAGGGCTTCCTTCTGTGATGATTTCATTTGGAGAATAACAAACATAACCGGCCCCCTTTCATGTCTCAATATCCGTTCATTTTTTGCATTGCAAACAAATATGCATGGTGTCCAAATGCTAAGGGGACCAGTGGGGAACCCTTCCCCCGCCCCCTCACCTCGCTCTGCAGGGCGTAGGCCTTCTTGGCCTGCTGCACCTTGATGTCGTCGGGCAGGACGGTGTAGTCGTGCAGCTTCTTGCGGTACTCCAGGTCGCTGGCCAGCGCCTGGGCTTTCTTGGCGTGGCTCAGGTTCACCATGTCGTGGGGCAGGCTGTACTGGGCGTGGCCCTCCTTGGAGCCCTTCTTGTATGAAATCTGAGATGGAAGGCGTTTTAAATTTGTGAAATTTATTTACTGACGCTTTTGTCCAAAGCGACTTCCATGAGATGCCAGAAACAATCAAAGCATCGACCATTAGAGAAAACCTTGAATTTAATTTCAAGATAGCTGTAAGGAAAGAATAAAAGTTATTTGCCTTTTTTTTTTGGTGTATGTTGCAATATGAGCAGGGTCTTCAGGTGTTTCTTGAAGGTGACGATAAAGACTTTAGTGAGAAGTATTTAGTGGCCCACTGGCCAATTAAGGGTAGACACAGCCTGTCCAAAGAAAACCCATTTTGAAAGTTGAAACCAGTTTAGGCTTGTGGGGTTGTACATTTTAGAGCCACAAAAATTGTATGCCAGAAGCTGCTTTCAGCAAATCTGATTCAGCTGAAAGCCAATCACAATCAATCACATCATTGCTAATAAATATTCAAATGTGTAAGGCAACCCACAGTTGAATTCAATTTGTGCTTTTTATTTGGCTATTTTGTTCTTTGTCATTGATCCTCTGTTTTCCCTCTTGTACTCACCAGTCTTCTACAGAATGATTTGTGTGCAGCCTTTAATACTTGTACAATTTTTTTTTCTTATTGTTCTATTATTTATTCTATGTATTGTTATGGTGGGAAGTGACAGCTCGTCCTTACGTCGCTGCTCATCTTGGCCACCTGAAGCGAGTGCAGAGTCTTGGAGTCGCTCACGTTGGCGCACACCGCTTTCTCCTTGTTCTTCATGAAGGTCTCTTTGTATTTAATCTGAAACACAAGCCTTCAGTCAATTTGTTGATCTAACCAAATTGTCCGTTCATCCTCGTCTTTTGAAGTGTCACCGTACGGTGCATCTCTGCAATCTCACAGTAACTGCTCCGCGGTTCGCTTGCTTACATCGCTGGCCAGGTCCCGTGACGCTTTAGCCGCTTTGATTGTCAGTGTGTCCACACCAATGTCACAGGCTTTGGACTTGGTCTTCTCCCAGTCCTCTCTGTACTTAATCTGGAACGGTGACAGAAAAAATAATGAAAAAATCTATATCACCCACGTAAATATAGCATATACTGTATACAGTACATGAGCACCTGACTGATCCCAGTTCCATGGAAAGGAAGCTCATTGGAGACACAGACAATGTTCAGTTGATTCAAACATGAATTAATATGTACTGCTCCAAGATCAGTCCAAGCGATTGATTTAAATTCTGCCACAAACAATCATTGAATATCCAATGTTATTTACTCAGAGCATGATATACATACTTGATGTGTACCATATCTAATACATCCAATAATCAATACAACTCACCCTTGTAACTGTAACTTTAACGATAAAGTTTGCGGATCACAATTAAGAATAGAAATATATTTTTGCGTTGGGGGGGCTGCAATTGTCTGGCAAACAGCCAATGTATTGGACAGGAAAGACAGTAAAAATAAATAAAGCTAATTTTATTCACTTTACTCTACTGTACACGCTCGCGGCTGCAGGAGGACTCACGTCACTGCACAGAGCAGCGTTGGCTTTAGCGTTCTGGATCTGCGGAAGGTCCTGAGAGAGCGTGTACTGGTGTTTCGTCTTCTCATAGTCAGCTTTGTAGTTCAGCTGAGGGTGGGCGGACACACACACACACACACACACACACACACACACACACACACACACACACACACACACACACACACACACACACACACACACACACACACAGACACACACACCTCTGTTTAAAAAGTATATTTGATCATATTTTGAATAAAATTCGAAAACAACGTACGTTTTTGTGCATTATGTGTGTTTTTTCATGTATGTCATTGCTGCTGCAACACTCGAATTTCCCTTTGGGGACTAATAAAGTATCTTAAATCAAACTTCCGTCAAAGTGCCGCGCCAGGCAAACACATCAAAAAAAAAAAAAAAAAAAAAAGAGCACTAGTAGCTACTCTAAAAGTTGCACTACGTAGCAGTAGGAAATGGAGTGAATTAAATATGTCTACAATAAAAACACAGTTTATTTTGCTTTGTTTGGGACGTTCTGCACATCAGAACAGTGCCACAGCAGAGATCACTTTTTCCCCCGGTCTCTATAAGACTACACTTCTTATTGATCAATTCTTCAAGTACAGTATGTACAATAATGGTGTTGTTATAGACAGGTGTTGAAGTCTGTGTTGTAAGCTGACTGGGATTCAAGTTAAATTTCGTTTCAAGAGTGTTACCACTGAAATGCTTATAGTCTGACAATTCTCACTAAATATATGTGCAAAATTATAAATAGCAACAAAACTAGTGAAAGCAACCCTAGGATGCTGAATGCATGTTGGTTGTTTTTAAGGTGATTTTTATGACCTGAACACTGATTTTCCTTCTGGAGATTAATAAAGTTTTATCTCCAGCTTTCACCAATTGAGAGTTCATTTGAACTTTTTCTCAATTTGATTGATGAGATACTAAGGAATTAAGTGCGATATACTAACTACTATGTAATAACTTTTGTAAAAAGACAAAAAAAAAAGAAACTAATTTCAAGCCAGATTTTCTTTTGATCGATCCCATATGTTATCTAGGAGGGTGAAGTTGTATATGCCTTATAGGGTTAATCAAGTAAAATAGTTAGAAACATATTAGAAATATTAGAAACACATGTGAACATGAGCTTTAACTTAGGTCTATTAGGGCGCCCGCTGTATCCAATTGGGTTCCATAAGTTATTGTGTAGGACCGTATATTGTATTTTGAACATGACCTCTTATGTTTTAGGTCTTTCAATTTTATCATACTTTATTTTTTTTACGTTATATTTGTCGTGAAGTAACTATTGTGCATAATTTCCGGGTGCATTGTAAAGGCATTTCACTGCATATATGTATGAAAGTATGTTTATATATATGTGACGAATAAACCTCTTGAATTATTATTATTAGCGTATTATGGTACAGTATTTTGCCTAATTTTTTATTGTCTACATACAACTTTTAAATATTTTAATGTATTGTTTTATTATTTTTTACCTACTGTTTCGAGGTCAGCTGATGTGAAACTGCAATTTCCTTCCGGTTATGAATAAAGTATCTATCTATCTATCCATCCATCCATCCATCCATCCATCTCAGATTAGTACCGACCCAGTGACACCACCCGGCTCCCATTTGAGCCTATTTGATGAAGCATACATGTATCCTGTGTTCCCTATGATTTGATTTTAAGGCTTTTGTCACTGTTTAAATTCTCCGTAAAGCCTACTTACGTTGCTGACGAGCCGAGCGTTCTTCCTGGCCTGGACGATGTCGGGCGTGTCGGTCACGGCGCTGTACTTCACCTGGTCGATGTGTTGACGATAGTTTTTCTGATTGGGAAAAAGGGTTAAAAAGGGTTAAAAAGTAATATTCGAGGTAATCCAGGGAAATCCCCAAATGTCACGTGGGGTAAGTGTGTTGTGTTAAATACAGGTGCGCTCACATCCTTCAGCGGGTCCAGCTTCCTCTGGCTCTGGTAGCCGGGGGTTTGGGTCGCTGGGTAGTTGTATTCTCCCTGATCCGTCTTCTCCTGCTCGCCTTGCTTGTAGCTAATCTGTCAGGAACCAGAACAGCCAGCGGTAGTATTGTAGTAGTTGTAATAGTGTTACTGAGTAGTATTAGCGACAGCACTGACGCGGAGGTCAGTTATTAAAGGGAAACCGCTTTTTCCTGTAGATTGATTTTCTTTTCTACATACTTTTGAAAGTTTTTCATTGACCTTTAACGGCTGCTGTGCGTCTATTTTCTTGTCAAAAGTTGAATGTTAAAACTGGACAGAAAGATTTTGAAAATATTACTCCCAACAGAGTGTCTGCGGGTATTTCTTTCAAAATTGAAGATTTTCAAGATCCTCGAAAAATTATCTCTCAAGGAGCAGATTCAGCGGTAAACTCCAGTTTTCACAAAATCAGAAATGGAAGGCCTAATATTTGTATAACTAAATTATAATATTTGTAAAATTGAAGACATTTCAAGACTTTTTAAGGACCTACAGAGACTGTCCCAGTAGCCCAGAAAGGCAAAGTGAAAGAAATGGCTGTCAACAAGTGGCCAAAGAGTAATGAACATACGTATAAGATAATATGTAATAACTAATATCTATCTTGTACAAAATAAAGTTATTTTATATTTTAAAAGAAGATTTATCAACCTATTATAATGTACCAGAGTTTCCCCTGTTACTGCACAGAGGGGAAACACTTTGCAAGGCCAAAATAAAAAAAATGTAACATCAAAAATAACAGTACTGCCCCCCCCTAGTCTTTTTTTCTTGACATTTACAGTCCATTAATGCTATTTGAACATGTACAACCTAGGGATGTTAAAATTGCTCGACTAAAAGACTGTCTCCGTGACAACAGTAAAATCGAAAACCTTTTTTGTAATGGCCTATTAAAAAAAAAATCTTGAAACTTTACCGTTTTTACGAGGTAGCCTATTTAAAATGTTCAAAATAAAATAAAAAAATAACAGTACTGTTTTGCAAATGGGAGAAGGAGCAGTGTGCACCTGTTTGGCTTTCACTTTGCGTGCTTGAAGATGGCAACTTGGCATAAGGGTCGGAGGATCTCACGAAACCCTGCGGCGCAATGAAAGTGATGAGAGATCCCATGAATCGGAATGAAAGTTCCCAGACGCACCTCCGCCACGTCCGTCGGGCATATATTTACTCATTTATATTTACATTTATTTATTTTCTCGTATAAGATTTATTCTTATATAAGATTTATTTCATAGCCATATCCATTTGCAGTGATGACACAATGGACGCAATACCACACAGTGGTACCATCTGAGTGGTATATTCAGCAAAAAACTTCAAAAACATGCTTTGGGGACCTCAGAGACCTATATTAATGTGTGTAAAAAGGAGCATAATAGGTCCACATTAAATTTAAGAATTTACTAAATAAAGACAAATCTTCACCTTTGGTAGACGAAAACAGACCTCTGGAATAGGCTGCAAGGTGAGCAATTAGGGGCCTGCATGAAGAGTTTAATAAATGGGCTTCCTGTGGCAAAATGTACATATCCTGATGCCATGGTGACATTTTTCTAAGACAAGTAAGATAAAGTGCAGCGATGAATCATGCACCCTCTGTTCATGATGTGCTAATGTTTTGCAAAGGTCAATTGTTTCACAGCTTATTTTTATGCAATAAATGCAGCTTATTCAGTCATCATTTCCTTGTGATCACTTTGTTGTGAGTCTTGAATATACCGAGCGAACAAAAACTTCAACGCAAATATAAACTGCAGGCCGCCTGCTTCGCCATCTGACCGAAGCCACCACGCCAATGTACCATCCCGCGCGCCTCATCTGTGTGGGGTCTTTCCCGGTGCGTACCACAGAGCCTGAAAACAATTCTAGGGGAAAACACTGTGTATAACATAAACTTGTATAAAGCACTTATTTCCCGTTTTGCCATTAAAAGGCATAAATATGTTATGATAAATAAAACATACGAAAAAATTAATCGAACAACAGAATTAAACAAAACCCAGGTGACAACATTTAAAAGAAGAAGGTATCTTTTCCACATCATTCCGAACCAGTTGGGAAACTTCTAGAAACCCGCATCACATGGTACATTAAGATTAGCAACTTTTTTAGGCTTACAGCGCTTGCAAGCTTCCTGACTTTCATGGCGTGGGCCATCTTCTTGTCCATGCCCGAGTCTTCATAGTGGCCCTTCATGTGGTTGGTGTAATTCTCCTTGTACTTGTTCTGTGGAAAGGAACCAACAATACAATAAAACAATGTGTTAAACAACCTACTATATCTTTCTAATCCATCTAATCAATGCATCTGCAGAGGGTGAACTTCCTGGTTCAGAGAGAAGAGCTCTCACTCGAATTTTGAGTCTGCCTTCTGGATTTGCGAATTCACAGACTCTGTTCATATATTGTATTTATACATGACCTACTTTAAAACGAAACTCCCGTATCTTTTTTTTTAGCTCAGTGCGCGGCAGCTGGCTGAAATTAATCTCTCAATTCTGGATCAATTTAAATGATCCTGATCAATCACTCAGATTGTGGAAAAAAAAAAAGGTTTAGGTTAAAAAAATACCAGAGTTTCCCATTGACGACATTAATGTGAAAATGATCCATGATGGTCGGTAAAATCCATAAAAGTATTTAATTTCCTTGGTTACATGAACTCACAACTAGAATCGCATAGATAACGGTGACGTGGTAGAATGTTGCATTAAATGGCAGATAAATAGTAAGAGAATGCCTTGTAATAATAAAGTAAACTGTTGTGTAAATAGAGCCTGTAGCAATGCTTTGAGTTAATGTAATCTAAAAATCGAGCAACACGAGGTCGTGTCGCTTGGCGGGAACAATGCTGCTTTTGTGTGGTTCTTACGTCGCTGGTGAACTTGGCAATTTTAGCTGCGTTCTTGAACTGCGGTGTCTCACAGAAGTTGATGCTGTGGCCTTTTGAGTTTTCCAAATCCTTCTTATATTCCACCTTGAAGGAAATAAATCAAATAAACACACACACACACACACACACACACACACACACACACACACACACACACACACACACACACACACACACACACACACACACGTTATATTTTTTTTAAAGTGGCAATCCATCAGATTGTCTGCGTTGGGTGGATTACACTACAAGTCCCAGAATTACATTCAAACCTTTTTTCAACATCTGGGTGTATCCGGATTTACCCTTGTCTGTCTTGTCATTTTTGCCAAAATTTGCCTTGTTCGGATAGATTGATTTGTTTTTCTTTGGTCACGGAACAACATGCACTGAATTGCTGTTTCTTGTAAAGTGCCAGCTAACCAAAAACAATTAATAATGAAACGCGGGATTTTATTGTTGTTTACAAAATAATATTGTGCACTATTTCCACTTTAAATATAACTGCGTAAATTAAAGTACCAATGGAACTTATTCAGTCTATTTCTAACTTGTGGTATTGAAATAACAACTGAACATTTGATGCAACCAAGTCCAGCCACTTGGTTTAAAAAAAAAAAAAAAAAAAGAAATTCCCATTCCTAAGAAAATTATTTTAACCAAAAACCTAAAAAGACTATAATAAAAATGTAGGAACAATAAACTTAATTAAGAACACAATGAAAGACTGTAAAGGTCACAGAGGTCAACAAAACATCTGCGGTAAAAATACGGTGCTGAAAACCAGGATGTATAAACATTCTGAGATAGATTCAAGATTCAAAGTAAATCTGGTCGTACAACTCGTCGTCGTGTGTTACAGAGCCGGCGCTAAGGACCAGGGCCCTGTGCGTTTCTTCCGCTGTTTTCATAGTACGCGGGTGTTTTTGAACCTAAGCTGGAGACCAGTGGAACAGCACGACAGAGACGCTGAGAATGCAGGTCGAGCGAGGCCACATTGTACTTGAGAAATAGCACTTGAAATAGATCCAGGCAACAAACCAGTTTGGGCTTTTTAGATTGATGATGACTCATAGGGTTTTGAAAAGACTACGACGAGACTTCAGAGATTATTTAAACCAAACAATACCAAGGCCACCCAAGAGGTTGTTTGCTTTCTCTCAGTCACTACTATAAGATGCCGTGAATTTGGTATGAATTTACCAGATTTGATATGGCTGAATTAACTGAAATAATTCCACAAAAAAAACTGAAGAGATTTTTTTTTAGGTCTGGCCCTAAAATTTGTCTTTAAATGCAAACCTCTTCATCCACACCGACGCATTTTGACCCGATCCTTAGCCCTCACCTCGCTGACAATCTTGTTGATTTTCCGTGCGTTCTTCAGGGCCAGATTGTCCTCCGATGTGAGGCTATGGAAGTGTGACGTGCCCTTCATCTTCTTCAAGTCTTTCTTGTATTTCAGCTGCAAATTACAAAAAGGGACAGGAGAAAAAAACATACAATGTTTGCGTGTTGTTTTGTTGTTTTACTGTAAGACGAGGCTTTCATCTGAGATGCGTGCGTGCGTGCGCATGGAGAGTAGAGTACGGCAGATATGATTTTGCCAGTGCCGATAGATAGATAGATAGAATAAAAACATACATAATAAAATAAGAACACTTTTAATAAACAATAAACCTGAGTCACAGAGCAGATTTGAGCTTTTTAGAGGGAAAAATCAGAAACGCCTGTTACCTTTATGTCTGTCACGCTAGGAGAGGACAATATCCACATTGATATATCAGGAAGCAGTACGCTGACATATAATGGATGCACACACACATAATGGATGCACACAAATGTACAAGGTCTAATTTGGTCTCAAAGGAGAGTTTGGTTAGTGACAGCAGAGGATCACGACTCAAGGTTGTCACTCGTCTCTGTGGGATCTGTTCTGTTGACGGGGTGAGGTGACGAATGAGGGAGGGAGGTTTACTTTACACATTCTATCATGTTAACAGTACACACGGTGCACAAGGTCATGCAGCGATTCCACCTCATTCATTTTGGTCGATCTGTCCTCAAAGGATAGATAGATAGATATGTAGAAAATATATATTTTAAAAATAATTATGCTAAGCAAGGATTCCCATTTGGCTGAATGCATAAAATGACCTCTCATATAACAGACTGTTTTTCACAACTTTTACTGCATCACATTGCATGCTCTGAGCTTCTCTCAGCAAATAGGATTGTTATGGTGGTTTGAGCCTGTCACATTCGATTTCCCTTTGAAGTAGATATCATGTAAACAGTTTCCAATTTGGCGATGTTAATACTGTGACATACCATACAAGCATGGTACTGTAAAAGGTATTAGGGGAAATTTGCTAAATATTCACCGGTACAAAATAGCTTGGAAAGATATGTGAATGCATTTCTATGATTTTTTTAAGCCATAACTATGGTAATTATTACTCAAATTCATGGGTGCTTTTTTGAAAATGTCTAGTATATATTTAAGATAATAAGGCACTCAAAACAAACCTTTACTTAAGATTACTAAAGACAAGTAAATCTCATTGGCTTCAACGAGACAGGGCGGTGTATCTTTAATTGCACTATTCTATTGAACTTGCCTGATGTAATTTCTCAAGGCTCTGATATAGTCTGCGCAGCCGAGCCGTGCAGCTCATGGCGTGCACACTACCAGGGAGTACGAGCATAAACTCCATCTGGCTATTTTTGTGCTCACAACCTGTGGACCTCTTCGCACAACTTTCCTTCCAACGCGTCCATCTTGAACAACCTGAAGCGCACGGCGCAGAGTTCCAAAACGTGGGAGGTGCACCTCGCAAAAAAAAAATTGCTGTGCGCCGCCGTAGCGACCGCCACAATGATGTCATTTATGCCGCACGCACTAAACGACACCTCGGCTGCGGCGACGATAAAGCAGGCTTCACAGTCCAAGTTATTCCCCAAACTCAAGTGTTGCCATGAGTGGAGAAGACCAAAAAAAACGTGCTCCTGCTCCAGCCAAAAGTAAATCCACGAGGCATCGTTTAAGAACCTAGAAATCCAGGTATTACAGGGTCATCTGGTATACTCTCAAAAGATGTACTGTACTCTCCAAGTTATGAGACGAGTTATGGATGAGCGGCCATGGTTACTCACGTCGCTGGCGTGGTCCTGAGCCTTCTTGGCCAGCTGGTATCCAGGGGTGATCATAGCAGGGAAGCTCCCCTTCCCTCGCTGCTGCTCGTAACGCTCCGTGTAGGCAATCTGCAAACAGAGAGATGCAGAAAAAGGCTGCCAGTTAGTCCAACAAATTGGACTAACTGGCCTATAAATAGGACAATTTTCCCTTCAGGGGAATCCTTATTGTTCTTATTGTCTACTGGGTGAACAAAATGAGGCAACCTGAGAATTTATAATTACTACTCAAGGAGATTTACGATTGCTTTTTGAAGAAACTGTTCCACCCTAAACAGTTGTATTTAAGGAAATCATCTGGTTGCAATATGTAGGGCAATTTAGTAATTCATCGCTCATTGTCGTCATGTATTTGTGGCTTTTTCACTCTACACGCTGTCACATTCCGTCAACTTTTGCATGAAATTTCGACCTGACAGTAACCATCGGGAATACCTGTAATTATCCTGTTGGCAAGAATTTAAATCCTGCAGTTATTTGAATACTACAATTAATTTTAATTGTTAATGGGTCAAAAATTGTTCTGAATGTAGCTGCATTTAACACAACTAAGATCTAATTTTTATTTTTACCCGCCAAAGAGAACTCAAGATGTACTGTGTAAATAACTCAGCACTCCGCCCCCCCCATATAAATGGAATATCCCTCTAAGTGTTGGGTTTGTAGGGTCTGGACTTCCTTACCTGGCTAAATTTCTCTGCGTTATCTCTGGCCTGAATGGCCTCCGCCATTCCAGCTTCGGCACTGACTTTACCCTTCACCTCCTGATCGTACATCTGACGGTACTTCACCTGGAGGAACAGGTGCACCGTCACAGATCCAGGCGCCGTCACTGTGGGTGTGCGCTGCTGCGGTGTGTATCGACATGTAAGTAGCTACTCACGTCGCTGGCCAGTTCGTTGGCTTTCTTCGACACCTTGTACCCGGGGGTGAGATGTGCTGGGAAGCTGCCTTTGCCCCGCTGCTGTTCATACTCCTCAGTGTAGGCAAACTGGGAGAAACACTGACAATAAATTGGTGTATTTCCTGTGATCTTAACAAGTTCAAGTTCAAGTTCAAGAGATTATTTGTCACATACATATACATACGGTCATACATATATGCAGTGAAATGTCATGACACCCAGTGATTACGCACAATAAGCTCTATAAGCCCTAAAAATACTAAAAAATACCAAAATGTGCCTGGGAATTAAATAAGAATCGCGATTGTGGCGCCTCCCCTTGCGGCTCCCTGCACGAGCACCTTGTGTCGATTACATAAAGTGTCTTTGAGCATGAGGGAATAAAATGAACTGTCGTTATTATTATTATTAGAATCAAAGACGCAGAGGACACAGAACAGTTCTTCACGGTCACATCTTTATCTTGCATCCATCTTGGCTGAGGACCTTATGAAGCTATAATCCAAAAGGCATAGGTGCGCTATTTTTACTTTCAGAAAATCAATTATGTAGAAACACTTACGTACTGTAGAAACAAGAAGTTCTTACCCTGGGGAACTTCCTCTCTTGTTGAACATTATGTTTAGTCTATGTTTAGTGAAATTGGAAAATGAACCCCCTCAAATCAATAAAGGGTTATCTTATCTTTATCAGGGGGTGCAGCTAACACAAAATACCTGATACTGCTTCAGAGAGAGGAGGTTTGAAAGAAGTCTGTTGAACAATTTGGTGTGTAGTATACGCATGTGCTTGAGGTTTGCTGTTACCGTCTTTCTAGGCTTGACTGGGAGTTTAATAATAATAATTACCAAAAAAAAAAAGTCTATGTGCGCTATCTACATCTCTTAAAATGTCAGCATTCCTGAGCAGTGGCTCTCAACGTGGGCTCCCCCAGGGGTCCTTTGAGGGGTTTCAGGGGGTCCCCAGCGAAACGATTAATAGTTTAACTTCACCATATAACTTCCAAGACGTTAGTGCTGTTATAGAACCTACAATAATGATTGTATTGATCCTAGTTTCACTATTATCTCCCTAACTACAGTTTTAATAGGTATGGAACTTTGGACAAAATCATATCCAACAATAGAAATCTTCTCAGATACTGGGTTCACAGAGACTAAATCTTATCAAAGGGGGCCCTTGCCCTAGTGCTAATCAAATTAACAGTCCTTGATATGAAAAAAAGGTTGAGAATCAGTGTTCCATGAACACAGTAATTCCGAAATCCTCACATTGCTGTTGATCTGCCCCTGACTCGTGGCCAGTAGCACCTCTGGAGGGTCGGCGAACGTGGTGTACTTTGACACTCGCTCCTCGTGTCCCTTTTTATACTCCAGCTGCAGGGGAAGGAAAATATATAAAACATGATCCGTCTGACCCGCTGGACAACGTGCAAAGGCCTCCAGAAATGACCGCTCGGAGGGACACACATTCAGCCACTGGAGAATGACCAGGATGATTAAACAAGATGATTCTGATTCATGGCAAATTAGGCTTTGCGGTCACACGTGTAAAACAAAAAAACACCACTGGATCAAAGCGTCGATAATATTTTTTAAACTGCATATATAGAGCAATAGATTGAAAGGTAGATGTCTACGTATCTTACATTACTGGCCAAAGTGTTGGCTTTCTTCGCAGCCTGGTATCCTGGTGTGATCATGGCAGGAAAGCTGCCTTTCCCTTGCGACTGCTCATACTCTTCCGAGTACTTCATCTGGCAAGGAAACACATTTACTACAAATTAAATTCATTCTAAATACTGTGCAATTACGTGCATTCCAACAAGTAGAAACAAATGAAGGAAGTTTGTAAAGAATACCAGATAAGTTGTAGGGCTCTCTACTAAGCAGCATCTCAAATTTCAATTCAATTCCAATACAAAAGGGTCACAATTCAACTGAATATCGATTTTATCTGATATTGATGAGATGGCTCACGATACGATTCTATATTGATACATTGACAAAAATTACTACATTACTACCAAAAAAACCCACATTACTTATAATGAATTAATGTGATTGGACTCATAAACATCTTCTAGAATAAATTACACAAGTATAATGAAAGCAAGGCATTTAATGAAAGAAAACCTCTCCTATTGTTTTAAATTAAATATTATTTGATATATTTTTCTTGCTCCAGTGTCTTCTAACGGAGTGAAGAGCATTTGAAGGGTTCAGTTAGAATTCTCATTTAGCTTTCTTCACTGGAGAGATCTATACCTCTTAATAGTTATTGTTTACTCACCAAGATTGTGTTTAGAGAGGTGGATTTCAGGGGGGGGTGCAGGTGATACATCCCCCTCAATATTTATAACACGTGTATTTGCCCCCCATAATAAAAACAGTTGTGTTTTACTTTACAGAAATAAAGAAAGTGCAGAAAAGGCACAAATAAGTGCATAAACATTCACCAGAATGCAGGAAATGAAATGTTAAAAATGTCCTGGGGGAGGACCGCAAGAAAAAACACTCAGTCCACCCCTGCACCCCAAACAGACACAGACTTTTAAAAGTCAGACGTTGTTCGAATAGAGGAGACATTGTTATTGAATCGATTTTATTAATGTTTAAATAAAATTTTCACACTCTTTTTTAAATGTTTATTGAGGTAATTGAAACAGTATTGCTTGCAGAAAGCTTAAAGGTTCAAATATTTTAAAGCTACGTCAGACACTGAGCCATGCTCAAGATTATTATTCAAAATCTTTAATGACAATTAAGTTTTAACGTCAATAAGAAGACAGCTTCGGGCAAGTGGCTCAAAAAGCCTAATGTCAAGCCCCGTAATGGCATTTCATACATGATGAGAATTGCTACCATCCTTTCAGTATACCATGCCACCATATTCCATCAACAATGCTTGTCCTTTTAACAAATTCCAAGACAGGAATTAAATATTTTAAATGAATTGATCATCATAACTTCCAAACAAAGTACAAATTTCAAATTGATTAAAAAATCAAAACAATTGAATCATATCAGAGTATAGTTGGGCTTTTTTTGTAACCCGGCCCTAATAACCAGGTTGTGAAAAAATTTTAGTGTTTCACCAAAGATATAATGGATTATTATACGTAACAAAAAAGTCCAATCTCATAGAAGATGTGGTTTGAGGGAAGGAGGTGCTTACATCGCTGATGCTCTTCTGGCTCTGGGACATCGTGACTACCTCCTGGTTGGTCACCATGCCAGAGTACCAGCTTTGCTGCTCCGAGTACTCAGACTGGGACTGGAACGCCTGCTTGCGCGTAAAGTAAGAGCAAAGTACACAGAGTACCCCGTCAGCAACCATTCCTGAGATAAAAAATAACATCCAACACCATTTGTTTCATTTAATTACGCTTCAATTACACCAGGAAAATCTTATTGACGGAGCCCCAAAGACGACATAAGTTTGCAAATTGCAATTTAAGGAATCAAAAGCAGAATTGATTATAAAAATTAAACACATAGTGGGTTAAATTAAAAAATATATAATATATAAAATATAAATAGGTGTCAATTTTTTTTTAAAGCCTTTGATTAGTACCTTTTTTATTTTACTCCGATTTGTCACGGCTATGATTCGTTTAAAGCTTCACTTATCCTATTTTTAGAATGTATTTAAGCGACATTTAAATTTTTTCTTGTCAGGTAATAAGAAGGGTGCATACTCGATAAATCACTTGCAAATGCTTTATGTAGGTATTTATAAATGTAAATAAATTATTATTAATGTTTTTATTTTATCAACTCAGTGTAGGTAAAGGAAATAAATAGGCATTTTTAAAATCCAATTTCCAATTATATTTTAGTCAGTGTATTTGTTTTTGTACATAGATACACTTTTGATAAGCTTTAGCAACATTTGGCGTCTTTGGGATACCTTGCCCAAGACAGAACTTTTAGCGAATACTGTACATAAGTTAAAATACAAGAAATATCATAACAAAGGGCATTAAGTAACATTAATGAGGCAAAAGCACAAAGTAAATGTGTTTGAACGCTCAATGTTCAAATTCTAATTTAGACAGCCAAACAGTCAAATTGTTGGTGGCGGACCCCACCACCAACAACGGAAACAGCACATAGAGGAGAACATGCATAACGCAAATGCATTTAATGGCCGATTCTTATAAAGTGCCAGCTACAAAAAAAAAAGGTTCCAATGCAATTCTTTTCACAAAATAATCTCATGGATTACCACTTAAACAACCCTAACTCCAAAGTAGTGCAATGATGGTAGACTCCACAACCAAAATCAGAAGCCAGCATTTTGACCATAGGAATATTATTCCAATGCAAAGGAAGAAGATAGAAAGCCTGAGGTTTGTTGCAAAGTTTAAATATTGATCATTAATGCTGATAAATCTTTCAAACCGTAAACCGTTGCCTGGATGTACAGTGAGGATTGTATTGGAAGTATTTTCAGCACAGTCAGCTTATACATGTTCAATTCCCCAACGTCATTGCATTATACTGCATGTCCACCTCTGTGATATAAAAAAAATAAAAAAATAATCTAAATTTAGAATCTCACCTGGCTGGCCATCTGATTGGCCAGGCGAGCCTTCTCCAGCTCCATGGACCTCATGTCATAGTGGAATGTTGACATAAAGCGCTCGCCATCCTCGCGATATTTCAGCTACAGGTGCACATAGACGACAAGCATTAAGCCAAGGCCAGCGTGCGGGGAGCATGCGCATGTCACACATGAACACACATGTGTGTATGTACATATGTTCATGTGCACTACACTGGAAGTGACTATAAGATGACCAGTGCAGTCAACCAGGCATCAGGGCCGAATCGCTTTCACATTCTCACGTTATCAATTTTGATCCAGATGACCCGAGCCTGCATCCCTTTGATGAAGGGATCATTTAAGCGTAGCTTGCTGTTATTAATAACTGTGTGTAGGTTGAGATTTCCCCCTGATGAAAAAGGGGGAAACCTGCCAAGGCGCAGCCAGAGAGTAGCGCAGAGTTCTAGATGGAGTCCGACAAAGTTCAGGAAGCATCCTAGACCAAAATGCTTTGAACTCTTAGTAATGCAGTTGTTTTGGAAATTACTTTTGGAAAGTGTGATTATAGAGACAGCTATACACTGTAAATCACTGAATTTAAAAATACATGTAAATCTGAATATGGAAATTATAAAAAGAAATTCAATATAGCACTGACATTTGAGAAATACAGCCTAATCCTGGTACTTATCTGTTTCAATCAACCACAGCCTAATTGGATAAATGAAAAGTACTTTGGTGGGTTATAAAACACACAAATAAAATTTACATCATAAAACATTCCCTCCCGATTCAATATCAAATGATAGAATTATGAGACATTTTTTACAGATTTACACACATGTATATGATCAAAATTGGATGAGTATGTATTAACTGTTTGGTTTTGTCCATTGGACGGACGGTTTGCAACACTGGCCACACCCAAATCCCATCCTGACGCCAACACGTGGTCTGAAAAGCCCTGATCTTAACAGTACATCGAAACTTATATCCAGGACTTATTATAGAAGGGACATCTTATCCCCCACCTTCCATCTCCCTCATCACTCTCCAATTCATACCTTCTATCCAAGCCGTAATACAATTAAATATAGATGGCATTCTCTGCAACATTGAGATTGCAGAGCAGCATTGGGCGCTTGGGCACTCCCTTGTTTGTCTGTAAAACCAATCCACTTTCTACATAGAGCTACAACACGGATAGCTTTCCTGTGAACACTCGAGGATACAACCGTAGCCAGGCAGCAGTAAACAAATGTGAATGGTGTCATGATAGAAAATGAATGGAGTTTTTCCAGCATGTAGAAATGTTACAACATTTCTACATGCAAAACATGCTGGAAAAACTTTTTTTAAGCAAATGTGTATGGTCTGTCATAACATTAATATAATAACAGTTCCAATACATATATTTGTCTGATATGACAAAATTGATGTTTCACATTTGGTATAGTAAACATATTCTGTCCATTGTCTTTGCGATTACAGCAGCTTAGTGCATCATGCTTCTCACCGCAATTTCTCTGCCATACTGTACTGCTTGCTGCGTTTCCCCCTACAGTATATGTTTGCAGATCATAGCCAAGAAACCCATCAATGCAAAATATTAGATGCATCGCAGGGCTCGACAACCAGATTTGGGCCACTGTTAGCCATCTTATGTGGCCTGGTTGCCCCTTGCCAACTTCCTCCAAAGAAAATTTGTTATCCTAGCGCGTTGATTTACTCTGTCAAAAATAGCGAAACAAGAGAGAATATTGAAATATGGATTATAATTAGGAATATAGGACCATTATCACTCAATTATAAAATGACTGAAATTCGGCAACCTTTTTCTCTATGTCTTAGCAACAGCTGATGCATGGTTTTCCAACTTGGTGACCACTTCTAAAAGTTAGTGCCGGGTCCTGCATTGTAGCACCTCTACCAACTACAAATGTATTGTTTGTTGGATATTATCTCATTAGACTGTCAGAGGCTTGTGGTTTACATTGCACAGTCACATCTGGTAAAATATCAACACGTGACTAACGTTAAAGCTCTGCTAGCTGCCCTTAATAATCTGCCAGCGGTAGCCTGCTAAACCACACTTCCACGTTTGATTGGTACACCACTGCCCATAGCATTGCAGTGAACTTGATATCCACAGAACGACAGACAGAAGGACAGACAGGAACAGGTGTGTGGGTGCAGAGAGGAAGGGAGGTAAGGCTATTTTTCTGCAGTTTAATTTTAGCGCCTCCAAGCATAAAGTGGGTGTCGCGTCTCTGCCACGAGCACAGAAATAACCCGCGGCACACTCTCCATTCCAGACCGCTGGAGTCACCATGAGCGCAGAGCCTCCTTCCACCCTCCCACCCACCCATCCATCCATCTCCCTGTCTCTCTATCGCTCCGTCTCCCTCGTAAAGAGGGGGGGTTGAGGCCCTTCCCTTTTTAAAAGCAGGCTGACAGTAAAGGGATACACCTCCTGGGGAATTGATCTGGATCATTCTAACTTGATGAGTGTGTGTATGCAGGTTAACAGACCTCCCTGTGAGGCAACCTGCTGTTGTGCACTTTGGAAAGATCGATTGAAAGGCCTGAATATAGACCGTGCATATTTGTATTAGAATGTTTTTGAGGTTCATCAAATATATGCTTATTTGTTTGTAATAGATATAAAAATAAATCGTCCTGTGTCAATACCTGTTGACACTGAACATTTTCACTTCAACTGTTTTCTGATTTGAAATCAGAAATGTCCCTATTGGGAGGCAACTACAACCTTTGCCATTAGATCTTTTAGTGTACATATTTTATAATGTATGAAAGTTAAAACATATTAGGAGGCTATAAGAGGCTAAGCTTACACTGCCAACCTAAGAACATTATGAACTTTTTCGTTGGGGAAAGTGGATACAAATTATTCTCACAATATAACACATTATTATACAATGCTTTATTAATTCATATACTCCTTAGTATATTATTCCTATAATATACTAAGTTATTAGCATATTATTCTTAACTCATTCATTCTTTACATATTAATTACAAAAACAATGATAACAATCATAATCGTAATTAGCATTATTATTATATTACTTTTAGAATTATTGTCAACACCTACTATATTATCATGAATATAATAGTCATAATATATAAACATATATTCTAAAGACATTATGCATATGACTAAATATATCATATATGTACTGTATATATACACACTTGCACAATTTCCCACTTTTGTGTTGGAATGTTAATGTGTGGATACAGAGGTTTATTGTTTATTTTTAGGTCTATTTTTTATTACTTTTATTATTATTGCTAATTGTTTTGATCTGTGCTGCTGTAACTTCCGCAATTTCCCGCAATCTATCTATCTATTTATCTATCTATCTATCTATCTATCTATCTTATTCATTTAATAATTAACACCAATTACCTCACAAATGACAGAATCACAACAGATGATGGAACCCCACACTGCTCGTCCTGTAGAATTGCTGTAATTCCAACAATGGCCCCTGGCGGAGGCTTCTGTCCGCCCGGCGACACAGAGCCCTGACCTTCACCCTGAGGCTGACTAACTGTGGTCTCATGTTGCCATGGTGACATCATCACCAGCGCCTTACCTCACTGCTGGCCTTGGACTGCTTCTTGGCGTTGATGTTGACGGGGGTCTCGTATACGCTGGTAAAGGTGTTGTTTCTGGGATTGTGTCTGGAGGGAGGAGTCAGTGGTTACAACCATATGGTCGCCATTTTAAATGGATATTAGATGGAAAAAAAATGTAGGCTTTCGCAACTTCAATTTGAAACCTTAATCTCTGAATTTCAGGTTAGGAAAACTTTAAAAATATGCATAGTTTAACAAATGAATGCATTTGTTTATGTTTAAGAACCTTTTATATAAAACCTTACAATTCTATATGGGTATTTTTAGGACTTTTCTATGACTTTATCAGTGGAAAACATCCTTAAACTGAAAAGTATCAATATGTATAAACAAACACGTATGTCTAATGTAGACGGAGAAGTCATTTTTCTAGACAGGGATCTAATAATAATAATCTGTCAACTCCGTTACTCACACTGAGCAGTACGGCCTCTTCTTGTGGCTGACAAAGTTGTTGGCGGTCAGCACCATCTTGCAGACGTCACAGTGAAAACACGCTTTGTGCCAATTCTGAAAGAGAAAGGGAAAACATATACTGCACACATCCTCCATCAATTTTAGAATTTTAGATCTAATTGAAGAAATGGAATTCCACAAGCGTGAAGAAAAACTAAATTAAGTGAACCGGTTACGGCGGAGAATGTCAAAAGTAAGATGACGATGACTGTTTGCTACTTTTTCGCAATTTCTTTTCAGTATAACAAATAAATAACAATAATACAATAAACAACAATGTGAGTTTACAGTTTTCGAAAACAAGAAAAAAAATCTCTTTAACCGTTTGCCCCATTGGTCTGCAATGAAGCCCAGTAAGAAGTTGCAGCAGAGTGGTAAGTTTCTCAATCATCCCGCCAGGTTGTTGCTATGAACAGTTAGAAATGATGGGAACCAAGTTTTAATAAGACCTGGGTTGAAACATGGCAAATCTTTCCATTAATTTTACTTTCACAGAGACATCCCCCTTAGTCTGGAATTTTATTTTATTTTATGGATTATTAACCTGCATGGAATCTGTTGAATATATTTATTTCATTTTCTTGTGTGGAATGTTTCTTCTTAAGTCTCAACAATTTGGGATTGTTTTTCTGTGTATTCTCTGAACATTTCTTCGCTAAATACAATTGGCTTGATTCCCCCTCCTTAAACTTCCAAGTTTGATTGGTACACCAATGTTAAGGCTCACACATGCAGTTTGGTTTGGAAATAAACCTTGGGACACACAGAGCATGAGACCTTGTTTCTTTTTTTACTATTAGTTTAAGTTGCATCAGATAGCACCTGTGACCAAACTATACTGGGTCCATGTTTACTCCTGCCTTTCTAGATTAAAGTGAACAGTGCCCAAAAAAATTCTCTCTTTGTAACATCTTTGTCAATCTAACATTTTTACAAATTTTTCAAAATAAATTAAACTAGACCGCATTCCATACTATCCTTATAAATAAATCCAGTTTGTTGGTTTAGGTATTTTATTGCATTTGAGCACAGTAACCGGTTTGCTACTCTCTGCTAAGGCAGAGAAATGCTTGAGTAACTTCAATGCTTCCATTTTTAGCTTTGGTTTAATGTCGTTCTCTGCGTATTCGTAGGAATTCGATTTACAAATTCGATTCACTCCAACGGTCCTGTGTTTTCCCTTGACCTGACATCATATCTAGCTTTTGGATGTACAGTATGTACTGTTGACCACTTTGTCACAGGCCTAAAGCCTGTGAGAGATATGACAGTTTATTTATATCTTGTGAAATAGTATACAATGAGACTCTCACTTACGCCATATTTAAAGATTTTTATAGTATTTTCGGACAACTTTATTTCTTTATCTAGTCTGTAAATTGTTTTGTATGTATTGTATATTGCCAAATGTGTCTATTTTTTATGTTAATTCTTAATAAATTAATTTAAAAAAATATCACATTTCTCATTGTCATTGCATTTTTAGTTAATAAGGTTTATTGCATGGAGACATTTTTGTTTTCTATTTTAATAACTTATTATTTTTTCGTATTGTTTTGATGTGAGCTGCTGCTACCCAACAATTTCCCTCTGGTGAGTAATAAAGCCTTTTTATCCATCTATCTATCCATCCATCTAGTTTCATCTTGGCAACATTTTTCTCCTACCTGGTCGATGCAGTTGATCTTTTCGGCTGGGTAGACGATGAACCCACACCTGGCACAGGACTGCATGTTGAAGGCCTGTCCCTTTCCCACTATATAATAATAATAATAATAAAAAAGTAGAAAGGGTTGTCCCAACACAGGAAAGAGTGAGAAAAAGATGAACAGAGTGGGTAAAGAAGTGTGGTGGGAGCGGCTCCCTGACAGTCCAGTCCTACTGGGTATAAACTTAGCTCTGGACTGGAGGACTGAACCTGTCTCCTACTCGACACAGTGTCTGGGCGTCCAGCCCTCCCGTCTGACCCGTCCCCGTGCCGGAGGATTGGCCGGCCTCAGCTGTCCATCGAAAAGGAAGAAGTAAAAAAAATAAAAAATCGAAATCAACATGGAGTTGTGGGGCGGGCGGTTAGGATGTCAGTGCATGTGTGTCATGATCCTGCGATGCAGAGAAGAGCTGCCGGGGTAAATCTGGGGAGCTTACTCAGTGTGGCCTTGGCCTCGTAAATATAGGAAGATGAGCCAAGGCCTTCACAGTGAAGTAACACACGGTAACTTTACACCTTTTGTGTTGTTTGTGACCCGAAAGACAATTGTGATTCATCATTTAGAGAGGCGCAGAGGGGTTTAGACATACAGTATACTCGCTACACAAATACAAATTATTTGTTCTTAACTGGTTCCTTAAATGGTTGGATGGTTATTTGTCTGCATCATGTCTATGTTTGGGAAGGTTCTTTAAAAGGTTTGTCACGCTTGTTTGAGTCGTTGGTCATTCGTTGATTATGGGTGACTGTATATATTTTGGAAATGACCACACGACTCCAAGGTGTGGCTGAGGGTGGCTACTTGCCTCTAGTATTGTGTAATCTAGTAAACTGATCTATACAGGAGTTCTACAATTATTAATAAAACAATAAAAATAAAATGAAAAAATAATAATAATAAAAAAAGGAAATTAAGCTATCTAAACATTTTTCGGTTCCATTGTACACCTTCATTTTTCTGCGTGTACGTCCATCCATCCTTTCGTACTTACGCACAAAAAGACGGTGAAAGACTTGCGACCATTGGCGCGACACGCAAAGTTGTAGATAATCATTGTACCTGAATGGAGAAGTGGACAGACGTGAGGCAGTGGCCTACATACAGTAGATGTTGTTTCATTCTAAAAACACTAGTTAGAACTTGCTTGTGACCTCGGCTTTGGGGTAATAACACACGTTTTTTTTTCACCGACCGCTGCATAATATGCAGTTTTTAGTGGCTTTTAGTGGAGACTTTGCTAGAATATCATTATGAATAGAAAAACACATTTGATCATTTACTGTGTTCTATGCTGAGCAATTTCAATGTCAATCAAAACGACTAATTAGACAGGTGGTTTTCTAACAAAATAATCTCACGGATTACCACTTTAAATCCTTGTGAAATCATATCGGATAGACGGGTCATTAGAGACGTCGGTGTTCCAAGCAGGCACGAGTATAAAATAGTGTTTCAAATGACAAGTTATTATGATAATGAAGAGAATGATGATGTTCTGCAGCTTTTCATAACGACGTGCTGGTATAGTAGCATGGAGCTCCTAGCTGGTTCATGAACCTACTTCGGGGTGGATGCTGGGTGGAGACGCGGTTTCATCATCCCTTGGATGTTCTGACGGACGAAATGAACAACTTAAATAATGTTTCTAGATAATAAACAGGTGTAGCGGTACTTTTGGTTGTAATTTAGGTTCAAAACAAATGCAGGAAAAAGAAGAAGCGCTGGTACCACCGTCACCTCCCGGCGCCGACTGATTGATTTTCCTTTTTAATTTTTTTATTTATTTTTATTTTTTATTTTATTTTTTATTTTTTAAACAATCCAAAAATCTAAAACAGTTTTCACCAACTAATGTTAATGACTGAGAAGCACGTTACATTTTAAAATGATGCAAGTTAAAAATTAAACAAAACAAACCTGATGGAAATGAAGTGAATTACCCGTTAATCCTTTATGTCCTCTCAAGGATTGTTTCTTTTTTTTGCATCCAAAAATTAAAGGGGAAAAAAAAGACAAACAAAAAAACCCAACAACCAAATAATAATAATAATAATAATAATAATAATAATAATAATAATCAAAAAATGTTGTCAAGGAGCCTGGGGGGTGGGTGTGCCAGTGTTGTGCCAAAAAGTGATGGTCGCCAAAAACGGATTGCCAAAAAGTGATTGCAGCGTCCACCTTGTCACCGAAACCTTATTTTTGCCTCAAAATGACTTGGTTTCATTCACGGGGGTTATGTTTGAAGATTTATAGCCCCCCCCCCCCCCCCCCCCAATCATTTTTACCTGTTGAAATGCATTTAAAGGGCCCGAACCAGTAACACGCGGTTTTCCACTTGCCAAAAAGTGATTGCAGCGTCTACCCTGTGACTGAAAGGTTGTTCATGCCTCAGAATGACCTGAATGTCTCCACTCTTGATGGTTATATTTGACAGATAATAGCCCAACCAGTCCCGTTGACCCGTTGAAATACCTTTAAAGGGCCACGACAACTCATACCATGCAGTTTTGCACTCGTCGAACCAGTACATGCAGTGTTGCACTTGTCAAGGGGTGATTGCGGCGCCTGCTTTGCGACTGAAAGGTTGTTTCCGCCTCAAAATGACTTGGTTTCATTCATGAGGTTGTGTTTCGCATCATAGCATGTTTGGCACGACACCGGGTCAATGCAGTTAATGCAAGTACTTCGTTACTTTCAGACGAAGTCGAAGTACTTCGTTACTGTAAAAGTAACAAACGAAAACGAAAGTACATTTTTACTAATTTGTACAACACCTGAAGATACGTACATATGTAAGAGTATATAAGACAGAAGTGCTTCCATGTTTTTTTCTTTACCTTAATAAAATATGTATTAATACAAAGAAAAAACATGCTTTCACTTTGACTGAAGTAAAAGTACTTGTGAGAGTACTTCCTCCAGCGTGAATCACGGCGGTTACGCGGTGTCACGTGGCCGCACCTGCGCAGTGGAGCGCAAAGAAGAAACGGACCTTTCCGTTTTTACTTTCGTTTTGTTTTTATTTGTTTCCTCTTTTCTTTCCTCAAGGAACAGAAGCTGCTTCGGGGATATTTGGTCACGTCCCCCTCCCCCCGGTGAGTGCATGTGCTGCGGCCTCGTAGAGACGCGCGGATCGACGCTTACACGGTTCCCATTGAAACTCCGCGATCTAAGAACTTTGTGTTAGCGTTAGCAACGTTCCCCCAACTCCAAAATATAAACAAACTTCTAAAAAGCAGACATAATAATGTGAGAAACTCTATGCAATGGTATTATTATTATTATTATTATTATTATTATTATTATTATTGCCACCATTCTTCTTAAACGTAGTTATATTATAATCAAGTTCAGTATTGTGTTGTTTTCAGAGAGGGAATAAATCATATTCTTGTATATGTATCTATGTATATATATTTATGTATGTGTGTGTGTATATGTATATATATATGTGTGTGCTTGTGTGTACATATATATGTGTGTATATGTATATATATGTGTGTATATGTGCTGTATATATATATATATATATATAAGTGTGTATATGTTCTGTATATATATATGTGTGTGTGTATATGTATATATATGTGTGTGTATATGTGCTCTGTATATATATATATATATATATATATATATATGTGTGTGTGTATATGTTCTGTATATATATATGTGTGTGTGTATATGTATATATATGTGTGTGTATATGTGCTCTGTATATATATATATATATATATATATGTGTGTGTATATGTTCTGTATATATATATGTGTGTGTATATGTATAAATGTGTGTTTATATACACTGTATATGTGTGTGTGTGTATATGTATTTATCTTTTCTCTAGATGGCGGAAAACAGCGCTGACCGTGAAGTGACACAGGACCTCGGGGAGGCAGGGGACGGGGCGGAGGGAGACACTACAGATGCCAAACCCGACCGCAGCGCAAGATTCCTAATTTTTGGACGGTAGGTTCTTACACCGCGGGAAGGAAACAAGATCATTCGACGTGTCCGCATGGGGAGATTTGCTTTTGGTTGCTTAGAGTATGAGTAGGATGAGTACCTGTACGAAACCCATTTTTATATACAGTAGATCTCTGTCGGTTAGTCCCTCTCCGCTCCACGAGGTGGCGCTGTAGACCCTCCCCACACACTAGTGCACAAAAACATCTGCTCTGGCATGAAGTTTTTGTTTATGTTCAGTTATGTTCTTTTTACTCTTAAAAGCCCGGTATGGACGAATAAAGACAACCCACATTTTACATTTCATTGGATTGTATGTTATTGATGTTTCGGATACCAATGGTACCATGTAAAATAGAGAAAACTATAGAAATATTATAATAATAATAATAATAATAATAATAATAATAATAATAATAATAATAAAATTATGATGAATAGTGACATAATAATAATAATAATACTAATAATACTATTGGATAATAATTAAATGTATAACTTAGCTGTTTTATCAAATAAATTGAAAGAATACATAGAAACACTGAAAATTAAAGGGTTTTAGACTATATTTGAGTGCACTTTGTGTAGTGTATTTAAAATGCCAAATACCACCCCATATAATTATACCGCTCCAAAAATTAAAATCACAATATGGTGTTTTGGCCACATCACGCAGCTCTGGTTTGGTTTGGTTATGAACGAAGTGTGTGTCTGAATTGCAGCTTTACCAACGATGCCTGGCCCCTAAAATCCAATGGTATCTGACTTTTTGGGGGGAAGTGTCAAAGAGATCTCAGTTAAGTGTGTTATTGTGTTTGAAACCCCAAAAAACACCACATAACAGAAAAAAAGGAGAATTATTTTTTTTTGGCCCCTGTGCCCAGTTCTGCCATGACTGTTTGAATGAACGGTTTATTTTTTTCAATCAAATAAATCCAGGAATTGCATCATTATTCTAAATTACACTGAATGGCACTGAAAATGGAAAGTGGGACTTTTCAATCTCAGTGCACTCAGTTTTTTATTTGAATCTCTACAGGCCACCACATACCAAAAAAAAAAAAAAAAAAAAAGAATCAAAATAAAAATCCCCAAATTGTGTTTTGGCCCTGCGGCCCAGGTAGGGCGGGTGCTGTAGGTAGATTGTGTGTCCGTCAGCAGAGGGCCGGCAGCGTGTCCTGTCTGACCTCGGGACGGGGTGTGAATAGCCCTTTAGAAAGCTCTGGTGCTGTGGCGAGGCTGCTGACTCAGGGGCCTGGCAGGGCGTCGCCCCCTCCCTCAACGCCCGCTGGCCCAGTCCAGCCTCCCTCCAGCACAGAGAGCATGTCACCGTCCTAGCACCGTGCCAAAAAAAGAAAAACGCCGGGGTCTGGATGAACGCAACACTTCGAGGGGGACGAGAACGGACACGAGACCAGAGCAAAGAGCTTTCAGATGCAGAGTGGCGTGGCGCTTAATGACGAACCCAGGTAAGACGCCCTCCTCCTCCTCCTCCTCTTCCTCCTCCATCACCACCCAACTCCCACCCACACTGCCCCGGACACGGCGGCAGGCGGTGGGGAGGGGAGGGGAGGGTTCAGTCAAAGTTCTGGATCACATGTTTGTGGGAACGCGGGCGCTGCGGGGGTGTTTGTGTGTGTGTGTGTGTGTGTGTGTGTGTGTGTGTGTGTGTGTGTGTGTGTGTGTGTGTGTGTGTGTGTGTGTGTGTGGCGGGGCGGATCATTGTTCCCGCGCCCCGCTGACCTGATGACTGGGCCCTTCTGGAACACGCCTGGACATTGTGAGCGCCCAATGGGCCGCCGCGGCTCCGCTATCTGGACGCGTCCTTTAAAGAATGGAAATATGACAGGTCTGTGAGAATCGGCGCTCCTGAAAGATTATGTCGCCACCGCCCGATATACTTTGAATGCTACTTTGATTGGCTTTGAACCATTCTTCTCCCGGGGGGGGTTTACCTATCTTTGCGCCAAGCGGACATGTTTTAGTTTACACCTTGGACCCGGCTTTGGATTACCATGATACTAATGCCTAATTTAAGAATGTATGTACGTTCTGATGTCTGAGTAAGTTGTTCATGTCACTGTGTATTTTTCGAAGGTTGTGGGGGGTTTATTTTGGGTTTTTTTCCGGAGATGTCGACACACTTGTCTTGCTCTTTGAAATTGGACAAAAATGTAATTTTAGACGCGGGCTTCATCAGAAGAGCTACGTTGTCGAGAAACGCCAGTGGTTGGGCTGATAGTGGATTTTCTGGTTTAATAGACCAGTTAACAGTTGTTTTAAACATCACATACTGTATATTAAATCCCAAATGTATTGTTTTTTTATTTATTATATTTCCTTCGAGATACTGATAGCATTTTTCAAGATGATAGGGTTAGAGACCACTTTGAATTAAATATTTGAATATTGAGCGGTTCATTTTGAAGTGTTTAACCGTCTTTTGAATATTTTGTTGCTCTCTCTACCTCCAGTCATAAATACATCAATAGCATGTCGCACAACTCTTAGTAACTTCACCTCCACAGGTTTTTTGTTTTTTTTAAAGTGGTGTGTGTGCGCGTGTGCGCGCGCGTGTTTTCCCATCTTTAAAACGGCAAAAACACCTCTGTGTCTCCTCCGCTCAGTAAGAAGAACAAGGATGGCCAGACGCGGGAGCAGGACAACTCTTCTGAAAGCCATTACAGAATCGTTTCACCAACATTCCAGTATAAGATGAGCCACCAGCGCGTGGGCAAGTGCATCATCATCAACAACAAGAACTTTGATGAAAAGACAGGTTGGTTTCGGGCTTGTCGACGTGTATGTGGGTGTATTCCCTGCGGAGCGCGTGGAATCCGACGTTTACCTTTACTGCAGGTTTACTATTGAAGGAGCAGAGCAGTAGATGTGGATGTTTACCTCATGGGATGCGCCGACGGAAGTAATCTTCCCGCTGCAAGGCAAATATTGGTCAATATTTGACCAAATCCAATGTTATTAAGTATCATTTTTGTTCCAAAAACCTCAATGTCAACAATATGACAATATTTGGTGCATGACTTTTGCGTCGGTGAGAACAGCTAGGACGGTAAGTTCAGCAAACTGCATTACCGCACCGTCACGCTCCTTAAAGACGACATTTATGTATATCGCGATATTACGATAACCAATATCCACTCTTATATAACGATGTCTATATTATAGCGGCTAAAACTCTGTCTTTCCTCCCAGTCTGCAGCCTGTTGTGCTTTCATGAACACTGCGGCCATTGTCGAAATGCCTGGCTTAAAATACAGGTTGAATAGAGGCGCGTGTGCGATTGCATCAGTGCCGACCGTAAACATTCACAGGGTGTCTGCAGGTCCTTGAAACGTATGGAAATGTCAGACGTTTTTATTCAAGAATTTGAACTTGAACAAATTTTTGGCCGATCTATCCACGTATGTTTCACTTTTCTCAAAATGCGACCTTCTTCTGGATCAGAGTGGAAATTTCCGACGTGACGAAACCCTGAACCTTCATTGGGAGAGAACAGCACTCACCGTCTGAAGTTCTTAGTTAGTTTCTTGGATTTATACCATTGGTTAAAATCTTACCTTCCCTGAAGAAAACTGCTCAAATTAAAGTTCATAGGATTATCTAGTTCTTAACCCGCCCCGTTTCCACCAAATATAAAGTACCTGCAAACTTTATTCCGATAAAGTATCGCTTCAGTTCTGGCTCCAACTTGTGCCCAACGTCTCTTAAAAAGCCTGACATTTTACCCGTGGCGCCTGCCGACGCCCTGAGCTCGTAAATGACCTCCCGTCGTCATGAGCCTAACGGTGTCGAATTTGTCTTGTGAGGGATGAATGTACGCAACGGCACGGACAGGGACGCGGGCGAGCTGTTCAAGTGCTTCAAGAGCCTCGGCTTCGACGTCTGCATCTACAACGACCAGACGTGTGAGAAGATGGAGCGTCTCCTCAGGGAAGGTGAGCGCCGGCCGAAGCCGCCGTCCCCCCGGGGTCTCAAGAGCGGCCGGGGAAAGGCCTGACAATGTTTGTTTTTTTTGTTTGTTTTTTTGTTGTTGTTGTTTTTTTGTTTTTTGTTTTTTCCCCTCCCCGCATCGCGCCGACTGAATTACACTCATCGGCCGTTAAACCGCTGACGGTTGGTTAGACTCCTCTGAAAGGTCCACTCTTTTTAAGCGCCGATAAAACGTTTCTTCTGAACGTAGGCGACGACCGGTCCAGGAGCTGACGCGTAGTCGCATGACGACACAGTGCACAAGGTGGCCAATTATTTTATTATTATGTTTTTTACTAATTTATTTTAAGACTTTTTTGGGGCCCTTTTTTCATGCTTTATTGACAGTGACAGTGTGGGAAGAAAGGGGAGAGAGAGAGAGAGAGAGAGCATGCAGCAAATGGCCACGTGCCGCTGCGGTAAGGACTGAGCCTTGTAGATAGTGCGCGCTACCTGGTGAGCTCCTGGGGCACCCCGCGGGTATTTTGAAAGCGCAGTTTTCCAGGACCTTGGGATAATGGCTGATGAGATAGACGACAAGCCTTTCCCTTAAATCTCATTAGAACCGTGAAAAAGGTCGGGTTCCAAATCGGTTTGGCTGCGTTGATAATGTTCGCGGCAGATTGTGTCTTCGTAAAACTAAATTTCAAATACATTTTCAGGCCATGAGATTCAAAGTCTTTCGGACAAGCAAAGTAGCGAGAATCCTGACTAAATACAAGAGATGAAAGGGAATACCGGAGAAACGCACATCGCTGGCAGAAGTTAAGATCCAGATTGTGAGCCGCTCTGTGAGGCGTTGTGAAGCCAGGCGTGGGCCGAGCTAAGTGCATTGTGTGTGTTCCAGTCTCGGAGGAGGACCACAGCGACAGCTCGTGCTTCGCCTGCATCCTGCTGAGCCACGGCGAGGAGGGCATGATCTACGGCACGGACGGCGCCATGCCCATCAAAACCATGACCTCGCTGTTCAGGGGCGACATGTGCAAGAGCTTAGTGGGGAAGCCCAAGCTCTTCTTCATCCAGGTACACGCGTGTGGAAAAAGCCTCTTTTAAAAAAAAAAACAAAAAAAAAAACCAGAACCGCAGGGAGAAGCTGCGCTGCCGTTTCCTTCTCACTCGACTCACGCGTTGGGCTCCGATGAGTCGCAGTCTTACAGGTCGTTTACTCTAGAGCAGCGGATCCCGGACCTTTCCCGGTTCGCGGCCCCACTCGGAAAGCTCCAAAATGTTAGCGCCGCGGGGAGGCAGCCGCTTCCTTAGAGGAGGTTTATTGTAACGACGCGAGGGACGGGAAGCGGCGAACGAGCACGGACAGTGGTGATCAATGTAGTGGTCCGTGTGGTCTCCCACAGCCGTGATGCATTGTCGGAGTTTTAAAGGAAAATGCAATTAAATGACTTAAACGTTTTAAGAAATCAGTAATGACTTCCATTTTTATTTATTAAAAAAAACAAAATACATTTTGTTACCATATTTATGTTTTGCCAATGATTTGGTGGTACTTGGAGTACCTTGCATTACCCCGGTGGACCACTCGGGGGCAGTGGCCCACAGCTTTTATCGCTGCTCTAGAGGAACGACACAAGTAGAGAAATATAGGATTCTTTGAAGAATAACTGCAGAATTTTAGGTAAAAAGACATTAATTATAAATGTCTACGTTGCGGCTTATGCAGCATATCCAGTGGCGTGTTTGATATTTCACTGTCAATGCAGAAGTATTATACACTCTCTATACTAATAAACTTGCCTTCAAGTTGGTATCCCTGGCGTTAAACATAGTTAACTGTCAATTGTTTCACCAGGTCAGCGCTGAGAAAGCAACTCAGGATCTCAATGAAATGTCATTTCATTTACTTCACCAGGCTTGTCGAGGTTCAGAGTTTGATGATGGCATACAGACAGACTCAGGGCCTCCAAACGATACCCTGGAGACCGATGCTAATCCCAGACATAAGATACCAGTTGAGGCTGACTTCCTCTTTGCCTATTCCACCGTGCCAGGTAAACCGCAGCGCATCTTAGTTCCATTTCCTTGTGTCTTCTGCGAGATAGCGTTGAAGACAGTCTCCGATAGGGCTGGGCGATTTTTGGACTAATACTGTGCGTCTATATTGCCAAGCAGGTTGAGCCATTGGTCAATTTAGCGGCTCACAACGTTGGGTCCGGGGACCAGGGGTCCAGCAAGAGGAGCCAGGGGGGCCCCCGTCACAATGATTATTATTTAAACTACGTTATCATTTAATTGACGTAAAAGACGTCAGCAGCGATAGAGAATGTACAGTAATGATAGTTTTGATCGTAGTTTCACTGTTACCTCCCCGACAAGTGTACCACCACTACAACTAAATCATACCCGACAATATAAACCTGCTCAGTTTAAGATCCCAGAGACTAAATCTGATGGAATGGGGTCTGTGGACTAATGTGTATCAGACCGAGGATCCTTGAGATGTGAAAAGATGGAGAATCACTGGATGAGAACAGCTAGAACCAAAATCGCCTTTTTTTTTTTTTTTTTTTCAACTATTCAGCTATATCACAATATTTCAATAACCCAAATGTAATAGACGGCATCTCGTCTCATATCATGATATCGATGCTGTATTGATACTGTACATACCGCCCCCGCCCTCTGAGTCTGTGGAAAGAATAAAAAAATGCCCGTTGATTCGGTTGTGTCACCTGGGATGTGATGTGAACGTATCATAATGTGTTCGGGAAATAATAGCGGTCATAATCTAGTCCTATTTTGGGCAGTCCCAAAGATGACACTTTTGTTGAGGATGGTCACACAAATAATTGTGATTAACAGTGAAATAAATAATAATAATTATAATTAATATGTCTACGTGTTTGCAGTCAGTCTCGCCCCAACTCCCGGAAACTCGCCGCTTGATTGCGATTCCGATGACTGTGTAGCGACTGTGACCGCGCCGTGCCGTCCTCCGTCTCACCTCCATCCCATGACCCCCGCAGGCTACTACTCGTGGAGGAACCCCGGGCGGGGCTCCTGGTTCGTCCAGGCGCTCTGCAACGTCCTCAACGAGTTCGGCAAGACGCTGGAGATCATGCAGATCCTGACGCGGGTCAACTACATGGTGGCCACCAGCTTCGAGTCCTGGTCCGAGGACCCGCGCTTCAGCGAGAAGAAGCAGATCCCCTGCGTGGTCTCCATGCTGACCAAGGAACTGTACTTCAACTGAGCGCCGCGCCCCCGTCGGGGACACCTCAGACTGACCGACCGGGTAACTGGGGCCGGGCGTCGTCTCTCTCAAAAAAAACCCGCTGGATATCTCGACAGATACCCGACGCCGATTCTAAAACGACACCGTTTTCCTCACAAAAAAAACCCCGTCTCTTTTATATGGGAAACCCCGAAGCGGAAAAGGTCGTATTCTACTTTGGAATTAAAATGCCGAGTTAAAAAAAAAACCAAAAAAAACCCAAAAGACAAATCTTTAGTTACATTCAGGCTCACAGACGCTCGAGACATTTATTACTGTGGCGTCAAAATTTGGTATTGAACGCAACAGATAGTTTTTCTTCTGAAAAGCATCAATGGAATTTGGTCGACACATAGAAGCACCTGGCCCGCTGGTAACACTTTGGAATAATATTTTTCCATAACTCTTAACTCCACGATGAGTCGATAAACATCTGTGAGGGAGTAGTACAGCCATCATTTCCAAGTTCATACAATATCACATTCTTTTTTTTTTTTTTTACATAAAATGATATATTCATGTCGGGATTGACTGTCTTTTTATTTTCAATTTTTCCATCAATAACTGTCAGTCGAGCTTTTCTATTCATTTCCATTTCCACTTTCCCCAAATGAAAGTAATCCGATTGAATTAAATGTGGAATTATCTCAATCGCTCATAATGTTCTACTCATAATTACTCGTATGACCAGTAGCAGATGGATATCGAATTCATTGTGAACTAGTAGTTTAAGAGTTAAGAACTTACTTTATTCTGAGGTGTTGCCTGACTTACCAGCCGACTAACTTGTGAAAAAATACTTTAGAATTACTATAGAAAGACTATATATTGAATATTATAGGAAATATACAAAATCCTATTCTATGATAGTTGGGTCATTTCCTCTAGGATGGTTGTTATAGGAAACCCTATACCATTTTCTAGTTAGCAGTCCTTCCCTATAGGATCTGAGAGTAATACTTCATGGCAGTGGTATTCAAACTGCGCTCCTCCTAGTCGGCAAGAATAATGAAAGATTTCAGTTTTTTGACTAAGTATTCTACATATATGAATCCAAGTATTTAAGTATATGCTCTTCATTTTTTTAGAACCAATTTGACGACTTGACTCACGACATTTGGATGAACTTCGTTCACTTCGAGTTCCTCAATCTAAAAGAAGAATTGGAAACCCTATAATTCACTTCACAGTATCTCATTTTCCATCCGCCTTCATTTCTTCTCAGCTTCATTCATTTCCTCTGCGTTCCTGCCACACATTTATTTCATTTTTATCGTATTTTTATTTTTATTTTTTTCCAAGAAGGGGAGTTTGAGTACCACTGCCGGAGGGAGCTCTGTAGAGACCATGAGACGTTATACGACCCTATGGGAATTCCAACGTATTTTTCCGTAAGGGGACCGACCGCCCGACTGGCTGACTCTGCCGACTGTTTCAGGTACTGACTAAGCGGTCCAAACATTCAGGGATGCTCTAGGCCCAGCAGGGCACTGCACATCTTGGTATGTAAGCCACTTGTTGCGCGTGTACAGCAGCTGGGTCGCACAACAAGCGCTCCTCCGGAACCAAAAAAAGAAAACAAAACCCCAAAAAAAAAAAAACGTACAGTGGCACTCCACGTTCATGTGTCGATGGTGATACTTGCCTCTTCTTCAGGGTTTCTGCCTCAAAATACCGATGTCACATTTGATCTGATCTTTGTCGACAGGCGATGTGAAATATCCATGTTATTCTGCCGAAATCGAATCATTGGCTGCCATTCTGCGTGAGCTGATGGAATCATATCTGGGCGTGTTCCCCTCCACTTTCCGGCGCTGTGAGCTGATCTTAACAGGGGTTGTACGGAGCAGGCGGGGTTGACGAGACCGGGCTTTGAAAAAAGGAGGGGGCGCCACGCCTCTCGTTTCGCCGCTTCGGCGGGAAGCGGAAAGCGCTTCCTCGTCTTCTCCGCGTTGACGCCGTTCCGAGTCCGGGCCTTTTGAGTGTCGGCCAACGTGGAGTGCCGATCCCATCCCTAACGGAACAGTACGGGTAGTGATTTTGGGGTCATTAGAGCATAGTGCTCGAAATATCATCCGTATTTGTCCATTTGCGACATCTGAAATGTGTAAAAAAACAACAACAATAAAAGCCGTTGTTTTTCCGGCTAAACCGGCTTTCTCTCATATCTCGGCCCTTGGTATCAGATATGTGTATACCACAAAGTCCAGAGTAGGTATCTGACACCGGTATTGGATATCATTCTATTATTAATTCTCTATTTTGATGAGCGTGCCCTGGTATTGCCAAACCGCCTGTAGTCACGGTGCTTCCAGAGCGCACTCGGTGGTTTTAGGCCGTTTTCCATCGAAAAAACCGAAGAGGAAAAGGTCAGCTGGAAAGTGGATTGGGCCACATTCAGCTATCTGTGTTGTTATGTCTTTTCAACTGTCATTGGTCCCACAAAAAAAAAAACGGAAAAAACGAAAGCAGACAACAGCTGTAGGTGTGGAAAGTGTAAAATGATCACTAGGAGAAGCACATCGTGACGCTCGTGCCGCGCGTTCCAGGACTCCACAGCACTCCTAGTGGCTCTAGTAGGTAGCAGCGCCGGTGATCTCAGGTTCCTTTTGTGTCCCATGGCCCGAGTGCATGTGATGTTTTGGGAACGTTATTAATAGCTGGGAAGTGGTGACCGCTGTCCAGACGGATAGTTACGTAATCCCCATCGGACTTGCTGTCGTTTGACATGGCGGCTCGGCGCTCGGTATGCTACGGCCTTGCGGTGGGAGGGATCGCATTGTCCAGTGCCTTTGAGGATAGCCATTCCTTTGAATTCTCTCTTCCACTTTTTCCCCCACACCGCCTTCAAAAGGGGCTTCGGCTAAGATTGTAAACTCGATATGCTGAAACGACGGATGTCGGAAATTTGAATTTGTGTTATCTGATGAATAAACTATATTGTTGCCAAAGCACAAATGACCATTGTACCGCTGTATATCGGTGTGGTGATTGGTCGTCAGAAGAAAACCAAACTTGGAGGCACCAGGTGTCTCATATATTGTTCCAATGGCAGAGTTTTGCATTGATTTAGAGTGAAGTAAAAACTATCAAACAATATATTATCAAAAAAGGAAAACAAAAAAAATTGAATTGTTCTTTTTTTTATTTGCCAATTTCTTTTTTTACTAATGTTTTTGCCCATTCCTCAACAGAGCTCTAACAAAATATATTCCAAATATTTAAAATTTGATAAATAAATATTTAAAATATTATTGCCCAGTTAGTTAAAAAAAATAAAATATAAATATTGAAATCTAGATTTTTTTTCCTATATATATATATATATATATATATATATATATATATATATATATATATATATATTTTTTTTTTAATCATAGACATTTTCTTGGGGTCTGAAAATGCACTTCGTGTTTGTCCCAAAGTCAGACATTTTCTGTCAATCACAGAGGCAGCTATTACTGATGACCACGCTCCACATGTCCAAACTGCTACACGTTGCAGCACTACCGCTGCAAACTTTCCTCATTCTTACGACTGTGTGTGTCAGTAACTTTGGATCAAACTTTATTCATAGCTTTATTTTTTATTTTTTTGCTTTATTTTATTTTTTCCCCACAGTCATTGTATTTTTGCATCAGTCAGTTTTTTTTTTTTTTTTTGTTTTTTTTACTACAATATATTTTCGGATGCCGCAACACTGACCAGCACTCCCGAAACATTATCCACCTCACACATACTGTAGCAGTCCAACGCAGACACAAGCTTCAAATCATCTGGACACGAAGATCTCTGATCAATGATGTGGTGCCCAACCCGTGCTGAAAGTGTGCACTCACCGTGTTTTGGAATGGAATTTAATGGGGGGGGAGATCTCATTTGAAGGGGTTCATTTTTTTTTAAAAAGCTTTCAAGTGTTAAATGCTATTGTCCTCAGGAATATTTTCAAAAGATTTGGATAAATGAATGGATGAAATGAATACCAAAGTATGATTTGGCCCCGTTTTAACGAGGGGCAATACGACGATGTTTAAATGACTTTAAATCAGAGGAATGCTTATGTAAACACTATTTTATTGTATTAAACATGAAGAATATATTGTGTAATGACTTGAGTGTTTTTTGTTGTCACCTCAAATCATTGATTTTTTTTTTTTTTATTATAAATCCTCGGAGATCACAGTGAAGCGGACATACAGCGGCATGTCTACATCCGGTGTACCATATCACCATTGCAACCGTTGATATAAAAAAATCGGTCAAAGCCGAAATCACGCCGGACAACAACGTCGTAAAATTAGCAGCAAATATCGCCCTCTCATGGAGGCCGTAGAAACGACACCTGAAAACACCGCAATACGCCGCAATGTTCTGGAATACAGTGTAAATAACCGCTAGTCTGATGGCAAAATTAAAGAACTAACTAAGAACTTCAAACAGGCTCTTAACAAATCACTCTGTTTAATGAAAAATAAAACGTCAACGTCCTGAAAAGAAACGCAGCTTGCGAATGGCTCTTTCCTAATGCAAAAGTAGAACTAGAAGTCAACGCATTTGCAATTTGGAAGCGACGGAGATGAAGGAGAGTCGCCTGAGTCGATCTCACCGCCCGCCCGGATGGTGACCCAGGCTATCATCCTCCGCCTCCGCCTCCACCTCCACCCGTGCTTTCCAGCTGTCGCCAGTGTTGCAGCCCTTGGCAGTCGCACGCGCCAAACAGGTCCCGGTCATTACGACGGGAAAGCAGATGTTCTTCAATTCCTCCACCCATCTCTCCCTCGCCACTTCCCCGGAGCCACCCCCCCGCCAAACACTCTCCCTTTATCTCCTCTGCTCCTCCTCCCTGCACCTGTTTAAAGGGACGGTACCGGGGGTTACCTGGAAAAAAAACCCAGTGCTGACGTGGCCGGTCACAGAGTGACACGAGCAAACACAAACACAATTCAGTCCGTTCAATCTGTCCATGCCCAGAAAGACATTGAACCATCAGAGACGTGCGCTCTCAGATGGTTAAGTCAAGCCAGCACAATGCTTTGGATTGGACGACTAACAAAATAAATGATGAAGAAAGAAATTTAAATATCTTCTCCAGTCGACTGAATACGTAAAGGCTGGTTCATGCAGATGCTGAAGGGCTTGCTGCCTATCGCCCACTCTGACCAAGGCAGCTGGAGGCGCTTGTACCCGGTCGGTCGCCGTGGGACCGGCGGACGAGCACTTTGCGGTCGGCGGTCTCTCCCCTGACGAGCCTCAAGCCGCGAGCCCGACGCCCCACGGCGGAGGCCGTTCTCCGCTGTGTTCCCAGCCCCCCCCCGCTGTCCCCACTTCAGGAGCCGCCAGGAGCCGATCTGGAGGCGTCGCAGATCCGAAGAGGCTTCCAGTTGCTCCCTTGGTTGTCGTGACCGGGGCACAGCGCCTGATGCAAGGCGTCAGAGAATGCGCCGGCACAGAAGCAATGGAGGGGCGTCATGGTGTCCGCGCCGAGGAAGGACACCAAGCCCCCAGGGAAGCTGCAGTACACCCCGATGCGCTTGAACTGCCTGCCCTCCACCAGGGGCAGCACATGGGGAACCCCGCTGTGCCAGGCCGTGTAGTCCCCGCTGAAGTACTCCACGCACCAGGACTCCTTGCCGCGACCCAGCCAGCAGTCCTCCTCGCGGCCCCGGCGCGGGATGCTGGGGTACGTGAGGCCGATCTCCCAGTAGGTTTTGCCGCTGACCTCCACCTCCCAGTAGCGCCGGCCTTCGGTGAAGCCGTCTCGGCTGACCACGTTCAGCGTGGTGTCGAACCGTGCGGGCGTTTCGGGGAAATCCTTCCAGGTCGTCGTGTAGGCGACCGCGTCGCCCTCGGGGGAGACGGTCAGTTTGGGGTGGGCGGTGTCAGGGTCCAAGATAACATCTGCAGCATCTGAAGTCGACAAAAAATAGACCCACTAAATCTATAGTGTTAAAACTATGGGCGCGTCGCCCTCAAATAATAACCAAACAGGAGAAGTTGCTTTGTTGCCGGGCAGATGTGGAACTCCCAGGTTCAGAAAAGTAGATGTCCTCCCCAGGAGGACCATTTTGGATTTGCCAATAATTGCCCAGAGGAAGAACTTAATAGGAGAGATCATTGCAGAGCTCAGAGGAAGAACCTAGAATATACCAGAACCTGGAGTTATTCACCATGGTGGCGTCTTGGGACCTAAGAGACATTTTCCGCTGGCTCAAGTGAAATTACCATGAAAGCGCCTCAACAACATCATCAGCATAATATGTTGATCTGTAAAAAACGTTCTACTCTATCCGTCGATTAAATTCAAGACTATCCTGTTCTTGAGACTATTTTGGAGACGGCTGTTTTTTCCCCTTTTGACTTTGAGGGCTTCAGGCCTAGTTCTAATATCGATGTATAAGTAAAAAGCGGATATCCGACCACAGCAGGAAAGGAGTACTGGAGAACGACACGACAGTAGTAACACTGGACCTGAAGCATAAAGGTATGTACTCATGAAAGGTCTATTATATAGTCTTAGTCTCTATTGTCTGTATAGTTTGTATAGTCTTTATAGTCTTTGCCCGATTGAGGACCTGTCGGTTTGTTGGTCCGTCAGTTCTTGGTCCATCCGTCCGTCAGTCCATCGGTCCATCAGTCCGTCCGTCCGTCCGTCTACCCACGGCCCGCGGCTGAACTCACAACTCTGGAGGAGCCTCTTGGAGACGGGAAGCTGCGACCTGATGAACAGCAGCAGGTTGCCGGTGAGACTGAGGAGCTGCTGGTTCCTGAAGTCGTCCGTCTGGATCGAGTCGGGGTCGGTCGACTTCAGCGCCTCTGAAATTCTAACGATTCACAGGAAAAAAGAAGGGGAAGGGGGAGAAGATGTTTTGGAGTACAGAGTCACGCGATGGTTGTTGCTCATTTGGAATTGGTTATTCTCGATTCAATATTGGTAATGAGTTGATAATGAGAATGAAATAAATGTTTCCGGAATGTCTGCGGTTAATTTGGATAATTTGGGTGGTAATGCAGTTACGTCAGATAAATACTGTCTATCTATCTTATATATTCTGGTATATCAATAGCTCATACATCTGATACACAAACAAAAGTTGTTTTTGTTGGTGTTTGTTTTCTTTGAGCAAGAAACTAATTATTCCTAAATTGCTGTGGTGTTGTTTTTGTTTGTTATGGGGTTTGATTGTTACTTTTCAAGCGCTGTGTGTGCTTTTCTATTGGGAGCATTTAAAGTTAGAGTTCAAGTGCAGTTCAAGTCGACTTCATATTTGTGTTTGTGTGAGACTATGTATTCTATGTAGTGTGGATAAATATATTTCTGTACAGGTTGCGTGGGCTAAATGTAACTTACCTCTCTTCAATTTCCGCACTCTGCATACAATAAAGAAAAATACCACAGGTTAAACAGCCTATGATGCAGAAATAATTATAAAACAACAGCTTTTTATTCATATATTTTTTGCACTATGCATACAGTATTTACTTTATGTACATATACAAATATTACTTTCATTTTTCTCTGTGTATATATATGTTTTGTGTGTGTGTGTGTGTGTGTGTGTGTATATCGGATCTTTTTGTGCCAAAAACCCCATGCAATGATAAGTTTAAAAAAACCTGAAGACAATAATACTATTAATAGATAATTCATATAATAATAATGATAAACAACAACAACAATAAAAATATACTTGCGGGCAGCAATACACGGGGTCCATTATTGACACCAATTGCAAATTTATGAGTTCCCATGGAACGTAGCATGTGAGCTACAAGCGAACTCCATGTGGGAGGTCACAAACACGGAATATGTTTTGGACTGTTTTTGACTCCTACAGTTTGTGTGTTACGACCGGCTCGAGTGCCACAAAATAAGGAGGGACACCACACCGGGTTAGATGGAAGTGAATGCGTTTCTATTTACAAAAAGGGCAAAAGAATAAAATATAAATCGAAAAGCCCCGCCAACATCAAGCAGGTAAAGCGTCACATGCTCAGACACACACACGCACACTACGGAGTCTACACCACGCAGCTCGCACGACGCCAATGTGCGTTCGTAGCCACAACCTGCACATATATAACAAATTGGATGCAGATGTCACAAAGCGTCTCACTCCGCAAACTTATCTCGCAATGCACTAACGTTCGGCTACTTCCGCTCAAATTCCGTCTTTTTTTCCACAAATGTAATGCTCCAAATGTGGATCAGTTTGGATCAAACTTGAACCACGAGATGTCTGAGACGTCCCGGTTCTAACGAGACCCCAACCATGGTCCAGCGCTTGTCCGGTTGCAGGCGGCAATAATGACAATAAACACAACAGAAGGGATATTGAAAAAGCACCTGGACAGCCATCTCTCCAGTCTCCTTCTCCGGGGCGTTGGTGTTCTCCAGCTCCTGGTCCAGCTCCTCTCTCAGGAGGCAGCAGGCCTCCATCCTCTCCTCCACCTCCCTCTCCGCGGCCTCCTGCTCCGCATCCAGCTGGCCCAGCGTGAGGCGCAGGTCCTCGTCCAGAACCCTCCTCATCTCCTGGTACTTCTGCCTCAGCTTCTCCTTCAGAGCATCCGAGCTTTTCTGCAGCGAGACGGCCATGAAGGAGGGCGGGAGGAAGGAAGGAAGAAAGAAAGAAAGAAAGAAAGAAATACGGAATGAATAAAAAAAGAATAGATAAATAATTGAACATATATATTTGGGAGGATAAGGAAAGTGACAAATCAGATGCATTTATTATATTTATCTACAATTTAGAAAAATGTGAAAAATATGAAATATGAGGAATGAGTGATGCATTTGTGTCTATACTGTTAAATATTAGTAAATCTAAATGATATATATAGTTAAAATATGTTTTATAAATATGGGTTAGGGTTAGGTCCCTAACCCTATGATATTATTATATATATTATTATATGATATTAATATATTATGTCCTATTAATATAATTATATCATATTAATATATTATATATAATTATATATAAATGTTTATTAATAAGATATCTCATTATATAATTAATTAATTAATTAATATAGAATTATATTAATATAATGAAAGAAAGAAAAATGAAAGAAAATAACATGAAAAAACGCAATACATAAAAAAGTGACAAACAACAATGAGCAGCACATCACTAAACTCACACAAGGCTTAGTTGTTATCACTGAGACAAGCATTCTACACGACAGAGCAACATGAGCAACACGACAGAGCAACCTGAGCAACACGACAGAGCAACGTTAGCAACTCAACACAGCAACGTGATCAACACAACAGAGCAATGTGAGCAACACGACACAGCAACGTGAACAACACGACAGAGCAAGTGAACAACACGACAGAGCTACGTGAACAACACAACAGAGCAACGTGAGCAACACGACAAAGCAACATGGTCAACACAACAGAGCAACGTGAGCAACACGACAGAGCAACGTGAGCAACACGACAGAGCAACATGAACAACACAACAGAGCAACGTGAGCAACACAACAGAGCAACGTGAGCAACACGACAGAGCAACGTGAGCAACACAAAAGAGCAACATGAACAACACAACAGAGCAATGTGAGCAACACGACACAGCAACGTGAACAACAAAACAGAGCAAGGTGAGCAACACGACAGAGCAACGCGAGCAACAGGTCAGAGCAACGTGAACACCACGACAGAGCAAGGTGAGCAACACGACAGAGCAACGTGAACAACACGACAGAGCTACGTGTTTGCCCTGGCATCGTTTCATTCCTCAGAACAGGAGGCGCCGCCACGCACTCACTTTGATCTCCAGCTGCCTGGACGCCAGCTTCTTCATCCTGTAGCTGACGACATTCCTGTGACGCTCCAGGTTCTGCTGGCGCCTCAGGAGCGCTTCCTTCACACACACACACACACACACACACACACACACACACACACACATACACACACACACACACACACACACACACACACACAGAAAACCCCCAAAAGCAGCTGGTCAGGTGTCGGGGGTGACGCCGGTGGGAACAGGCCTCACCTGACGCTCACCTGGCACTGGGCGGTTGGTCCCAGGTGGATCATTCTGCCTCCGGCGTCGTCTCCTCTCCGTGCGTGAAGCGCAGCCCCTTTAATACGGGGCCCGGCCGGAGGGGCGGCTCCCGACATCTGACCTTTGCCCCCGAAAAATCCGCCGCCTTGACTGCGGCGCTGCTGCCCTGCCAGGCACGCCGCCGTGTTCCATTTGTGGAGCAGAGAAAGTAAATCTTGGATGACAAGGGGAAGGAAGCGGATGAGGTCAAACGCACCCTGCGTCCTATTTAAGGATCATATTAGTCCATCCCGGTGGAAGGATATTGTGCGTTTATTAGCCCTGTATATTTCATACACGAGGGCAATTCAAAGAGCTTTAGATGAGACAGAAAAAGACATGGTATAAAAAGGATAAAAAGGAAGAATAAAAGCACGGGAATAAAAAGGTCAAAACAGATTAAAAAGACGGCGACTGGAGACCAACTTTGTTCTTTTTCAGGATTTTTTTTGATACAAATAAATCCACAATATTAGAGACTTTTTTGGCCCTTTTCCCCAATCCAACGCACCTAAATCTAGAGAAATCGTACATTTTATTGGTACAGTACCATATAGGGCTGACAATGAGGGCTATGAGATAATTTCGGGAAATTTAGGAAATTAAAGACCCTTTCTTAGAGTGTGATTGGTATTTTAATAAAAATCCCCCAAAACATCAGATCTGATTTAATTGTGTAAAAGAAAAAGTCCTGGATTCTATCATTTTTAGACCCTATTTCCCACTTCCATGCACCTAAAACGACATATTTTAGTGGTTCTGTAAAGTACTGAAAATGAATGGGCTATGAGAGATTATTTTGGGAATAGGCAATTAAAGACCTCTTTTAAGAGCGTGATTTGCATTTAAAAAAAAGGAAAAAAAAACCCCATCATATCCCCTTTAATTTTGAGAAGAAAAAAAATACAATCTCTTTTTCGGGCCCCATTATCCCACTAAATATTGAGAAATTGCAGATTTTAGCGGTCTTTTAAAGGTCTGGCAATGGCTATCCAAGGTGAGATCTTTTTGGGAATCGGAAATGAAAGACCTCTTTTTAGAGTGTGATCTGTGTTAAGTACAAAATCCAAGAAACACCAGATCCCACTGCATTGTGGGTGGAAAAAACATTTTTTTTTTCTCCTATTTCCCAGTCCTGTGCACCCTAATAACCAAAGGGAGTCTATTCATACTGAACTGACTCTAAAGCCATGACCCTGTCGGGGCTTCCGTGTACGACCCAGTGAAAGCTGCAGATTTAGAACTTTTTGACCCTTTAGCTCCAGTAAACCCGACGACTGAGAAGACAAAAGTCTGATTGAACCCCAGATTTAAACATCCGTTCGTCCTTCAGCAACGTGCCACCGTCTGAACTATGGACGACTTCTTCAGGCGTCTGGCGCCGGCCCATGGCAGCGAATAAACAAGGACATTTTTAAATCATATGACACGTAAGATGTAGGAGGTGCAGCTGTGGCGCGTGCCTCTTGCTGATATTGGTCTGATGCAACGGTTCTCAACGTGGGGTCCGGGGACCCCACAGGGGCTCCTTCAAGAGGTCCCTGCGGGGGTCCCCGGCACAATGACCCGCAGTCAAACGTCGCTGTTATTCGATTGCAATAAAAGACGTCAGCACCGTCAGAGAATGTGCAATAGTGACGGTTTTCGCCCTGGTTGGGTTGTTATCTCTGTGACACTTAATCATATCCAACCACGGAAACACGGAAGCAGGACTCTCCGAGCCTGGGGAGGTTGGAGCCCCGACGACACCCGGTGGCCAGGTGAGGAACAGCAGGTGAGGGAGGCGTCTCCGGGCCGGGGTTGTTTGTTTTTTCTTCTTCTTTTTAACCCCTTGTGCCGGGTCACGCCAGGGTGCCGTGAGAGCGGGCCAGCGGTGTGCAGGTTTTTCCCAAACTCCACTCGCGTGGAAATGAGCTTTTGTGTCGCAAGGTCAAAGTCGAGAAGAATGCGCCCGGTTCGGTCGGCGCGACGGGCGGCGAGCGAGCGAGCGAGCGAAGGAGGGAGGCTTCTTTGAACCGTCGGCGAGAGCCAGAGGAGTCGCTTGGGCTCTGCGCCGTGAGCGGAGTCGTTGAAAAAATAACCGACTGAGCCCTCGCCCGACGCCAAGACGAATTCTTGGTGCCGGGCGAGGGCTCAGTCAGTCACGTCCAGTATGAATCGTGACCGACGTGTTGGCCCTTTCTTCCTTTTTTTTTTTTTTTTTTTTTTTTTTACTTCAGTGCGAGTTGAAGATTCACGCTTTTGTGACGACCGACTCCAGGGTCGTTTTAGAAGGGGAGTTCGCTGTGCAATGAAATCGTTTCTGGCGTCTTTGGCGGCTGAGACCTGAAGGGGTGTGGGCCGTGGGGCTTATTCCCATGTAAAACAATGTGCTGCGCTCACTCGCCACAGTGCATAACATACCCATGACAGCCAGGTGTTGATGGTTCCTTCCAGTAAATATTAGAGGCTGCGAGTGTGTGTGTGCGTGTGTGCGTTAGCATTCCTCTCGTGCATGCTTCAGTTCCAACAGATCTGGAACTGATCTTCAGTATCGATCGACGGGAATCCGATCCACTCTGCCTCCTCTTCCTTCACAGCAACGACCTCGCTGCAAATCAAAAAACAATAAACGAAAACAAAAAAAAACAAAAAAAAAAACCCCGGCTGGTGTTTTCCAACTTTTACATTTCCCAGGCAGACGCACGGGGCGGGTGGAGGCGTCTTCACCTGTTTTTTTTTTCAATTTTTTTTACTTTTTTTGTTCCACACTTTTTCTGCTAGTGGCGCGACGGCGCTCCTCGAGGCCCCGATCTTTCTTTCTAAAAAGTAGAAAATTCCTTTCCAAATAGACCGACTAACTGACTCCTAAAACGTAATACAGTAAGTGGAATACTTATAGAATAAGATAAAAATATATAGAATAAAATACAATAAAAATAAATTGAAATAAAATGGAATAGATAGAAGGAATATGCCTATGTATGTACAGATATGTGCATTTAAAGTGGCATGTGAATTAAAGTGGCATGTGAATGTGAATAGTGTGAGGTAGTGTTTGGGATAATACAGCACAGTATACAACAGTACGGCGCAGCAATACGGCATCACGAACAACCCTGAACAGTGACACAGTATGCGGTACAGTATGCTACATACAGTACAGTAGGTAGTGGAGCCTAGTGCATGGCTCAGTTAGGACCCCTGGTGAGGTCAGCGTTGACAGTTCTGATGGCTTGAGGGAAGAAACTCCGTCTCAGTCTCTCTGTTCTCGCTGCGTGACTGCGGAGGCGCTTGCCTGACCGCAGCAGCTGAAACAGTCCGTTGTTGGGGTGATGAGGATCCTACATGATCCTACGGGCTCTGCTACTACACCTACCTAATTGTCACGCAACACACCACACTACAACACATGCATACACACACACGCACATGCACATGCTTTGGATGGTGGCCGGTGAAATGAGACCTCTGCATTTGACCCTAACCCGAAGCCATTGTCCTCAATAACCCTTCCTTGCATTCTTGACAAGCCACTGTCATTGAGCACTGATTATTAAAGAGAGTGTGGAGCTGACGCCTCCATAGCAAACGACAACAACATGAGCAATGGGGTTAGAGTTTCAGGTGTGGGTTTGGTTTCTCTCTCTCTCTCTCTCTCTCTCTCTCGCTCGCTCTCCCTCTCTCAAGTGAAAGTTGGCGGGAATTCCAGACGGTGGAGTCAGACGGTAAATAAGAAAAAGGCCCAAACCGGAAACTCCGCTCCGCCGCGGGTAGAACCTCCTCGTCGGCGTCGCCTTAAAAAAAAAAAAAAAAAAAAAAAAAGGCTTCAGCTTCCTCGAAGAGCGACACTCGTGTACCGTGACACACCGAGAGCAAGCGGAGACGGAGCAGGGGTCCCAGGTGAGTGCGCCCGCGCCCGGGCCGCCGGTCGGTGCATCGGCCGTTTATTTATTCATTTGTTTGTTTGATTTAGAAAGCCGTGTGACTACCAAAAAAAAAAAAAAAAAAAAGGTTGTTTTTGTTTGCTTGTTTTGCAGTTCCGTCACAATGCAGAAAAACCAGAAAGCCCCAGGTTGGTTTCGCCAGGCGTCCGGTGTCGGGTCTTGTCGGGTGTTTGGGGCGGTGACCCCTGAACCTGCTCTGTCGGGCGGCGTTCATGGGCTCCGAAGGGATGAGTTTGCTATTCTTTCAACCCGGTACCTTATTCAGATGTTTGGCTTGCCGCCGCTTCTCGCCGTCGGCGGCAGCATCCTCACCGAACGTCGTACGGTTGGGAAACGTACCGCTCCGCTGCAGCTTCTCACGGTGCTTCCATGCGGTCCCAGGGGGGCAGACCAGGACCCCAAACCTGTTGTTTGCTGTTGTTGTTTTTTTCGAAAACGGGAACTCACGTAACAGTCGCACCTGTCTTAGTACATTTTTGAACGTGTTTGGAACAACAGCCACATGACACTTTATTTAGAACTGCTTCACGCAATCGTGAATCCAAAGCATTTGCGTATTCTTGGAAGAGTGGTGAAGCGGGGCACCCTCATGTTTCTAGTCCCTTGCGTCAGTCTAAAAGGGATGAGGTCGAAAGGGTAAAAACGAGAATGCTGTTTTTATTATTATTATTTTTTTCCTAGTTTCACATGTCACCGTCAAAAAGGATATATATATATATATAAATATATGCCCCATTGAGCCGCATTCAAAGCCAGCGGGAAGCTGCAGCAGGGCGGAACACTTCTCAACAGCCCAGCGTGGTCACATTGTCACAAACAACATTTTAATTACACCTGGGTTGAGAGACCGTGAAACGCTCCTCGTGAAGCGCGGCGCTGACACAGGAGAGAGGCCTCAAGTCTATGAATGTGGCGCATGAATGGAATGACTTTTAAGTAAGCCATCGCTCGTCCGTGTTCGCGGTGCATTTCATGCGGTGACTTGGTCGTGTATTGTGTGGTGGATGCCAAAGGGTTTGAAGAGTAATTACTCATTCCATTCCATGCAATACAAAAAAAAACAGTAAAAAAAACAGTCAGTGCGTTAATGAACTGTTAAATTGTTCATGTTAAAGTAGATGACACGTTTGTCATCATAATTGTATGAATTTGTACCTGATTAATGACAATCATATCATATTTTTGATGTCATTGATATCATGACATCATATTGTTGATATCATATTTTTCGTCACATTCTTTTTCCATAGCAGTCAGTCGAGAAGTTCTGTTCATTGTAGTTATTATACAGTATATCATATACTGTATATATTGAATCCAATTCTGCAGAATCATGTCGATGAACGACAACATTCTCAGATCCAAACATTCACCATTAAACAGCTGTATGAATGCGGTGTTTGTGTGTTCGAACCAGCGTCCGTGTTCTACACTCCGCTGGAGGAGGTGAAGACAGGATACCTGTACAAGTCTCCTCCGTACAGGCGGCTGAATACAGAGGTGAGTTTGGCTGGAAAGAATCATCACGTAGTGGTAAAACACTGTGGATTTTCGGTGCCCCGGGTTCTGTGTATCTACAGGTGAAGGGACGGGGACGGTGTGAACTGTTAAAGCTCAATTAGCTCAGGGATGGATAACTCCCAAGTCGAGAAAGTAAAACTCCAGGTTCCGTGTTTTTTGGCGCAGTCAGCCGCTGATCAGCTGTGGTGATGCAAGACTCGCAAACGGGCGAACAAATACTTTGAAGGTGCAGCCTGTAGAATGTACTCGCGGAACACTCAAAAGAGCCAGTGTTTGGTTTGTCCGTCCTGGGCTACTGTAGAAACATGGCGGCGGAACGTGGCGGCCTCCGTGAAGCGTACCCGCTCCCTATGTAGATAATAAACAGCCCGTTCGGAGGTAACGAAAACACAACGCTTCTTATTTAATGGGATTATTCACTCATTAAAACATACTCATGAATATTATATTCCATCTCTGCCGAGTCTGTTCCGTAAATTCCAGGCACTGCACCTTCAAGTGACCGACGCACAAACGAACCGACCCTTCTGATTGGTTACTCCGACCGAATCAGACCACGAAGAGCCAGAAAATTCCCTTCTAAAGAGCCGAATCTCCAAACAAACCTTCCATCGCGATCGGCTAAATTCACTCTTCGGTTGGACCTCCGAGTCGACCAAATCCACATGGCTGACCCAAAATCCCGGAGCGGATCTTACTTTCTGAACCTGGGACCTTTTCTCTCGCTGACAAAAAAAACCAAAAACATTTTCGACTGGATTCCAGCTCTTCTCCCGCCCACCTGTCCCTCCACATAGTTGTGTGAATAATCAGGGTTTTTCTTCCGTAACATGAATCTTTGTTGCATCAGGTGGTTGGAACACTTTTGTTTTATTTTTTATTTTTTTCCCCTCCTATAGCCACGCCGCACTGGAAGGGAAATATTTGATTGACATGTGAAGAACTGCATTTTATTCTGCTGATTTTCAGACAAACCAGCTCTTCCTCATCCTCATACTTTATTACTCAACACGTTCATTGGAATTCTTACTCATATTGATATGCAGTCTTTATATTTCATACAGGGAAAAGAATAGTCACAAACGCTGCATTTTATCCGATTTTTCAGGGTGTTAGTGACTATTTCGCCCTTCCGGTAAAATTGTTTCCGCAACAAAAGAGACGAGAAACAGGAGGTAGCGTCGCTTCCAACTGGAAACCAACATTGCGCTCCGGGTGCACTGCGGCAATTACCATAAAAAACAACTCGTTTAGAATGAAATGTGACGTTTCCGTCTCTCAAAACATGCGCAAAGCATATGCCAGGGACCGAAATGCCGGCTTCTTGTTTTAGAAAAGGAGATTAAATATATATATATATATATTTTTAAGCGTAATCTTTTGCCCCATAGGAATGCATTGCAGCCCAGTGAGCGGCTGCAGCGGAGGGCTACGTTCCTCAGCAGTAAAGCGTTCAGGCCTGGGTCGAAAAAGCATCAAACCTATCGACAACATTACAAACGCACACGTTGTGCTGGGATTTCTCTGTGTTTAAAAAAAATATATATATATATTTTAAATAACATTTGAAAATTGCAGAAATCGTGGAAGAGACGTTTCTTCGCGTTGCTTGGGTCGACGGAGCAGGGTTACCAGCTGAAGTACTTCAAGAGCGCTGAGGACCTGGACAAGCCGCTGGGATCCATCGACCTGATGCAGTACGTTCCATTCATTTATCATTTACACCTTCCGTCGATGGATTAACCAAAGACACCTGTGGACCCCGAGCAGAACACCATACTTTGTTCATCGCGTGGTTACATAGTTGGATATTGATTTGATTCGGGTCCGTGCAGAGACCTTAAGAGGGGCAGGTGCTCAAAGTTAGAAAAAAAACGGGCACATGGAACAGGATTTTAAAATGCCATTCCCAGCGGGCCCGGCTCCAGACATTTTGCTGCTCAAGGCACTCTGTCGAGCGGGCGGGGGGGGGGGTTTCATTCAATAAGGAAACAGGGTAAAATAAATGACATCTAAAATAAAAACAACATAAAAAGTTTTTATTTGTTTTATTTGACGGAACGGGGCAGGGACACACACACACAGCGGAACGGAGATCACGCCCCGATCTCTTTGTCAATATATAATACAACGGTTTCCAACAAAATCTCGGTGCCCATTCATGCAAAACAAAACAAAGAAACGCGCCTGATAAAAACGGCACCATGGGCATCAGGGGGCAAAGGGGCAGGTGCTCGGGCACCTGGATTGATTTATAACAAGATAAATAAAAGTATAAAATGTATCACAACAAAAACTCAAGAATATTTTACTGTGTATATATATATATATATACATAGTATATCCCATAGATATAAAGTACTGCATATATCATGTATTAAAATGTGTATTATTGTATTAAAATGGCATTGTTTTACATGCTTTACACACACACACAATTATCGACATAATTTTATATGTTTATATAAGAATTTTTACTTCAGATTCTGATTAATTTTGCACATTTTGTATATTTTTTTGCGAAAAACATATTTAGAATTCAGTCTATTCTATATATTTTTCACAAAAGAATATGCAAAATGTAGCTGGCAATTCCTTCAAGGACCCCTAGGGGGCATCGGACTCCAGTTTGGGACCCCCTAGGTTAAACTATTATACACTCGGTATTAGGCCCGTCAAATGGAGCTCATTATTGAAAACGTCATTAAAAGATATGCTCCCTGATGAATAACTGCAGTTATAATAATACATTACAATAACAGCTCATAGGAATGAAAGGCAGACATAGGGGAATGAAAATGGACGTTCCTTCATGGTCGGTGTCCTTTAAATGAAAGTGTTTCCCGGCCTTAGGATCTCAGTGCTGTTCACGAGGCCCAAGAACCACCCCAAGTGGGCCTGGGTGGAGAAGAACATGCGGTGCTCTCCGTGCTGCGTGCTCCACATCAAGGCTCTGGAGAGGGACTACTTCCTGATGGGGGAGAGCAGGTCAGCAGGCGACTCCATGGCGACACCGCCCGTTTGGGGTCAAAGCAGCTCAAATGGGTTCAAGTCAAATCAAACCCATCAGATTATTTTGTCAGAACATCCCATGTTCTGTACGCTTTGTTTAGCTGCCATTTCATAAGCAACTGTGTTATGCACGCGCTCCTCTGTACAGGATGCCGCTTCCATTGCTGGTGGCGGGGTCCGCCGCGTGCAAGGACACACTGATTGGGAGCGTGCAAACAAGTGATGGGAAAGGCAGACACGGTGGAGCTTTCACAAAATAACACAGAAAGATAAAGATATCCCACCACCGCCCTTTGTCCGTTTTGAAGGGAATTCTGGGATTTTTGGTTTCGATTTGGGGTTTGTGACCTGATGGATTCCCACTTTGACGGGAGATATTTGAACAACACAGAAAACAGCTGCGGTGCGACTCAATTAACAGCAAAATGTAGAGCAGTTGGAAGAGACCGTCTGAGTAAAAACTAGCCTGAATGCATGAATGAATGGTTAAATGAATGCACAATTAATGAACAGATGAATGAATGAACGAACGGAGGAATGAACGCATGAACAAATGAATGAACAAACCAACAAACGGTGAATGAATGAATGAATAAAATACTGGATGAGTCAATGAATGAACGAACAAATTCATAGATTAATTAATGAACGCATGAACGGACAAATTAATAGATGAATGAATTAATTAATAAACGCATGAACGGACAAATAAATAGATGGATGAATGAATTCATGCTGTACATGAATGAACCAACAAATTAATAGATGAATGAACTAATGCATGAACGGACAAATGAATAGATGAATGAATTAATTCTGTACATGAATGAACAAATTAATAGATTCATTAATTGCTGAATGAATGAATGAACGAACAAATTAATAGGTGAATGGATGGATGGATGAATGAGCAAACAGACGACAGTAGAGGTTCATCCCTTCAGCCATTTAAAAGAGTGTTTAAGTCAGAACTTTAAATGCTGTATTTTAAAGTCAGGCTACAATGAGCCCAGACTGGGACGTGTCCACATTTCCTGTTATGGAAGACCAAATAAACCATTATGTTCCTTCCTTCTTCTTAAACACCAATCTGAGCTCCATCCGCCCAGAATTGTTTCTTCCAGTCACCGTTTCCCATTTATTTGCCGATGAGATTTTGAATTAAACCCAAATGTGGATTTGATAAGCGCCCTCATTAAATCGGGCCTGAAAATGATGTGTCCGACGTGACTCACATGTTCCCAAATTATTATTTTTTTGTTTCTTTCCAGCCAGGAAGTGGACCAATGGTTCGCTGGCATTCACAACCTGCTAAAACATCGGCCACATAGCTTCTATAATTCAGAGGTAATTGTTTTTTTGTATTTACTTGTATTGTACTTGTTCAAAAATCATGTTGTAATTGTTAAAATATTATAAAATACAATATTAAAACTTCTCAAGAAATACATCCAGGTCTTTCTTTTATCCTAACTCAGTTCACCCCAGAACAGAATAATAATAATAATAATAATAATAATAATAATAATATAAATAGTCCTTAGCAGTCATAGCAGTCTTAAAGCTTTTCAGAAGTCATCCCCAAACCTCCACCCAGAGAAATTAAATAAACCCTTTTCCAAGTCAGAAAAATCTATAAGAATTCAAGTTTTTTTCACCTGGAATAATATATATATTTTTAAGTACAACAAAACAGAATGGAAACAAATATTGCTGGCTATGGAATTAATGTACATAGAGCCAGCCACAATAAAAAACAAAAAAAAAAATAGTATCCAAAGAGTAAGAGAAACATGGTAAACCAAGAAGCATGGAAAGAACCAATGAGTTATGGATGTGAGTTTGATCCTCACCCCTACTACCATCCATCTATTTTAAGAAGTATTGTGTTTTTTTCGGAGTGTTCCTGTCATTTCAACAGGAACACCAAGCAGCACTTTGTAGAAAAGTGCAATACTTTACAAGCAACTACTGTAAAACCGATAAATCGACGGAGTCTTTGGGGCGTTCTTCAATAGAAGCTGAGAGCGCATCACCCATTACAGTTGTTTTTCTCCATCCAGGCGAAGGGAACACGCTCCGTATCCGACCCGCCTCCCATGCGAAGCAAGTCCTTCTCAGAGATCGATCAGGTGGGGGAAAAAAAAAATAATCCCTGAATTGATGTAAATTTTTGCTCATCATCCTGGACGTACAAACCGTTCGGAAGGGGTTGTGTGCAGCCAGACAGTTGTTATCCCAAAATAAAAAAAATAAAAAGGTGTGAAAGTGTGATCAGGAGGTTATTTTGCGGAACATTGGAATATACAACTGAAATGATTTTACAACTAGTGTTATATAATATACAATTATTTTATAACTAGTGATCTAGTAGTATTATACGGTTAAAATCTGCAGCTGAGAAAAATAATCCACAGAAACAAACTATTTTCAGTATATATCTTTTTTAAATACATATGACAAACCTATTTACTGTTATTCATGTGAAATTGGACATATCTGCATTCATCTCTTCAAGTCTTCCATTATAGTTTCTATGTGGTACCACAAGGTGGCACGCAGAACCTATTTGTATCGTAAAAAATAACATAAAAACATTGTTATGGGGCCGTCGCGGGGCCTCCTGCTGGTTTTGGGCCCATTTCATTTCAAACGAGTGAGACATAGGTCAGTCCGCCTCTGCATGTAGGCGGAGTGTTGAGGTGGTGATGGTTGCCCGTGGCAACGGTCATTATAAACAGATCGGGGGTTATTATTCAGAAAGGCTGCTAAAGACCAATCAGAATCAAGTATTCTACAGAGCCGTGTAATAAAGGAGTGGTAAATATTGTACGTATGCAAATATCATACATTTCATTTTGAACAGTTTATAAGAAATAAATATATGTATGGAACTTGGAATTGTAAACAATAGTTCATAACTAAAATTAAAAATATATATTGCCTCTGTTAATACAATATTTTGGGAGAACACTAAGGGCCCAAAAACAAAGCCCAGAGGGATACCAGAGTTTAGACTGCATGGTCTGATCTGGACAGAGATGTAAACACACAGTCATAGTCATAGTAGAAGTTGCAATAGTAGTAGTAATGTAGAAGTAATAGTAATACTGTAGAAGTAATAGTAGTAATGGTGGTAATAGTGTAGTAGTAGTAATATTTAGTAGTAATAGTGTAGTTGTAGTAATAATGTAGTAGTAGTAATAGGATTGTAGTAGTAATAGTGTAGTAGTAATAGTAGTTATAATACTGTAGTATTAGTAGAAGTAGTAGTAATAGTACTGTAGTAGTAGTGAAGTAGTAGTAATAGTACTGTAGTAGAAGTAACAGTGTAGTAGTAGTAGTGCACAGTTCTCATTAAGCTATATTTCAAAGTATTCAGAATACCACAGAATACTAGTTGAATATCAATATCATATTGCAATATCGACTCAGCCAAATTGTATTTGACTTACTCCACCCTGTTATTCAAAATCTTTTGCGCTCGGCCCCCCAGAGAGCGGCCCCGCCCCGGAGGCCCCGATCTGAGCCCCTGGACCCCATCTACGACTACCCCAAGTCCTACCTGCTCAAGCTGCAGGTAAACACTGAGGCGCCGCCACCGGCACCGACATCCAGTCTAAATTCAAGCACCGTGATGAATGAAGGCGCCCTTGTTCTCGGCGTCTTGCAGAATATGGAGGAGAGCAAGGACAAGGCTTTGGGCGCCGACAGCAGCTACTACATGAGCATGAACGACATGTGAGTGCGGACCCTTCTGGTGTTGACGACTCGCAAGCATGAGGGGATAAAAAAAACAAAAAAAAAAACTGGTTTCGGGAACGTCTTTTCAAAAGATTCCACCTGAGAGCCGAAGCTTCACAGACACTTTAAGCAGGCGAGATCAGATGGTGCGATGCTCTTCCAGGTGCGGTCGGACGGGGGTGATGAGGGAGAACAGCAGCCTGATGAGGTCGGTCACTCAGGTCTACGACAAGATGAGGACCCAGCCTCCCACCGTCCCAGAGGAGGCTCCCGAAAAAAGGTACGAGTCAAAAAGACGCGACGACTTTTATTTTTTAAATTTTCTTTTAATCACGTCACGGTCTTTCTAAATTGAGATTTGCAAATTACAAAAAAAAAAAAAAAAAGTAGTCCACATGCAGTTTATTTTCCTGTTTATTTATATTTTCATTTCATTTTTGGTGTAATTTCCATTTTAAGTTTCTCACTATATGGTTTGAATTTTCCAAAACCTGAAAATAGAGACAATCGTGCGACGCTAATCCAAAATGTGTGCACTGACTCATAAACAGACAAACCAAATTTGACACCGGCATTTAAATCCCCATTGAAGAGGACGCTGGAGCTTAGAATTATTTTTATGTTGTACTATATCAACAGAAAATAAAAATGAAATAAACAAAAGTAGTCCCCATTCAATTCAATTTATTTACCAACATTATCTGTGTCAACAGATGCATTTAATTTATTTTGGCCTGATGGGGGGGGGGGGGGGGGGGGAAGCCCTCGATAACAATTTTTTAAATGTATTCAATATTAAATTTATATTGAATAAATTTAAAAAATGCCCGTCCACTGCCAACTATTTGAATTGTTTCTAACTGCACCCTACTTGGTATACAGTACAAACTTGTTTTCTTGACCTATTTCTGAACACACTCTTCTGTTCCTCACAACAGGGCTCCTCCCCCCGGGATCGGAGTCCACGCTCACATTAGAATTAAACAAACCCTTTAAAAAGGTTAAAGATGGCATGGACGCTGGTGTGTTAAAATGACTTTTCGAAAGGCTTCAAATTCACTTCAAACCTCTTTACGGAGGTAGAAAAAGCACAGTCTTCCTTGGTTACACTGTATAATAACTATTGTTTATACCGTTTTTTTTTTTCTTTTTCCTTTAGATTTCTAATTAGTAAGTGAACAATAAATGAGAATTCAAATTTCATGGTAATTCATCATTGCTCTTGATTTTTAGAGTTAATAAAAGTTGGTAAGTTGTTTATGATGTACTTGCAGTAAACAAGCAAATATTCTCATTTATTATGGACAAAGAAAGGAAAAATCACATTGGCTAATTATATATATTTATATATTTTTTTACTAAATTAATAATTAGCTAATGAGTAAATGTTACCAATAGCTATTTTAAAGTGTTGCCATGTTAGAAAGGGCTTTCAGGCTGAACACTGTCCCATAAAAGTGAAAAAGTGTCTCTTGAAATTGTTTATTGAAAAATAACTTCTCCATCTTGCCCTTAGTACCAGTGTGCTCTGTCATTTTTTTTGTGTAACAGGTTTCGCCGTTGTCCCAGATACCAAAATAGCTCCCTCACTGCCTGGAGCAACACAGTGCCTGCCTTGTTCAGCCGCTGACTGACAATGATTCAGCTGCCATTTACTAAGATAAGATACTGAATATTTAGAGAACGGTAAGGGGCCCAAAAACACAGCCCTGAGGGACACCAGCGTTTAGACTGCATGTAGTGAGTTCCATGTAAGGAGAGTTCAGAGCATGAAATGCCAAGATGACAAAAAAAGAAGAGAAGGATTCGAGGAGGTCGACAGTGTCGAACAACCGAGGCACATATTTTTGTTCATTCTAAACAAATGAATACAAATGCAAAACACGGCAAGACATTACATGACTTTGACAAAGACAGGTATTATATTACCCTAGTTGTCAGCGGGACAACTAGGGTACCAACTAAGGAACCTGCATTAATTTTAATGCAGGTTCTGAACGAGTGTTTCAATTGTCCAACCCCTTCAAGAAAATGGTGACGGGAGAAACGTGTGCGCCGACTGATTTGACACCAGTATGGTCCTTTAAAGCCACAATTAAAGAGGATGCTGAGCGAGATGGAGAGAGAGTCTTAAAATATGTCTTCGTACTCGTATATCAGGTCATGTTGCTAAACAGGAACGTCGACTTTTCATGCTCGAGTGCTAAAATTAACCTCAAAGCCCGAATACCCCAATCAGCCCACTCCTCAGAGAAGGGGCAGGGCTCTGCTGGGCGGGCGTGGCCTGTCAACTGAACTGACGTTAACACTTGAAATGCTCAACAACCTCAAAGCGCGAGCTTACTCCTGTTTAAATAGTCGAGTGCTGCACATACTGTTAGAAAACCAATGAGGATTTTCACATTACAAATTTTAAGGATCAATGCTTACACACTTGTATACGTCATACTGCTTCCTTCTCAGACCAGTCCTAGGTGCTACTCGCTATAAGCACGGAAACCACAAACCTTGATATTTCTGATTGGAAATGTCATGATTGTCATTTTGTCATTGTTAGGCTTATTTGTTGTTTCCAAAGGGAGACCCTTCTGGAGCCGCCGCCCAAGGCGGGCACGGCTTCCCGAGAGAACGGAAAAGTTTCTCCGGCTGAGATGCTGACGCGGGGGATGCTCCGACTGCCACAGCGAAGCTTGATAAAAGAGTACGATTTAGCACCTGTCTGTCCGAAATAACACCGTCTGCTACCATTGCTTGGTCCTTACTTTTGATCCTTTATACAGTAGCCCCTATTTTCACTGTGACCCCAGGAACGTATATGGCACGTTTTTAAAACTTGAGTTTGTCAACAGCCTAAACAAAAAGAATAAAAAAAAAAAATAAAAAAAAAAGTGCATATGTATTTCATCTTTAAAGTAACATAATAGTTTTGTCTGTTTGCTCGTTTTAGAAATTTGGATTTGACCCCCGTACGATGGAGTCAGAAGGACATCGAGATCGACTTGGCGGACGTGGTAAAATATCTGATAGTCTCAGACGTGGACGGTGAACTGCGGTGAGTGGACGTATTAAAGTTCCTCGCAATTTAATTGGCGCGCAGGAAAGCGATATTGCAAAACTACGGATAGAAGGTGCATTATTTTTTGACATAGGGGCTTTGTTTTTAATTCTAAAACAAAACGTTAAGTAAGAAATAGAGAATACAAAGAAGATATTCGGACAAATGAATCCCATCTAGAAAACTTGATGGTTGTCATTAGACAATTGAAATCGTAAAAGTTTGCTGGCGCTGTGTGTGTGTATATACAGCGTATGTATACTGTGTGTATACAGCGTATGTGCAGAGCTACGTTACATATGCTTCCATGATGAATGGATTTCATCGATCTCGGAAAATTCAGGTTTACAAAAGTTTGGAATATTTCGTAAACCCACGGCTGAAACCTGAAAAAGTTAAGAGCACAACTGTCGGGATCAAGCCAGTCGTTTCGATTATTTCCTATGTACGTGGCTCAAACTGTGGCAGGGGCAGCGCGGCAAAATGAGGCTGCTATAATAATAATACTAGACGTGCGGTCAAGGTCATAGCGGGTGTGTCCGCTGCCGGCACCATCAACAACGAGACTGAGCGCCGATGTGTTTTGCCTCTGTCACAGCGTGTCTGACTGGACGGGGGAGCCGCTGGGTCTGTTCCAGAAGGGAGACCGGATCTTGGCCATTAATGACCTGCAGACGTCTTGCATGGAGGACTTCCAAATGTACTGGAGCAAACTCCTGAAGAAGCAAGTACGGCCACATGACGAACCACAACACGCATGCATGTGATGTATAGTAGTGATATACTGCTTTTTCTACTTTCAACACCCGCTGCCAAGTGAATGAAAATCAGCAGCAAGCTGTGTTTTGAAGACTGGGAGTTAAAAAAAAACAACCCAAAAAACACTGAGATATAGGTTAGGCGCCTTGCTCAAGGAGGCCTCAGCAGCTTTTTGCCAGGAGGGGCAATCCTTGAGCAACCCTAAAAGTTGCAAGATAACTTGCTCGACGTCTTTAGACAGAAAATGAGCTAGAACGTCTCGGTGCAGACTGTGCCACACAGCATGGATGCCAAGCGGCCAACGTCCACGTTGAACCCAGTGTTTCGTCTTGCAGGTGAAGGTGACGACGTCCTCTGTTCGATCCTAGCCGCCCGCCTCGGAGGCTGAGCGAACACGGGCTCCCCACGCACTGTGCGCCCGTCGCCTCACGGCCGGGAGAGATCCATCTTGCCCGAAACACAAAACAAAACAAAACAAAACAAAACAAAAAAAAAAAAAAAAAAAGTGAGTCTGGCCCTCGATCGCTCCGGAACACGACACTTATTTTACAAGACTGACCTGTGAAATGTCTCAGTGGGCAGCCCTGTCCCATGCAACGGGACCAGATTAGTTTGCCTGTTTTTTGCCTAAGGCAAATTAATCTGGCAATAAAACAATAGCTATGGCTGGCACGTGGCGTTTTAACATAATCCACTTCCTCGTCAGTCGCTCTGCAAGCAGTCACTTGAAGCCTCCACTTGGAGCAGCGCTGAGCGGCAGCAAAAACAGTCTCAAGGTGAAAACACAGCCCATAAAGAAACGTGTCAGCGCTCAGATGTGTCAGGCCAAAGAGATACTATTAGGGAAAGACTAGATGAGACTTTATGTAGAATTAAGATCTGTAGAAAGTCAATCCGGTGTGCTGTGAAACCTGTACTGGAATTTTAATTTGTCTTCCTGCTTAGCATCTGGGTATCTTTCTTATTCTTTATAAGCTCAGTATTTCAAGTGTATCAAAAACAAAATGTTGTAATCAGCAAAAAAGTCAGAAACTGCCATTGCCAATCAACTAGACTTCAATACATTGATGAAAAATGACTTTATATGCTGTAAATTTAGTTTTGATGAGTCTTGACTTCACTGCGGGGTTTGATAAACAAGGTATAACTACACTGTACTGTATATGCAATTGAGCCATTCATTATTATTATTAATTCTTTAGTACTTATTTCATTTTACTTGTTGCACTGTTTATTACTCATGTCTTTATGTCTACCCTCTCCCTCTGTACTTCATTGTTCTCCACTGAGCTGCTACCACACCTGAATTCCACTTATCTTATATATAGACACCAAGCAGTGGATATAGAATCAGAGTCAATGTGGATGTGTGACACAGGACTCCACTGCTCTCTCTCCTGGCCACATGTTCAATTACAGAAATCTCCGAAACCAAATGACATGTCATGGAGACATGTTACAGAGACTACATACATATTAAAACTTAGTTTTACTTCACAATTTTAATCTACAATAAAAAGGCAGATTAAAGGCCAATAAAAGAAATTTGTTGCAACTAATTTCTTCTAGTTCAGCTTATTCAGTTGATCATCTATGATGCAGATATTAAAAGGTATTTAAAATTCGAAGAACGCAAAAGTTTTTTTTCGTTTTTTTTGCTGCAAATAACCCTTTTTAGACTGTGCTGCTGCCATTTTATAAACGTCGTATTGGGATATTAAATGATTATTTTGTTATTGAATGGTGTGAGATTTTCAGTGAACGTTCAGTGATCATCGCCATCAAGATGAATTTCAATACCAATGCATCAGTTCTGGGACCTCTGAACGCCGGGGCCAGTGTCCGTGGCAATAAAGAGGTTCAGTCTCCTAGATGGGGGGCTCTTAGAAGGTTCCCCTATGTCTTAAAATGTAATATTAGCAGATCCAGATAACAGGAGATTCAATAACTTACGGATACACATTGTCATATTATTATTCTTCTTCAATATATTATTCAAGCAAAGCCACATGTTCGAAAAGTCTCACTGAGTTGAGGACATTCAAATCCCGCTCCACAAATCTATATATTATTCCACTTACTGTATTACTGCAGGGAACCCAAATAGTTGACGCCAAGGCCTCGGGAGGACGTTCTGAACCTGGGACGTTCGGCTTTCAGAACACGGAGGCATTTTCTAGCCACCGGGAAACAAAAGGAAAGTTGGATTGGAGGTGGAAAGTCCGGCCGGTCGTCCCGTCACCTTCAGCTTCCTTGGAGTGACGGATGTGTGCCGCGGTTCTAACGGACCGAGGAGAACCATAAACGGCTTGTTTTGACAGTTTCCCTTCCCCTGTTTGAGTGTCAGGCAAAACCTTTTAAAAAAGGGATACTCCTGTATTTGAGGAAATTATCTTCTTGTCCACCTCATCAACGAGCCCAGCTCCTTTGAAATACACCTGCAGCATCTTAAAAGCTGAATTATTTAAGCAATCTCTATAGCCGTCTTCATAACATCATAAAAAAAATAAAATAGGGGAACCCGTTGTTGGTGGGGAGGAAAAAAAAAAGAAAAAAAAAAAAGGGGGAAAATTGGTAAAAGCATGTAAAAAACATTTATTAAGATTGTAATAAATAGTTTCATTGAGAATGGGAGAACCGGACCATTATCAGGCAACACAGACAGCAATTTTGCATAAAAAAAAAAAAAAAAAAATCATTAAATAGAGGTAGTCATTGTGAAAGCAGAAAAAGGTCCATGAACACTACTTCCAATTCATGACACGCACATATTGTTGATGGCATAATTAAAGCCAAAGCATTCACAGGTAGTGTGGATATTATAATTCAGCGTTCGCAGGAAGACGGAAGAAATGTTCGTATCTCTTGTGATGTTGCAAGATCATACTCATTACCCTGGGAAATTCAAAAGACACAATCAAGTTTCAGTTTTTTTTTTTTTTTTTTTTACTTCTGAGATCTACAAAAAGGAGGTCCGGGCTGCACTCAATCTGGTTTAAAAAAAAAAACAACAACAAAAAAAAAAACACTGTACAAAGGGTACGTTCACCTTCCTGCGGCTATAAGCATAACGGCTCCATTGGAGTTGATATCAAGGCTTGGGCGTGGCTCTGCTTTCCGCGAGCCACTCGCTGAAACACTTCTCCATGGCCTTCCGCCCCGACCAGCTGCCCGTGTTGACGGTGGGGACCACCTTGAGCGGCTGCAGCCACTGCACGAAGCGCTTCATCTCCAGAAAGCTGCTGTGCTCGCTGTAGGGGATCCCTGTCAACATTTAAATACAATTACAAGATCAGAAAGTTCAAATTTAAAAAAAAAATATATATATATATATATATATATAAGCTACTCACAAAAAGTTAGGGATATTTGGCTTTTGGGTGAAATTTCAGGATGAACCTAAAATGCACTATAACCTTTACAGGTGAACTTAATTTGACCTTCTCTAAACTTTTGAATGCACATGTCCAACTTTTCAAATTTTCAGTACTTTTTGCAGAACTTGCTGTTCTCTAACAAGGAGCTGAACGGCAAAATTCAGGTGTTTGATCCATGACTCCACCAATACATTTCCTGGTTCAATTAGAATTGGTATTTAAACAGTCCTCTTCATCATGCTGTTCACATTTTGACATCATGAGACCAAGACACCACCTAACAAATGATCAACAGGACCTCGCCATTGCGAGGCTTCAAACAGGATGTTCTCAGAGGGAAGTGGCCACTGAGCTTAGTGTCACAGTGTCATCAGCAGCTTGCAACAGAGATACAGAGACTGGAAGAGTCACAGAAAGGCATAGAAGTGGACGTCCTTTGGCCGCATCCCACACTTATGAGCGCTTCATTGTGAACAGTGCCCTGCGGAACCGGATGATGATGCCACTCAACTCCAGGCACATTTAAGGGCGGTGAGAGGCACCCAAGTGTCACGTCAGACCATTCGAAACCGTTGACATCAGCGTGGTCTACGTGCTAGATGAGCTACAAGGGTAGCTGACCACACCACCAGGCCCAGGCATCATCGTCTTGCACGGGCCAGGGAGCATTTATGTTGGATGAGGGACCAGTGGGCCTCAGTGCTGTTCTCTGATGAAAGTCGATTCACATTGAGCAGAAATGATGGCCGCCAACGATGTTGGAGACATGCTAGAGTCGTGTTTTCGGAAAAATACCCTTTTTTTCCTGGGAGCCTTGGAGACGGCAGATTACGAGCGTCTGTGTACTGGATAGTGCAATGTCAAGAAAGAATACTGCAGTCTGCCTTTTAAGAAGGGACGTGAAAAAACATCAGATCCAGCTAGACTCGTTAAAAGTGGAAGAGCATGTATTAAACACATCTTGGTTTCGTTTTTTTCCAAGGGAAGCAGATTACTAAATAGGAAATTATATTATTTATGAGTCTAATAGAATTAAGTACAAGGTTACTATTGTACAAGGTTGATTTCTGAAAGCCAAAAGGGAAAATAACGAGCTAATTTAAAAAACAAAAACTACGATCAATACTGCATTTGAAGGATGAAGCAGTTGAATTTTTTTTATATTTTGAAACGGCAAGACGCGCTGCATTTAGTCAATTTGTATTATATGGCGGACCAGGGGCGTGGTCAAGCCCCCCAGACAGGCGGTGCAGACTCCCATCCCATGGGGCGAGTCAACAGAGGGACTCCGCTGATTTGGCCGATGCCAAACCCAGGAAATAATAAAGGCGTTGTTGTCCCCGCAGTGAGGATCGGCGTGCCTGCGAGACACGTTTGACCAGGGCGAGCGATCCCGACACGCAAGTCGCCGGAGGCGACAGGGCGGGACCTCACTAAAGCGCACGGACTATTGTCATATTGGCCTGTGAGCCCATGATTTAACATTTTAACATTAGCCACCTTGTTGTTTAAAAAGACATTAAATACTCGCCAACCAGCACGGTTTCGCCTCTGCCTGCACCAGAACACACCTCCACATATTACTACACAGACAGAGCGGCAAAGGTGCCAATATACACACACACACACACAGGAAGGGCCTCTGCCCAGATGAGATGCTCCTCTCCTTTGTTGGGCTGTAGGAGTTCAACCACACCCCCCCCCTCCGGGTCCCCTCCCTCCGAGGGAGATTACCCAGAGTCCCCCTGCCCAGAGGATGGTCACGTCGCTGCGCCCAAGTCCCTCCTCCAAATGTGGACGCGCATCGTTTTAAAGTAATTTGAGAGAGAGCGAGAGAGAGCGGGACAAAAAAAGGGATCAGTCTGCCAAATAAGTGTTAAGTCAACCGAAAAAGCAGGTAGTGTACACATCAAATAGCATGTGAAAAGTATCGGGATGACACCACGGTGAAACATAGCAGGACGCAAACATGGCACGCTACGCGGGAGAAGCGTATCCCACAATGCATTGTGAGGCTAAGACGCCAGTGAGAGCCCTCCTGCACCTGGCATTTAGATGTGATCTGTGTCTAGAAACCTCATCGCGATAATGACGTCCCATCACCTGCGTTTGCATTTACACCCGGTGTCAATACGCGGTCATCTTGACTGAGCCACGTTGTGATGGGATACATGTATGCAAATGAGCCAGCGTGACCCGTCAGCAAAAAAAATTCCGTGGGCTTCCTCGGAGCAGACACGTGTCTGGGGGGCCGGACAGGGCCGCGGCGTTTTAGACGCAGGGTGAGACTCTCTCCCCCTTCCAGAGCGGCTGCACAACGACTCCACCAAGTTCTAAGTGTTTTTTCGTTCCGTCAACACGTGACAGGATGATGAATAAAGAGCAAATACAAACAACAGCTAGAAATGCGACAAGTGACCGGAAACAGACGTCACTTTGAGGGGAATATTGAAATGTTAAATTATATAAAAAGAAAAAAAATAGGCTAATGAATCCGCATGCAAACAGTTCAACTTTAACCCATTTCTCGATTTAGGATGAGGAAATAATAATAATAAAAATAATAAGAAAAAAAGAATGAACATTTAAGATTGAGGTGTCAAAAGACACATTCATCCATTATCCATCCATCCCTCCACCCACCCATCCATCCCTCCCTCCAACCATCCCTCCTGATCATCTCCATTCCTGATTCATGAGGGAGGGAGCGGGACCGGAGGGGATTCGAGTCACACGGGCTCCAAGCGAGAACAGCCTATAATTATCTTCGGCGGTTCATTTGCCTAATTTCCCGGGTTTGCAGCCGCCCAGTCCCATGAATACAGAGGAGTGGTTTTGAAAAACCTGTCAAGGAGCCGGATATCTGCAAAAATAAAGAGCAATTCATGCGAGCCGACAGGCCAAGTGGAAACGTCAGTCACGGCGGACTTCGACTCGACCGGTCCCGAAAAAACCCACCCCAAAAAAACGAAAGATCAGCAGACGCTTTTCCTTCAGTTTGGGGAGTGAGGGATGAAAGGACTGAAGATTGAGGAAATACTTTAGGGTGGATGTGTGGGAGTAAAAGACTGTCAAACCAGATGTCTGCTTCATCCTTTAGATTTTTTGGGGGGAGGGTTATAAAGCAACTAAGTTGAGCTTTGAGGCAAATCACAGTCTTCAAATTTATTTATTTATATATATATATATATATATATATATATATATATATATATATATATATATATATATATATATATATATATATATATATATATATGCCTGCCCTGTTCCCGCTTCGCTGAGAAAAACACTCACACGCACACACCTTCCCAGCCAGCTGCTGCTGCTGGTGTTATTACTCTGCAGGACAGGGGGTGCACGCTCACTGTGACCACTCATCCAGTTCTAATCACCTGCATCTCCTCTCTGAAGGGCGTCAACTGTGCAGTTTTCTGTGGCCATTTATTTTAATCCTCTGTCTCTGAATTGAAAGGAAAATTAAGGCCCTGCGTCCAAAATGGCGTTTTATATGCTGGTATTATTTTCCACGTTTCTTAAAGTCCAAATTGCCAAAAAAAAAAAAAAAAAAAAAAGTATAATACAGAATCAAGATTTTTTATTTTGTGCATTTTGGACCTCACGACATTGAAATAAGAAAATAATTTGCTGAGGAACGATGGTCATCCTCCATGGTCTCAAGTGATGACCCCAAATCTGAAAATGCATATAATATTAACCTCCATTATTAGATGCAATTTTGATAATCTACTTGTATTAGTTATTCTTACCCTGTTTGATTCATTTCATTCTTTTAATTATTCTACTTTCTTTGCTTTTTATTTGTTTATTAATATTTGATCTTATAATTCTAGCAGCCATAGAATGCACCTACTCTCCTCACACATTGTAGTCATGTTTTATTTGCACAAACAGAATATTATTATTTTGCTTCCCTGTTTTTTCCCCTCCATTGTATTGCACAATAAAGTATCCCTCTATCTAGTATCTATGTAAAAGCAACCGCTTATAATCTTAAAAAAAAAAAAAAAAAAAAAAAAAACCCTTTAACAGTGATACTTTTTCAAAGCACAACAGTACCATTAAAACACCACACTGTGACACCCCTCGTTGGAACGTACCATAGATAGTGATGTTGCCTCTGGTTTGGGGTTTGATGTCCTCCACCGACTCCACCTGCTGACTGAAGGTCCATCCAGTGGGTTTGAAGGCCACCAGCCGATCATACTGACCCGAAAACTTGCTCAGGTGGTCCTGCAGCTTCTGGAGACCCAAGGAAAACAAAATATAATAAAAAAATAAAAATAAATATTAATAATGAATTTATTAAACAACTGAGCTGGCTAGTTCACACATTTATAATGCTTAAACAGAGATGTCTTGAGTGCAGAGAATTGAGATTTCGAGACGGATCGGACAGGACTTTAAACCACATTACAGTGCTTTAAGCAGCATGCAGTTCCCATTGCTGGTGGCAGGGTCTGCCTTTCCCAGCAAAAACACAAAGATCAATTTAAACTTCTTGTGTTATTTGAAGTTCGCATGTTATTATACCTCTATTCATTTTTTGGGGGCTTAGCAAACTTCTTGCAAGGCTGCGAGTAATTAAAGACTTTGGATGAATCCTTTGCACAGTCCAGACTATTTTACACTGGAGAAAAGCCGCCGAGATGTTTTGCCGAGTAGGAGCATCTGAAAACATTCTGTAATATATGAATATTGCTGAAAACTAAATTTGTCCTGGAATAATGAATACTACCAAAAGTGCTCCAAGGAAGTACAACCGGTGAACCAGCGACAGGGTCATGGGCAACCAAGGATCATTGATGCACCTGGGGAGTGAAGTCTAGCCCGTCTGGTTCGATCCCACAGAAGAACTACTGTAGCACAAAGTGGTGAAAAAGTGAACATTGCTGTGATAGAAAGGTGTCAGAACACAGTGCATGGCAGCTTGCTGCGTATGGGAGCGCTCAGAGTGTCCATGCTGACCCCTGTCCACCACCCAAAGCACCTACAATGGACACGTGAGCATCAGAACTGGACCATGGACCAATGGAAGAAGGTGGCCCGGTCTGATGAATCATGTTTTCTTCTACATCATGCGGATGGGCGGGGTGAGGGTCCGATCTGATGGAACATCTGTGGGATGTGCTGGAGCAACAAGCCTGATCCATGGGGGCCCCACCTCACGACTTCCAGGACTTAAAGGATCTGCTGCTGACGTCTTGGTGCCACAGGACACCTTCAGAGGTCTTGTGGAGTCCATGCCTCCACGCGTCACAGCTGTTTGGGTAGGACGAGGGGCAGCGTCACAATATTAGTGGTTATTAGAGGTGGTTTTAATGTTGTGGCTGATCGATGTATATTTCAAATCAAGGTGACTCCCATTAACAGAGTCTGCTCAATGAAACTGCTGAAGCACCTTTTGTCCAAGGTCAGCGGAATTAAAAACACTAACTTCAAAATTAGCCATCTTTTCTCCTATGTCAGCCGTTCAGTAAATGTTAATTAATGGATTTTGCATCATGTCAGCTTTATCTGGTGTATTAAGACTCGCCCCCCCCCCCCTCAGAGTTTTGTCCTTGCAAGGGGAGATGCTTTGCTTGTAATTGGTCATCATCATTAGCATTTCACTAATTACTGAAACTCCCACCCTTGCTGTTTGAATATGGATGGAGCATGGGCAGAATCGTACAGGGCTGTTATTTCAAACCCAAAAAAAAATGGAGAGAAAAAAATCTTAAAGAACAGTCTCTCCTTCATTTGAAGTCAAATGCTCTCCTTATCTGGGTGACACAGGAGGTTTTAATAATAATGCTTAAAAAATGATTTTCCAAAGGGAGAAAAAAAACCAACTTTATAAATAGATTTTATCCACCATCTACTTAACAGTTCATTCAACCAATCGTCACTAAAATTTGATGAGGTCCACACTGACAAAACCCCTCCAATCATTTATGTCTTGAGTGAGCCAGGATCAATATGTTTGATATAAAAGTTCTTAAGCTGTTATTTCCGTATTTAACGTGCCTTGTTTGAAGTGGTAATCTGTGACAAATTATATATAAAAAAATAAAATAAATAAAAATACTATATTTGGCATTTTTAGACACTTTATGAAGCAGCCATTCAATGTATTTGTTATGCATGTGCTCTACACTGTTGTTTCCATTGTTGGTGGCAGGGTCCGCCACTCCCAACAGGAATACAAAGATCGGGCAACGCCAAAGAAGTGAAATGCAGCAGTGGTGATATAAATTAAGCAGCGTAGCTAGTTGTGATCATTAGAACTGTCGATACGGTTGAACATTCACCGGAAAGAACCATAAATTATCCCCACCACCTCAAGTGACCAAGAAAACAAATCAATCGATCAGTGGAAGGCAACGTTTGGAGAAAAGAAAGCCAAGACGAGGGTAAACCTGGACAAAAAACACATTGCCGTTTTCGAATGGAATTCGGGGACTTGCAGCGTAGTCCACCCGACACCTGACGACCGGATGGATTTCCACTTTAAGTAAACACCTCCAAATGTGTAGATAGTATTTTCTGAAGCCACGCGTCTCCTAGAAGCTCCTACTTTGACGTTGAGCTGCATCATGGGCAGGACGTGGACCTGCGCCGCCTTCCAGTCGGTGGTGATGAGTGCCCTGATGGGCTCCGACTCCAGGCAGCACATGGTGTTGTATTTGTCCAGCGACAGACACACTTTGGAGCCCAGGATCTCGGCCAGAGCTACGGGTGGAAGGAAGGACCCAGAGAGAGGATTTAGAACCGAAAAATACTATGATATAAAAAATAAAAAAATAGTATTAACCGTCACACGACGAGGACTCTGATTCAATTTCATGAGCAGAAATATCACCTAAATCATTATTAAATATTGAAATAACGCAATCACTGCCACATTAAGATGGAATGTGAAAAATTTGCTTATGATAAAGTTTTAGCGTTTTGGTTTTTTTTTTAGAGACTGTTTACTTTAGTCCAGTGGTTCTCAACATGGGGTCTGGGGACCCACCGGGGGTCCTCCAAGAACATCCAGAGGGGACTCCAGCGAAATTATAAGCAGTTAAACGTCACTGTTCTTTCATTTTCAAGACATTAGCGACATTTCTAATGACTGTTACGACCCTAGTTTAGAGTATAGACCGGTATGGCAGTTAGACCAAATCATACCTAACAATAACAATTTCTCAAATGAGGTTCGTTGCCGATTGCATATAAAATTGAGAATCAGGTCTCTAATCAAAGTGAGCTACTTTTTTTTTTTTTTTTTGGTATTTTTAACCCAGTGTTTCATCAGGTCGCCCTTGTGGAGCAAAGAGTGATTTCGGAACACGAGCTGAACTGGAACGGAGGACAGACGTGGAGCGGTTTCCCGACAAGGATTATATACGTTCTGTAGCTTTAAAAAATATATATATAACAAAAGAAAACACACACACACACACACACACACACACACACACACACACCACCAATTCTTCACACCGTCACTCTTAGAATCAAATGGAGCTTAGAGGAAGAATAGCCCCATCAACGGCAGAAAAGGTCACATGGTGATTGGAGATTACAAAACAGCCCACTCATTAGGTGTCGTAACAACAACAACAAAAACATGCATATTCAATTTGTGTCTTACACTCCTAAAAATAAGCCTGTTCACTACGGTGAATTATGTTTTGGGTTACTTATCTAACCAGGTTACTTCAAATAGCATTTGTAGCATTGGAAAGCCGACTAATGACTTAATCCACTACGCATATTATTGCTGCCTTGGATAACAAAAGAACGTTAGAAAGAGTATCAAATGAGACGGGGAAAAATGAGCTTTTCAGTCAGGATATAGCACACTCAAAAGCAAAACATACACAAAAACCAGAGGGTGTAAGATTAAAGAATTGAGCCTCTGTTTCGTCGAGGATAATGAGATAAAAGACGGAAAGGACTAAATATACCCAGTATATAATCCAAATTATTCATCAGAATGATGCAGGCCCACATTTGGAGGAATACAGCAAACTTTCAATAGTAGCACCATTCATAGTAGAATCAGACAAGTAAGGACTTCAGAGCAGAAGAGGACGATGGAGTGTCACATTCTAAAGTTATAAGTGGAAACAGCAGCTTCTTTTTGAGTGGAAATGTGGATCGTGGGCTAAAGATGGAGACTAAATTAAGCTATTGGTTCAATACAGTCTCACCATCATCACATTGTAATGATCATTACGTCGGCCATACTGTAATATGGAAGTCTTCATTCATATCCCCGTACCCAGGAAAACAACCCAACCCAAGGAAGACCATGGTAATTAAATAAGGTCATCGCGCGTGAGCTATAGAGATTTAAGGTTTAAATCGCCACCGCTGTATTAAACAAGCCCGTTGTTGTAACGACAGCACAATCCAACACTCTTCTTCTACGCAAGTACATTTTGCTTGTGTGCTTGCTTTTACTGTTACTATTTCATTGCCTTATTTATTGCAAAGCACTTTGAGCTGCATGTCGTGTATGAAAGGTATGAAACTAATAAAGTTTATTTTTATTGTTAGTAGTGGTACCTAACGACTTCAGATTTTGGGTTTGAAACCAGGGCTTACAAAAAAAAAAAAAAAAAAAAAAAAAAAAAAAAAGCCTCAAGGCTCACCTAGAAAAACCTTCTCCTTCCCCACAGAGTAGGATCCGCACACGATGAGGGTGCGAGGCTGGAGCGTAACCAACTCGAAGGCCACGTTGGCTGCGAAGTTGATCACCTCCTGCTGCCGCGGGAACGTGTACTCTGGACTGCAGTAGCTGGAAGGAGCAGAACAGCGGAATTAAATGCGGCATTATTGCAGTTTACTGCTCTGGACACAGGGGGGAGCAGCTCCTCTGCAAAACTTCTACTGCACCAGAGCAGGTGGAACCAGGTATTGTCGTGATGGTATTTCTACTTAATATTAAGAAATGTATTTTTCTTTATCCTAGAATGCATATGATGTGCCAAAAATTACCCAGTTTGTTTATTAATTATTTATTTTGTAAAAAAAAGAAAAAAACAACAGGAACTCCTTAATTAAGTGTGACTTTGATGATGAGAACTCATTGTTTCTCAATTACTTTTACTAAAAATAAATTTCTTCGATAAGTAACAGCTTAATAATCCAACATTATGCATAATTATCCAAAATATGCATTATGTCAAGTCGCCCATACATTTTAAGGTTAAATTATAAAAATAAAAAACACAGGCCATAATGTTCATATTCACTTCTGAATTAATAAAATTGTGGAAACAAGTTATGATCCCACGATTCAGTCAAAGACAATATAAAAATCATTTTAGAGCCTACAGCAGTTTTATTTTTTATACCATTAGTAGGATGATGAGATTTATTCCAGACATTGTGTCTACCACATACTGTATGCGTTTCACGATGGAAAATTAATTAAAAACAGCTGCATTTGCATATACTGTCATTTAATAGCACTTTGATTTAATGACTAGAAAAAATATTGTAATGTTGGTTAGAAAATCGTGCTATATTTTATTTTGGCACAATAAAGGGACGATTCACTGATATGAGAAAGCGAGAGAGAGAGAAGCGAGACTGACGTGGTGTCCAAGTAGAGGGTCTGCACCCTGCAGCCCAGCAGCTCGGGGTATCGCTCCATGGACGGATCGGCTCTGAAGTCCCCCGTGTGGAGGACCGTCTGTCCGCCCGGAAGGACCAACAGCAACATGGCCGCTCCGGGACAGCTGAGCAATGGAGAAAAGGAATAATAAGAATAATTCATATTGACATTTGGGAAAAAAAAAAATTGGTTTGATAAGTATCCTAGCAAACGTTTCTTTCAATCCCCCTCCATTTACTTATGAGTCCACAAATCAAGAATTCCTGATTTCTCTGGGGGGAAGAAGACAGCTGTGGAAACAAAAAGCCTGACGAGGAGGTTACTCACTGATTGGCCTCCAGCAGAGTCACCCTCACGCCCTCCACAGTGACCTGGGTGTTCATTGGCAGAACATGGACGTACTGCTCGTCCACCTTCAGCTTGTTCTTCACTAGGTTTCCTGTAATCTGGAGAAAAAAAAAAAAAAAAGACAAAATAAACCGGTGGCTACAAGAGGCGTCACAGATTTGAAAAGATAACACAGATGAAAGGCAACGTGTGAAAGTTATAAATGAAATGCAGCCGGTTAAGAGCATTTAAGAAATAAATCAGAATAGTGAGAAAAACAAGACAAAATGTTGCCCCACTTGAATAGAGAATGTTTGAAAAAAACACCCCAAAAAAAACTATGCGTCAATAGTAAAAGTACATAAATAGATAGAAAAGCAACAATAAGATATCCAGATTAGATGGTATTTATTAAAATTCAGGCATTGCAGCAGCTCAGTGGGGAACATGAAGTACAGCGTGAAGATAAAACATTACTTTCACCATATACAAAAAGAATAAGGAACATACAGCCCAACAAATTAAGATAAAATAAGAGTAATAATGGCTCAAGAATATACAGTATAATTTGTTCCAGTTGTTCGACTGAATTGAGCGGCAGCTTCCGATGCAGGATGTATTGAGAGGTAAAGATAAAATAAATCTGGTTAAAAGGAGGAGAGAGAAAAAAAAAAAAAAAAAAAAAAAGCGTGGTGTGGGTGGGGTGCAAGCTAAGTATGTGGGTGGGGATGCGGTGGGCAGCTGCCATCTTGCTTGTCACGCTCCTGCCCCAGCGTGCTTCTCGTCCGTCCAATATTTTTAATCCCACTCATTATCTTAGAACACATACACTCGCACACCAATCCCACCCCGAACAACTCTACCAGACCAGGGCCTATGGGGCTGGAGGGGTGCGAGTGTTTCAGGCTCGACTTGTCTGAAGGACTCGCACCCCCAACCACGCAATTTTAACTGCAATAGCCACCAGCACACATTGGGCACTGGGGCTTTCCTGGGTGGCCGGGTGGGCCCCCTGCCGGCTGGGCCAGAGTCCTGGTGGCTTTGCGCCTGGTGGCTTAAGGTGTGCTGCGACCTGGCGGGGCTGTGGAGAGCGCCGCCGGGTGCTTTCCGGGGCCTCTGGGGGGGACTGCTTGCCATTGTGGGTGTGGGTTGTGGTCTGGGGCGCGGCTTCTCTGCGGCGGGCACCCCAGGTGCTGGGGCGGGCGGAGGGCCTGTATACCTGCTGGCATCGGGGGGGGGGGGGGGGGGGGGTAACATCGAGGTGCCCCGTGCTGGGCACACGATGCTACCTGTATGAGCACTTGGCACTCACATCAGGTGGGGCGTCTGGTCGACTGTGGTGGGGCGGGCCTCCCCCTTTGTGCGGGGCGTGGGTGGGCATGGGGGGTCCTGCTGGCTCGCCCGTAGGGCGGGCGGGGTGTCGGTCTGTCGCCGTGGGGTTGGTTGTATGTGTGCGCCCCTGGGGTGCGGGTTGTTCCTCGGGGCTGGGCGTGGGGGTTGCTCCACGGCGCCCTGGCTTCTCTGGGGGTCCAGGGGTCTTCTGTGGCCGCAGGGCAGGGTACTAGGGGCTTTCCCGCAGCCGTAGGGTGTCTACTGGGCTGCGGAATAGGGGGGGGCTTCGGGGCCCCTTCCGATGCTTGGAGGCGCCGCGACATAATACCGACCTTCTACACCAGTACCAACTGGGATAAGTCATGTACACTCACCGGTCTCACACACACACACACACACACACACACACACACACTTTTCCTGGACCCAATTCACTGTTTTTCAATACATGTCATCCAATGTTTATGTGTAAATGTTGTTTGGTTTTATATTTGTCTCACCCGTGGGGATTCTCCCCTTTTGGATTAGTGATCAGTTGTTTATAGACCCAAACATGATAAATAGTTATTCAAAGAGGGGGGTTGGTGGTGGCTCTCTGTAACCAAAAACTGTGCTCTTGTCATCCTCCAGGTCATCCACAGGACAGAGTTATTGCAGCAGTTCTTGATGATTTAAGAATGAATAAAGAGTTGCATTGCAGGTTGAGAACTTGAACTCCACTTGCAGACTAACTGTCCTAGATGCAATGGCATACAAATACTCTATTGTATGCTCAGCATGCTGACAGCACAGGTAAAAAATAAAAAAGTAGGAAAAAAAATAAAAGAAAGGGGGATTCCACCACAAAGCAGCATTCACACTTGTTTACAAGGCGAGTTCCCAACTCATGGCAGAGTTTTACTGCAAGCTGCTGCCAAGAACTCGCTGGAAGGTGGAGATGTGAATCAGATTGTGGTTATTCTGCAGGCAAGGAACTTCTGTATTAATACCTGAGACCTAGAGTAGAATCTGCCTTTAAACATTCAGTTTAAAAATCCCGGAAAGACTCGAAAAACATTCCCTCTTGATTCATCCCTTCTACAACTTTTCTTAGCTGCGACCCAGCCGGTCCCCAGGTTCATATCCTGTGAACCATCCAATAAGTAGAACCTACGGGGAGTCCTCGATTGGGTTTTTAGCGCAGACCCGCTGAGACCGGTCACTCCCCCGCTATGACCCATTTGACGACAAAAACATTCCCTACTTTTCCATGAAGTGATTGTATTCGCGGTGTCAGTTGAGGTCCTAAATTAACGACTCCATGGCAACAGATTTTGATGGATGTTTTTCATGACTATTTCTGTAAAGGTGCTGAAATACTATGTGGTCAAAATTCACCTTAAATATTATGGTCGCTAGATATTTAAATATATTGCCCAACATTGCTTTCTTGTTGGGCATTTGTTTTGTGAATGAATTTAATTCTGATTGGTCTGTATTTACAGAGATTTTGAAGAGCCTTATTGGCATGTTTTTTTATTTGACATTTTTTCTGCTTTATTATTAATTATATTAAAAAATCAGATATAAAAAAGGTGAAGATGATTCCCTTCTCATGTTAAAATAATTAAAAACATGAGAAGGGAAACTCAATGGAACCAGGGCAGGCTCTGTTGGAATCAAACACATAACTGACATTGCACTCAGCCGGGGCTTCTCAACCTTGTTTTTGGGCCAGGACGACAAGGTTGAGAACGTCTTTACTCAAAAAGAATATTTAAAGTTAATATTTTTCACCCCTGCGCTTGTTGCCCCCATGTGACCACGAAACCTAGAGGCAGCTTCCTAGTTTGTCTAGATGCTTGATACCGGTATCTGAACATCCAATGTTCCAGCAGATAAAAGAAGCCACTGTACTCACACTGTCCACTCACCGTACCCACAGTGTCCTCACGTGTGCTCGCTTAAAAAAAAAAAAAAAAAGCTTAATTTCTCTAAATTGGACCGATCTCTGCAAAGGAGAGCCCGTGGCCCGGGTCGTGCACAGTGTGGGCTCAAGTCGAGTTCTTTGTCCCAAAATAAAGCGGTGTGTAGAGTGCCCATGTCAGTGTCCTTCCGCTGCTACTTGGACACCATCCCACCACTTTCAACAAGCAGAGAGGACTTTCTGCCTCTCACTGTTGCCACACATCCCTCCGCAAATAGAAACACTCAGAATCAGAGTGCAATTTCTAGCTAATCCCTGATAGGAAAGCAAAAATCGAAGAACACATCCATTCGAATCCTACTGGACATACTGTATATGAACATAAAATGCAAGTATACCTGTCATTGCATTGATACAATTTTTAAACAAGTTTGTTACCCCGCATGTTCTGTTTGTATATGGCATATCATACAAAATATGTAGTTCAAGTATGTGTTACTTTGACACATCTTTGGTATGAAATATTGATGAAAAGTGACCATAATGTAGGTTCACATATGGCTCATATTGTTCAAAAGATTCATATATAAAAATACATTGTTTTTTAAATTATCTATCATGACCAATAGGTGTACGTCAAAATATACTGTAATATATGGACATACATTAGTGGCTATAATATAATAACACTAAAGGTATGTTCATATATGAATATTGTTTGAGTCATATGGGATTGAGAGAGATCTTTTTCAGATTGAAAGAAACTTTGGCTAATCCCCCCCTCCAGATCGAACTAAATTTCACAGTAGTTTTAGTTTGTGACACACACTTTGAATTTATGTAAACAGAATCCCAAATAAAATATTTTTAAAAACAGGACAGCTTCTCAGTAAATGCTCAAATGAAAGTGCTTCTTGAAGAGTTTGTTGCCCTCTTGAATCAAGCAATTAGGGAAAAAAAAAACAAAAAAAAAAAACGGCTGTTTATTAATCTGTTCAATTCCAAATGCATTTTAAACTGAGTGATAGAAATGAACTGAAGGCAACCCTGCAAGATAAAGCCGTGGGCAAATTAGAATTCATAGCTGGAAAATGCAGCAAAGTTCATTAGATGGGTTCATTAGAGCCAGCGCAGTGTATCGTGATAACAAATGGATGAGTCATTTTTATTTCTTTACATTCTGGAGGAGGAGGATGACACTTAACAGGAACACAATGCAGGATTATTTTATTGGATGGAAATAAATTCTGCTTTTCAGAGCGGTAGCAGTGAACCTCCGGGCCATTCGATTGCATATTTTGACATTTGCACAACTTTTCTCTGGGACTGAAGATACTCTTTACGCTCGCATTGCAATTTAAATTCTGTGTTATTTCGGCAATCTAGTGATGGAGCGCATTTCTCGTAAGAGTGTATAGCTTGTAAAAGATGGAAGGACCTGGACAGATCATATTGAACAGAATACAGTGTTATGTAACTGCGGTGAACTTCATAAAGCAGCGTAGGAAGTTGGGGTCAATAAACTGTATAGTCACAAAAAAGAACAAAGACGACAAGCTTCTGAGAAAATGAAGCGACTGCCCGATGAAGAGTCGACTTACTCTGTTACAGTAGATGTGAAAGGTGGATTTCTTCTTCAAGCCGCCATAGTGGTCTGAATGGAAGTGAGTGAGGAAGTAGGCGGAGATGCCCTCTACCTCTCCGTAAGAGAATGCGTCTACGGCAAACCTGGTGCCTGAAAAAAGTAAAGAAAATCTATGGTTAAATGAATCAAAAATAAGCAGAGATATACATTTTTGGTTTTATGGCAAAAAATAACAGGGAAAAGACACTGAACATTGAATTTCTATTACCGTATTTTTTATTTTTTCCATCAACAGAATATATTTGAAAAATAAATATATTAAAAAGATTACAGTGCCTAAATATGTAAAGATTTCAATTACATACAGGTATTTGCAATTCTGTTTAAGTTTTTACAAATTCTTCCCACTCACCTGGAATTTTCTTGTAGAACGGGCAGGTCCTCGGCCCCTCCTGTTCTCCACCCGTGCTCCACCTGTTCCACCTTCTCCTTCCCGTTTTCCTTCCGCCTCTCCCAACTACCACCGGAGGACTCGCCAGTCCTCCATCATCAACAACCCCCTGGTCCGTCTGCGTGTCTGTGGCGACCCTGCTCTTCATCCGCCTCTCGCCCCTTTCGCCCCTCTCTCTCCTTCTTCTCCCCATTTGCGACCCCCCGTTGGGTGCAGCTTCACCCCGAGTGGTGTTATGGTCCTGCGATCCGCTCCCAGTCTCCACCTGCACCTGCACCTGCTGCTGCCGCTCGTCCTTGAGGGGCTTGAGCCCAAAAAACAACCCGATGTCCATCTGCTTCAGGGAGGATGTTTGACCTCCCTTGCACTGGCTCCTACGAGGTGCCATCGTCTGGGAGGTTTGCAGGGAAGAGGAGAAGGTGGAGGACGGGGCTGAAAGTGCTGGAGTTGGTTCTGGTGGAACACTGTTGTTGTTGGTGGTGTTGTTGTTGTTGTTGTTCAGAGTTCTGGAATGGAAATTGTTTGAGAGGGTTTGTCGGAGACGTTCTAAAACGGCCCTCTGCGGTGACTGTACACTGGTTGGGTGTCCATGTGGTTGCTTGTCAGTTATAGACCTGGAGGAGTTTTCAGCTGCAGCCGGCAGATCGTTGGGTGCCAATGAGCAAACCGGCTCCAGCTGGAGGTTGTTGGGAGGAGCTGAGGCCGGTTCTCTCTCTGGAACACCGTCCGTTTGAGTTTCAGTTTCAAGGTGATCGATGAAGTCACAGAGGAGCTCGTCTTCATCGCTGAACAGCATCAGGGAGTCTTCCTCCTCGAGCTCGAACGTGCTCGGTGGAAAGGGGGATTTTCCGGGTTCGCCATCGCTGGTCTCTGCGGGGAACTCGGAAAGAGCGGAGTAGGAGATCACATCGTCACGGTGAGGCGATAGCTCACCGTTCACGGCCCCTTTTTCACAGGCTTGGCCTTCCTTGCCTGTATTCTGAGAAGTTGATGACAGCCCTGAGTTGCTTTCCTGCGAAGAGGCAGCAGACTTCCGTCCCCGAGTGGAGGACGACCAGCCTTTTTTCTTCTTCAGATCCTCAGGGCCGGGGGAGCGTAGGCGCAGAAAGACGCTTTTCAATTTCGTAGGAGTTAATCCGCTGAGATTACCGACGGGGGAGGCGCTGAGATCGGACTGGGACGAGAGGTTGAGGGCGCTGTCCTGTGAGCTCTCGAAAATGGAGCTGACATCATGGCTTTTAACTGGCGAGGCTGGACTGCAGCTCGTCTCCCCACAAGTCTCTACCCCCTGGGAGAGATGGAAGAGTATCGTGTCACTGGTCGCCCGACTGTGGGCCAGCAGCGTGTGACCGTATCTCCTGTAATGGTTGGGGATCGTCGAGGAGCACTGAAGGCCATCAGGGCATTCTGAATAAAGGGGAGAAAATGCGGTAACAATAGTATTCAATTATAAAAGTACATTAAAAGAAAAATACAACAAGCCACTGTACAATAAAACCAGACTACATAAATAGAATACACTTAAGGGAATATAATAAATAAAGAATAAAGGTTATTAGACTTCACCAAGGCATCTCTTATTGCTTTCAGATTGTCTTATAATTTATTTAAACCATTTTTATATGGACTGCTATATGCCTTTTGGGTATGTTGGAAATGGACTTGAGAAGGCAGGTTTGGCAAATTGGAGATACTTAAGAAATTAACATTTTTAGCTTTTAGGAAACATTGGGCCAAAATCCCAGACGATATCTACTCTCATAGCATGATATTACAACAACATTGCATATCCCAAATCGGATGGCACTTAACTGTATGAAACCGAAGTACAGGCTCATGATAAAAACAACAGTTTACAGTATATAGATCAGTTGGTCAAAGAGGGAATGTGCTTGTGTGTGTACCTGTGCTGGCATCCCTTGGGGCATCCAGACACTCAGCGACATGCCAGCTTTGGGACTGTACCACCAGGATGGAGAATGGCATCTGACACATTGGACAGAACAAGTCCCCATCGCCAGAGGAGCCCTCCGCGGCATTATCATTGTTGTCATTGTTAGTCTGGGAGGACAGGGTTGATGCCGACTCCGGTGGTGCCTTCCCTTCCTTATTCTGACCGGGACCCTTGACAGGCGCCTGGGTGGAAGCCCCGTCCCTGAGTGGGAGAGAGGCCCGTCTCTTCCCTGTTATACTGGTAGAGGGGCATGGCCTCCTGGCCGTAGTTTCCTTGCGGGACCGGGCTCCCTGGTCCTGGTCCTGGTCCTGGTCCTGCTTCTGGTTCTTCTTTTTCTTTCTCAGAGGTTTATATTCCCATATGTCATCCTCGTGGTCCTTCTGTGACATTTGGGGTTGAAGGTGTGTTGTTGTTGTTGTTGTTGTTGTTGTTGTTGTTGTTGTTGTGATGCCGCTGCCTCTTCCGAGCCACAAAACAACACATACAGTCGTCTGTCCGACATTCGTCTGTATATTTAAACACTCCGTCAGGAGCTAACGTTGTTAAGACGCATCGTGGTTTATTTTTGGGCGTTTTAAAAAAAAAAACGTTAAAAGAATTCGACGTGTTTTCTGGTGGTCGTTGAGGAGCTACACGGTCGTAACAGCCGCTTACCGCCACGGCCACAATGAACAGGGTAAAACCAGCGGATGGACTGTGACGACACTTTCGCCACATTTTACAACTCGGTCGTTTCAAATAAAATGAATTGTCCTTAAGTTCCCCCTGACAACCATGTCATGTATTTAATTATATGTCATCGTGTTTAAATCAGCGTATATGCGACACAGGTGACGAATCAATGGGCTCAATTTACTTTATTTATTTATTTCGTTTCGTCGAAACAGCGCATATGAAACCCCGTGACCGCTTTACCCAACCGCCTTGTTGTTGTCGGCATGGCGTCCCGCTGCAGCCTCTCCGCCCTGTTCCCCGGCCAGTGCCGGCTGGACGAGGCCCTGGAGGAAGCCGCGACGCCGCGGGAGCAGGAAAGACACGTGCGCGAATATCTGGAGAAAGTGGACGAGCGGGACGAGCTGAAGATAGCCGATTTCCAGACGGGTTAGTGGCGCCGACGGCGACCGTCGCCCAGCAGTTGCGCCAAACACCGTGTATCGCGAAGCGACATCCCGTTGAACTCCCAACGCGGCCCTGCTTCGGGCGCGACCGACCCGGGGTTCTCTTCGAGTGGGGTGCGTGGACCCTCAGGGGCCCCTCGAGAGGTTCCAGGGGGTCCCCCAGCCAAAAATTATGAAGAGTTAAACTTCATCCCCTTGTTTCATTGACACGGCATCAGCACCGTCGGGGGATGTAGAATAATGACTATGTCGATCATAGTTTTCGCTGTTATCTCCCTAACACCTGGAAAGGGAAAGGGAAGGGCAAGTTTATTTATATAGCACAGTTCAACAACAAGTCATCTCAAAGTGCTTTCACTAAAACCTCAAAAGGAGACAAAGTGCACAGTAACACATTATAAATGGACATAGAATGCATTTAGTAAAAAAGATTGAATACGTGGAATGCATTCAAGTTATATTGCATTGCTCTTTGTTCATTACTTCGCCTATTCCCTCAAATAGCGTTTCACCTTTTCAAGGCGATATCCTAGCCCCGGAGAACCGGTCTGGAGATCTTTTATTTGTTCACAGCTATTTCACCTATTCACAGGATAGCGTTAATAGTAGTCATATCTTCATATCTGACAACACAACGTGTTTCAAACTGAGGCTCCCGGAGACAAAAAATCTGATCAAATGGGGTCCTTGGCCTGATGCGGACGAAATTAAGGGTCCCTGAAAATGGGTGAGAATCACTGCCCTAGAGAATGTTGACATGCGGAAACCTGCTCAGTTGTCGTTTAACGTAAGTGTAAAATGGGCCACACCTATTCGGCAGAGAACAGTCCGAGTCACGGCTGTCTACATATCTACTTTTATGTTTATCACTGTTTGAGGCCGGGGTCATTCGGAAGCGTCTGTCTCTACTGTGGCTGAACATAATTCATTAAGATGCAATAACATTCTTCTTTCTCCTACTTTGTGATTTGCCCCAGGCCTGGAATGGTTGAACACAGAGGGGCCTCTGTCTTTCAACAAGGAGCTGGCAGGGAAAGTGGTTCTGCTGGACTTCTTTACTTACTGCTGCATCAACTGCATGCACATCTTGCCCGACTTGCACCGGTTGGAGAAAAAGCACTCCGTCACAGGTATGTGGTCAACATGCAACAATATGCTGCGTTCACTTTATTTCACAGCTAAGAAATTCCCAACGTTCTGATCTTGCTTTCAGGGAGTCAGCGCCAGGCTCGGGCGATTGGACGAATATGGCGATTAGTTGAGTCCATCGGCGGTTGTTGCTTTAGCAATTTTTTTGGGGCGGTTTTTGTCCTTTTATTTTGCTAATTGAATGACCTGTGAACCACAGTTCAAAGTGTGAGCGCATAGGAACTGGCATTCATCGTCAGCGCTTTAACCGCAGCCACTGCTTTTCTCCCCGTCTGGGGAAATCCTCAAAAAGCAGAAATAGATCACCGTAAATCCCCTTTCATCCCCGTTCCACCTCGTCATTCTCAAACAGGGCTTTATCTCTTTCCCTTTGGTTCAGCTCATTTCGGTTCAGATATTGGAGGAGCAACGCGGCGGTGCAGAGCGCACTCAAACGCACCTATTACCCGGGGGGGTCGGGGGTACCGTCACATGGGAGCCGCAGCTGCCGGCTCCTCCTCCTCCTAGGAGGAGCAGAGACGCAGACCAGGAGAGTCTTTCTCCGGGATATTTACACAATTTGATCCTTTTATTTTTTTATTTTGCTATCCTTTTAAGACGCCTAATAAAGCAATTGTTCTAACCAAACCTCCGCTCTGCGGCTGCATTTGCAAAGGCGGCAAATTACTTGTTTTACGTCCTTCGGTGTGTATCCAAAGCACAACAAGCTGAGCAACACCTACAGAGAGTAGCCCAGTATTTGTTCCTGTAGCTTTTAATTCTCATTTTGAAATGAGTCTGTTGGATGATGAACAAAACAAATAACTTAACAAACTGATAATGAATGCTTTAGGTCTACAGATTGGCACGGCGGCCCTGACCAGCAGCACTGCACACACATAACCTATCAACGATTATGCTATATGGAAATGCAGAGATCAATCCAACCAAGTTAAAACTTGAACATCCAGTTTCCTCTCGAATGTTGTTGAATTTCTCGCCATTAAACAGTGTAAAAGAACAAAACTCCGTTGAACAAACTAGTGAACTCAATCGGGATTAATTTCAAATTCTTTATCTTCTTCTACATCCCTTATTTTAGCTTGTAAACGGAATTGATTGTATGCAGCTTGCATATGCACTGCAGGCTAACTGTAACTTGACTGTTGACTACGTGACCTTTGAACTGTGCGACCCACATGACCCATCACTGCATGCAACCACATAGCTGTACACATACATTATAGTGTACACAGGCAGCTAGAACGAGTGACAGATGGCCAGGTCGCATGAAGGAAAATTGATCGTCCACATTGATGCTTGAATATGAGGGGGCGCAACTACATCAAAACAAATCTGTAGCTCACAACTGCAACCAAATCCGATGTGACCCAATGTATTAGTGCCAGACAATCTTATTGCGACACCACCGTGTTTCACAGTGTCACAGCTCCTCCCAAGATTCTAGGCCTGCCTCCCTGATTTGTCAGATTTATTTTGGAAACACCATGGCCCCTCCCCTCACTATTCTGCCACTGTGATACTTGATAAAAGAGTTGTTGTAGGACATGTTGAAGGACATGCTGTTATACGGGTAGAAATAAGGCTAAACCTTTTTATTTTGTTAGGTAACATTTTCAAGTTGCTGAAGTTGTCCACTGGTTATTATTGAATAAATGTCAATTTCTGATTGATACAATTGGGAAATGAGGTTTATATATTAAAATGGTATTGCACAGCTCCAATGTAGCCCCACTGATATCATTGGCTTGCTTTTGTCGTGCGTGTGTGCGTGCGTGCGTGCGTGCATCTGATGCAGCATCATTTGAACACAGGCCCACGAGCCCACTTGTCCTCCTTTCGAGCCCATATTGCATATTATCTCAACTCGTAAAGTGACCGTCCCTAAAAATACATGTACATTCCCATTGAGTGGAGGCTCCATAACGGCAACCGTCCCAAACCCCAACTCTTGGCGGCTTATTTTAGCCCTTCCATATAAAGCACATTGTGCTGACACGCAAGGTTACGAACCTTTTGAAAGGGATCAACTGTGGAAACGACCTGGCTCTGTTTTCTGTTGCCAGGCAGCAGGTCGAACACACACACACACACACACACACACACACATACACACAGTATCATTCCCTGCACGTTATCATGCCACCCTTATCTTTGGCACAGCCATCGGTACATTCTGTTTGCTGTGGTGCCCAATGAGGTGTGGGAGCCATGTTCAGCCACCCCTCCACACACACATCTCAACCCCCATTGTTCTCACAATCTGTGCTGGTAACGCACTGGTTGGCCTGAGCCGTGGCTGGCAGAAACGGCTGCAGATCGGGACGACAATTTGGTTTTTGTTCTCACTTTGCTTGACTGATCTGAGATTATGTGGCGTAAGTCCGTGGGTTCCATTTATGACAGGATCTTGTTATTTGTTTCGTTTTTTTTTTTGGTTTTTTTTGGTAGGGCAAGACAACTATTTATGTAGCACATTTCATACACAAGGGAAATCAAAAGTGCTTCACATGAGCCATGAAAGACAAAGAAGATTTAAAAAAAAAAAAAACCAAAAAAAAAACCCCAAAACAGATGAAGACATTATTAAGTGCAATTTAAAGTCCCACACACTGAAACTCGGCAGAACGTGACCCCACACCCACTTGGGTCATTAGGATCCAAACCCAACCAGCAATTCAGTATGGCTATTACCCACCCCGTTGGGAATAAAAGAAGTGGTGAGGATGATGTAAACAGCAGTGTGTGTGGGGGTCAGGCCTCAGGGAGACTGCAATCTTTTTGCACCTCTGAAGGTTCTATGCTTGTCTCACTGTAAAAAAACTGAATTTAGAAAAGTATCAGGCCTTTAAAGATCCTTATACATTTGCATTGCACTTCTTTCTAATCGTTATGCACAAACTTTTTCAAAGATATTCTTGATAATTTTTCCACCATTTGTTTATTTGCCTTGGATTTCATATTCAGCAACTCTTCCTCTCCAAATTCGGGTGTTCCGTACTCGTTCATCCCAAAAATCATGTAAATTTTTTTTGCCACAGCTCATGTAGGCCCGGGGCTGCCAATTATAAGTCATGCGTACAGACGAAGGGTGGCACCAAATTCCACACAAAACGTATTGCCTGAAATGTCTGTTCCTCTATGGAAAAATTTACCAATGCACAGACCGATTAGGAAGCAAAAGGAGACATGGCTGTGATGGTTAAGGAATAAAACGGCTTTAGATTGATATGGATGGACGTAATACTTCCCTAGCATTCCTTAAGACGTTCGTTCTGCTCGTCAAACTGTCAGGGAATCTTACTAAATCACCCGGAGGCTTTGCGCCCATTGATCACAGACGTGCAGTTGTCTGTCAAAACTTGGGAATTATAAAAGAGAGAGCAAACCGGCGAGGGATGCAACAGATGAACGGCACACGAAAAAAATATGCACAAACGCAAGTCAAGCGATTTCAGCGCCGAGCCCAGAAACGCTTTAATTTCCCAATCTGTTTCTGCCTAATCGTTTGTCTCCACCTCTGTCAGGGTGGAAGGGGCAGTCAGTTATTAATGTCTTATGAATATCACAATTTAGCCTTCATTAATATTATTTCACATTCATGATTCCGGAATAAAGAGTAAAGTGCAGAGTTTCATGTGTGCAGTGCGGCTATCACATCTTCCTCGTCCCTTACGTCTGGGTGAGACAATGGGCCTCGCAGTGTAATTAGCCACAAATGAAAGGTTTTAAGCAGTTTGACTGATGGTCTGAATTGGGCATAAAAGGCCAGATAATTGCTATGCGCGACGACGTGCCGCCGCTTCGGGACCGTTGGTAGAATCGGATCCTTGAGACACTTTGGGGAGAGCGGGTTTGAATTATGCTCTGTCCTGAGTATTTTCACAAACAGGCATGTCGATTTCTCAGCTGTGATATGCCTGCCAATATTAGATCCGTGCGGGTCACTGTCTATTTACTGGCAGTTCTGAGTGTTAAATTGGGGTGCTTCAAGAAGCTCCAGTACATGTCCGTGTTTGCCAAACTGCAATTTAATTGTGATCTACAAAGGGGGGAAAAAAGCGTGAAGCATTAAATATCTGGCCCCCTGGCCAGATATTTAATTGAGGAAAACTGTAACATACATAGCATTGATTTGGTACCAAGAAGTATTAGGATGGGACATTATCCGTTATGCAACTCCGATTGCAAAAGTGCACCAAAAATGAGTTGCATGAAACGGTCTGTTCAAGGAGGCATGTGAATCAGAAGCATGTGGCAGTTTGGGATATTGTTACGTAAGCTTTCAAACGCACATTGGCCTAATTGAGGGTCACGCATTATCACTTTTGGGTCTCCAAATAACTGTACTCTTCAGGGGCTGACTAAGATCTGTGATGTGCATCTTTGGGTGCTGCTGAAGAAGGAACAATACCCGAAGGCATTTCAGGAAGAAGAAGAATCTCTTTATTTGCAGAGTACAGTTACACAAAACTTCTCTTCAGCATTTAACCCCTCAGTGGTTAGCACTGTTACCTCACAGCGAGAAGGTCCTGGGTTCGAATCCAGGCCATCCCAGGTCCTTTCTGTGTGGAGTCCGCATTTTCTCCCCACGTAAGTGCGGGTTTCCTCCGGCTACTCCGGTTTCCTCCCACCATCAAAAGACAAGTATGTTAGGTTTAATATTCCTGTCGGTGCCCCCGACCAACGCACTGGTGAAAGAACTGGAATTGGTCCCTGGGTGCCGTACTGCGGCTGACCACTGCTCTTAGGGATAGGAGGGCTCAGATGCAGAGGATTCATTTAGTTGTAGCCTACTTGTACAATGACAAATTGTCACTTTTTTGACAATTTCTCAAATTTGACAATTGTCAAATTGACTATTCTAGGGACGGTGGGAAGCCAAGGCCCGACACTCGGGGACCAACTCCAGATTCTTAGGCCAGTCAAGGGCCTCAGAATCTGAGGTCAAGGGCATTTGGAAGTATTTTTTTATTTTTTTTATTTTTTTTTTCCAAGGCCTGCATATTTTTTTTTTGGTGTGGAAGGAAACACAAGTGAGCAGTGTCCATGTGTCATTTTTACGTTTCAGTGCCAGGGAACTCTCCTTGATAGCTTCCAATCGGCCAGAATGTCACCTTTCAGGCTCTGATTGGATGTGCTATAAGCCTCTTCTATAAGTGTACACATTTGAATGACTTGTACGACAGTAATGCAGCACTTTTTGCAAAAGGAACCGCCGACCAGTTTTTCACACAAGTTAATTATTTTGACCTACCAAATGTCAAGCCTCACTGAGTGTTTTTCCACACCTGTTCAGCATTAGTCATGTCAGTTTAGACGCGCTGAAGCATACACTGTGTACACCTAAGAACACAAAGTTTGCCAAATAGAGGAAACAACGGTGAGGGGCCAGAATCACAGCGGTATTGTCCTCTAAGCTCCCAGCCCAAAATCTCATCTCCTCCTCCTTTTGTCCCACGTCCTGGCGATGAATCCCTCGTCATCCCCATTATGGCTCTTGTGTTTCCACAACAAGCGAGTACATCTACCATTTTAAACTTTCCTCAAGGTCATTTATTAGGTTGCATTAACATGCAGGAGCAAAGGTTATTCCTAGAGCTCTGAGTCTCTCTCACACACACATCACTCCTAATTTTGAGTCGATACGAGGGAATTAGCTGCAAGAGGTTCACAGAGGACCAAGCCTTACATATGATATGGCCCATTTGAAATATGACTTATTCTTGGTATCAGGCGGTTTGAAGCTGAACCAGCAACGACCATTGGATCCTTCTCACCCAGGCCGTTTGTTGGCCATTCCTTTTTTCTACTACGTTGGCATTATTCGGTCTGTATTTAAGCTTGGTGTTTAGTGTTTCATTTTTGTTTACCTTCCCTCCCTCCACACTTGCTCCACTAGTAAAGCAATATGCCAAAGACAAGGGGGTAGAGCTTTCTTTAGACAACTTCCCTTTCTTTATCAATGGAAACGTCCTTTAGTCTGGAATACAGATTCATGGTTTCAGTGGTCACTGGATGCGATCTGGAAGTTTAGGGGCGTTCTTACAGGGCTGTATAGCGCCAGTCGATGAGGTTGGTGCGTCCGTGTGTGGAAAACTGCTGAGTTTGGAGCAGATGGGTGCTCTGTCCTAGATATATTTCAGTGGGTATCGGGGCTGGTAGGTTTGGCTGGGTTTACTGTGTATTCCTAGCCCCTGCATACATGCAACGTTTTCTGTGTCAGCATGTCAACCAGCTTGGTATCAAACAATTAGTCTAATCCAATGATTACCTCATCAAAGGCCTAATGAACTAATTGCCATTCCAGAAAATTAGTCAAATTAACTGTTAGTAATTGAATAGGCTGAATTGATCTCCAACGTGTGCTGCTTACAAATGCCTGTCTTGTTTGTTATGAAATGAAAGGCTGCCTTTGAGAGCTGCTTCAGACATTAAACATCAAACACATTTTTTCGAGAATTACATCATACAAGTGTAACGTAACGTGAGGTAGTTGCATTGCCTTCCCGTTTCGAGTGCTATTTCTCAAGCTCTATCACAGCTTTGTTTTATATTTGATTTTGTTTGAGCAAAACAGTGCATCTTTTGACTGGGAAAAAAAAATAAGCACGCGGTCTTTGCAAATCTTCATTATGGTCAGTATTATCAGTGTTTGTGTTGCTTCTCTTCATCTGCAACTACTTCTACTCAGCCTGGAAACAAAAAATGTATCAGAGCATCCCTACTTATCACCCCCTTTAATGTAATTTTGTGGTCAGAATGACCTGCATAGATTATTCAAATGAATAAAAAATGTATCAACAAATAACTTGATTTATCAAATCAATTGCTCGTTTGCAGTCTTCTAATCGGTTCGTTTTTTCTCTTCCCTTGTTCCACTCATCTGTCCGTCAGATGGACTTGTTATTGTGGGTGTGCACTCTGCCAAGTTCCCTAATGAAAAAGTAAGTATCTTTCTTTCTTCCCCCCCCCCCCCCCCCCCCCCCCCCCATTAGCCCAAAACTGTAAAACCACTGAATTTCAGACATTACATTTGCAATCACAATGCCGAAGGAGTTTGCATTAGTCAACAAATAAATACAATTATCCAGATATGGAATGTATTCCTTCTGGAATGGAATGTATCTGGTTAAAGAGGAGGGAAAAAAAAAAAAAAAAAAAAGCTGGAAGATGTCTTGCTGTAAGGGTCAATTGACTGGCCTCGTGTCAACAAATAGAGACCGTCGTCCCAAGACGGAGAGAAAACCGTCTCGCTTCCTAAATCCACCTTATTCTTATTCTCTCCCCACCTTCCAGAGTGGCTTAATGGAAACCCAGCTGGTTGAGCGTTGATAGTCATATTAATATGCATTTATTCATTTAACGCCCATCAATATTGCAATTCCAGAGCGCAGCATTTTCGTCCAAGCTCCACGACATGAACTGCTTTCCCCTATTAGGTGCAAGAGAAAATAAGTTGAGCTTTTGGAAGACTCGCACAACTTGCTAATCTACTTGTAAAAATTTCATATGCTCACAACATGTTTACGTTTCAGCCAAATGGCTCACAGAGGACCCTGGCAGCATATTAAAGTAATGGAAGAGCGTACAGTAAGGCTTCCTTCACACCACAGATGGAAGAAACCCAAATGCATCCCTCTATCTTTCTTTGGCTGCGTGATCAGAAAAGTCTGATCTTTTTCAATGGGGTTCGGGATACTCTGTCACACGTCGTAGATGTGAAATTCAACATGTGGACAACTGCCAGATTTGTGTTAATGTGTGGGTTTATTTTCTTTATTTTTTACTGTTTTTTTTTTGTTTTTTTTGTTTGTGTTTTTTTGCCTTCACCCACACGCCTCCTGCCAGTCAAAGCTGCTAATTCAGCTGCGGCCGCTACCTCCGGCGCTTTTCGTCTTCTGACCCTCGTCCTCCACAGCTGGGGAACTGTGATCCGACCTCCATGACAAATAATCCTTGACATTAATGCCCCTGCACCGCTGATAGATTTGCTTGCAATTTTAGTTGTTTCCAGCGTTTTGAGGGTTTTTAGTTTGTCGCAAGTCCCAGAGAAATTAAGACCTCAAGATAATCATAAGATATCACAAGATAATCTTTAGGGTCATTAAGATAGATCATGCTCCTGTTGAGGTTAGATGTGATCAGTACCACGCTAGTCTTGGACTTAATATAATATAGTAAATATGAGGTTTGTTTTAAAATATCTGATGTCTTACCAGTAAAAAAAGGTACAGATAAATCCTGTAGTGTGTGTAATTCTGGAAACTCTTGTGATGCTGTCTGTCAAAAGTCTTATGGTGTATCCCTGCCATTACAAACATGAATGTCTGCAATCGAGGCCAAAAGCTCAGATTCAAGCAAAAAAAAACAACGAATTGAGTGTTAAGGTGTGTGGCGGAAACGTAGCCGTAGTGTCAGACCAATCCTAAATATTCACCTACTTTGTTCCGGTCGCTTTGTGTTCATCCTCTGCCGCTCCAAGGTGCTGGACAACGTGCGCAGCGCGGTGCTCCGCTACGACATAGGCCACCCGGTGGTAAACGATGGCGAGGCGCGGCTCTGGAGCGACCTGGAGGTGGCCTGCTGGCCCACGCTGGTCCTCCTCGGGCCCCGCGGGAACCTGCTGTTCTCGCTGGTGGGCGAGGGCCAGCGCCACAAGCTGGAGCTCTTTGCGGACACCACCCTGCGCTATTACCGGGAGCGGGGCCTGCTGAGGGACCATGCGGTGGGAATCAGGCTGTACCGGGACTCCCTGCCCCCCTCCGTGCTCTCCTTCCCGGGGAAGGTGGCGTGGGACGACCGCAGCAAGAGGCTGGTGGTAGCGGACACGGGGCATCACCGCATCCTGGTGCTGTCCGCAACCGGGCAGCTGCTGCACGTCGTGGGAGGTAAGCACCCCTTGTCTTTAAATCTGTTCGGTCTTTGTTGATCAAGACAAAGTTAGCATTGAGTTCCAAGCACCATTACCATTGACAATCAACACGATAAAGAAGACAAATTGGGCCTCCCCCGTCCCACCATCATCAACACTTTTAGCCGGGATGGATATCAGACAGGGGCTGTGTGCTGGGAGTGTATTTTAGGTTTGGTTCCGTGTAGATCAGTTTTTAAGTTAACAGTTGAGGAAGATTTATTTGGATTTATTTTTAAACAAGTCTTAAGTTTTGGCGTTTTTGAGGAAATTGATCTGCGGCTTTCAACAATACAACGTTAAACACACACCAACTCACATTGCAGAATTACTTCAAATACTTTAAATAAATTAAACAACGCCTTGCGTCGGGCTGCGTGTTGCCTCGGTATTATGCCTTTTAATGTAAAAAAAAAAAAAAAGACTAGTAAATTTTTTTGTGTACATTTTAAAATATATGAATTTGTTCAACTGTCAGATTTTCTCTAAGTTCCACATCTTTCTAAAATGTGCCTAAATTGTTCACCGTTTTACTCTTTTCTGATCTAAAATGACCCCAAATGTATGTGCAGTAGGGGTGAACTCTATATCATATTGACAAGAACTGAAAACCAATTATTCTACAGAATAATGGGAGAATGTTTAAGATGGGAGTACACTGTAGTTTAACTTATGTGTCACACTAACTGTGACAGGGCCCGGCAGCGGGAGACAAGACGGCCGCCTGGCCGAGGCGTCCTTCTGCTCCCCGCAGGGCGTGGCCATCAGCGGGGACACGGTCTACGTGGCCGACACCGAGAACCACCTGATCCGAAAGGTAGACGTCCATCGCGCGCACACACACACACACACACACACACACACACACACACACACACACACACACACACACACACACACACACACACATCAGAAATGACAAGTCAATAAAATTTTTGTGAGAGTTTAATCCTACTGCAGTGGAGTCGCATAGTCAACGTGACGCTCCATTTTACAGAAAATATGACCCTCTGTCTATCTATCTATCGATCTGTCTATCTATCTATCTATCTATCTGTCTATGTCTATCCATCTATCTTATACAATTTTAAATGTTTATTGTGATAATTAAGGATTCCTTTCTGGATTCTTTTGATGATAAAGGATTTTTTTTTCTGTGTGTCTCAGATTGACCTGCTGGAAGGAACGGTCAGCACTCTGGCTGGAGTAGGAACTCAAGGCACCGACAAAGAAGGCGGAGCCTCTGGACTGAGCCAGCCAATCAGCTCTCCCTGGGATGTGTGCCTCGGTAGTGCAGGTCGGTGTCAATTCATCCATCTATCCATCCATCCCGTCCTCTGTTCACCCTCCCATTCATCCATCCATCTGTTAATCTATTCTTCTATTCATCCATTGATTCCATTCATTCATTCATCCACCCATCTATCCATTAATCTATTTGGTCGGGTCTGCACCCCTGCGTTAATCTGGTTGTGCTTCACCTCCAGTGCCAGAACTCAAATTCAGTACATACACCACGCAATAGGCCTAGGGTTTGCTTGCCTGCGGGGCGGGGTGTCGGTCTGTCGGCTCTGGGCCTGTGGTCCGTACCCTGGCGTCCGTCGACCGGGTTCTGAGCCTGCATCTTGTGCCTGCACGTGGGGGTGGGTTGTTTGTGTGCGTCTCAGGGCTGCAGGGTCTCCTTGCACTTTCTGGGACTGGTTTATGCTCCTCTGGGCGTGGGTCTTTCTCCGTGGGATTCCAGCTTCTCTGGGGGTTGGGGTGGGGTCTTCCGTGGCTGCAGGGAAAAGTGCATTACGCTTCACGGCACTACGTAATTTCCTTACCAAATATTTGGTAATAATGCCCATACAAAACGTAGCCGCTCCACCTCCCCGGCGAATGAGACGGACCAGTGGTGCGTCCGGCACCCGCACATCAGCCGGCGCTCACTTTCATTGCGCCGATCTGCCAGGCCGAGCACATCTGGTACCTCCACCGGCAGCAGGGGGCCGATCCCCGCGGAGAGAGGCTCCGGGGGAGAGAGGCTCCGGGGGAGAGAGACTGGGCGGGGGAGCCGTGGACTCACTGAGTGCTCACTGAAGCGGCGAGGTCCATGCACAGGGCTCTGTAACATAGATGTACATTATATCTGCGTTTGGGGACGCCAAATACCAGAAGTTACACATTGCTGCTTTAACTTAATGCTTATAATATAGAAAATACAACTAATACTGTTAGATGTCATCCCTCCTCCTCTGATGGATCTAGTACAGACTTCAGCGTTTCCCACGCGTCGTGTCCATGCGTGACTGGGATTGCGATCGATATTAGTCGCCAAATTGTCACGCCGCTGTGCGATTACCCGTTTAAGAGGATCTTATAAATTTAAAGTGGCTAATGAAGTTTAAAGCTGGAGGAGCTTAATGACGGAGGCTTTTTTTTCCAGCCTTATCTCAACTTCAGCAAAGTGTTCTTCACACGTTTGAAGGGCGACAGGAAACACGACCACTCTTATCAGGAAGTAACTTTCCTGCTCTCCAACATCACACTGCCTCCCTCCTCCTACTTCCCTTCTATCGTTCCATCCCGGGGCCTTTTCCCTTTTTTACCCATCATAGTCCCTTATCTTGTATATCAGACTGGTGGAACTTTCACAACCCTGTCCTCTCCAAAAATTTTGGAGCGTTCATCACAGGATGTTATGCAAGAGTTTTATTTACAACAGAGATCTGTTGTTCTGCTTTCTGCTGGTTCACTCGGCGGCCAGCCTGAGCCTGCTCATACAGAGTTAAAAATGTGTAAAAGTATTCATTTTTAGTATTTTTATTTTTGAGGCTGATATCGATGAATTTTTACTAGTCTGCACACACATTTAACATTACTGGCCATTTTACTGACGACCGTGATTTTTTAAAATTATTGTTTCTATTGTCTGGTTTTGAAAAATGTTAACAATAGGGTGAGGAACACTTGTTACTTTTTATTTTTACTACATTTCCAATGCTGCGCTTTTGCTTTGAAGCACTGATTCCCACTGTGGAGAGAGGCCATCATAACCTCAACACCAACATCCCACAGCTCACACGATCATACAGTTAAGGCAAACATGATTCAATTCATGAATAAAACAATACAAATAAAAACATAATAAATGAATAAAACAATAAAATATAGCATTGAAAAAAAACAACCAATAATGAATAAACAAAACAATAAAATTAATCCTATTTAAAAACAAAAAAGTCAAATAAAATCAAAGCATCACTCTTACACTTAACACCGATAAATGACCCCTTATTCCACAATATGAATAGTATCGTGCAACACTGGCTGAATGAACTCACACACGGACACACACGCCCACATACATTTTGAGGTTTATTTTTATTTTATATAAATGCTTCTTGGCCTGAACCTCTTTGGTATGGATCACACATCATACTAGCTTGATGTATAATCCTGCCACTAAAAGTACATGCAAACTCTTGTATATTGATGAAGCCGTGTGAATAATTAATACGGCCAAATCACGCGGGCCTTATACTTTTTAAACCGACACTGATTTCACTTCATCAGTCCAGCAAAATGTGTTTCGGAGCAAATTTGAGGCGAGAAGTCGGCATTCCAGGCCCTGAATCTTCACTCATATTAGATCTTAGAAAGGCCTCATTTGAAAATGTATTCCAACTTTTGTTGCAGTGCTTCAAGCTTGTGGGAGATATGGACACTGTAAATGTCGGAAAGTAAAATAACATCCACAGTAAATACCCTCTATTGGTATGTTTTGTTTTGGAGAAACACAGCGGAACGCACGCCGCAGCCTACAGTCTATCTACAGCATACTTTATTTTTTTAGAAGGAAACACACGGCAGAATTATTTCTGAAATACTTACATTTCTATTATCTGCAGTTTCTTCACGGACAGTTGGTATACATTTTTATTCTATTATTATTCTTTTTTTAAGATTTGTGCTGGTCTGTAAAGTTCCTTTCCCACTTGCACTGAAAGCCCCTTAATCTAATGGCAATGTTCCATATTGGCGTCACGTGGGAAAGGGTTTTTCTGTGTTTTTCGGTAAAAGTCGTTGCGTAAATTTTCCCACTCTCGACCTAGTATCATTTCCCAGAAAATGCCGGTACGGCTGCGAATGTAAGCGAGTGGGAATGGAGGCAGTGAAGTTGCCGTAAAGTAGGGGTGGAGCTGAATCAAAATAAAGTGGATTTTTACAAATATTTATTAAGAGCTTGGCTGCAGAGACGAGAAACATTGTCCAGTCTCTACGGAGACAGGTCTTAATATTCTAAAATGTTATTGTTTTTCTTCTTAAAAATGCCACTCAAACCCTTGACGTGTCTTTTAGAGTTAGGGGTGCAGTGTGGGGACATCGGGCTTGGCTTGCCCACCGGCCGCACCGGAGCGTGGGTGAGGAACGTTCCTTTTCCTTCTCCAAAGGCGCCAAAGGCAGAGAGTGCAGGACAGGTTGGAGGACAGAAACAAATGGGGCTTTTTCACCGGGAAATTATTGGTAATTCCCTATGAAAAAGCCTAATTTACGCTTCCCCTATGGGATTTGTGTCGGAAACGCAGACTGAATCGATTAGCACAACATCCCCCGATACAGAAAACACGTCAGGTCTTCCAAAAAAAGCAACTTGATTTTCTTGTTTTTCCTGCTTTTGTGAAACACGGGTGCATGCTCAATGCCTGTAATGGTGGAAAATGATGGATTATACCGTCAATTATTGTGTTCTAATGACTCAGAAGTAACTCAAAGTCTATACGGTTGGGTAAAAGTAATGGATTGGGTCTGTGCTGTGTATAGATTTCTGCTAAAGCTTCAGAATTGTTATCCGCAGTCGGTGAAATAGCGGAATAACCGCTTGCCTATTTGTTTTCTTAAAATGTATTTTATTAAAATGCAGAATTAATTGTGCTAGTTTATTTTATTTTTTATTTTTTATATAATACATAATTGATCGTTTTTTTTTGGGGGGGGGGGTTATTTTTTTCCCCATGTAAGTGTCTTTTTTTCCCTCAAGATTCTATTTACACAAGGAAAGTAACCAGAAAGTAAAGGCTTCACTTTATCACTTCTGAGGGATAGTGTGTGTGTGTGTGTGTGTGTGTGTGTGTGTGTGTGTGTGTGTGTGTGTGTGTGTGTGTGTGTGTGTGTGTGTGTGTGTGTGTGTGTGTGTGTGTGTGTGTGTGTGTGTGTGTGTGTGTGTGTGTGTGTGCGCGCGCACTTCCTATTTTGGCGTCCAGGCGGTGCCGAGGGCAACGTGCTGTGGGTCGCCATGGCGGGGACACACCAGATCTGGGCGTTGTTCCTGGCAGATGGAGCGCTGCCCAAAGGGAGGTGAGGGACAAGAACAATCAATTATTCTAATAATAATAATAATGCATTCCCTTTATAATTATTAAAGGACAGGTTCGCTGTTTCGATATTTTTCAACCCAGGCCTTGTTACAACGTTGGTTCCTGTCATAGCAGCAACCTGCCTGAACACTTAAACGTTTTCCCCTTTGGACTGCGTTTAAAGATGGCGGACCTCCCCTTTAAAGAACTTTTTGCGATCATGTTTTTTTTTTTTTTTAATGACAAAAATTAAAAACTCGTCCTCACTATGTTTTGTGAAATGCGATCATAAGGAGGTTTTAGTTCTGGCTTGTAGTGGAATCACTCAATATGAGGGATATTTTTATTGCTGTTCGATCCCGAAATACCGTCAGTAAACTTGTCACCATATGCAGATATGGTTAATTAGATTTTTCTTTTTTTTGTGTGTGTGTGCCACAGCCTTAAATATTAGAGGATTGAATGGGAATAAAAATATATCATGTTGATTGATATAAGGGAATATGAAACTCTATTTAAAAATATAAAACATGTAAAAAGTTACAGGCATAAAATAAAACAAGCAATAATAAAAAAATACGACTATCAAATCAATACAAATATTGATTTAAAAAAAAAAAATGTTGTAAAAAGTGGTAAATGTTATTTTAGCATTAATATAGAGCCTAGCCTCCGTTGTGTAATGGATTACACTAATTTGTGTAAAAGAATCACAATCATTTAAAAACTCCTTATTGTACCAAGAGCTACATTCCACCTCCAACTCAGCTCTCCATCATTGTTGTCGTCGTGGTCGTCGTTGTCATCATCATAATCATCTTCCCTCTAACAGTGAGTCCAAGGCGGGCACGTGCGTGCGGTGGGCCGGCAGCGGCAGCGAGGAGAACCGGAACAACTCCTACCCGCACAAGGCGGGTTTCGCCCAGCCGTCGGGCCTTGCCGTGGCCCCCCAGGAGCCCTGGAGCTGCCTGTACGTGGCCGACAGCGAGAGCAGCACCGTCCGAACCGTGGCGCTGAAGGACGGAGCCGTCAAGATGCTGGTCGGCGGGGAGAGAGACCCGCTGGTGGGTTCCACCGCTCTTTTCAAAAACTCTGTCCTATCTCCAGACTGAGATACCGTCATATCATTTTAAAGTGGTAATCTCATTGGGGGGGAAAAAATCCCGTATTTGATATTTTATTGAACTGGAACTTTTCAAGAAACAGCCTTTCAGCCTTTTTGTTGTTTCCGTTGTGGGGGGGGGGCACATTGCAAGAAGTGAAAAGCAGCTGCTATGAATTTGCTAAGGCAGCGTAGCTGTTTGCGGTCAGTAAAGTGTCGATATGGATGAACATTCACGAAAAAAAAAAAAGAACCAAAAAACACCCCCCCCCTCCCCCCCACCTCGAGTGATGAAGCAAACAAAAGAATAAATCAATGGATCAGGAGGAGGCAAACTCTGGAGAGAAGGGAGTGACGCAGGGAACTCCAGTAGAAATAACCGATCGTCATAAAGGAGACGTGGCCCGCTCACGGTGGGGAGTGAGGAACATTTGAGGCTTCCTGTCAAAGTGAAGAGTTTTGCCATCCATATCCCCGCCTCACGTTTCCATGTAGTTCAATGAGGTGACCCCTAGTGGGGGGTCTCCAACACCGCCCGTCAATCATCCAATCATCTTGGCTGCTGTTTTGGACAGTGGTTTAACTTCCAAATATCTTTGTTTCGGCGGTTGAAAGAGATGCCACTTGACTGAGACCGAATTCCCTGCACCTCGCCTGGAGGCAGGTTAAAGGGCAGCTGGAAATCTCCGTTTGCACGCATTGCGTTTGGTTCTCTTTGAGGGATATCCGCCCGCAGGCCAGGGCGGGTTAGCTAGACTCACTTTGCTTCATTTCACACTGTTTGAACAGGGGTGCGATTGGTAAACTGACTTTGAAAGCCGAATTTAGAGGTCAATGACCCAAAATGACCCAACGGGCATTTAGAAATATTCAGGTCGCCTGCCCGCTTGTTCTCAGGAGACGTGAGGCCGTTTTGGAATCAACAAAATCAAGGGCCCTTTTGGTCCCCCGCAGGAGTTTTCACAAGGGAACGTTCAAAAATATATATTAGGCATCATCTAAACGCACACGTCAAAGTATGAATGCGAGGAAAAAAAATTGAATCCAACACTGCCAGGACTGACAGGAAACGGCAAATAATAACTTCACAAAACACCCGCACAAGCGTGCAAACCACTTAGAGAATTACAACAACAACAAGAAAAAAACCCCAAAAAAAACAAGGAAAACCAATTTCAAACAAAGATTGAAGTCAAAATTCCTCGAGAAACGGAGGCCTTCAGATCATTTCATTCCGGTTATTTTGTTTTCCGAAAGTGCAGCCCGAGGCTAATCATTGTTATTAAAAGGCCTTTCACTGCGGCGTGTCTAGTTCTGGGTGAGTTTCTGACTAATTTACCGCCGGCGAGGCGTGGGGCCATTCCGCCGCCGCTGCCGCGACAACACGGGCGCCCTGGTTTGTTGCTTGTTGTGACGTTCAGTTTTTATGTTTGGTTTTCGAGACACGTCCCCCCGTCCCGGTCCAATGCAAATGTCTGTGCTCAGATTTGGAAAGCTTGCGCTATTTAAAATAAATAAATAAATCTAAAAATCTATTTAAATATCCTTTCAAAAAGCAACGGCCTTAATAGCCACATTATAATTTAATGTCTTAAGTGGTCGCGATAAATCATTGGGTCATTATAAAGGTTCTGCATGATACATCCGGCAAAATACGTCCTTCGTTACTCGGTGAGTCGTGCCCTGACCAGTCTACGCTCTCACACAGTCAAGTCTCCTAAAAAAAAAAAAAAAGTTGAGCATCACCTCTTCGCATTCGCCAGACTCGGATTGTGCAGCTCCACTCCACTGGAGTAGAGGAATTAAATGACTAAAAACAACTTATTTTTATTTTATTGGTGGCATGTTACGCAAGTTAAACCCTTTGTTTTTTCTTTGTTTGTTTTTTTGTTTGTTTGCGCTCGGCTGGACGGTTGTTGTGCCCGTAATGAGTTTGTTTTGGTCGGATGGGCTTGATTACATTGATACAGCTCCTCAGAGGGGTGGCATCAACATTATTTGGCCAGATTCCGCTCCCCCAATATTACCAATTTAATAATGCCGAGGCTTATTAATCTTCCATGAAAGCGGACCCCTATTTGCTGGGTCATCCTAATTCTCAAGAATGATTCACATTTAGCGGTTTTTTTTTGTTTTGTTTTTTGTTTTTTTTGATAGCGCTCTTCTGGGGCTTCAGCAGAATAATGAACCGGTTCCATGTCGAGATTTATTTCTTGTTGCTCTTACAGCGTCATCATGCTGGATGCTATTAGGCTTTCAGAAATCCCACACATTAATGAAATTGTAATGTTGTTATGCTTTTACTTAAGTCATCATTATGTAACTAATGGGCATGTGAAAAAATGTTCGGCAATTTGCATGGGAAAGATTTAATCGGGGATTTCGCTCGGCGGCGGGGCCGGCTCACCCTCCAGCCAAGAGCACCTTTTGTATTCGTGTGAACTTCAAGCTGCCGCCACGAAGATCTTCGCCGAAAACAGTGTGAAAACCCCCGCCCTTCCCTGTACAAGGAACTGTGCGACGCAGGCTTCCCAGCGGGTTGGTGGCGGTTCGGGAATCTTCTGTCTTCCCCGGGAACGTTTTGGCAAAACCCCGCCAGCGTCGCGGCTCCTCCCGTGAGCCTGGGCCTCCCCTACCGATTAGATCCCAGAGATCATCCGAAACCTCTCGCCCCCTCCAAAGCAAACTCTGCGCCGACATGTGATTGATGATGGCTAATTCCACCTCCCCCGTTCGTCCGTCAGCGACGGTATCGTCCAACGAGGTAAAAATGGTGGCGGCTCAAGGGACGGTTCTGTAGACACGAGGGAACGGAGCCGTCGGAAAACCCAAGAACCGGTGCAAGGATCCCGGGCGAGGATTCCGACGTTTGCAATGCCCGGCAACGTGTGCCTCGCGGCCGGGAGCACTGGCGATGCGGGTCCAGACGCCCCCCGAGGCACCGCGGATTTACACCGGAGGGCTTTCAAACGACAGCGCCACACATTTGAAGACTTGTGAATCAATCCCAGTAGTGCACACACTGTTGGGCTCAGCGGGCCTGTGGTCTTACGGGGATCAGGGTTTCCGCCACTGTAGGAGCCGAGAGTTAAGACTCCAAACTGATATTCTCATGAGACCGCGAGTCTGGACCGGGAGGCGAAGACCAGAGATTTCCCGATGGTTCTCTTATGATCTCGGAAAAAAAATTGTTGGGGACACGGCAATCCGAGCAAAAGTCCTCTGGCGTACGCTCGGCATAAGGGAAGCAGTCTTTCGTTCATCGATTTTATTATTATTATTATTTTCTTGTCTTACTTTGACCCAGAATCTGTTTGCGTTTGGGGATGTGGACGGGAAGGGGGTGGAGGCCAAGCTGCAGCACCCGCTGGGCGTGGCCTGGGCCTCACAGCGGAACCTGCTGTACGTGGCCGACTCCTACAACCACAAGGTGAGGCTGCAAAAGACTGATCTGCGGCGCCTGACTCCTGCGCTGAAACCGTGTTACAAACAGGACCGGGTTCACCCTTTCTCATTTACGTGCAAGTTTTCCTGTGTGTGTGTGCGCGCGTGCGTGTGTGTTGCCCTCCCCAGATCAAGGTCGTGGACCCTCGGACCCGGCAGTGCAGGACCCTCGCGGGGAGCGGGGAGTCCGGGGACGCTCTGGGTCCTGGGCTCGCCGGGTCCCGCTTCAACGAGCCAGGAGGACTCTGCGTCGGCCCAGGGGGGACCATGCTCTACGTGGCTGACACCAACAACCACCAGGTCAAAGTCCTGGACCTGGAGACCTGCACCGTGTCCCTGGTCAGACCTGTGTGTGTTTAATATAGTGATACTACTACTAGGAATAGTAATAATACTAATACTACTAGGCGTTTTTTGACCAAATAGTTCTGGGGACTCCCTGAGGGGAGCTGGGAACTGGGGAGGTCTCCCGAGAACGACATACCGCCGAGGGCTTTTCTTTCTGGTTGCATTCGCACCGAACTGGAACTCTGAAGTGACGTCAGCCAGCGGTGTTTCAGCACCAGTTCTGCGTTCCGTGTTGTGTTTAGTCCATGTCCGATTTCACCCTCGCAAACTTTTGCTGAATCTTCGCTCGTATGAGATCCACAAGGTGCAGTTTGAAAGATTGCTCCGACTTTCGTAAGGCAAGGGCACTCAATAGGGACACCGCACGCGGATTTTTTTGTTTCATTCAAAGTAAATGGCAAAAAAAAATTTACATCGATACCAATTCCAAATTTCCTAATTCTTCAATCTCAAATGTTAGACCAGTTGAACATATTTGATATATAACCAAATTAATTGTCTATAAGATTATAGTTTCCGGGGGTTTTGTGAAATGCAGCACGAGTCACAGTTTTCCAAGTTTCCATTAAACACAGCATCGGCTCGGGTTATTTGTCTACGCATAGCGAACTCTATGTAGTCCACAAGGCGCTGGATGCGAATGACTTCCAAAGACGACGCTTGGACCTATATCACATCGCATGATGATGTCACAAAGCGCCCGACTCCCCAAAATAATCAGGTGGCGCAGTCAGAGTTTTTCACAAATCTCTGCTCCAAACGTACATCGATATTGATCATACCCGAACAACAAGGCATCTGAAACGTCCCGGTTCCAACGAGGCCTCAACTCTGTCTGTGCATACTGCGGTTGCCGTGTCGCCTAGAAGACTAATATTAGTACTGTAGATTGCAGTGTGGCACAAAAAATGTAGCCGTTATTTTTATTTAAAAAAAAAAAAAAATTTATTTATATAAAAAACAAAATGTAATTTTGCCCAATATATTAAATATTCAGTTTTCAGTGAAATTTCAGTCCAAATGGCATTAAAATGCGGATACTTTCATATATCCTGTATATAGTTCTTCCTGCTCCTTTTCAGATGTGTATATTTATCATTTTGGGTGAGGAATTTGCAGAATGTTTTCTTTCATCAATAACATCCACAACTTTCCTCTCTTACCTGCGGCTCAGTTTCCCATTTCCACGGACGCCACGGACTCGGCCCCTCCACAGTCTTCCGGTCCCGTTAAAGTCCCCAAACTTCCCAAATCGGCTCGGAGGACGGAGCTGCCGCCACTGACGGTGTCTCCGGGCCGGACCGTCACGCTGGTACTGACGCTGACGCTCCCCGACGGAGCCAAGTTGACGGAGGAGGCCCCCAGCTTCTGGGCGCTGTCGGCAGAAGGTAAGACCAGAGTTCCTTCAGCGGGTGCTGTTGTTATTCCAATTCGATTGGATGAAAGGGGAGGTGAGCTTTAATATTGAGAACTGGCTGCAGCTTCTCACCCTGTTTGAATGCAGTTCAATGGGGCATACATTTTAACGTTAAATCTCCTTTTTGAATACAGGAAAATCACATTATAGCCAGACAGTCTTTATATATTATACAAACAAATGGTCAGTTTTCAGTGGTTTCATTGATTCTTTTGCACTTCCACAAATCAGCTCTTTTGGCTACATCCGTGCTAACATGAGAGACTAGAAACAAGAAGTAAGAGGCTAGAGACAGGAAGTAAGAGACTAGAAACGGGAAGTGAGAGGCTAGAGACAGAAAGTAAGAGACTAGAAACAAGAAGCTAGAGGCTAAAGACAGAAAGTAAGAGATTAGAAACGGGAAGTAAGAGGCTAGAGACAGAAAGTAAGAGACTAGAAACGGGAAGTAAGAGACTAGAAACAAGAAGTAAGAGACTAGAGACAGGAAGTAAGAGGCTAGAGACAGGAAGTAAGAGACTAGAGACAGGAAATAAGAGACTATAAACAGGAATTTGCATCGCTTCCTACCGGAAACCGTCTGTAGCTAACATTTTGCTCTGGATGCACTTCAGAAAATGCCAAAAGTAGTTCTGGATGAAATGTGATTTACTGTCAGTGAAAACATGTAAAAAAATTTAAATAAATACACGTGTGACTAATGTGAGTTTCCCATTTTCAAAAAGGAGATTTCTTGTTTTTGTTTTTTTTTATACATTTGTTTGTTTGGAAGCGGCGTGGGAACCCGTCCTTTAAGTAGTGATGCTGTCCTCTCATATACCATGCACTGGATCGCAGCTCGGCGTGACTAACTGTATTTGGTTGGTTCCCACGAAGAGCTTCTATTTCCAGCACCGGCGGTAGAAAAAGTCCTCATTCATGAGTGCGTTTTGCCGCTGAACCTTTAAAAGCTTCTCGGGGGCCATTCAGTCACATACTCTCTGCATTCACTCGCTAAGGTTCCAGCTCGGCTTCATCCTGTGTTCTTTTACTTTTTCTTTTTCTCGGCCAAATTGTGAATAACTCTCAAACGTCAAGTTGGATGTTGGATGCATCATCAGCATCATCATCATCATCAGCATCATCATCATCACCTCATTCACCAAAAATGTGTTCGCTCGGATCCGATCATAACGTCTGAATCTTTTCTTTTGTACGATCAAAGTGTCTCAACAGATCACATGTAAATAATAAATGCCAATTTCATGACTACACTACTTAGTTCCCTAATTAGACTCTCCAAAAACGATTTCATTCCATCGTTCCAACTTCTGAATCGATTTGAAAAGGGTACTTTTTTCTTTGGAAATTTTTCGACCATTATCCTCCGCTATCCAATCAAACACCAAAAAAATTAATTTAGTTTTGACTGAATATGTCCTCTGAAATCTATACAAATACAGGAATATATCTCAAATATATCAGAATAATAGAAAAAGAGATGGTGTACGGTCACTATATTTTTTTGAAATATTCTCAATATTGCGATTAAAAAAATAAATAAAAATTAAAAAAAATAAAAAATGACTCTCAGTAATACGTGCTGTAAAGTCGACAAGCCTTTTCTGAGGTTCCGATGTGTTTTGTTTTTTTTATTTGCTCGCTTTGGGTTTTTCAAAGTAGGTCGGTAGAACCCGCCTTTCCTCCCAGGGTGCTGGTTGTAAAGGGGCATTCCACTGCAAAGCAGCATCACATCCGTGTCATTGAACTAGTTCAGTCCCTCAAAACAGTGGAGTTGCATTTCCCACCGCCCTTCATCTCCACCGGACAGAACTATACCATGGGCCGGTCCACTAAACTCAGCTGACTGGGCTGCGGTGGAGCGGAAAGGTGGAGCGGGCCGCGGCGGCGTTCGGGTGTTTGCATCGTGCACGGATCGGTCCCATTCGGCTCAGTAACTTTTCCCACGGTGGGATTTTCCTCTAATGCCACCAAACCCTGATTTTATATATATATATATATATATATATATATATATATATATATATATATATATATATATATATATATATATATATATATATATATATTTTTTATAGTTTTCAATTAATGCATGTATTCATTGGTTAAATATTTTGTTCATTTATATTTTTGAAGTAGAAGTCGACGCCAGAGTGGAATTTCCCTTTAATGCCTTCACAGTCGAAGCCAGATGGTATGAGACAAGTAAAAAAACAGACAGAAAATGCCGCCAAACCTATTTTTAAATATATATATATATATATATATATATATATAAATTGTAGCAGCCAAATCATGATTATTTTTAAAAGTATTTATTTAAATTGGATGTCTTTTTTTCATCCCAGGTAATGAGTGGCTGCTGGGCGGCCAGGTGATCACCGGCAGCATCCTGGACCTTTCCAAGCCGCTGTCCGTCTCCACCCAACTCCCCGCTGACACGCCCTCCCCCTCGCCCTCCCCCTCCCTCACCCTCAGCGTGTGGGTGTACTTCTGCCTGGCGGCGGACCACGCCTGCACCATGAGAGCCGCCTCCTTCTCCCAGCCGATGACCATCGGCGCCGGGGACGGGGAGGACGTCACCGTGGCGATGGACCACGTGTTGTAACTCTCTGTCTCTCTCTCTCTCTCTCTCTCGCTCTCTCTCTCTTTCTCTCTCTCGCTCTCTCATATTTTTATTTTTGGTCCCTTAATGAACACAACTTTAGACGGATAAATCATCCACTGTGAGAATTTGACATATTTATTTAGAAAGGAAAACACAATACAACCAATTGAGATCATGTCCAAAAATCCACAACCTTAAAATTAGCCGATGAGGTCAGCTCTAAAAGATTTTTATATATTTTTTTAATTAGACACGTGGGGTTTTCATAATGACATCTTTGGAGTTTGGAGAAACCGCCGTGCATTGTGGGTAAACAGACGTTTTTCTTGTTTCCCTTTTCGGCACATTCACCCGATCTCGTGTCGTGTGATTTTTATATTATTGTTTAACGTTTCCCCAAATCAAAATGGAGCCAAAAGGGATTTCAACGACATGACAAAGATTCTCAATAAAACAACGACAGAAATTACACGAATTTGAGACAAATGAATTGAAGGATCCCATCGGCGTTATCACCTCGAACCATGATGAATGGAAAGTATTCTTAATAAATAACAATATAAGTAATACCTTGTTTGCTGGGTCACCGTCGCATCTTCTCAATAACGAGCCCTGATCAATATTTTTAGGATCAATAACAGGGCAACGGCGCGGGTCAATGTGTATTATGGTCTGTGATGTTTATCGTCGCCCCTGCGTTTTGTTTGTGGGAGGAGCTTTGCAGTTAAAACACAAGAAACTGGGGAGGCCAACTTGGGCTCATTTTTAAGAATTTAGAATGTTCCTGAATCTCATATTTTATGAAATGTAAACTATGCAAACACAACTCCTATTGACTGTTTTATTATTAATATATTTTTTAAATGTGGCACCAAATATAAAACTGGTAGCTTCAAGTTGTAGCCGTGAGATTGGAAGTACATGCTACTTATATTTACTGATCTACGATGTTTGTTTCTGTTCTTTGAGGCGATAGCGTTTGTTTATTTATTCAGGTTTATCACGTTGGTATTAAAAAGGATTTTCATCAAACAACCCTGATTGGACGCTGGAAAATGTGGAAAATAAATGTCATTTTGACTTTGAAAAGGGAAGTGAAATTGGGGTCCGTTTTGTTGTTTAGTTCTCCGAATATTAAATGAATCCACCAAGTGCCTGTTTGGAATCGGCGCCCGAGTCGGAGAGTCTGTGTCGGTTTTATTTGAGTTTTTCTACATAATTCAAAATGAAGCGCTGATCATCGGTCCCGTTCAAGTCCTTTTGGTATGAAAATATTGATGTGATGGTTCCAGCAGCCATTTTGCCTCGTATTGTGGTAGTAACAATAATTATAATATGATCACCTCCGTCCTTATTCTTGTGCGGTTATGATAATTTGCGTCGGCGCAGCGTTCCACTCCCTCAAGTTTCTATTTTTTGTTTCATATAGTTCTTTTGGTTCGACTTTCAGCCTGGTTTTACGTAACGTGCTGACCTCAGCGTTTTTGTGGGCATTTTTTTCGTGGGCATTTTTGTTTATTTACACTGTCACGGTCGCCCCCTAATAGGATCGCTTCTTCTAACTGCTGCACTTTGAGATGTGATGGAGAGAAATGGAAATTTAATAAAGCATTTTTTAAACTAAAGCTACTCCTGTGTGTGTGTGTGTGTGTGTGTGTGTGTGTGTGTGTGTGTGTGTGTGTGTGTGTGTACTGTGATAAGATATGTAAACATAGATGTACATAAGGTTCATATATGTGTATATATATATATATAATATTAATTCCCTTCATTTGTATTTCTGGACCTTCTAAACTACAACCGATCACATTGCATTCTTGTCAGGAAAGGCGGACCCCGCCACCAACAATCAAGGGAAAAGAGCATTTAGAGGAGCATGTGCATAACATAAATGCCAGCTCAATACATTTGGGATATATATATATATTTTTTTTCAAAAATAATCTTATGGATTACCACTTTACCTACTAAAGATTTATATTGAATTTATTTTTAAACAAAAACGTAACAAAAATGGTACCAACTGATAACGATGTGTACATCTCTCAGATCAGTCTGTTGTCAAGATATATTCGGCGTCATAAGCACACTGCATTTATAGAAGAGAAATGAATCTGCACCGAGTGAATTTCTGCCTATGCTGGCGACGAGGGCGTGTCGTGATATTTCCTTTAAATCCTGAAAATAAGTCACTGAGCCTTCAAATAAAACCGCCAGGCAGCGACGGTTCAAGAAAGGTTTTTATTTATAACTTGCTTCACCCGATGAGCTCAAATCAGTGGCGAGGTTTACTTCACGTACCAAAGACTGGTTTGGACCCATCAGGTGGAGGAAGAGGAAGGGAGCCCCTTCTTCCTCCAGCGTGATCTTTTAAATGTCACAGGGAATATTAACAAACTGCCCGGAGACAACGGGCCGAGGTTTAGCACAGAAAGACCTTTTCACAGCACGGGATGTTTGCGCTGTTTTGCGCTGTTTGACCTTTTTTTTTACGCCAAAATGTGGGTTAAGACATATTTAAATCATCATTAATTTATTCATATCGGATGTTCACCTTTCCATTCTAATTGACACATTTAGCCATTATCTTTTAAATTATTTTATTAATTTATTTTTTTTATTACAATTAGTTTTATTTATGGTTTATTTTATTATTATTATTATTTTTATTTTATATTTTTTTCCAACGCTTTGGTCGTGTTGTGTGGGTGGGAAAATTGCAAAACAAATGTTGCCCTTATCAGTTATTGTACCCGAATCCTCTTGCTTACTGAATAAATAAACCCTTAAAAGATATATATTAAAGTGGCGATCCATAAAGTCTTTTTTGCTATTTTGTTTTTCCTCTCCCTCCCTTCCTCCCACCTCTCAACAACCCCCCCCCCCCCCCCCCCCCCCATCTCTTTCATCCATTTCTTCCCCTCCTCTCTGCTCCTCTCTGCTCCTCCTCATCCTCCTCATCCTCCTCCTCTTATCTTCCTTCCTTCTCTCCATCCTGACAGGACCATTAACCCTCCTGTTCTGCTGCCGGCGCCCAAACAACCAGAGGCCACACATGCACTGGTTCCCACGGCGACCACGGAGGATCTGGTTAATGCGTGCGTGCGTGCGTGCAACACGCACACACACACACACACACACACACACAAATTCACACATGCAAGCATGCACACACACGTGCACACACAGAAAGACACACACAATCTAGACAGAAACACAAATACACACACATAACCACAGACACACAACTGCATGCAAACACACACACCTTCCAAACACACACACACACACACACACTACCTCTATCTCCTTCATTAAAAGGCTCGCTACACACAGAAGGTTGCAGAACGCTCACGCTCACACAATGTTCGAACCAAACCTTGAATGTGAACGGTTGATCGTAAAATTCATTCCATTTTGTTAGAAAAAAAAAAAAAATAGAAATACAAAAAAAAAAAAAAAAAAGTCTCAATCACCCGATGCAGCGAGCGACTGATTGGTGTTCATCGGGGCGAGAGGCTGAAACAGCATCTGGAGGAGAAGCCCAGAGCGAAATGTGAATTTCTCCACGACGGTGGAGGAGCATCACGACGACACTTTTTGGGAAGGTGGCGCCTCACGGTCACCTTGCACGGCGGCGCCATTTCTCATGTTATTACACATGAAAAATGTCATTTGGTTTTGAGGTGACACGACAATGAAGAAAAATGAAGCTGTCGTCATACGTCTAGTGTGTGTGTGTGTGTGTGTTTGTGTGTGTGTGTATGACAACCCAAAGACCATGTAATGTGATTTTGAGTGACAGTAGTGATGTGTTTGCTTGTTTATCCTCTATGTTTCTGTATAATGGGAGAGAGAGAGAGAGAGAGAGAGAGAGAGGGTAGAAACCATGTGATCTGACAGGAGTGATGTGCAGCTTGTTTTCTGTATCTTAGTGTGTCAGTAAAAGAAGGACGGAGAGAAAGAAACAAGAAGGAGAGGAGGAGGAGGAAGGAAAAGAACAAAGAAAGAAAAAGAAAGACCTCGGTGGAGAGGAAGAAAGATGAGAGAAGGAAAACTCATTCCGTTCAAATAATGTTGAAATCTCGACTATGACATGACGCGTGTGTGTGTGTGTGTGTGTTGCATGCCCCTACGCACCTGTATTTATGTGATGGTGGTGAAAGGTCACACATGGAGAGAGACAGACAGACATATAGACAGACGGACAGAATGAACAATAAAAAATAAATTTAAACGCTATTACAATAGCCTAAAAATAAACCTTAAAATGAACAATGAATAATGAGAATAAAAGAATAAAATGGCAAATATGCAATAAACCGAACGATAACCAATAAATAACCTAGAACCTAGATAAAATAAGATGTAAAAAAAAGATAATAAAACAAACCTAAACAATATCGTAAAAATTCTGAAATTCACAATAAACCTCCCCACCTTTCTGGGTGTTTTGGGTTTTTTCTTTTTTTTGGTTTCTCCACGGCAACGTTTTGATCGACAGTCAGAAAGGGTTAAAACACCAACGTGGATAATTTCTTACACTTTTATCTTTTCTAACTGAGAAAACACAGATATGCTAAAGATTTGATTTGTTTCTTAAAAAAAAAAAAATAATAATAATAATAAAATTTAAAAAAAAAAAAGGTCAAATGGACGCCTACCTAATTTCCAGGACCCGGAAGGTGGGCGGGCGCCACGCGTTGGACATCAATCCTGTTGTGCCGATGCTGTTTCCTGGGGGTCGTAGGTCACGCAGCGCAGCGCATCTCCATTTTCCTTTTTTTTTTTTTTCTGTCATCGTCGTCGCCGCCCAAAACACAAAACGAAACACATCCTCGTTTTGGTGTCCTTCCAAAACGAGGCCGCGGGGGATCCGCGCCCGTGCGGAAAGGGCCGAGCGTCCCTCGGGCAAATCCACGGGATGTTGGACGTCCAGGAGGACCCGGCTTCATCAATTTGTCTCGGTTTTCTGTGGCGTCTTCCTCGCGTTTCACCATCGGAAAAACAACGGCCAAAAATACAGTACAATACCATACTTAAATGAAAATGGAAATTTCTTTTTTTAAGGAGTGATTCAGTGAAACATCGTGCGAAAAGAGTCAAAGTCATAGTAAATACGGATTCAGCCTGTGGGGCTGGCTCAGTTTCCAAGTCTCCGGGCGTCGGCCGAGCGAAGTGATTGGCAGTCTGAATAGATACAGTATCGACGGAATGTCTTCGCGGCCCCCCAAACGATCCCAAACCCAAATACCAAAATAAAATGAGGTTAATTAAATAAAAAACACCTTCCAGTGAGCCCACGTGCCACGTCGGGTGGGGTCGGGCGGGGTCGGGCCTCCCGCTCCTCCCCCGGCCGGCGGGAAAAAACACCCCGGACGTGTTTAAATATGTCGTCTCGGCCGCTATGCAGCACAGCTGTTCCCGACGAAACCGCGCTGCCCATTCACTCTCAAACAAACAAACAAACAAACCAAAAAAAAAAAAAAGCGCCACGGCTGATTATAAGGTTCGCCTCGGCCGCGCCCACGGGCCGCGCCCTCTGCCCGCGCCGGCTGTTGCATGTCTCGGGACATCCTCCCAGAGCGGACCAAACGGTGACCCCGCCGGGGTTACGCAGACTATTTTTTGGGATTCATTAAAAATAATTAATTAGAAATACATTTTAAAGGGCCGCTGGTGTCAATCGGCCACCCCTTCCATCCCAAGGCTGAGGGTTTGGCCTCACGGTCCTCGGCCTCGTCTCTGGTTGTCTTCCCCACTCCCCGTTCCCCTCAGACACGTCCCTCTTTGTACCTCTTTTCAATGTGCACTTCAGACTGGGTTGTGGTCTGCTCCAGGCCTTGCTCCTGCATCCCTCGCTCAATTCCCGCGTCTTTCACCGACTCCTACAAAGTCTATTCGATTATTATAATTATTACTTTTTTTTTTTTTCTACACTTCCGCTTGGTGCTCGCCGTGCGCCGTGCGCCGTGCATTTCGCCTTTTGTCCGAGCCGCGTGTTAGAGAAGATCGATTTTTGCTCTTTAAAAAAAAGGAGATTAGCATTTCGCCACTTTCCCAACCGAAAGGTCCCGCCATCTTTTTTTCCTCTTTTTGTTCTCCGTCTTTCTCCCATTACTGTGACATTTTCCACCGAAGGTCTTTCCGCTTTCACTTGTTTCTGGGAGCTGTTTGTGCAAGGTTTTATTTTATATCCCCTTCTCCGTCAGCTGCTGCTGGAGCATGTCCATGTTTTCTGGTGTCGGTTTTATTTTTACGCTCATAATTCTATCACCGTTGTCCTCCCATTGCGTTTACTGCCTTCCTTGTTTTGTCATCCATGATAGCCGCTACTCTGATGACTTGATTTTTATATGTCCGTCAAGCGGGGCTGCCCCCGACTAAAGATAGTCCCAGTCGACTATTAATCGTCAGTTCAAGCAATTAGTCGACTAATCGTCACAGGTTTATGATATTAATTTCATTATTTCTATTAAATATTGTTTTTGGGGCGTCAGAAAATGGTTTGAGTTCCAGGGCTGAGAAACACTGCGTTAACTCACACTGCTAACACTGTGCTACATTGCAGATAAATACCAAACCTCATAACCAATCAGCCTTTCAAATATAAATTGAATTTACCCTCCGCCCCGACATCATCGATTCCCGGGGCTGCGGACTCGCCTGCTGGGCCTCCCCTGTCCTGGTTCGCCCACCGGGGCCCGGGCGCACCAGCGGCCCGCCCCGCCCGCTCCGCCAGGACATTTAAAAGACGATTTTGCGATTGAAGAATGTGGTTTACTGTGACAAATGCCTCTTTTAATATACACAATAGTGTCCGTGTGTCCGTGACGCACGGTGATTCTTTTGTTTTATTCAGTAAGGAGTCAAATAAAATAGCTAACAAAATAAATTAAAAATAAAAACACTGTTCTAGTTTTATTTGGGGGAACGGGACAAGGGGACACACAGCGGCGCGCCGATGGGACGGGCCCCGAGTGGCCTCGGGGCCCTGGTGCAGCAGCACCGGTTACACCGGCCGTAATTACACCACTGCCTCCAGCGTTTCATCCACGGGTCCAGCGGCCATATGGGTTTTAAGGTTAATTTGACAAGGCATCGTTCCTGAATGCAGTTTTTTTTTTTTTTTTTTTTTTTTTTTCCTGTGACCAATCGACCAATGAAAACCTTCGACGGAGACTCTTGGCGCCGACTAACGTTTGGTCGACTGTGTGAGTCCAAATAAATGTCAACTTCCATTCCGTCCATTCCTTGCAGTATGCTCGGCGATTTTCCTGTCGGCGTTGCTAATCCTCCTCCATTCCATGTTCCAGCTGTCACTTGATGACGTGACGTCGGCCGCTGTCCCTGGGGAGTCCCGGGCGAAACGTCTGTTATAACGTGATAACATTTTACCCCCGAATCAATGCAACGCTCCTCCGTGGTTTTCAGTCTTTCAGGATCTGGAGGGCCGCTCTCTTGCCCTATCAGTATCCAGTGTTTGGGGCGGGCGGGCCGCGCCGGGGCGTATCAGTAGAAGTGTGTGTGTGTGTGTGTGTGTGTGTGTGTGTGTGCGCCCACGTGTGTGTGTGTGTGTGAGGCACTGAGAGCCGGGTGAGAAGTCGCAGCGGCGGATATAGCGATGATAAAATTCCTGTTAATGCGATGATAAAATTTTAATTACTGCCTCGTCTCCGGCCCAACAACCAGCGGCCGAGCGGGAATCCGCCTCCGCCCCCCGATCAGCCGCTCCGGGGCCGGATTCTGTCCATTCCTTGCAACCTGTTCGGCAATTTTCCTGCGGACATTGCTTCATCCTTGTACATTCCATGTTCACATTTTTAAAAAGTCACTGGTTGACGGGGCGGAGCCGCCCTTTTGCTCACGGCTGTTCCACCCCGCCGGCTACTTCGAGGCACTTGACCCCAGCCATTCTTTCTTCTTTTTTGATGAAACGTCTGACACCCGATGCCTAGGGCCACGCGGCCACGAATCGGCGCATCCTCGGGTTGACAGTGACGTCACCCGCCGCCACGCCCGGCGGATCAGGCTTCTGCCCGTTCAGATCGCCCTCGCTCCCTCTGTCGGGGGGAATCCACGGCGAGGTCTTCATCCGCACGACGCCAGCTCAAAAATCCAAACGTACTGGACCACTGTCCTCCTGTGGCTCGCGATGGATCGTTGCTCAAAATCCAACCACATATAAGCTTAAACGGTAAAATAAATGAATAAATAAATAGATAGATCAATGGATTAAATAAATAAATAACTAAAAATACAAATAATAATAACAATAATAATTATTGGAAATGTAATTCCCGCGCAGTCACCAGGACCTCCTCCTCGAAAGCAGGTTTGACAGTTCATGCTTCCGATGAGAAAAGCCGCGTGGAGGGCAAACGTTGCAGGAAAAAACAAGTAGTTTGATAGTAACAGGGTTAGACGTAGAAGGACGGCCCTGACTTTGTGTTTTTCCGGGTCCCCGCCGGGAAAAGGCCTGATATGATTTAACGACAACAACAGGAGACACTTAAATTGAGTAAGCAATGCCACGTCCTCCAACGCTGGCCGGTGTAACCTTTTGCAACCGAACAATTTATAACTTTATCTTGTGTGTGTGTGTGTGTGTGTGTGTGTGTGTGTGTGTGTGTCCTCCTGTCCTCTGAAGTGGAATGAACCGTGTCCGGCAGGAATGCAGATGAGACGGACTGATACAAGTTCTGGTTTGATGTCGCAGCAGTCGTGATTGTAGTGGATGTGTGTGTGTGTGTGTGTGTGTGTGTGTGTGTGTGTGTGTGTGTGTGCGGTCGGTTTGAAGCTGTAGGAAACTCATATTCACTGGAAATAAGGGGTTGTAGAGGTTCCAAATACATATTTAACAGGAATATAACAACAACAATAATAATAATAATAATAATAATAATAATAATAATAATAATAATAATAACAACAGATTATACCGTTTTATTTTTTTTAATTTAGCCTTTTTTTAACCAGGTTTGCCCCATTGAGATCAAGGATCTTTTTCACACGGGCGACCTGGCCAAGAATAGCAGCAACACAGGGTTTCAACAAAAAATGAACACGAAAACACATAGAAAACACAGAGATACGAGCAACATTAAAAATGAGCAGATAAAACACTTACGCACAGACAACCTGGCTCCAACCGAATTCACCAGCGCTTTACAATGGTTTGGGGTTACTGTGTTTGGAAGTTTAAGATCTGTCTGTAGATTGTTCCGTGCAGTGGGCGCAGAAAACCTGAAAAAAAAAAAAGCTTCTTTGCCGGTTTGCTTCGCACTTTGGGAACAGAAAATGGCAGAATGTCGTAATTGTAATCTTAAGATTGTAATTTCAATATGTCAAGTTTAAAAGAGGCGATAAGTGAAGTAGGGATTTTGCCAGGAAAGGCTTTGTAAATAAAAAACATACCGACGGCTGAGGCGACGTGCGCAGCAGCCCAATTCACTTTTGAGTCTCACACAGCGGCGAATAAGAGATCCACAGCTTGTAATGAATGTCAGAGCCCCCTGACATACAATGACACGCCCTGACACGGCCTGATCCGCCATGACACCCCCTGACACGCCCTGACACGCCCTGACTCCCCCTGACACGCCCTGACGCCCCCTGACACGCCCTAACACGGCCTGACGCGCCATGACTCCCCCTGACACGCCCTGACACGCCCTGACGCCCCCTGACACGCCCTGACATGCCCTGACGCCCCCTGACACGCCCTGACACGGCCTGACGCCCCCTGACACGCCCTGACGCCCCCTGACCCGCTCTACCATGGCCTGACGCGCCATGACGCCCCCTGACACGCCCTGATGTGCCATGACACGCCATGATGCCCCCTGACACGCCCTGACACGCCATGACTCCCCCTGACATGCCCTGACACGCCCTGACGCCCCCTGACACGTCCTAACACGGCCTGACGCGCCCTGAAGCACCCTGATGCGCCCTGACACGCCCTGATGTGCCATGACACGCCATGATGCCCCCTGACACGCCCTGACACGCCATGACTCCCCCTGACATGCCCTGACACGCCCTGACGCCCCCTGACACGTCCTAACACGGCCTGACGCGCCCTGAAGCACCCTGATGCGCCCTGACGTGCCCTGATGTGCCATGACACGCCATGACGCCCCCTGACACGCCATGACTCCCCCACACACGCCCTGACACGCCATGACTCCCCCTGACACGCCCTGACACACCCTGACGCCCCCTGACACGCCATGACTCCCCCTGACACGCCCTGACACGGCCTGACGCCCCCTGACACGACCTGACGCCCCCTGACACGCCCTAACATGGCCTGACGCGCCATGACGCCCCCTGACACGCCCTGACGCGCCCTGATGTGCCATGACACGCCATGATGCCCCCTGAAATGCCCTGACACGCCATGACGCCCCCACACACGCCCTGACACGCCATGACACCCCCTGACACACCCTGACGCCCCCTGACACGCCCTGACACACCATGACGCCCCCACAAACGCCCTGACATGCCATTACGCCCCCACAAACGCCCTGACATGCCATGACACACCCTGACGCCCCCTGACACACCCTGACGCCCCTGACGCCCCCTGACACGCCACAGCGCCCCTAACGCCCCCTGATGCCCCCTGACACGCCCTGACACGCCACAGTGCCCCTGACGCCCCCTGATGCCCCCTGACACGCCCTGACACGCCACAGCGCCCCTGACGCCCCCTGACACGCCCTGACACGCCACAGCGCCCCTGACGCCCCCTGATGCCCCCTGACGCCCCAGACACCCCCTGACGCCCCCTGACGCCCCAGACACCCCCTGACGCCCCCTGACGCCCCCTGACGCCCCCTGACACGCCCTGACGCCCCCTGACGCCCCCTGGCGCCCCCTGACGCCCCCTGACACGCCCTGACACGCCACAGCGCCCCTGACGCCCCCTGATGCCCCACGACGTGCCCTGTCCAGCGTGTCAAGACAGGCGCTCATCAGTTAAAAACCCTCGGTATTTAAAAGATGCCGACTCAATTTGCTGACCATTTCTTGCGGCAATTTCCTCGGACGATGCCGTTCTCATGGTTCTAAAAGTGGTAAAGAACAAGAGTTTTGTTTTATCTGCATTTGGAACAAGTTGCCGTTGACAGCGCTGTTGTGCTTCATCACACGCATCGTGAAGATGCACGAAAACCGAAACAGGAGAGAGAGCGAAGCAGTTAAACGACCGTGTCATCAGCGTAGAAAGGAAAGGCTGCGTTTGTAATATTCTGTGTGTGTGTGTGTGTCTGCGTGTGTGTGTCTGCGTGTTTGTGTGTGTGTGTGTGTCTGTGTTTGTCTGTGTGCTTGAGTGTTTCTGTGTGTGCGTATGTGTGTGTGTGTGTGTGTGTGTGTGTGTGTGTGTGTGTGTTTACATGTGTGTATGTGTCTGCGTGCTTGTGTGTATGTGTGTGTCTGTGTGTGTATGTGTGTGTGTGTGTGTGTGTGTTTACATGTGTGTATGTGTCTGCGTGCTTGTGTGTATGTGTGTGTATGTGTGTGTGTGTGTGTGTGTGTGTGTGTGTGTGTGTGTGTGTGTGTGTGTGTGCGTTTGTGTGTGTGTGTGTGTGTGTGTGTGCGTGCGTGCGTGCGTGTTTGTGTGTGAGAGAGACACCGCACCGCTATTGGCCGCGGACAGCCGTGACGTCACCGCCCCGCTCTCGGTCACGGTGCAGAGCGCGCGGGGGGCGCGGGGTGGGGTGGGTGGGGGGGCGGCTCCAGATGGAGCGGCACGCGCACCGGCCGCCACGCGCTCCGGATCGCTCCAGTCCGCGCGCGCACGCAGCGGGATGAGCCGGGCTTCCCTCCGCGCAGCATGGGCGGCGACGGGGCTCTGACCGAGCAGCTCCAAAACCGCACGGACGCGCCGCCGCCGATCCCGCCCGGCGGAGGCGGCGGGTCCGAGCCGTGGACGGCGGGCATGAGCCTGGTGATGGGGCTGGTGGTGCTCACCATCGTCTTCGGCAACGCGCTGGTGATCGCCGCCATCGCGCGGACGCAGCGGCTGCAGACGCTGACCAACGTGTTCGTGGTGTCGCTGGCCAGCGCCGACCTGATCATGGGGGTGCTGGTGGTGCCGTTCGGCGCCGCGCTGGAGGTGCGCGGCTCGTGGCTCTACGGCTCGTTCTTCTGCGAGTTCTGGATCTCCGTGGACGTGCTGTGCGTCACGGCCAGCATCGAGACGCTGTGCGTCATCGCCATAGACCGCTACGTAGCCATCACCTCCCCGTTCCGCTACCGGAGCCTGCTGACCAAGGCGCGGGCCAAGGCGGCGGTGTGCGCGGTGTGGGCCATCTCCGCCCTGGTCTCCTTCCTCCCCATCCTCATGCACTGGTCCCGGGACGACGTGGACACCGGCTGCTACGAGGACCCGCAGTGCTGCGACTTCGTCACCAACCGCGCGTACGCCGTCTCCTCCTCCATCATCTCCTTCTACATCCCGCTGCTCGTCATGGTGTTCGTGTACGGCCGCGTGTACCGGGAGGCGAAGAACCAGCTGCACAAGATCGACAAGTGCGAGGGCCGGTTCCACCACCACGGCGGCTCCAGCCCGGGGGCCGCCGTGTCCAAGTGGCACAAGAAGCGGAGCTCCAAGCTGCTGGCGCTGCGGGAGCAGAAGGCGCTGAAGACGCTGGGCATCATCATGGGCACCTTCACCCTGTGCTGGCTGCCCTTCTTCATCGTCAACGTGGTGCGGGTGTTCTGCGCCGAGGTGGTCAACAAGAACCTCTTCGTGTTCTTCAACTGGCTCGGCTACGTCAACTCGGCGTTCAACCCCATCATCTACTGCCGGAGCCCGGACTTCAGGAAGGCCTTCAAGCGCCTGCTGTGCTGCCCCCGGCAGGCGGACCGGAGGCTGCACGTCAGCTCCTGCGACCTGTCCCGGTGCCCCGGGGGCTTCGTCACCTCCCTGGGACCCAGCGCCATGGATGTCGGGTGGTCGGACTGCAACGGGCTGGACAACAGCGACTGCAGCTTGGAGGGCGGGGGTGAAGCCGTCCAGCTCCGGGTCCCGGCGGTAGGACCGGGGCCGACGGTGTTGGGGAAGCCTGGGGGTCTGGACTAGCCTGGGGGTCTGGGGGTCTGGACTGCGGACTGTGGAGCGCAGACTGAAACCCCAAAATGCCATATTACGCGTTTGGAGACGTAAATTACGCATTTGGAGACGTGGCCCGCCCGGCGGTGTGGACTGCAGTAGTGCAGACTGGACACCAAAATGCCATAATTCGCATTCGGAGATGTGAATTCTGGGCATTTTGGGTTGCAGGGTGACTCCAAAATACCGTATTGCCCATGCATGTGGAGACGTGACCCGCCTGGTGGTGTGGACGGCGGGCGCGCGGACTGCGCCTCAAAACGCCATGTTACGCATTTTGGAGACGCGAATAACGCTTCGCCAACACGGATACGGACGTTGCGGGTCACAGCGCCGCCTGGAGGTGGGTTTGTTGTGTTGTTGTGCCAAAGGTGAAAGATGCACTGGGTCCGAACGACCTCCAATCAGGGCCAAACTCTTTTTACTCCACCCAACAGCGCTGCCGGGGTCGTTTTTAGCTCATTAACATTGCTGTTGTGTTGTAATTTATTGCAGAATTCACACAAAATTATATGACATTTTTTAGACCTTAAAATAGGGCTGTCAGAGATAAGACCGGCGGACCGAATTAAGGCCAACAGAGTGATCCAATCCGGACTGAGGGAGTTTTTTTTTGACTGAGGGAGAGGACTAACACCTAGTTAAATGAATCCAAATTGTTCATGAGTTTGGCACCCCTGAAAACATAGCACATCTCAGTCAATATGAGTTTATTGTTTTCTTAAAGTAATATATCTGCATTGATTCATCGAGATTTACGATTACGCTTTTCGCCCTCTGTTGTTTTTTTTTTTTTTCTTTGTTTGTTTATTTGTTTTGAGGGGTCACACACCGGACCCCCGGCCCATCACTGGTGCCCTCACCCCAGCATTTCCACTCATTAGTACTATCACCTATTTGGGTGCCACTCTGCAGCGTAAATGTACCCGTGAAGTGTTGGAAACGTGTTTACCTCATCGCTAACAAGTGCAACTTGAACTACTTGTTTATATTAAACATGTTTATGTAAGATAAAGACGTATTTATTTGACTTTTCTGGCTTTATTTACACAACCATTTAAAAGCTATTGGGGGATTTATACCCTTTGAAGAACATCTCTTTCTTATTTTCCATCTCCTCTGCCATCAGCTCAGATCTTCAAAGTATAAAAAAAAAAAAAACAGTGTGTGCCGCGTCTCAGCTCATCTTTAAGCATTTTGGATCGTTCAGAGATGCATCGAAATAGTTTGGATTGTGTCAAATTGGTTTTACAAATATAACGGAACTAAGTTGGTTCATGGTTTCGTAGGGGAGACCAGGGCTGGTTATTGTCGTTTTAGCTGGGGTTTTTTCAGTACCAGGAAGACGTATTTTAGGCCTGGGTTGCTTGAAAGGTGCTTATAAATTAAACTTCAAATTATAATAATAATTATTATAATATTCAAAATTATTATTATCATTACCATTATTGTTGTATTTTAAATTAGGATTATTATGTCATTATGATTATTGTTTTTTACTATACATGTTTAATTATTTGTTTTGGTGGAAAAAAATACAAAATTGACAGAAATTCAATGTGTCTATTTTTTAGTATTGTCTTTTAAACGCAAACATCTGCATGTGGTATGTGTTATTGTCCCAGTGTATTCTCCCTGGAAAATACACTGAGGAATCAACTGACTGAAAAAAATCCCCAGAAATTGCCCACACGAGCGAGATCACACAGAACACGGGTCAGAGGTCACAGCGCTTGATTGGCAGATTAGCGCAGGGCAGGTTAGCGCACGGCGCCCCCTGGTGGTGACCACCGCGACAAACAGCCCCCGTTCCTCTTACTCAACCTCCGCTCCTCTTCAAAGGCGAGTCCCGCTCCCTGTCCGGCTCAGCTGCGATAGCGACGGAGCCCGGAATGCATCTGATCTGTGTTGACACAGCCGAGCAGAGGCGGACGCATGGGCTTGTTAAGGAGGTTTGCTTTATGGGGTGGACTGATAACATACCGAGTGAGGATCCGAAACTTGAGGGATTAGCCGAGACGGAGTATCGACTCGATCCATCCGACCATTGGTTTGGGATGTTTCAGACAACGATAATCCATCGTTCACACATAAGACATCGAACATTCTTCTATGTGTCCAAAATAAGTACATTTCTTTAATATCTTATTTTCTGATATCATATAACGATATCAAGGGTATGATCCTTGATATAGTTTTTTTTTATTCTCAGATACCAGTACCTTATTTTAGGCGGCTACATACTGGTGTGGTGTTTGAGAGCCATAACGAAGCAAACGCAGCTACATTACCTGACCTCCAGATTGTGCTTTAAAAGGCTTTTCATTGTGTGTGCAGCGGCCTTTATTGAAATGACTTCAGAGAGAGCCGGTTTTATCCGTCACTAATTCATAGCCAACAGGCACCAAGAAACGGTACTCGCTGTGCCCATTTGTTTAATAAGATAAAATAAAAAATACATTTAAAAAAAAAAAAGAACATCATGTCGTCCTCCAGCTGGGTATCAAGGGTGGAACACAACGGCCAGACTTCATTTCGTGAACCTTTCACAGTCTCAGTTTGGATATCCCATCCATCAAAAAATTTTTTTAACGAAAATCTGCTCGCTGTTTTTCAACTCCGGTCTTCTTAAAATGTTTGTTCCCGTCATTTATAGCTGTTCATAGCGACCGCCTCTCTGAGCGCTCTGCTGGTGTGAAAATCCCCACTCTGCTGCTTCAATGCAGTGCAACCAATGCAACGTTTGCAGGGGCAAACGCTTAAGAATTAAAAAAACAAAAAAAAAATAAAATGTCGTTTTCAGAAGGTTTTTTTGATACTTTATTGGCTTCTGGCTAAATCTGCGCTAACGATAGAAACTAGAAACAGGATGTGGAGCCGCTTTCGATTGGCCACCTACTGTAGCAACGTTACACTTTGGACGAAATTACAAAAAATAGTGACGGAGGAAGTGTGATTTCATGGTTATTAGACGAGGTATAAGTAGATTTCAATGCAGTCCCATGGGGCATTCGTTTGCCCCATGGGACTGCATTGAAATCTACTTATTTTGCATTGAAGCAGGGTGAGAAGCTGCAGCAGAGTGGTAAGTTTCTCAACACTTAAACGCTCAGGGAGGTTGTTGCTATGAACAGGAACCAAACGTTTTAATAATCAGGCCCGGGTTGAACGTATCCTTCAATCTGGTTTCGTCTCGGCGTGTAAGCGTCGCCAGAGCGGCAACAAAGAGGCGTCAGAGCAGGGTCAGCTCAATGCCTTGGTCTCCTCTTTGGAGCCGCTCCGACTAAAAGGTGACCGCGGAGAGAAGGCCTTTTGCTCAATCTGTGCGATACGCTTGTCCCTGTTTAAAACATTTGCAGTGACTCAACCTCGTCCTTTCTGGCGCTTTGTAATCTCCAACCTTTTTTCCTTTTTTACCTTTTTCATTCGACTCCATCCTGGAGGCTTGACATGCACTTATTTTTATTTATTTTTTAAATTCTGCCATCGCTAGTGGATGTGAGAGGAGACACAAACTGTAAAATACAAAAGAAAAAGTGCTTGATGGTATTGCATGAACAGTCAGTGCTTTAATAAACCAAACATATTTATAATTATTATTATTATCATCATTATTATTATTATTGTTATTATTATTATTATTATTATTATTATTATTATTATTATTATTATTATTATTAATAAAATAAAAAGCCAAAAGCATCATTGAATGAAAGCTTTTCTATCCTGGTTCTTGAACTATTAGTCCGTTTGAGTCCGAATCAGAGTCAAATTGATACTTGTGGGGTCATTTTGTGAGGGGCGTGGCTGGACACGTACCCGCCGGAGACATCGATTCATTGGTCAGGAAACATCGCGACGGAAACATCAACGATCCTTCTCCGAACGCGCTTAGAAATCGAGGGAGGTCAAGCGAGCACGGAGCTGGTGAGGCCAGCGTTGGTGTTCCTCCCCAGAACAGGTGACTGCTCGGTACCTACGGGGCCTGGCTCGCATGTCAACGGGCGGCCGCCCGCATCCCATAATACACAGCGAGCGGGGTTCACTTCGCGGCCGTTTCGTACCTTTACTGCGTCCACGCCGGCCCAGACGGAGGGCGCGGCGGGGACGCGGGAGCGCCCGGAAAGGTCCCGCGTGGTTCCGCGAAAAAGCATTCGGCTCCTAAAGAACCGGCTCTCCGCGCTCCTCGAAGGGTTCTTTGGGGCTTGACAAGGTTCTTCATTCTTATTTTTGCAGACCGGTCTCCGGCCTGGGAGCGGACGCTGCCATCCAGGGCAGCTCTTCATCACTCCAAAGAACCGTTTAGCACATCTTTTTTTTTTTTTTTTTCCTTTTCCACTGTGTATCCCCACAAATGACGTTGCCATCCAAAAACATGGTCCTGGTCACTTCCATTACAGCCAGAGGAATCACCACAGGGGACTACGGATGATTTACAGTGGTCATCTGTGACATTATTTTGTTTATGAAAAAAAAAAAAAAAAGAAAAAATCCTGTGTTTGATGCTTTTTTCAGCTGGGACTTTACAAGAAACAGCCATTCAATGTGTTTTCGTTATGCATGTGCTCCCTTTGCAGTATATGTCGCTTTAACATGTTGGTGGCGGGTCCGACTTCCCCGCCAAGAATGCACTGATCGCTCATATACATCAACTGAAAGGCAGCCCAAAAAAAACCAAAAACGATTGACCAGAGGAAGACGTACTTTTGAAAATATCAATGACCTTCTAAAACAAAAAAAAACAAACAAACAAAAAAAGCCTCCCGTGCTCCTTAGGGCCTTTGTTGGAGGATTCACAAAACATCCCGGAAAAACAGAATTGACGTGACTTCCTGACCTGGTTTTTGTTCCACTTCTCCTTCACCGCTCTGTCAAGTGATCAATAAAAACACATTTGTTATAAAACGGGATTTTCTTTCCCCACCATTTGAGCTCTTTTACTCAATGATGAATGAACGAAAGAATTTCCAAACGCGCACGCACACACACACACACACACACACACACACACACACACACACACACACACACACACACACACACACACACACACACACACACACACACACACACACACACCTTTACATGTTACTGATGAGGGTTTTAAGCCTTTTCCGACACTATACATCTAATGCATATTCTCAATGGTTTGTTCCTCATAATTCTGCTCAGCTTTGAAAGCCCACATCCACTTGAATACAAGGATAAAAAATAATTATATATATTTGACCACTTTCTGATTTTCTATAGTATATAATACTTTCCCTCCCACTTCTCTAGCGTCTTAGCGATGCTCGTTAAAGCCCGTGTGATGTGATCCATTAATCTCCCGAAAAGAAACTCCCGCTTTTGTCACGCCGAGCGGAGCTGCTCCGGAATACAGCCGACGGCGCTCGGAGTTCAAAAACGGGGATCGGAGCCGAACCCGAGAGAAATCTTTGGTCGGAGAGAACTCAGAAAGGCCGCGCTGCTGAAAGGAAGGCGTGCTGCCGTCCCTCCAGGGGCTCATGGATCTGCCGGCGGGGCGGTTGGACACAATCACATACATCTGCAGTCCTTCTCGGAAAGCTGTCGTACGGACCCCGAACTGTGTGCGGGGGGGGGGGGGGCATTGGACCGTGCTCCCAGAAGAAAAAAGGCTCCGCTCCTTTGAAGGACGGAGGCGACGGAGATCTACTTCGCGCTCCTCCAGAGCTCCTCCAGAGCTCCTCCAGAGCTCCTCCAGAGCTCCCCGACGACGACGACGACGATGATCCGGTCGGGTTGTTGAGGAGGCCACGGAGGGGGGCTCACGAATGCCTCCCCTGAATTTGCTTTTTTTCGTACGGTACGTACGGGGGGGCCGTCATCATCCTGGAATAATGGGGGGAACATCGCGGAGGGGACGTGGTAGGCACCCTGGGGCGCAGCTCATCATGTCAAATGGCTTCACGGTCCTTGAACGCTACACCAATGCAGAGCGATTCTTGGACCCAATGACTCCTATGGGATGGCTTCCCGCACCATTGAAGATCCCCCGCCATGTTTGCGACAAACAAGGCGGGGGGTTGAAGGCGTCCATTGGCCTCCTCCAAACATAAACCTGTCCGGGGGTAGGAAATGGGATGAACGGTGACTCACAAGGCCGTATTACTTTTTACCCCCGGGGCTCAGGGGGTCCAGGTTTTTTTTCTCTCCATATTTTCTCCATCCTTGTGCCTCGTTCGTCTTGTTTCGACAGTCCGAGCGGCGGCTCTTCCATCAGCTCCAGCTTGGCGGCCTCGTAGTTTGTTGAGACTGGCTCACAGGAACGCCGATTCAATTCTGCAATCGTTTGTTTTTTAAAGCGGTGCTTTTGCGGCAATTACCCACTACCCTGCGAGCGTGCGTCCAACCCCCTCCCTGAGCTTGGACTTACGGCCGCCGAGCCATCCCGCAACAGCTGAGCCCACGACACGCTGAATAATCCTGCAGTTGCTTTTGTGACCGACGCACTCGTGTTTTTGATGCCAAACGCATCTTTGGAACTCTGCCAGTTGCACGTTGCCTTAAAAAAAAGAACGTATGCTAATTGGGCTGATCGCCGGGGCTCTTCAGTAGCTCAGACACGCTGCTAATTGGTGACTCGCCACCGCAGAACTTTTCTCTCGAGAGGTGTTTCTATTATTCCGTCCGTCCCCTGTAAGGCTTCCGGCGACTGCATTTTCCTGAAATTGTTTCCTAAAGGTGACATTGATGAGATTGAAGAGTTTACCGCTATGATCTCATAATGGCTACGTCAGCAGTTCTCGTCGGCAGGTTTCTCAGCTCTGGGTTGCCGGGTCAATGAGCCCTCCTCCATCGTTCTGGCTGTTAATCTCCCATTTTGCGGCTGATTTGTTTTGTTGAGAGCAGGACGAACCAATGAGCTCCTCCTGCAGGAAGATCCTTCCTTCCATCCCCTGGAGCAGAGAATCTCAACCTTTTTAAAATCAAGGACTGATCGATATAATGTGAATCGTTAGGCCACGGACTCCGTTTGATAGTATCTAGTCTCTGGGGACCCCGATCTGAGAAGATTTTTATTGTTAGATCTGATTTAGTGTCTCTGCTCTCCTCAGGGAGATAACAGTGAAACGAGGATTGAAAGTGTCGTTTTCCCCACATCCGCCAACGCTGCTGAAGTTTGGACGATCCCGACCAATGTGCTGCTGAGGAAGTCCAGGATCATTTCCTTAACATCTTACCTGACACAAGGCCTGCACAGCACGTACGGCGTTCTGTGGTCGACAGCGTCGCAATTAAAGATCCCAATGTGCCGGGACTCCGTTGAGCTCAGAACAGACTTGGCTCGGTCCGTCACATCTGAAGCGCGGGAGTGTTCGGCGCCTGTGTGTTTTTTTTATTTCTATCTTCCGCAACTAATGTGCCTCTGAAAAGGCTTCCCATTAGACCTAATGAGACCTGGTGTCATCAAGTGGCTCTTAAAGGAAAGATTATTTTGTGCCCTCAGCGAGGGAATATTAATCAGCACTTAAGGCGGCTTAGTAACACATTCGCCTGTTTTCCTTTCCCGCTAATGACACTCGCCTGAGAGTCCTTGCCATCCGTTTCAGTCAGATTAGAAATATGAATGGATCCAGGCCTCGCACTCTGTGTTTAATACACATTTTAAAAACCATCGGCTGTGACAACGCACGTAACAACAGCAGCATCAACAGGCTCCTGGCAGCCACCCACCTTCCTTATTAAGCATTATTTCCTTGGCAGGAAATTCATATTTTGCCAGATTGGGCGTGGGCTCGCAGATGGGCACGCTCGTCAGTGGATTGAAGAATAATTATTTTAAATTGCGTGTGTGTCAGCAGACATCGTGGTCAAAGCCAAAGGGAAATTATTTGACATCAAAGTGTAATGAGTTTTGTCGGGATGGAGGTGACAGTTGGTCGAGTATTAGCAGACAATGGAACAGTGTTCAGCTGCAGAGGTGTTCCTGAGGAGAGCGTCAGGGTTAATTAGATGGGGATTTGGGTGGAACTTCCCGAAAACTAAAAGAAGAACGAGAAGAACAAGAAGAAAAAGAAGAACAAGGAGGAAAAGGAGAACAAGGGGGGGGGGGGGGGTAGAAAAGGAACACAATCAAAAAGAAAATGCGAAATAATTCAAAAGTTAATTAGACGGGGATTTGGGTGGAAGTTACCAGCAAGGAAAAGAAGACGAAAAATAACAAGAGGAACAAGAAGAACCAGAAGATCGAGGACAAGACGAACCAGAACAACAATAACAAGAAGAACCAGAAGAACCAGAAGAACAAGAAGAACATAACAAGAAGAATCAGAAGAACAAGAATAACCAGAAGAACAAGAAAAAGAAGAACAAGAAGAACCAGAAAAACCAGAAGAACAAGAAAAAGAAGAACAAGAAGAACCAGAAAAACCAGAAGAACAAGAAGAACAGAACAAGAAGAATCAGAAGAACGAGAATAACCAGAAGAACAAGAAAAAGAAGAACAAGAAGAACAAGGTCTGAAGAGTTTATCTTCAGACCTGTTCTCCAGCTCGAGCTCAGGGATCATCACCTCGCTTTAGCTCATGTATTTTGTGAGTTTATGTCAGAGATACTACCTGAACAAAAACCTTTTTTAATCCTACGTGATCTTTATCTTCGTTTGGTCGTCATCCCTGTTAAAGGGTTGAAAACCAAACAAATTGATCTGAAATCAAAATTAATCATCAGTATCAATCAAATCCGTAACCCCGAATATTGTGCAGCTCCCCTTCGTGCCGACAAAACAGCCCTAACGCGTGGAGGCACGGACTCCACAAGACCTCTGAAGGTGTCCTGTGGGATCTGGCACCAAGACGTCAGCAGCAGATCCTTTAAGTCCTGGAAGTTGTGAGGTGGGGCCCCCATGGACCAGGCTTGTTGTTCCAGCACATCCCACAGATGCTCCATCAGGTCGGACCCTCACCCCGCCCATCCACATGATGTAGAAGAAAAGGTGATTCATCAGACCGGGCCACCTTCTTCCATGGTCCAGTTCTGACGCTCACGTGTCCATTGTAGGAGCTTTCAGGGTTGGACAGAGGTCAGCATGGACACTCTGAGCGCTCCCATACGCAGCGAGCTGCCATGCACTGTGTGTTCTGACACCTTTCTATCACAGCAACATTCAGTTTTTCAAAACTTTGTGCTACAGTAGCTCTGGTGTGGGATTGAAGCAGATGGGCTGGATTAAGCTCCCCACGTCCATTGATGATCCTTGGGCATCCATGACCCTGTCGTCGGTTCACTGGTTGTCCTTCCTTGGAGCACTCTTGGTAGTGGCTCAGATCCTTACCCTGCTTCAACACATCAACTTTAACAACTGACTGTTCACTTGCTGCCTCATATAATAATAATATATAACAGTATGTATATAATAATAATGAGACTATATATATATATATATATATATATATATATATATATACTGTATATATATAATAATAATATATAACAGTATACAGTGTACAGTATATAATAATAATATATCCCAACCCTGCCATTGGAACCATATGATCAATGTTATTCACTTCACCTGTCACTGGTTTTAATGTTGTGGCTGATCGTTGTGTAAGGTTGTACAAATTAAATATCTTGACTTTGTAGGGGAAGACAACTGAATTGGAACATCTCCCATGATCTGAGGCAGGAGGAGTCACTTTTAAATCCACCTGCAGACTCAATACTGAGGGAGTCCTTTTTTTCCAGTGAGAGCACTATCTCAGTTTGTCTTTAAAATGTAAGTCTCCATGAAAACTCACTGAGTAAATACTCCTGGTCGCAGCGTCAGGTCCTACGTTCCACGCACAACGACCTCAACAAGGTTTCCTCCTCGTAAGGAGTTGGCTCATCACTTAAGCAAATATTTTCATTATTACAAAGATGTCGCATCCCCTTAAGCTGAAATGTGCAATACTTGTTGAATTAAAATGTCAGTTTATGCAGAGAGAGGATGAATTCACTTCCTGTCATCCAGACACTGTAACGTTCGCTCCCTGCCAATGCCGTCCCAGCGCCATCTGCACTTGGTTTTCAACCAATATAACGCTCCGTCCTCCAAAAACTAGAGAGAACTGTCTGTGTGATAAATTCCCCCTTAAATATGAAACAAATTATATGTATTTTATATGAAAATAATATAAAATATAATAATAACAGCATAATACATATTAAAATAATAAAACAATATATAACATAATTATAATACACACTTTTTTTTTAATAAAAATAAAAATATACAATATGTACAAATATAATATATACAAATATAGGGGGTCTTTATGGGTCTCTTTTGTGGCATAACATATAGAATTGGACAAAACCACGGATTGACATCGTATGGATCTTTGTGTAGTTTATTCTTAGTGTCAAAATCATTTTAATCGAAAAAAAAAACAAACATATAAATCGATTTACAGTAAGTGATCACACCTTCACTGAAGAGGTCTTGATGCAGCCATCTGCTGCATGTGTCGTTTAAAGTAAAAATCCCCCAGTGCATCGTTCTACCTTATTTCCCGCTGTGGGTGTGGACTCTGGGGTCCCACTGGGATCCAACTGGGGTCCATATGTTTGGACCAGTGAGGGAACCTGGCGTCTGCCGGGCTCCATCTGCCGTGTTTGGTCGAGGTCTGCTCCACCTGTCACATGGGGAATATAGAAATATGTTTTCATACACAATCAGGCCTGTTCCACTTCCACCTACTGCACACATTCTTTATTAACACACACACGCACACGGACACACACACACACATGCGCGCGCACACACACACACACACACACACACACTACACACTTAAAATGAGCCTAATGATGTCTATGTAAAAAGTATATAGAATAATGCTTTTTGCTTTTAAATGTGTTAGATGTTAGTTTATGGGAAAAGTCAAATTATAGTCACAATTTTTTCAAAGAACAGTAATATCACTTTTTTTTTTTCTTTAAAACTACTTCTTGCAAGTGCCTCAGCACACCCAGAGCGCAAGGTTGGTTACAGCAGGTTGACAGTAGGAAGCGACGCAACGTCCTGTTTCTAGTCTCTTACGTGGATCGAGCTGATTTTCAGAGGTGAAAAGCCTTAAAAACTTGATCAAATACTTTTTTTTTTTTTTCGGTATAACATACAAACACTCATTTTAATGTGAACTTCTAGTTTTCACTTCTTGCCTCATCGGACTGAATGTAATCCCAGTGATAAGCTGCAGCCGAGTGGTAGGTTTATCTGCGCTTAAAGCGTTCACAGAGGTTGTTGCTGTGAAATTAAATGATGGAAATGATGGAACTGGAAACCAACATTTAGATCCGAGGTTGAAAACCCAGATCTGGTTGAAAAATATCCAACCTACAGTCAAAACTTTAAAGTAGACATTTTGACATGACTGTATACGTGCAGTAGATAGATACTTTATTCATATATACTGTATATATATATATATATATATATATATATATATATATATATATATATATATGCAATCTATAGAACTCAACAAATATATCAGTATATATCTGAAAATAAGGCAAAAAGAAAAAAAAAGTGTAAGAAAAATCTGGGGAAAAAAAAGTAAAATATATAATACACCAGTTAACTGCACACAATACAAGATGGCAGGAAAATGGAAAATAAACCTGGACATTTTAAGCAGTAAAACAGAATAATGATAACAATAATAATCTGTATTAACAAATTCACACCTCCGGTTGTTGTATGAATGTTGTATTATTGTATTATTATTTTTTTTTATGTTTGTTGATGGTTTCTGTGCTTTACACCACTTTCACCTCCACCCACTCACCCACCCAGGAGTAGCGGCTAAATGGAGGGACGGCCGCATTAATGGTGGTGGCCGGGCGCCAAAATATTAATAATCAAGTGACGAACTGTGAAACACGTCGCCACAAAGAGTAAATCAATTTGGGAACCGTTGGAGCACCGTACCCCGGCGATACATCCCCGGGCTTTGGTGTAATTACTGTATTGAGTGGGTGCAGCGCCGGGTGACATAACACCCACTCACTTCCTGCATAAGTTAACTGGATCCCATTGGGGGATGGATGTTCGTGGAGGCTCCATCCCCAAAACTCATCTCGTTCCTATTGATTAGTTCTGTGCTCTAATAAAAGCCAGACGGCGAGCGGGAAAAATGTGGAGAGAAGCGCCTCAAAGTGTCCGCTCCTCCGCGCGCTTCTCAATCGATCCCAGCGCCGATTCCTCTGGGGACGAGACCAGAACTGACGGCCTCGGGACGACGACGCTGCCCAACGCGGAAGAGAAGGTTTTGGAAGGAAAGCGACGGATCGTGACGTCCTGTTTGACCTGGATGGAAATAGAATCACTTCTCTGCAGAGGGAACGTCAATACAAAGAGCATGATTATTATTATTATTACCAGGAGAAAATGGGTCAGAAATCTACTGTTTTAACTGTGTTTAAAATTTGATGGAGGGATAAGATTGGATTCAACTAATTGTCATTGCACAGAGTAGTACAAGCACTGAGGCAATGAGATAAATTTCTCTGCATTTTACATCCTCGTAACTGAGGTATCTAGGAGCAGTGGGCTGCCATGACGCGGCGCCCGGGGAGCAGAACGATAGACAGACAGATATAGATAAAGATAAAGATAGACAGAGACAGATATAGATGAAGACAGACAGACAGGTGGCTAGAAGGTTGCATACACTGTAACAAATAGCCAATAATAATTAAAGTAATATATATAGAAAAATTTACAAACAAACCAAAAACAATTGCACATATCAGAACGAATAAGCAATAAGTATAAACAGTACTTTTAAAAAGAAAAAGATCTGTCAATAAACAACATATGGATCAACGATCCAGTAAAATGAGGAAACTCTGCGTGATTGTATAAATATATCAACATATTCTAAATATATTCTAAATGCATAATCTGAACAAATCAACATATTCTAAATATATTCTAAAATCACATTCTAAACAAATCAACATATTCTAAATATATCAACATATTCTAAATTCACATTATAAATAAATCAACATATTCTATATATATTCTAAATTCATATTCTAAATAATTCAACATATTCTATATATATTCTAAATCCATATTCTAAATAAATCAACATATTCTATATATATTCTAAATAAATCAACATATTCTAAATCTATTCTCCATTCACATTCTAAATATATCAACATATTCTCAATCTATTCTAAATCCATATTCTAAATAAATCAACATATTCTATATATATTCTAAATAAATCAACATATTCTAAATCTATTCTAAATTCATATTCTAAATATAACAACATATTCTAAACACATAAACAGAGTGATTATAAAGCATATAGATATACAGTGCTGATGGTTAGAGAGGGAGAGAGAGGAGAACAGACAGAGAGAGACAGAGAGAGAGAGAGAGACAGAGAGAAGGACAGAGAGAGGTTGCGAAAGAGAGAGACTTTGACCCTTAAGGTTCCTTTAGAGAGAGAGAGAGAGAGAGAGAGAGTGTAGATGCACAGAACCTCTGACCTGGATGCTCCCGTCCTCCCTCCAGAACAGGGTGGAGGCCTTTGGCTGCACATCCAGGAGGAGCTGGGAGATATCGACAAAATCCAATATGAAGCACGCTCCTCAGACCAACACGTGGATGATCCATCACCTGGCGATGACGATGCGTCGGTCATGTGGATGTTATGACCCTGAGACCAGAGCAGCCCTACCTCACATCAAATCTATCACAATATATGTATTACGATAAAAATGTTATTATCTATTCAATACTGCGGCCTTAGCTTGATATATAAACCAAATAATCAAATGGAAAAATATTGTTTATAGCGCATGTGGCATAAAAGTGGAACAGCTTCAGGATAACCATCAAAAATTCAGACCCCTCGAAAAAATGTAAAACATTTTTGGTTTTGAATATTTTATTAGTCTCTCATCATTTTTAACAATAAAACGTTAATGCGTCTGAAATCCCGAGATGAAGTGGCTTCTCTTTAAGATCTGACTTTTATTTTTTTTTCCGGTTTTTATATTGACTTTTATTATTATATTTAATAATTATATTTATTATATTTACTTTTATATTTATATTTTATCATATTATTTTAATATTGTATTTAATTAATATATTGTTATACATGTTTTTATGATATTTTAGCCTGGTATCTGTTTGGTCCGGGGACCCGGGTCCAGTTTTTTGGGCTTATTTCTGGGCCGAGTGTGTATTATTTGGGACGTGAGGAAGAGTAGGAGGAAGGCAGCCCCACTTCCTCCGCCCGAACGGAAAAGCTGTCAAGAGAAACACAAAAAAGTATATTCAGCGGCTGTCAGGAGCCTTTGCAATAATTGCCTTGTTCTGCCTCAATTCTCACGTGCATGCTGACAAATGTGGAGGAAAGCTCTTTGTCACCGTTTTGGCATGAGAAACGTCAACAAATCGACACCCAAGGGACTTTAACGTTTTTTAACCGAACACGTGGTTCACGTCAGCGTATACCAAACCCAATTTAAGCGAAACGCTGTGTGAAATGTGTATAAAAGTGAGAAACAGACGGAAAAACGGTCGATTTTTAAGACAGATGGCTCCCATTGAGAGTCTCGAGGGTAAGACAATCAATTGGTATTTAATAAGCCATGTTCAATAATAACCTGGGACACAATGGATACGGCAACTTGCATCATGTAGCGTGGTCCAAACGATGACTGTGCTTCCAGTCACAGCGTTATATATTCCTGCAATCATAGCAACGTCTCTTTGACAAAATGATTATTCATCTCTCCAGTCGCACGACTATTTATTATTATTATTATTATAATAATTCCTCCTCCTCCTCCTCCTCCTCCTCCTTCTCCTCCTCCCGGGGGCCCGGCCCTCACGCCGGCTTGCGACCGATCAAACAGTAATGAGGCTCGCACGAGGCGGGCTCCGCCATCTGGTCGCGGATCACCTTCATAATGCAGGGAGTGGCACGGAGAGACGGCTCCGAGGCCCGGCCGCTCCCCGGAAAGTCGCGGGGGGGACGGCGCGGAGTCCATTCCCCTTCCGAGCGACGTCTTTTATCTGCAGACCCCGGCTTATCGGAAGAAACGGGGGAATATTAAACATTCGGCGGAGTGGGAAGCTGGCTTTACACCGGCTGCGACAAACGGCGACGACAAAGCGCGAGTCCGGTCATTTCGGTGGAAAAGCCGGGTTGGCTGCTGCCATGTTCACCGTCAATAAATCGGCTTTTTTAGGAATCAATTTTGAGGATAAAAAGAAAGTTTTTATAACGGTTTTCCGCTAACCCCTAAATTTAGGAAAATCAGAAAAAATAAAGTCGCAACAAAATATACTTGATGGTTAAACCCTGATGCAGGTCGTCGGATGGCCGCTAGGGGGCAGGATCAGACAGTCGGAATGCGTTTTTCGGATTCAGCGTAAAGTATCAACTGAAACTGAATTACGCAATATATATAAGTTTGGATTGGAAGACCAGCCTGTCGAGTGAAGGATCGCTCAATGCCGCCGATATCCTTGAGAATCATCTCCCCAATCTCCCGCCGCATGCTTTTCGGACGATTCAAAATGGCGGACTGCCCATGTGAGTAAAGGTGCAGCCGAGTCCAATTTTTCAAAAAATAGACGTAAAAAAAAAAACTGAGACGTTAATTCAGTAAAGGCAGAAATGTTTCGGAGCAGTTTTGCGTGGTCGTCATACTTACTATTACGCTGCTTTTACTTGTTTCTCACTTGATTCGTTCTCTGCAACCCTGAGCTTTTTGTTTTGTTATTTCTAGGCCACTGCCACTGGAGACTTGTGGGGAACTTCGCTTGATGCAGCTTTAATAGTTGCAGCACGATGTGGGTCTGAAATAATAAGGAGCATCTTTGAGACGTAAGAGACACTCGCAGGAACACACGAGTGGCCTCAAGCGGCTGGCGCTCCCTTCAAAGAGTCGTTCTCATCAAGTCCTTGTGTTCACGATGAGGAAATTGTGCTTTTAAATGTTAATTTTTTTTTTATTTTATTTGCTCCGTGATACTGGATTTCTCAGAACAAGACGGATCCATTTCACCGTACTTGGCTCCCAGGTGGAGCGGTCCCCTCCGATATGAAAAATATGAAACAACCAAGAGAATCTAAGAGATTCATGTTTTATTCCCTGGAAACACCATATATACAAATTTAATCCAGAATCTGCATTGTTTTGTTTTTTTTAAAAACATCTGACAATTTGTACAGATTTATCTACAAATGTATATCGTAATCACAGTTTGAATATTCCACAGAAGGGGAGCACAATCACCACACAGCAGAAGAAACGATAATAATGACGACAACGACAAAAAGAAGGAGAAAGTCGACAGAAAATACAAACGCCTCACTTTGCCGCCGGACGCACCGAACGGCTCCTCCGCACGGTTGTATCCACACGTGCCTTGTCCATTTTTTTTCCCCTCCCCACTTTCGTTTAATCAGCACGTCCTCAATATTCACACACCACGCCGTCGTACTCTGGGGAAAAACAAAAGGCTTCTAGAAGCGCCGGGAGGTCCCACGCAGGCCATACGAAGTGTTTCGTTGAGGTTTTTTTATTTGCCCCCGGTCATTAAACGGAAACCTCCGGTATTTTTTAATCTGAATCATCCACCGGTGGATTGGATCCGGTGTTGAGAGAACAGCGTTGGGTGCTTTCGGGGGGGGGGTCGCTTTCTTGGGCAACCGCGGTCACCCCCGTCGTCGTCGTCGCCGCTTTTCTCTCTCTCTCTCTCAACACTGGAGGTGGCGTTGTTCGCGAAAACAACCGGGTTTTTTTTTACGTTAACGGGCGGAACGGGGGCTCTGTTGAAGTATCTATAGGCTTCGCTGGTCTCCACTGTGTGTGTGTGTGTGTGTGTGCGTGTGTGTCTGCGTCCGTTTCGGAGGGCGTGCACGCAGACAACAAACCGGGCAGCTGCGGCGGAGGAGGAAACCCCGCGTTGTGGCGTTCCCGCAGGCTTCAGGCTGCAGGTCCCTTCCTTCAGCGGCTGTTCGGGACTCCGGTCTAAATGTAAATGGCGCTTGCCCTCCCGGACGCCTCTAACCCTGGGGTCGCGCCGCTGGAGAGGCGGCCATGACAGCCGGAGCGCGACGGCCACGGCGGGTGGGGGGGGGAAGGCTGATTCGCACGGAAACCCACTCACGACAGAGCGAGATAAGAAAGAACAATTAAAGCGAAGGCATTGCACGTTTCCCTCGGCGACATCCATCTATATAAGCTGCTTTTCTATTGGCTGCCGCAGAGCCGGGACCCCGCCCTCGCCCTCTCCCCCGTCCCGACGCTCTGCGTTCACTGCGGCTGCCGCCTTGGAAACTCAAGAAACACTGCGTTAATCGACGAGTGCGACGGGAATACTTCAGACAGTTTTGTTTTTTTTCTTGCAGTTGGATATATTTCCTTGGCACTTTGTGTGGAGAAAGTCTGGATCGCGTTTCGACAAGAACTAAGTGTGAACCGGCCGCTAAGTAGCGAAAGCGCCCAAACTGAAAGGGTATCCAAAGACAGATTACATTACACATAAGAGAAATAAACATCTTAAAATAAATCAGTGAGCAGAGATGGCCAAAAATAAAAATAAAAGCAATGCCGTGATTTCGGGGGGGAAAAAAAGTCATCCAAAGCTAAAAATCCATTTCTTTACCCCAAATAACAAAAAAAAACATGAAATAAATTAAATCACATTCAAATTGGACTGACTGACCATTCCAGACCTACATTCAAAGCCTTACATTTACATTTATTTCCAACGTCAATTTACTTCAATTCTATAGGATTTGAGAGGATGATGGCGGGGACGCCACGGCGCCGCGTCTCCCAGGACCCCGGCCGCGGGAACGCCCGTCCCACTTTGAAAGCCGGGGGATCTGGCTCCACCCGAGGAGCCCCGGACGGAGCCGCCTTCCAATTTTTTTTCTTTTTCCTCCGGGCAGAGGGAGAACCCCTTTTGCCTTCTCGTAGTCGGCCTCACGTGAACTTTGTCGGTGGAGAAGACTTCGGGCCGTGAAAGACGGAGCTTTCTTCTTTTTCTCGGCGAAAAAAGGAAGAAAAGAGAAAAGAAATAAAAAATGCATAGGTGGTGCGAGCGGCGTCCCAGAGGGCGGCCGAGTGTTTTAGTGCCCGTGTTTGCTTTTCTCTGCTTTCCGCTTCACAGAATTCTTCATATAGAGCAGAAGTAGCAGCTGTTTGGCCGACGGGACGTCTGCAGGAGTGAATTAAATGTCGAGACGAGAATAGACCGTTTTCCCTGTCCTTCACCCCCGGATGTGGGAAACCTACGCAGGTCCCAAATGGAGAAGCGCGTTAGAAGACCAAGCTTTGCGGAAAGGTACGATGTCCGCTTGTCCGCTTGTTCTCGATGTCCGCGGGAAGTTGTCACCGCCGCGCGCTTTTTGGCGCGACGGGGGTCGCGGCTCCCGCCTCCGCCCCGAACCGACGGCGTCTCCTCGGACGCCGCGTCGGAAGGCAAAGACGGAAATCCGAAGCTAGAAGTGCTCGCCGGGGGCTAAAGGGAGGCGGACATGGAGAACCAGGGGAAACCGACGCATGGACGGGCGGAGGGGACGGAGCGAGCGCCAGTTTGCGCCCAAACCCGCGCCGCCGTCGGGACAGGGTGGGGGTTTCCACACAAACGTCCAGACCGCTCGCGGACAGTTGGGGCTTCTCCCCTCCGCGCGCCGTGGACCCGGCAGCGAGGTTCCCCGCGGGTCCCTCACGTCCCGCTTCCTGCGGCGGGACGACGTCACTTCCCCCTGACGCCGTCCCCGGCTTCCCTCTGGTGTTTGATGAGTCGTTCGATCTCCGCCCCCAGGGTTTGGAGGTTTTCCTATTCGACAGAAAAAAAAAAAACAGATACGTGGGTGTGAACTGGGGCGTTGACAAAAATGAAATATCACAATATTTTCGGGCTAGTACCGCTGCGTCGATGATTTTCGGATACTTTGCGGACGACTACGGGCGCTTTTATGAGACATTTACACGTAGGAAATAATCATTCATGTGGATCATATGACCGAGCGTGGATTAGAACGGCGAGAACAGTAGATGAAGTTCACAACGTTTACAAAGCTTCAAATCCTCGCCATTATCTCGACTCCGTATTAAATCGACGTACTGCGTTGCCCAACCCCCAGAACGCAATTTCATTTGGTTCAGAACCTCGATGCCCGGACGCTGCCGTCTCCACGACCCCGCCGTCCGCCCCGCACGGCCTCTCACTTTTTAAGACCGTTTTGGGGGGGCTCCGCCGCGCAATAAAAAAAAAAAACAAACAAAAAAAAAACAACAAAAAAAACTCTGCCTCCGCCCGCGGAGCACGGCGTCCTTTCCCACCGACGGCATCAATAATGCAGCGCTGAGTTTTTGAAGCTGTCAGCTCCAACACGTCCCATCCCTCAGAGGGCCGCGACGGCTGACAGACAGGCTGACAGACACCCCGCCCAGACGGAGGGTGTCAATCTATCAAACAAGCCGACAGATGGAGGCCGTGTTACGCCCGCCACAACTTAGTTGGGGAGAGTTTGAAGAGACCTGACCCGAGTGTCCCGCCAGTGTCACTCAGAGGAGCTGTACGCCTAAGCCACCACTTCGTAAACTACGACTTTACGTCGCCATTGGAGAGCACGTCATTTCAAGTTGGGGGGGGGGGGGGGGGGGGGTTAGTGAGACGAGACGCCGTGCGACGATTATGGACGGGTGTCCCCCCCCCCCCCGTAAATCGTTCGGTTTTCACTGATTTCTTTTCGCTATTTCTTTTGTTTGATCTCGGCCGCTGCTGCACAACACACTGCGTACGCTCATAACCAACCCTCTGCGTCGCCGATGGGCTTTGGACAGGAAGACTAAAGTTTCTTAAAATGCTCTCACGTTATCACGGGATCAGAGAACTTAAATCAAGACATTTCGAGGACCTTTAAATAGCACTTTGAATTGAATAATGTCTCAAACAAATACAAAATCCTCCATCTACTGAATATGTACCGTACGAGGTGATTGCAGATGGAAATTGATCCAAAGAGTTCCAAAAAAAATGTAAGACGGAAGAGTTTCTAGTTGACACTGTTGGAACTGTGACGGAGCTGCCGGCGGGGCGGAGGGTGCGCTCACCTTCAGGGTGATGTTCTTGAGCAGCGTGTCCTCCAGCACCGCCTGCAGCTTCCTGTTGATCTCCAGCGACAGGTCCAGGGTCAGCCCGCCGTCGGCCGGGTGCGAGGTGTAGAGCGAGGCCATGATCCCCCCGCGCGCCGGCTCAGGTGGGCCTTGTTGAAGTCGGAGGCCTCGGAGGACAGGGCCCCCGACTCCTCCCTCAGCACGTAGCCCTGGATGATCCTGCGGGGAGGCGGGGAAATCAAACCGCTCCGGTCAACGTGTTTAGAACCGCCTGGAAGTCGGCTGGTGGCGGGACATGCAGGGGGAGCGAGGCCCGTCACGGATCACGCAAACCAGGGGAGTTGATCAACTGGGGGACGTGTTCATTTGGCATTTCAAAGCGGTGAGACCGGTACAAATATGATATACACTCAGTGGAGACCTGATTAGGTACACCTTTCTCAAAACACGGTAGGGGCCCCAGGACAGCCCCAAGGGGGGGCCACACCGACGTGATGGATATGACACAGTCTCTGTCAAATTCCCATTCCACCACCTCCCAAAGGTCTCCGCTGGATTGGGATCTGCAGACTGCGGAGGTCATTGTGGGGGGTCACTGAACTCAACGTCATGTTGGGATGGATCTGGCTTCGCGACACGCTGCGTTCTCCTGCTGCGAGTCGCGGCGTCAGAGGACGGCTGGACTGAGGGCCATAAACGGACGCACATGGTCAGCTGTGTGCTAATGAGCCCAAACGGGTACAACGTGAACAAGGCAGGGAGGCCAGGAGAAACCCAGGCAGCCAGTAATGTATTGCTGCCCACACACACAAAGCTCTCATGTTTACTGCCCTTGTTTACTGCGGCCTGAAGGACCGATTTGGATCTGGGCTGCTGCTGCACAATATATACACTGTGCGCCCACAATCAACTCTCTGCATCTTATCTATACAACCCATTGGCTTTGAAGACACGTTGGACTTGGACTTCAGAACTGTTCTTAAAAAAACGCTCAGACATGATCAGGGGATCAGAAAATGCTATTCAAAAAAAATAAGATTATTCTTTTTTTTTAAGTCCCTTTAAATACCAGCTTGAATGAAAGGTAATGTAATGTATTAATGCTTCCTTTCAAAACGCCGTCACATTGATCTCGCGCGCCGGCAGCTTTGTTGGAGCTGCCAGTTAATCCAGCGCCGCGTTGTTGGTTTAGAGCTTGATGATAAATCAAAACTTTGCTCTTTAAATTGGACTTTGATCAAAGAGCGAGGCATTCTGGAAGCTGTGAAAGAGAATAACGCATTACACGACACAGGCTGCTGTGCGAGGGCGGCATCAATTCATTTTGACACCTTTTTTTTTTTGGCTTTCATGTAGTTTTTACTGCAATTTTTCCATCAGTCATTTGTTTGTAATAAAAAAAACCTTTAGGATTATAGAAAATTGGCGCAGATATTTAACGTGAGACGTAACTGTAGCCATTGGAAAAAAGGGTTGCAATCAAATATTTTGAGCTTATTGTTATGCTGCTTATGTCTTTCATTGAATAAATTTAAATAATTTTCATTAGCATTTACAACTACGATTTCATCCGGTTTGTGCACATCAACTGATGAAATCACTTTCATTGTGTAAAAGCACATTGCGTGTCCACCTTAACTGTCATGTTAACGTAGAGTGCATCAAGGTTTATTGTCATGCAACCCCCCCACACCCCCAAAAAAACCCCCTTCAAACATTGAATATTAACATGTGCCTTTACATTAACTTCAGAGATCAACCATTCCCCACAGCAACCCAGTCACCACGAGTAACACGTCAGAAAGAACGCAAGTAACTGAAGGAGACACCGTTACTGAGCCGCAACTGACAGTTTGTATTCCTTGAATGTCCTTCAGCAGGACATAATGCTGAACGCAGATTTTATTTATTTTATTTTTTTATTTTTTTTTAAAGAGATCACAGGAGGGGGGGGGGGGGGGGGGGGGGGGGGCTCTGCTGAAGATCCATTTTACATGCAGGTGACTGAGAGGGTGAAGGGGGTGGGGGGTGGGTGTCACACCATGCATTAATGGAGTGCATTATCTTCCTTCTTATCACACAACACACATCATCTGCATCCGTGAACTTCAAGGGAGGACTGATAGCTACAGCTACAGCGAAGAAAAGCAGGAAAATAACCTCTACGCCGGCACTAAATGGAAGCCACAAAGGAATGCCACACCCACCCGCACAGACACAGAAAGAGACTTACCTCTAACTAGCCTTGCGGGGGCCCATACTAGGACCCCAACTCCGTTGCGACGGTGTTTGGTAAAAACAAACAAAAATGACAGAAATTAAAGGCGTGGTCTGAGCGCGGTTCAGTGATTATCATGCAGGGGGTGCGGGGGGGCGGACAGGTCGGGCATACCCAAGAGAATGAGCTGTCCTTGGCACCGTTTGTAAACCTCTGGCGTAGCAAAGGTTAGACTGAGTCAAACATGCACGAGGAGGAGGAGGGTACAGGGTCTACGCAGGGTTCGGGGTCAGGAAAAGCAGTCCAACGAGCGGCGCCGACAAAAGGGGGAGAATCAGAGAGGGAGGGGGACGTCTGCCAATGGCGAACGGTCTAAAAATAAAACCTTCTCCATCAAAGCAATCTCTCAGTTTTAAGTCATTGCCCGTTGCAGATCTCCATCCATTTATGGGCAGTTTCCCAGGTTAGGAAGCCATTGCAGGAGTCATATCAAGTCCCCGCGAGCATCGGCTCACAGCGGCAATATCAATCCACATCATCTGAGCTCCAGTCCTGGAGAGGCAGGGGGATGGAGGCGTGCGATAACCTTCAAATGACACGCCGCATCTTTAAACTTCGTGGGGGTGGGGATTGGTCTCTCGCTAGCCCACGGAGCTACTTACAGTGCATGGCTCCCTTCTGCAGTGCTCATTGACTGGGTCACCTAGAGCAGTAAAGAGGAGGCTCTCGGGAGGAGAAGGATACATAACGCAGGGGAGCTCCTCTGGATCGATCCCGCTTTCCATTCCAATTTTGAAAGTCAAGTCAATGGATGACCAGGCCTCACTGCGCGCACCACGCGCGCCGCGCCGCGCCACACACACACACACACACACACACACACACACACACACACACACACACACACACACACACACACACACACACACACACACACACACACACACACACACACACACACACACACACACACACACACACACACACACACCAAAGTGTTTGGTCCCTCCTGAGGCTGTGGTACAGACACATAAAGGCAGGTGATAATCTCCACTAGACGTACGCTCTGCATTAGAATTTACCAATCTATCCACTGATGAAAAGCAGTTCAATTCCCCCGAGTTTCTTATCACCTTTTTTATGCCACCATTCCAGCTTATAATTACTATAAGTATAAGAAAAGGTTATTAGCGAAGTATAGTTGAAAATTCAGCAGAAATTCAGCACCCAGGAGCCAAAATTGTTTTTGTTTTTTTTGTTTTTTAAAAATCACATTATTTTAAAATAGACAGGTTTACTTTTGTATATTGTATTCTACATCATACCTATTACATAATCTTTAAAAAAAAATTGTTTTATTTATATCATGAATATTATTATTATTTTTTTTATTTACAATTTCTTTCAATACATATGTTTCATAAAAAAAACCCCCACTAACATTTAAGTGTACCACTGAGGCCTCCACTCAAACTAAATCAAAATTTGGAAAGTGCTCTCTGTTCCCTCCCTTTCAGTTTCTCACGGTTGGCCCGCTGCAGCGCTCTCTGCCCGGTACCGTAGGGACGGCGACACAAAGGCAAAAGGACAATTTCACATCTACATCGCGGATAACGTAAACCCCCCCCCCCGCTAGGCTATGGTCTGACAGGGCTAAATTAAGCCTCACAACTGTGGGATTTGTCCTTGATTTTTAACTGGTCTATGTAGGTTATGGCTCATGGACGCCGTCCAAGCAGCGAGGGCCCAAATGAGATGTGGGAAAGGCGGTCTGACTGGAGCAGGAGGGAGGACAGGATGGGAGGTGTTTATATATAATACTGGCGGTGAACGAGATTTAACAAGATTTCACTGCTTGCTTTTCTTGAAATCAGTTCCTTCTGAGTTTTTTTTTGTGATTGTAACGACCAAAAATGTTTTATTTTTTCCCAACTTTTCTCAATGGAATTTGCAAACTCTTGCTTTTTGTTGTTTGTTTTTTTTTAAGTATAATTGTGTGCTTGGAATTGGCAAAAATAGCAAATAAAAGAAAAAAAAACAACAAAAAAAAACAACACATTTCTTTATGTGACAATGACTCTTAAGGGGTCATTTGTGATGACTTCCTATAACAATACACATTCTGCATATCACAGAAACAAATAAAAATATTTTAGAACTCGTCTTGCTTTAACTTTAGACATAAAGAACAATGAGATCAAAGTTACAAAAAAACCCGAAAAAAAAAACAAAAAAACCCTGTAATTCCAGTAATAGATCTATAAAATAAACTTCCCGATTCAAGATACACAAATAAAATCAGCACTGTCTGGCGACGTCTGTTTGGGATAGGGGCGAAGAGTTTAATGAGCCTGTTGATTTGGCGACTTTAACACAGAAAGTTCTCACACATGTTTTCCTGGAGGGACTGACAAAACATTCCTGGACAGTTCTGGTTGTGACCGACCCATCATGGCGGAAAGGAAATACATTTTTTATTGCCGTTGCCCAAATAGACGTCGATGACATTTCACGGAAACTCTTCATACCGATAATGGCTTTTAATCTTGGATTTGGCCTATTACTGCCGCCCTTCAAGGAGCCGTGTGCGCCCAGTTGTGCTGCGTCTCCTCGGGCGCGGAGACGCCCATGAATATGGAAATGGCTTCATTACAGATCCACACCGAGGAGATACTCATCCCCCATGAATGAAGAGCGCTGACAGAGCTTTGTACGCCAGGAATGAGAAGTGGGTACACAGAGAGAAAGAGAAAGAGGGGAGAAAGAGAGGGCGAGAGAGAGGAGAGAGAGGGGGGGGGGGGAGGGAGAGCGGAGGGGGTGAGAGAGAGAGAGAGAGAGAGAGAGAGAGAGAGAGAGAAGGAGAGAGGGGAGAGAGAAAGAGAGGTGGAAAGGAAGAATGGAGGCTAATTGGAGCAAAATTTGATTTGATTTACCACAACACTGACATTACACCGATGCAAAGAATCGACTGTTTACTTGCTTCAGTGTGTGTGTGTGTGTGTGTGTGTGTGTGTGTGTGTGTGTGTATACGTGTTCCGCTCGTAGGATGTCAATACAAACACGCGCAGGATAAACCGGAAACTGTTTCCGTCGAGAGTCTGACGAGAATGAGCGCTGGCGGAGTGATGGCGCCCGCCGATGCTGAGGTGGAGGTGTCAGTGGGAGCGACGGGCGGTGAGAGGAAGAAGCCCGTCAGCTAATCGGCATGCGACAGCACCCGCGCCGCCATGCAGGCAATTAGCGGACGCATTATTAGACTCGCAATCTCTCAGCTCGCGGTTCTGCCTATTGGTGAGATATTCCCGCGAGCGCAGGCTGGTCCTGGGATGGCAGCAAAAAAGGCATCAGCAGTCTTCTGGCGGCCGTCGCCGCGGGAACATTTGCCAAACCTTTCAGCGTCCGTCAGCGTTCTGTGACGGACCGTTCCACCGTCCACAGCCCAACAGCAGAGGCTACGGCCGACATCGAGGCTATTTCATTCTATTGTTTCTATTGTTTTTTTTTTTAAGTTATGCCACCACTTTCAAGTATCATGGTGTGTATAATGTCGATACAGGCGCGTCGTCACACACCTCATCAAAATTCGAATCGAAATCCTTCCCGACACCTCCCTCCAAAATAAAAGTCCTCCGCTCCCACTCACTTGGTCTTCTTGCGGATCTCCTCCACCAGCTGCTTGATGTGGTCCTCCATGAACTCGATCTTCTCCTGCTTGCGGGCGAGGGCTTTCTGCAGCCGCACGATGCGCTCCACCAGCAGAGCCTTGTCCACCTCGGGGAAGCTGTCCACCACCACCACGGAGGGCTGGTTCTCCGGAGAGCGGTGCTCCTCCCCGGCGCCGGCCCCGCCGTGGTGCGTGTTCAACGAACCTGGGGAGCGTCGGTGAAAACGATCATTCAGCACCACAAAAAAAAAAAAAAAAAAAAAAAAGAGACACTATACAACGAAACAAACGGCACCAAGATGAACCCTAGAATGCGGATGGGTCAAAAATGACCCAGATGATGTTCTCTGGATTTTTCAAAACATAATAATGACAATATTCCTGAATGAAGGAGTTAATTAATTATTATTATTTATTATTAATTATTATTAATTCATAATTTTTGTGATGTGAACCAAATAGTTTAACTCTATTAGTTTATTCAATATAAATCAATAAATAATATGTCCCAAAGAATCAATAAAAATTGTAAGTCGGGTCGCCTATGGATCAAAAGGCAGTCAAGTTGCCAATGCGCATTCTAGGGTTAAAATCACGAAAAACAACAGAGAATAAAAATGAAATAACCAATGAGGGCTTGGACATGATGAAAGAAATACTATGTAATTAAACATATCCAAACAAAAGATCAAGAAAGGAAGTAGTGTATGAGTGGCCACGCCCGCCCCCATCCCCCCTCCAGCCCAGGGAGCAGCACCAGGACAGCCGAGGGACCCCCACCGCAGATGCTCTACAGGCTCTTTTCATACTTCTCCATCAACACTTTGGTGGAGGCTCAGCGTGCGTGGCAGAGTTGGCGTGTGCACGGGGGGGACCGACGGTGTAATAAACATGTGTTGGTGCTTTCGGCGAAGTCTCCTCTCAATGTCCTCGTCCCGCTTTTGCGACGACGCGGCCCCCGATCAAACAGTCGACGTTCAATCGACGCGCGGGACTTTTTCTGGAGGTCGGCCACGTCCGCAGACACGCTTCCGTCGAGAGATTTCACCAGGACCGGACGCCTCGGCGCAAACACTCGTGGCTCAGACGACATGAGGTCTTAACGCTGCCGCTCGCGCGACAAGACCCCCCCCCCAATCCTCTGGTCTTTTCTTTCAGTCTCACGGATGTCACGGCGCGCTCCCTACACCATGGGTCCCGGACGAGGTGCTCACATGACATGGTCCTGCACGAGGCTTTGCCAAAAGTAAATAAGGACGAGAGCTTTAGAACTAAGAACATCTTATCGTTTCAGCTGGGAACAGGACACAGACTGTATGGATCAATTCTGAGAGGTGGAGGTCAATTATAAGTTTTACCGAGTAAATTTCGTAGTGCAACAAAAATACTTCATATTAATTTCTTGGAATATATATATATATATATATATATATATATATATATATATATATATATATATATATATATATATATATATATATATATATATATATATATATATATATATTTATAACAACATGCGTTTTCTATACAGACAAAACCCCAAAAGGGGCTAAAGTCATGTAGTCTGAGCCGGGCTGAAGCAACTTTGTGATCAGTTACAGCGGCAGGTAATGTGAAAATCCCTGGTCGACGAAGGTTCATGGAGAAGTATGTTTCAGATGCTCGGCGAACCACAAACGGAGAGCGTCGCGAACCCACCGCCCACCCACCGAACACACCGTCTGAAGTCGGACCCCCGCCCCCCACAGCTCAACTAAGACACACAAACCACAGACGTGGAGTCACCGCTACCCCAGGTTAAAGTGGGTGTTTCACTCGTCTCTCCCTAATCATTTAGAGATGCAATTAGTGCAATCACATCATAGTGTTTCCGTTTGTGAATGAACGAGTATAATGTTTTTTTAACAATAAAAAAATATCAATGCATTATCACTTTGTTTGATGCATGAACATTGAATTCTTTATACATTTAATTTTATTATGTGCTTATGAAGTATTCATGCAACTGAGGCAATTTATTTAAAAAAAGCTTGATTCAGATCCGAAACATATTTTTGTTTCAAACCAAACTGGAAAATGTACTTGAGTAGGAAACCAAATAGTGATCTACGTCATAACAACAAACTGTATTTAGTCTAGTTTCTGCTTTCCCATTGTGCACTAACCATATCGTCCAGGGTAGAAACGACTCCCTGCAAAGCAAACCCATGAATAAAATAATCAGGAAGAAGATAAAACAAATGCAATTAACAAAAAAAAATATATATTAAAAAAACTAACAAAAAAAACATCCAGAGCCCATTTTAAATTAAATAACGTGAATCAGTGCTTTCATTAGCCAACAAACAGTAGCTAAACATACACTATAAAAAAAACAAGAATCCAATCCAGCAGTGTGTTGAATCTCTGCAGTGGCTTCTATGAAGAGGTTGATCTGAACGGAAGGAGGGAGGTCGTACCTGAGGAACTGGAGCGACTGCCCATGCTGCCCACCTCACGGTCGCAGCCTCCGTTCTCCGCCTGCTCCAGTTTCTTGCGAGCTGAAAACAAATGAAGAGGCGCAGTTGAGAACAACTGAGTGCTCAAATGAGATGAACTCCTCCTCTAAGAGAATGACCCCAGAACGCTAAATGCATGAATATGGAATCTTTTAAAAGGGTATTCACAGCACTGACCCTGAAAACCTAAAACAGTGACGTTTTACAAGCTCCCTATTTATTTTTTAATAAGCACAGAATGGGTTATTTCTGAAATTATCCTTTTCATTTTAGAAAGTGAGGCATGGAATTTGGAAAATTTATGGGAAGGGAAAAAAAAAAAAAAAAAAAAAAATCATGGAAAATTTCTGAATTGAGGATGGATGATAGAAAGATTCTCCAGCTACTTTCTTTTCTGTTCATGCCAATTGTCCAGGTAACCTTGCAAACACTGTGGCCACAGCTGTGGCTCTACTTCAACTGGAAGGAGCTTCACCAAACAGCCGGTACCTTTCTCTTCATCCACAGGCTCCAATTAAGGAATTTACATTTGCAGAGCTTTTCCTCCTGGAAATTATAATATACAATACACTATATCAGCAGTATATCAGTATAATATCGTACTGTGATATGAGACAAGACATTGTCTGGGATTGCTTGGTAATATTATCCACATTATATAAAATATTGTCAAATTATGGAAATGGAGATAGGGGACAGGGGACAGCATGGACACTCTGAGCGCTCCCATACGCAGCAAGCTGCCATGCACTGTGTTCTGACACCTTTCTATCATAGCAACATTCAGTTTTTCACAACTTTGTCCTACAGTAGCTCTGCTGTGGGATAAGGCCAGGCGGGCTAGACACCACTCTCCACTTGCATCAATGAACCTTGGGCGTCCATGACCCTGTCGTCGGTTCACCGGTTGTCCTTCCTTGGAGCACTCTTGGTAGGTAGTAACCACTGCATAGCGGGAACAGCCCACAAGACCTGTGCTTTTGGAGATGCTCTGACCCAGTCGTCTAGCATCACAATGTGCTCCTTGTCAAAGTGGCTCAGATCCTTACGCTGCTTTAACACATCAACTTCAACAACTGACTGTTCACTTGCTGCCTCATATATCCCACCGCTTGACAGGTGCCATTGGAACCAGATGTTATTCACGTCACCTGTCAGTGGTTTCAATGTTGTGGCTGATCGGTGTATATATCAGGATATTTGATCTTTGAGTAAGATCGCCCAGCCCTACGCCAATGCCTTTGGAATGACAAAATCCATGCAGACACCTCAGGAAGAGGGTTCAAAACCAGCCTCGTTAACTGTTTCCAAAAAAATAAATGCGTTCCCTGGTTAGAAAAACTTCATGAAGTCCCTTGAAAATGTACTGCATACTCAGCGAATCTGTCCTCCATTGATAAAAGGCTTCAAAATGACTCCCTTGTCCAGGAATCTCACTGCGCCAGTGATTAAAGCTCACCGCTAATCGCAATGTGCTCGCCCATAAGGAGGGCCTCCTCGTCTCGCATGACAATTACCTCGTAACTCAGAGCTCCATCCATAAAAGGACCAAGACAACAGGCCCTGGAGAGGCCGGCGTGTTGGGGTGGATGCGCGGAGAGAGGGACCTTTGAACGCAGAGAGAACAATGGCTCCCGGGATGTTGTAATCATGTTTTCTGCCCACTTCCCCGGTCCGTGCCAGCCCATTCTCAGTCAATGAAATTGCCTCCGGCTTGACACAACGCTCACAAGCAGAGAATGTACACACAACATCGAGCACGCCACATGAAGCCTGAAGATAAGAGGCGGACCGTCCATTGTCTTGTCTTGTGGGCGAGATTGCAAGGGCAGAGCGTACTCGCGTCTGGAAACACCAGGGGCCGATTGCAAAAGACGGCATTAATCACTCATAAATAATAAGACTAAAATAATAAAAAAACTTGCATATAGAACTGAGTAGTTGGCAGGGTCTCATGATTCCATTAAGTTTTGATGCAAATCGTTCCGGTTTGATTCAATACCCGTTCATGTCCATATTAATGAGGTGGCTCATAATAAGATTCTATACATTTTATCCATGAGAATTTCAACTGACTTTTCAGTGTCCCATCGGATGTGCGTTACAAAAATATTTAATGGAACAAAGCCAATCGAGTACAGATGAAATATTTAAATTCATTTGTCAATATGGTAATATGCAATTTATGCAGAAAATGGTTTCATGACTCCCCAACCAAGTATTGATATTATACGCCTTTCGTATGTCGTCAAATATGGCACCTTCCTTCAAAATATTTTAACTTGGACTTTTTCCTCTGGCAACTTTAATAGCTTGCAAATACTTCCTGCAGCCAGCCAAGAGTCTCTGAAAAGTTTGTTTTGGGATTCCTCCCCATTCTAACTTGCCTCAGAAGCCTTCTAGTTTGGTTTCTTTGACCTCCTTGAAGGCATGGCATGTTTGAGATCTTACCACAGACCTTCAATGATATTCAAGTCTGAGGAATTTGTTTGCTATTCCAAAACCTTTGCATCTTTGCCATATAAAAACACAAAAATACTTTTTCAGTCATCGTCATTGACCGTCTTCCATGCTCCTGTATGTTTAAGCTTCTCGTCCCTTCAGCCTTGCGCACGAGGGGGAGGGACAGTCCATTAAACATATGGGGGATTTATTTTGTGTCCGATTATTATTATTTTTATGGCTGTATCCGAATGTTGTCAGTCGAAACGCATTTGGCGCACAGAGGACGGCTCCATGCCCCGTCCCTCCAAATGAAACAATTAAAAACCGTCTTTTTAGTTTCGGCTCTCCGGGATCGGGGCATGCGGGGAGCCGTGTTTGCGTCCGTATCCGGATGCGGACGACTTACACATATAAAAATATGTTTATGATTCCCCTTATTTATAATTCCTCATTTAAATGTTATCGCTGTGTTTTTGTAAGCTTGTTTCACTGTTATAGAAATGCACAGACTGAAGAAAGAAATAAAAAATAACTACAAATAAATAAAAGTGCCCCCTCCCCCAGATGGGTAAGCCACAACACCATGGTGATAGTTGCTTTTTCACCTCAGTAAGACAACAGTGACACCGTCGCAGCCCTGGTCTTTCCTGGAGGTACTTCATGGCTGACTTGGGGAGTTAGTCTTGGTGTAATTGCCTTGCTGGAATACCCAACCTTTCTTCATCTTCAGGACTTTAATACTTGTAACCCACAGAAGACAATCCACAAATGTGTACCCATGATCCACAAATATCTCACTATCCACAAACACGCATTTTTGATTGGTGTTGTGTAAAGCTATAGCCACAAAAATACAGAGCGATTTGCAAATACGCATAAATGCTCTATAAACACGTATTTTAATTTTACACAATGTTATGGGTTTTACAAATGTAAATAAATTCACAACAACAAATACATGTTAAGTCATATTTATGTATTTCTAGAGTCTACGTATCCAATGCCATTTTAGTCAAATTTTATTTCATAATGCCACATTTATTTATTTCGGGGGACTTTGATTTCATAATGCCACATTTCCATCTGTTATATGTAAATGATTGGGGCGTGGTTATCTCTCAGACTCCTTAGTCCGTGTTTCAAGAGGGATTGGGTGTGTATCCGACACCGCCGCCGAGCCTTTGCGGCCAGTGTAGGCGGGCCGGTCCTCGCCCAGAGCGACAAGACCCGGTCGGGGTGCAGTAAAGACAGTCCGCCCTGGTCGAGGGTCACGCCAAGCGAGGGGGCCCCGTCCATGGGGTGGAGCCGGGATGCGCAGCGAGCAACCGAGGGTAACAAATAATCTTCTGTGGGTTACAAATATTAAAGTCCAATAAAAACTTCCATACTCTCTAACATTGTCCTCTGGAATCTGTTGATATGTGATGGATGCATTGCTCCTCCAATATTTCCAGTGACCTCAGCTGTCACACAAGCCCAAAGCATCATGAGTCCACTCCCATGCTTGACAGTTGGCAAGGTGTTCTCAGCTACAAATGCTTCACCCCCCCCCCCCCCCCTTTTTTTTAATTAATTACATATATATATATATATTTTTTTTTTTTAAACCAAAACTACTTTCCTTGGTTGTCGCCCAAAAATATTTTTGGGGTTTTGTCCGTTCAAAGCACATTGTTTAAAAACGATTCAGGCTTCTCAAGGTTCTTTTTGGCGTACTTGAGGCGCTTCACTTTGGGTTGAGCTGGCAGGAAAAGCTTCTTTCTGGTAGCTGTTGCATGGATGTTGCCTTGTTGCTAAAGTGCATTGTGTTGTGTTGTGGTCTACTTGACCTATCTCAGCTACGGCTTTCTGCAGCACGTTTGCAGTGATGCACGGCTTCTTCTGAGCATTTCCCACCAGGTTTTGAGTGTACGGGTGTCTTGGTCTTTCAGAACTTGGCTTGACTTCAGCTATTTCATTTGTATTCCATTTTCTGATGCTATTCCTGACAGTGGAGGTGGGTACGTTAAAACATCGCAATTTTGTAGCCTTCTCCTTGTTGGTGGAAGTGAATTATGCTGATTGCTGAACACTTTAGAAGAGCCTATGGTTGCACTGAGTGACCACAGGCAATACTTAGTCACAATTAGTAGGCATAAGTGACCAACTTTAAAAAATAAAAATAAAGAAAGTAACAATGAATAATACAGAAGGGTTCCAAAACTTTTGCAGAGGGCCATTTTCCTTTTTTAGATGCAGAAACTGTAAAAATGTTGAATAAAAAGTAAACTTCTTTAAATTTTAAAGAATGTTTTAAAGATGTCACGTTCAACTTGATACATTTTAGAGCTCAGATCAGCCAAACGAAACCACATAAGGAGCCAAAAAATAAATAAAAAATTCTTAATAATAACAGAGGGGCTTTTGATGCAAAGTGAGAAATTAAAAAGCTTAAGATGTTTTCCACTGCTGTTACTGCAATTCCAAAGTGCATTTACAGCACATTCAGGAGAGTTTGTAACTATATGTGAATTTTTATAGTAAATATCGAAGCTGATTTAGGTATTTCAATGCAAACTACAAAGCACCTTGAGTGCAAAATGAATAAGGGTAAATTCCACAAAAATCTCAATCTCAAATCTCAATCTATTCCTATATTTTCCATACTACATATACATTTGTTAAAAGCAACTGATATACAACAACGAATCTTTAGAAAACTGAGCTTTATTCTCTTTCCTGGCGAGTGACGCCAACTTTAAACTCATGGTGCATTGGTCAACCAATAGGATCGGTGTTGTTTAGCTGCACTGCTAGGGAGGCCGGGGTCAATAAAATATTTATATACAGTTGAAACTTCTGTGGGTGATTATTGTTTTTGAAAATTTATGTTTTTGATGTATTGATGTTTTGACCATGTTCCAGAACCTGAAAAAATAGAAGATTCACGGTTGTAGATAGGGCTGCCATGATCACGAAATTTTAGTTGGCGATTGTCATACAAATAACTGCTGCCAAGAATTTAGCTGTGTTTTTTTGTTCATTTTAAGCCACTGTCATAATATCAGCTGAAGAGTGTAAAAATACACACTCACTTGAAGAAGAAGAGACATTTGACACTACACATATACATGGGTAGACATTTAATTTGCCTGACCCAATTTGATGGAAATGCATTTAATTCATATTTTATTTGTTGAAACATTTCTAACATTGTCTTAAAATCCCTCTTAAATTTGGATGGAAATACATGATTGTGGAATTTAACGATATTTTTCAAAATGATGACAATAAGCTCAAATAATTGCAATCCGACGATTATGTAATAATTGGGACAGCCCTAGTGTAGAGCAACATTATGGATGTTTTTAGCCATGGAGCCTTGTCTGGACCCTATCTCATCCATTCATTCATTTACGATGTTTGCACTTATTAATGGGAAGCCTCCCAAATAACTGAGGAACTTGGCTGGCCTAACCAGCTTGTCCCAGATATCCCAGCATGCCTTTCAACAATGACACTAACGCAGGGGAAGCCAAGCTCTCTCTTCCTCTTGTCTGTTCTTGGGCGACTCAGACGGGCAGCGGAGACGGCGTACCTTGCGTTAGCTGTTTGGCCAGGTCTTTGATGTTGATCGCATTCTTCCTCTTATTGGCCAGCAGCTCGTCCTTGGCCTCTATTACTATGGTTTCCAGTTTGTCGAGTTCTGCCTGCAGCGCCGCCCGCTGCGCCTGCAGGCCTTGAACTTCCTGCTGCCTCCGCACCTCCTCCCTCTTGAGCTGCTGGGACTGCGGAGGAGGGGGGGGACATGAGAAACTGTATGGTGGTATGGCAGTTGGTCATTCTTTTATTAGCTAAACAAAATTAATAACCTGAAGTCCATCGGACTCCAAACTGGTTTCATTTTTTTGTGGCAAATTGTCCAATATTAAAGTCAGCCAAAATAAGGCCAATTGTTTCGATCCCCCCTCCCCCCCCAATTTCTCATGCTACGATGACTTTCCGGTCTCCCACCTTGACATCCAGGAGAGCCTTGGTGTCCGTTAGCTGGCTGCGGAGCTCCTTGGAGGTGTTGCTCAGCTGGTCCAGCTGGGCTTGGAGGCCGTTGTTCTCAGACTGCAGCAGGGCGTTCTTGCTGCTCAGTTTCTCGGTGAAGCCCAGCAGCTCGGCCTCGCGCTCCCTGCTGCCCTGCACGTCCCGCTGGAGGTCTCCGATCTGGGCGTTCAGGCCGTCCACCTCCTCTCGGAGGGAGGAGAACTCCTCCTTGTCACTGGAGGATGACAGACACGACTCAAATTCACCAAACGAAACAAAACAATTCACTGAGGCGGATACAAAAAAAAAAAAAAAAAAAAAAAAAGAAAAAGGCAACAATGTTTGATTGAGGAAAAACCACGCAGGTGTTTATGACGCGCAGAGTTCCCCAGATTAAACAGACCACATGTAACCGCTACAGAAACAAGTTTACACAAAACCATCTCCCCACAGGGAAATAATCACATCAGTGATATTGTATGTACCAGTCCCAGCTGTATCTGCCAAGTTTTGTGTGATTGTCGCCACCAAAATTGATGCCACGGATTTTCTCAGAATTGGATTTTACTACTACTACTTCTGCTACTACTACTACTTCCACTACCATTGAGGGGAGATAGGTCATACTACATGTAATAATACACATCATCCACATCAAACTTATCTTTTGGCCATTTAATGCACAAAAATCTTCAAAATGACAAGTATTGCAGGGATCAGTGGAATTTGTATTCATTAGTGTGATCACAAAATCACACAATTTCCTGGAGAGACATAATCTATTGTATACACTGTAATCATAGTCAGCCTGTATTTTAAAATGGCAGACTTGAATAGAATAAAATGCTGATAGTAAAAAGATGTCATCCAACAAAACAAATCAAGGTGGAGAGACCACAGAAAGCTGCTTTTAGTAATAAACAGGAAGCGCCTTTTAGTTGGTCCATCTGTGCAGAACACCAGAAAACCCCCTTCCACAACACCACACACAGTATCTTTTGCCATACACTTCATCTTTCTTTGGTTTATCTTTCAAGGCTTCCATGAGGATTTTGAGGGAAAGGGACAAGGATAAAGCTTCTCACTTCTGTCAAAACCAATTATGGTGAGGGGGTTTTGTTGATGATTTTAGTCGACCTTGTTTCACGTGGACAAGAAGCGATAGCTTTGGTGAAAACAGGACCATGTTCTCCGTTGGAACAGAAAAGTTGAGAGACATAGCAGCTGAGAGGCGGAGCCCTCCTGTGGATGTAGCAGCGGTTCAATAAACTGTACGGCAGGCCTTTTCCCTTAACTCTCTCTGGTAGGTAAATCCTGACAGAGGTTTCCGCTAACATCCACCCGTGCTCCATCGCTCCCCCGGTTTATCTCCCTCCGAGCACTTGGCTGATAACAGCCACAATCACAAACTGTGGAACAGGGTGAGGACGCTTCCTTCCGCTGCATCTTGGTCGTAAAAAAAGTTGCGTTATGCTCAGCTTGTGCCTTGTGTTGGCACTCCTCGCCCGTAGGCTGTTACTATGTAGGTGACCCCGGCAGGCCTCAGGAATCATTATATGGAATTAAACAATCTTCTGAAATATCTAAGGATGGCTGTGGCTTCCACCATATTAGATAAGACAACACTTGATTAATGCGAGTGCGAGTAGGTGTGCGTCTTCCATTAAACTGAGAAAACGTTAAACTGACATTGTTCCCAGCAGAAGAGTCTGTGTGTGTGTGTGTGTGTGTGTGTGTGTGTGTGTGTGTGTGTGTGTGTGTGTGTGTGTGTGTGTACCGCTGGTGCTGCTCCTGCAGGGCGGTGACCTCTCCCAGCTCTTCCTTCTGTCGTCCGATCTCGGCCTTCTGCCTGTTGATGATCTCTCTGTACTTGCTGAGCTCGTCCTCCCAGCGAGGACGCTCCTCCTCCAGGCACTTTAACTGGAGAGCGCATGAAAATAAATTCCCCCATCTTACCCGCCCCTATAATGACCCCAAACCCGTGCACGCGACGTACTGTATGTACTGTATGGGTGTAATTTGCGTCGCCCACCTTGGTGCGCAGTGTAATGAGTTCATCCATGGCTTCCTTGTACCTCCTCTTCAGGTCCTCCAGCTCCCTGACCAACACTCTGTGCAACTGCCAATCAAACATGCTCAACTTCAGCTTTTAAATTTACTGTTCACATTGCAATTCAATACTAAGAATTGCAATGTGCCAGTTCAAAATGTAAAACTCTCCATGCATGGCTGTTCAAAATTCAAGACTTTCTCAGACAGTTGAATGGCACAATTTAACAAAATGTCAACGATTCAGTCCTGTGTTCCACAATGGAAGATGAAACTGCCGGTTAAAGTCACACAACGGGGAAAGACCCTGAAGCCCCGAAGCCCATTCCCACGCTGGCTCGCTGTTCATTGAACGTGTATGAATATTACACGTGTTGCGTATCCAAATTGCACCAAATTCCACACTGCAAGTCATTGGGTCCCCAGCGATATACCCGCCAAGCATGAAGTCGATTGGATGAGCGGTTGTCGAGATAATTGAAGGACATAAAGACAGACAGAGATTCCTTCCTTTATAGTTAGATTAATAATAATTATTAATTATAATTAAAGTTAATAGAAGATATCCAACAACAAACAGAAGGGGATACTAGAGCCTCTTTCCTTTGTCAAGCGTGAAATGCAAAGTTCTGCACAAACTCAAAGGGAATCTCTCTGAGTAGTTTTATCAGCAATGTTCTCTGCTTGACCAGCTGGACTATCATTTACTGACCAGACAGACATGCAAAATAAACATCACAAAGTAATGTGCCATAATGGCAGTGTAATGAGTATGATGAGTGATAAAAAAGCATTTTACTTCTCCTTGAGCAGCAAACCCCTTCTCCTTAAACAGCAAACCCACCCTCTCTGACAAGAAAACCAAGGCGAGGGGCAGAAATGTAGCCAGACCTATTATCTATTCACCTCTTCCCTCAGGGGCAATTATTTAGGAAGTCCCGAAGAGGGAACCTGCAAGAGCTGTTTAACTAATTAACGAATGAGCAGAATGAAGGTGTGACTGCAAGCCAAATGATCTATCAGCAGCTCTGATAAGAACAGACGGGGCTGACTTCTAAGAGAGGTAGCATCGGGGACAGACCGATACCACTTATTTAGTACCGAAGATTTGACAAATGCAGAGTAAGAATCGGTTCCATTACTTTTACTGCACAGTAAACTAAACTTGAGACTGTTAAGTCTGTAGAGTTATCAATATTTTTCACATTTTTCATTTATAACATTTTTTGCCTCTTTTCCCTCATCCAACATAACAACACAAAAAAAAGCAGCAGCAACTCTCCTTCCAGCTCCTACATGGTTAACAACATCTCCGTAACATAAGCAGTGATAGACTGGAAGCTGGGATATGGCTCACTAGACGGACAACTGGGGTGCAGACCGATGGAAATAGGCAATGTCTTTTAGGTTGTTGATGAAATGCACAGCAGCGTATTGATTATTTCTAGGCCATTTATTTTTAAAGGTCCCCTAAGAAGCAGGCACAGAGAAAAAGAGGCCAATGTGATTTGAGGAAGTCCACTTCTGTGCCAGTGTGTGAGCGTCTGCCCGCAGAGCCTGTCCTTGTGTTTCACTTTATTGTTCGCTCCTTGTTAAGCCAGAATAACAGCTCCAAGATTGGAAAATAAACCTTTTTTGCTGGAGTGCACGGGACTGAGCGCTTTTCATCAAGGCCAGGGCCCTGCGTGGTGGACTCTTAGAGGCAGCGCTGTATTACTGTGGGGCTTTGCAAGTTATGCAGACCATAAACACATAAACATTGTTCGACCGATTATTAATTTTGATCTTTTTCACATTTAAAATACAAGTCTCGAGTATTACAAGTTGAAATCGCAAAATGTATGCGACTGATCCGTTTGGCGTCACTTTGGTTGACTTTAAGCAAGTCTGCGAGTGCATGTGAGGATGTGAAAAATGATCCGTACCTCCTGTTGGTCGGTCTGCACCTGCTTGTGTTTCTCCAGCTCTCCTTTGGTCTCTCTCAGCTTCGCGTCCAACTCGTTAGACTTTATTTCCTCAGAGTCCTGAGGGACCGGGGGAGGGGGGGGGGGGCGACAACAGACCGTTCAGAAACAAACACAAACGACGCCAAGACAAACTGGAACGGGGAGACTCAAGCTTTTTCTTGCGGCTCGATTCGGGCACATTCCACCGGCGTGGAAGTGCAGTTTGCCAGCCATCACAACCGCACCTTGCATGTCATCAGTCAACCTCTTTGCATTTAGGAACGATCACATTAAAATGTAAATCCATGACATTGTCTGTGCTGGCTGGATTACACTGAAAAGCCATGAAATCCATTTCAAACTTCCTCCAACACCGGGTTTAGCCTCGTCACTTTCTTTCCTCCAGTTTGCCTCCTTCTGATGTTTCTTTTTTTTCCTTTTACAACACAGGATCTGCAGTTCATTATGTTTATTTTCTCCCACAAATACACGTGGCAAACTAGGGCTGGGTGGTATTTTAATATTTTTTCTTTTTGACTCATTTGCATAATCCTATAAATATATTTACATTTTTGGATGCAACATGTTATCTAAATCTAAACTAATGATGTATCAATTAAAAAAACAGGACAACTTATCAGGCTATGAGGGTTTAAGATGGGACTTTACTTGTATAAATAAAGGAAATAATAACTCAACAATTTCTCTTGAAATTGTAAAACTGTGCTGGCCCTGTGTTTGTGTGTGGATCTATCTGATCATATTATATAAATTATTATTATAATTATCAGAATTATGCCAGCACACTTAGGGCATTAATCACTCACCATGCTGACTCCTATTTCTTTTGACGTGGTTGCCATGACATCGGCTGCGCAATCTTAATCGTGGCTGTTTTTCTATTTTTCTTTCTTTACCACTCACTCACGCACACACATGCGTATAGCCCTTCTTCAGTGTAATGGGAGGGCAGCTTTCTTTTTGTATATCTGGATTTCTTAGCTGTGCTCTATTTTCCTATAGGAAACCTCTTTGGCAAAATGTTGTCATAAAAAGTGGAATATTTCGCAACACATTGGCCAAATCTTTCCACAACAACAATAGCAAACCAGTCAGGATCGCGCTGGTCGTTCAGATGTATTTCAAGTGTGTTGGGCTTGAAAAATGTGGAAGGAGTAGTGTAGTTTGGCTCTTCTTTTTATTGTGTTCTAACTGCAGCTCACATCCAATAGTAATATTGCATCAATGTGTGGCCTCCCTCCCCTTAGGACTGTAGCACTACTGGTACATCAGTAATGCTTGCTGTGTGAGAGACATGGGACAGCGAGGAAGGCATGGGACACGCCCAACCGGCCAGTTCAGCCGACTCAACGCTAGATCAGTGGGGTGACGGATCGCCCTCACATGTGATCTGGGCTCCAACCTCCAAAACACTCGGCTTTATAGGGGGAGAGCTGTGACATTATGATGGTGCCCCCTGGTTGCCGCATGGTTGCTGGGGGTGGGGCTATGTGGGGCATTTCCCCAATATCTTTATATGTGTTTCCATGACAACTGGGTTTTTCCTCCTCTTTGCTGGACTTTTCCCCAGAGGAAACATCTCGGGCAAAATTTTGGCACGTATAGTGAAATGTTTTGTAAACCACTGGCCAAATCTTTCCACAATGTATGAGCACACCCGTCGTGAGCAGGTCGTTTGGATGTATTAAACCTGTGATTGACTCGAGAACTGTGGGAGGAGTAGCGTCTAGAAATTTGGCTACGATAATAAGATGTGGAATAATAGTAAGCTTGCGCACTTACTTCATAAGAATAAATCAAACATCTGAGAGAGTTCATTTTGAGCGTTGGTCTCGTTCTGCGTACCATCATGATATTTCAATCCGATGCACCCGATTAGGATTTTTGAAGATCCAAATGGAGTGCAATGGGATAGATTTATCAGGAGATATCTTGATATGTGCAGAGACCAGTTCTCACCCAGCCCTGTGACCAGCAGCTGAGAGACAGCTCCAGCAGCTCTTTGCCACCATCCCAAGGCACAGAGGAAAACTGCCGCCAAACTGTCGCCCTCAGACAAAGTTAAACTGAAGGTAAATACTCATGACAAATTACTGGCCGAGCTAAGCCTCCCCTGCAGCGTAGCAGGCCAAGAGGGTATTTAATCTGTCAATCTACCATGTGCCGCTCTGAAGACCTTTTTAAAAATTAACAGGCACACAGTGGCCGTGGGCCTCCGATGAGGATTAAAGTATTTCCAGACGACTTGTGGTCGTGAGACAGTTCAATAGAAGATCTTATTGCTTTGTCTCTACAGAGGCAGTAGATGAGCTGCGAGCAGAATGCAAAAAAATAGCAAAAAACCTTCCATGTTATTAGAAGCTCAAGTTGTACAATCCGGAGCGCTGAGCAACTTGACCGCTGAGCAAAGTGTGTCTGTGATTCTGTGTTTGTGTGTGTGTCTGTGTGTTCAGCAGAAAATCTTATTGCTTTGCCTTTTTCAGAGACAATAGATGAATTGCAAGCTAAACAGGATGGATCTACTAAAAAGCAGGAAAAATATGCATGGTAAAAAAAGATAAAAAAGTTGAAATAAAAGAAGGCTCTTTAAAACTGAATGTCAAATCAATTGCGCAGGTTATTGCAGGAGAACCGATTTTGCAGAAGTGTTGTGGTGGTGACGTGGCACAACTTGAATAGTCAACTTAAAATAACCTACTCAGAAGTTTTAGAAATGTGATATTGTATGTTGACAAATGTACGACTTTAAAGGCAGAATTGGAACGGGACTTTTAGGGAAAGGGCATCGATACCTCTTACAGTGCGGCATGGATATAGAAAGTGAATCCAGAAAAGGCCAGAAATGATTTTAACAGCCTCGCCTCATTTCCTGTACTGAGCAGACGTACTTTGTAGAGTTTCTACGTCTGCGTTGTCACACATGTATGGACTCCAGGCGAACACACACCTGGTACGTGCGGATCATGTCCTGGCAGTTCTTGCGGATCTGTTCGGTTTCCTCTCGGGCCTGGGCCAGTTTGGCCGTGGTCTCTCTCAGCTTGTCTTTACTCTCCTGTGGACAGGGACGTTACGAATGAGACAGCACGGCACAGGGCGTCTGCAGGCAACAAAGACATCTTTTCGAGACAAACCGGATCCAAATTTAAGACGGGAAGAAAAGATTTCTGGTCAGGTTCAGCAGTTTAGGGTTTAGCTAACGTCAGAAATGTTTGTTCTGATTTAGAAGAATCTCTAAATGACTCATTTTGACGGAAGGAAAGATATAGATGAATCAGACAAACTGTTTGTTGAAATGAAGACCTCATAAATACATACTGAGGTCTTTTTAATGACCTTTAGGGCCTAATATCTGTAAAGCTGAATTGAAGACATGAAGAATTTGCAGAGGCCCTGCCATAGCACTGTAATGATCAGGGAAAATAACTTCTCCAAAGCAGCGGAGGACACAAAATATGAAAATGAAACGAGTAACCTAATGAACAGCATCATTAAAATATACAGTATAATATGTTTGGATATGGTTATAACCAATATAAACAGGTTAATCCCACCCAAACTGACAAAGACAACAATACAAAGCTTTAGTATCCATTAGTTGCTGGGAAATATCTATAGTATATTGATATTTTCAAGGAATACCTCAACATTGATCATTTGATTTTGGGGATGACTATTGGAGCTTTCATAAGACTTTTACGCACAAGAAATAGTTGAGTGCATCTGAATATAAATATATTCATTAATAATGTGGATATTATGACTAAGTGGATAGAGGCAGTGACAGGAATGCAGTCTACAAAGTTTACTTGACGGTAATGCAGCAGAAAAAAAAGCAGAAAAAATACATTTTGACTATATTATAACCAAAATCCCAGATGCTGTCTGGCATCACAATATTGACCTTATCAATATATTGCACAGCCCTAGTGTCTATCACAACTAAAAAGTTGCGTATCCCCTTTCCCACAGTTTAAAATACAGACAGGCATCATTTAGCAACAGACATCATCGAAAAAAACCTGCCCCTCAGGTTGTGATACGGCCCGAGGATATCAGCCCCCTGAACACGCCTCATGCAGCCATCTTCATCACATAGCAACCGCTGATGAAATGTCTAACGAGCCAATCTGTCTCCGGGAAATAGGATCTGTGGAAGAAATTCTTCTGCAATGATCGGTGAGGTTAATCTGCCCACTACAAGAAAACAAAAACTGAGAATATTCAAGATTATTTATACCTTAGAATAAAGAGAAAGATTCAGTACTGCTCCAAAGCAGTCTTCTGATCAGTCTCATCTTATTTCTGATCAAGAGGGCTTTATACAACAACAGAGGGTGTGGCTTGGGTCAGAAGTCATTTACAAGTCTGTGTCCCTCAACTGTCTCCCTGGATGCCAACCTCAAACAGTAAATTCACAGGAACTTGTAAATGACCTGACAGACGCGGATTACAATCCCTTACAATGCACCTCCAGGCTCCCTGTGGTTATTCTTCCTCTCCTCACAAGGTAAACAGGGCCAAATGTGATCTGGTTCTTCCATGTTAGAACTACATTGTAGAGAGAAAGAACATTTCTCTTTACATAAAGTTGGGGGGGGGGGGGGGGGGTTCCTGGGAAAACAGAGACAATGTTTTAAAAAACTCCCCCTCTGGAGGTAGAGGCCTTTGATCTATTTAAATAAGACAACGTAAGCCCCTTGCTTGGAACAGATAGATGTACATCATTTCAGGTAAACAGCAGCTATATACGCATTTTTTTTGTTGTGTGTATTTCCTAACTTCAGTTATCTGGCGCCATCAGAGGAGATTGAGATCTCTGCGCCATCCTTGTTTTGCATTTTTATGTGTAAACAAATGTTTAAAGTATTTGCATGAATGCTATGAACGGTGCTCTGGAGCTTGTGTTTGTGTGGATTGCTGTGTTCTGTTTGAGACTCCTCACAATGGGATGGATGCTGTTTAATCAGGTAACCAAAGGAATTTGGATAAAAAGGTCAAAAAAAAAAAGTTAAAAAAAAAAAAAGGTCAAAAAATTAAAAAAAAAGGTCAAAAAAATAAAAAATAAAAATAAATAAAGGCATAAACAATGGCATCAACGGACCTTGTGGGCGTCCATCTCGGTCCTCAGCTTGTTCTGGGCCCATTTCACTTTGATGAGCTGTGAGTTGATCTCCTCCTTGAACTTATCCAGCTCTCTGGTCAACCTGTTGACTTCCCCTTCCTGTGAGTACAGAGGTCAGAGAGTTTGGAGAGGATAAGAACACAGTCAAAGAGTCTCACTCTGAATCTCTTTGTATTTTGTGACCACATAGCAGTTAAAAGAGAAAGAAAACCAAAGTCAATGTCTAGCAGCAGTAGCAGGAGCACATTTAAAGTGGTAATCCATAAGATTTATTTGTGAACGAGACTCCCTGTAGCACTGCACTACAAACAGCCATTCAATTCATTTGTGTGATGCACATGTTGTAGCATGTTGTTCTATTCTTCCTGAGTTGCTGCCCCCTCAAACTGCCTACTACTCCCTGCTGTTGGTGGCGGGGTCCACTTTTCCCGGCAAGAGGATAGGAAAAAGTACAGGCACACGCAACCACCCCCAACAAACACCTAAAATCTGACACAGACGAAAAAAATCAAATACTAAAATGAATAACAAACGTCTGTGGATTCCTTAGTGCACGCCGAGGGGGCCACGGACCCCAGCTTGGTAAAACCCTGTAATAGCCAGCCCTCAGGACGTCACCTTGGCGTCGTGCAGCTGCTGCAGGCGGCCTTTCTCCTGGGCTAGCTGGTTCCCCCGCAGGGCCTGGCGGTCCACTTCCCTGCTGGCCTCCCTCAGCTTCTTCTCCAGCGACTCCTTGTCCCTGCGCAGGTCCAGAGACTCCTTCTCCCCCCGCACGTACTTCATCACCATGGTCTCCTTCTCCTGGCGGGCCTCGTCACACTTCTTATTCACCTGGGAACAGAATGAAGGCTGCGTCACCTCTCACCCAGGGTTTTTTTTGTCCCACGTCCTTCAAGTTACAATGTGTGGACACAACGGTGGACTTGACGAGGAGCAAAGTTGACCGTAAGGCTCAGCCCTGCATTTCATTCTCAGCTAAATCAGTGAGTTAAAGCAAAGTTTATTTATAGAGCACCTGTCTAGACACGGTCACAAAGTGCTTTGCAATAAAAAAATACAAAAAGGTAGTGACATAAAAAAAACAGACAGACACAACACAAAGACAGAAATTAAGCATCGGCCAGTTTGAACTGGTGGGTCTTGACCTGCTTCGTAAAGGTGTCGACAATGATCTAATGAGTTCAATGATCTTAAGTCCAAAGTGAGGAGACTTGAGCTACTACTAAGGCTCGTTACCCTTGGATTTGGTCTAGACCATGGGATGGTTGTCAAACATTGGTCAAAATAACCTATTTATAGTGACCGATTTGTAGTGTAAGGATGACGTAGGTCAATAATGCATGCTGGCACGTGGTCATGTTACATTCTATACTTGATTACAATCATTTTGATCGGAAATCATCAGTCTGATCAAAGATTGTTCAGGAGGTTTGTTGAGCTCAGGAATGGGAAATCAGGGACTAAACAAAGTCAGAACTGCCTTTTGAATACAGAAAGGCAGTAGAGGCCGATATGAGTCCGTAGACCTGCTCGACTGGTTAGTTCACTGGTTTCCACATTGCCATCAGGGTCAAACGCCTCCCCTGCTCGCTGTGATTCAGCAGAGCAATGTAAACCCAAGAACAGAACTGTGTGAGGGAGATTCGGGGACTATCGATTACAGTGATAGTCGCTTATTTAAAGCAATCCTATTGCACGCATGGTATCTAATTTTGATAACAATCATATGAGCAATTCTCAAATGTTTTGAGGAGCACCTCAGTATAAGAGGGGGGTCTAGAGAAGGGGTACACCCAAAATCCAACCTGATTCAATCACCTCTCTATTTAAATGGCATGGTAACTTTTTTTTCCTTTACTACACCTTGTTTTGTTTGAATTTGTGCTAATTTAATGCTAGGGAGAGCAAAATTATCTTGAAACTAACATTCACATGGATTTTTGAACCAATATCTGACTATTAGGAAACATATGCCTAAATTTTTTTCCCTGCCGACACCCCGTTGGGGCCAGGCACCTCAGGTTGGGAAGTGCAGGTCTATGGGGAGTAATGTCTGTCTATAGAACCTCTTTTGACTTCTGTTTACTGGGCAGTGAAATTGAATTCTGTTAAGCGAAACAAAACTGTCAAGGGCATTTTATTCATCTTTTTTTTTTTTGTTTCGCTCACTGCAGAATGAACACCCAGCTTATTACCACGCCTCACTGAAGTGGTGGGCTCTGCGGTAACAAGAGTAGTGTGCAGCGACCATAGAGGTTTATCTCATAGCTTTTAATAAAACCTATTCAGCAATCCAGGCCATGACAAAGCAAAAAAGCAAAAGAAGACAAATCTTAAAAAAAAAAAAAAAAAAATCACAAGTCTGGAATTTTGGAACCCTTGCGCTTATTTTTTTCCCCGATCCTTGGTAGTCATGGCGAGCGATTGGCACCAGAATCTTTTAAATTGATCCAGTATTGAGAGAGAAGATTCTGTCAACTGCGGTGCTCTAGTGGTTCAGGAATACTACTAATACTATAATAGTACAAAGCTGCTTTTTAAATTCACACTTGGGGTTGATCCGTCCAGCCATTGGTCACTAAGTGGGAGCAGCTTAAAGCTGAGGACAAAGAGGGCTTTCACATCAGATCACAGGGTCTTCTTATTCGGAATGTATTGGGTTGTTCATTGAATTGGCAATAGGCAACAACAATTATATTGTTAAAATATATATCTTAATCAGGGTTCGACAGCAACTTACAGAAGTGGTCACCTAATATGCAACCATACATCAGTTGTTGGTTGTCACAAAGACTGACAAAAGGGTTGCCAAATTTCAATCTTTTCATAATTGAGTGATGCAATACATAATTTCTAACTCATGTTTCAATAATAACGCCTGTTTCCATTTTGGACAGAGTAAATAAATCCATGTTCCAGGAACAAATTTTCCCAAACTTTCTGAACATACAGAGGGATACTGCAATTATTTTTGTGTTTAATTAAACAAAGGCCATTTGTTTAATTGAACAGTAGAGTATACTTGGCTTATTGAAAGGAGCTGCTGGTCGGGCTTCCTGCGTTACCTGCTCCAGGCGGTGCGACATCTCCCTCTGCAGCTGCTGCAGAGCGCCTTTGGCCGCCTGGTCCTGGTGAACCAGTTTGTCCCGCGACTCCTTCAGCTCCCTGAGGAGCTCCTCCACACGGTTCTCCAGCTGCGGGGAAACACAAAAGGCCCTTCAGGTTAGACGGCATATCAAACGGCGCCCGCGCCTCGGCAACCTGCCACGCGACAAGACACTCGCCAGCGGCCCGGAGGAGTTTGGTAAGTATCACTGTGCTGGAAGTGGAAGGGAGATCAGCGCGAAATACGGCAAAAGCTCAACGAGATATGAATGAAAGGAGATACGCTGCTAGCAAACTAAACCTGAAAGAACAACACGGCTGACCTTAGAAGACGTTCCCTTCTTTTGCTTTAGGATATTTGAATGCTCAATATCAGGGATGGAAGTAACAAACTACAACTACTCACATTACTGTAATTAAGTCATTTTATATGTGTTCCTGTGGATTTTTGTAAAGTCTGTAATTTTACTGTCACTTAAGTATTCATTACATTATGTAATCTACCTTGCGTCTTTTACAACCACCAAAAGCTCCAGAATGCATGAATTTTATCCAAACCCCTCATCTGAATTTTTTATTTATTGTGACCAATAAGGTAATGGTTGTCCGTCAGCTGGTCCCAATCATTTCCATTTGGCCTTCATAGGACACATTTAGTACGCTGCTTTATCCGTGTGTGATGTAAATGCCGATCTGTGGATTGATGGATCCATTCATACAATGTATTATTAGAGAAATATCTGCAAAGCTTTGCTGAGAAGAAGCTGAAATATAATTTCTACATGGACCTCCCCTTTCGACTGAACGCCCCTATTGATAAAGGCATTAAAGATCAGAGGTTAAAAAGCAACCAAGAGTAGTTTTTGACCGAAGTATTTTCCTAGACCAGTAGTTTTAGTTGTAGTTCACTACACTACTCCTATTTGAGTACATGTTTCAGTACACTTTACACCATTTGCCCTTATTAATCCAACAGCTCCTGATAAATAAGAACCAGCAAAAACATGGCTGAAAACTAAAGAACTAAAGAAATATGTCTAAATTGGACACAAACCACACAAGCTTTACATCACTGAAAACCCCCATCATGTACACTGCATCTTGCATTGTAAACAACACGTAATCGAACCCTGTTACTCAAACAGGGGAACCAGTAATTAGTTTTGCTCTGGCAACAGCCATGCCGGAGGAGTCAGACTGAATAGAATAGAAGATTGAGGTGTTTTGGAGCGCTGGAGGCTTTATAAGCCCTGGTGTATTAAACGCCAAGACAAACACGGGAAGGCCCGAAATACAAAGCCCTTTAAAAACAAACATGGACCTTGATGTGCATGTAACGTTTGACGTACATCCCCAGCTTTTTTGTAATCAAGACACAGTCACCTTCCCGCCTCCACTCCCAGCAGCTTACCTGGCTCAGGCCTCTTTATTACCAGTGAAGCAGGACTGGTAGATTTAATTAAACTGTGATACACTGATACCGGAGCTGCCGCACAGCATTTGTCCCTCAGTTTAGGACAGCAACTGTGGAACAATCATCAAGGGGCTTTGTCAAATCCCTGGTTCAGAGAAAATCATTTTTCTATTTTTGAATTTCAGTTTTATTTTGTCGTATTTTCATGAGAAAGACATCTTGTATGCAACTGCTTGTCTCATGGTGCTCAATTATATCCTTTAATTATCCTTGTTCCTATCCTTGTTCCACCTCATAAACATCTTCACCCCCACTTCAATTGAAAGTGGAAATCTGTCAAATCGTTTTGTAAAAAAAATTAAATAAAAAATAAATAAACTCGGTCATATTTTAAGATACAGCCATTCAATATATGTGTGTGTGTGTGTGTTATGCATGTGCCACGCTGTGTACTGTTTTTATTGTCGGTGGCGGAGTCCGCCCTTCGTTGCAAGAATCAAAGATTCTTCGGGATTATGGATTACGACTTTAACAAAATAAAACAATACTTTCCTAATGTTACCAGAGCATTTTGAAGCCTTTGACAAATGTGCCTATTGAGAGTCACTGTGGATCAAAGCTTCTGCTTCAGCTTCTGACGTTGTGTGAAGTCTGGACCGATAACACGCAGGTGACAATAATCGTGCTATTCTCATACTCTTTCCACTTTATACTCTTTGTGAGCGCAGTGAATAAGACGAACCTTATTGATGACGGCAACATGCTGCTTCTCTGTGTCGGCCCTCTTCTTTAGCTCGTCCCTCATGGTATCCTTTTCTGAACAGATTCCCAGAATCAGCTCCTGATGCCTCTTGTTTTCCTCGAGCAATCTACGCGCGCGCACACACACACACACACACACACACACACACACACACACACACACACACACACACACACACACACACACACACACACACACACACACACACACACACACACACACACACACACACACACACACACACACACACACGATAACTGCATGAGGCAGAGAAGCAACATCGGGTGAGGTCTAAGAACAGGTACATATGGTACTTACACATACAGTATATTTACAGGTTGAACGAAAAATTCAGTTTCAGTGGAAAAGCTGGGGATGTAATTGTGTGTCACAGGGTTTTGATTATCATGTACCGGGCCGTATCGCACAAAATGTTGGGGCGGGGGGGGTGACAGAGTCTCTCCCTGTTACGCTCGGAGGAATATAAACACATGAAATACATCGACAATGAAAGAGTATAAGGGTCACACAAAAAAAGAGTGCCCCTGTGTTTTGAGAATAAACTCGGAATGCTGTCCCCGACTTCCGGACTGGCAAGCAGAGTGAGGCCGACCGCGGCACCTCCACCTTCACCGCGGCCGCCCACCACCGTTAAAGCAGTGTATAGCGCGGTAAGGGAAAATAAATAATACGGATATTTAAATAAATAAATAGATAAATACAATGAAACACTGTGTTTGCTCGCTTGTTCTCGATTTGAGATCGCCCTGATAGGACTTTGCAAATAAATAAATAAATACATAAAACAGGACACAGGCTAAACAGCACACCACTGCCCACCTTCTCACCACCCGGCGGCAAATGCCCCACGGCCTGGCACCGGTGCCTGCCCCGAGGGTTGAGAACCCCTGGTATATCATACTTAAAATCACCATAGAAATGCAGCTGGATTACTCAACATGAGGCTTTCAATTAATATGCAGATAGGATATGATTATAATGTACATTTCCATATGGATGTCAACATGATAAATTTTACCATAATGCGAAGTCCTGGATATGGTAATGATATTGAAACAAGCTGGTGTGTAAAGAGATTAAATTCAACATTTTGACAGCTCTGTGCGTGAGGGAGGTAAATTATCATGTTTGACTCACTCTTCCGACAATATTCAAAACATTATAGGCTCATAGCTAAAATACATACAACCCAACCATTTTTTAGATGTTGCAGTTCTGCTCTTTCAGTGATGGAATAGAGAGCTTGAGCCAAATAATAGTATTGAGATTCAATACCATTATCGATAGAACGGGTATGCGCGAGCGTGTGTGTGTGTGTGTGTGTGTGTGTGTGTGTGTGTGTGTGTGTGTGTGTGTGTGTGTGTGTGTGTGTGTGTGTGTGTGTGTGTGTGTGTGTGTGGGGGGATTGTTAGTATTGATATTGCTGAAAATTTGTCTTGAAACCAATTGAAATATGCAACACTAAGCCCTCACACTAGACACTGGCCTACCTTTTTATTGCCTTCTCCTGCTGAGCATATTTGTACTGGATGCACTTCTCAAAGACCACCATACAGCCCTCCTGGTCTTTGGGGAGGCCGTTGACCGGGGGGCTCTGCCTCTCGCCGTCCCCTTCCCCGTCCTCCGGCAGGCGGCTGGACAGCAGCTCCGCCTCCAGCTCATCCAGCAAGGACTCCTGCGACAGGGACCGCTGGATCTGGGAAATGAGCTTGCGACTGCAGTCCGTGTCATAGGGGCTGGACAAAGGGGCGGAGGGGGGAGCGACGGAGGAGCCGACAGAGTGGGAGCTGGGGCTGGAAGGGCAATTTAAGACCCCACAGTTAACTTGTGAGCATTCTGTGGGGCACTGTGGGTACGACAGCGTTTCACCTGTGCCGGCACTAAGGGGCGGTGAAGAGTCCACGGAACATTCAGGAATCGAGGTTGTGGGCTGTGCTTCTTCCACGAGAGCAGCAGTAGAAGTAGCAGCAACGGTGGGAGGATCTTTCATCTCCTCCACAGTCAATGAGGTTTTTGTGGTCCCTTCTAGAATGGAAGGAGGGCTCTCTACCACCTCATCCAAAGTGCTGGTCGGGGCTGTCTGACCTTCGCTAACCTCCTCCAAAAGAGAGAGAGAAGGCTGCACCTTTTCCACAGAGGTTGTATCGCTACCGCAACCTGTACTGGCAACGAGTCCCTTATCCGTATCAGTTTCCCCTTCCGGCGCTGGACCCGAGGGTTGGGGTTGAATTTGACTGTCCGGTGCAGTCTCAGCATCACTTTGAACATGGGGCTTGGCTTCATTCAGTTCAGAGTCAGGCTGCGCTTGTGCTCCCGCGCTGCTTTGGCCTTCTGCCTCGTCTCCACTGTAGAGGCAGATCTCTTCCTCCTCAGACATCGATGCATTACCATCATTGAGCTGGTTGGGCGCGGGCGCTTCCCCTGACAAAGTTCTATCCTCTGATCCTTCCATCGTGTCAGCAAACGAGGCAGGACCAGGCTCCTTCATGGCCTCTCAACTCCACATCTGAGAATCATCAAAATTAAAAAAAAAACAAAAAACAGCATAAGTTAAACACATTCAGCAAAGGTCATTTAGAAAAGCCCAACTCAGTATGACATTTTTTGCCGTGTCTGTCAACCATTTTCCAGTGCGTTGATCTTTGATAGAGCTAGTCCCGTAAATGTTATATTATCAGGTACAAAGTGCACCAGTAAAGCATTTCCCTATTCTTTACCTTCAACTAACCTGTTGCCTACATCCAAACATAACTCAGAGACCCTCAGCCTTTCTTTCCTTGTCCCATTAACAGTGGAGGGCGTGGTGCTATCGAGTTAAGAGTTCGAGTTATAGTTCACTTGAATTAGAGCTTAAGACGGCAGCATGCGATCTGGAAGGAACAGTAATGATAGGGGGGTTTAAAGGTGTCAGTCTGTATAACAATATTCGCACGTCACATATTTAAGAATCAGACTGCAGATTGCACTTCACGGTAATTTGATAAAGGATATCAAGCAAAGTCACAAGAAATTCAGATGAAACTTCCCCAATTTCAGGCCTCGCCATCAGACATATGGCAAATATTTCAACACATTTTTGTAGCACAGAATCGAGATGAACTGTGGAATGTTCAGCCTCCGCAAAACTCTCCAACGCTTATGGTACTTGTGAAAATCAGGAACAAGGCCAATCAGTAATGAGAAATGTTAAAAATGTCTTTGGATCGTGACTTAATCAATCAATCTCAAGTCTCTTGAAACTTTGGTCGCCCCAATGTTTTGAATTAACTTCAACTATCACAATCTCTTAACTACCCTGGCCTTCATGCTGCTGATTTCTATGTAAAACGTGGAGCTTGTGAAGTCCTTTTAGACTGTACTGATTGAGGGCTATGGAAATAACCTTGACTTGACAACACCGAAGATAACAAATAACAACTTACACCTCAACCAACCTAGAGCTCATTTTGCATTGACATTGGAGAATACACAGCAGCAGCAATGCATCAGTTCTCCTGTGACAGGTGTATGAGCGATCAACCAAACTAACCCAGAAGCCTTGTAATAAAAAAAAAAAAGTATAGATTTAAAGAGATGATGGTCAGTCTAGTTTACATTTACATTTAGGGGAGTATGAATTACGCCCGTTTTCCTGACAGTTGATCCAGCGCTGCTGCATTACATAGAATAGCTAGCTCGTTAGCTTGGGTCGTGAGTACAAGCGCACCGGAAAACCTCTCACTGTCGCATTGAAGACAACTCTGCTTCGTTCAATTAGATTATCAGGCATAATGACACGATTGACATTTAGTACAGCGGTGCTTTTCAGATAACAGAGCTGGCTAACTGTTAGCAGCGAGCTAATCTCCAGTATACAGTCGATGGCTACGAGCAACACCGCTCCCGCTTGTCGGTCATGCTAAGCTACCGTATCGTCACTGTGACGAGTTGACCACCGTCCGACATGTAAAGTAAAGAGACAGGGTCTGATCATTTTCACCCACCGACGCCGATCGACCCATCGCGGAGAGACTTGGTGACAGCCGGCGTCTGCTGAACTTTGAGCCCGGTGACGAACCAGCTGATCGCTCCGGCTAGCCGCTCACCTCAGAGCGGTGACACATCAACAAACATGGCCGCCCAACACAGGAACGCGATGATGGTGGAATTCAACCAATCACAGTCGAGGGCGTTGGTTGACGTCATCAGTGAACAGGTAAAACAGGTAAAAGACGTTTTCAATGTATTACTTCTATAGATATATTTTTAGAATGATGACAATTAATAAATAATAATAATAATTATGATCAATATTATTATTATTATTATTATTATTATTATTATTATTATTATTATTATTACCATCATCATCGTCATCTTCATCATCATCATCATCATCATCAGCATCATCATTATTATTATTATTATTATAATAATCGAACCTTAAAAGAATATCATTATCTACTAAAACAACAAATACATCCATAAAAAAACTAATAAAAAAAAGTTTGATATTCATAACATCGATTAAATGACAGATATAGAATGGTATATAGATAGATTGATGACTATGACCATTGTGGTTGGGATTATAATAATAATAATAATAATAATAATAATAATAATCACAATAACAATAATAATAATAATAATAATAATAATAATAATAACAACAACAATAATAATAATAATAATAATAATAATAATAATAATAATAATAATAATAATAATAATAATCATCATCATTTATTTGAATAACTGTAATAAAAATAATAAAATATATATTATTATTAGTTATGTTGATATTGTGATTATTGTTTTATTGTTCTATTTATTGCATATTATATTGTTTTTTTTATATTATTTTATTATCTATATATTTATATATTTTTTTAAGTTCACACAAGGAAAAGTGGCGTCATCCAATGCAATAAATTAAAAATGAAAACATCAATTACGTCCAAATCTATAAATTAACCTTTGCGTGACCTGACGGCGCATGCGCAGCATTCCGGATGCAGGCAGATGAAGGGACAAGGTGAACTTACCCGTCTCGATGTCCCAAATCTTGCTCGTTTGTTTACCCTGTTTTTCGTTGCAGTTGTAGGGTTGTTGTCGCAATGGACGCCGTTTGTTTGAATAAGTCCGTGGTATTGTCGTCCAACATTCATTAATTGACACTAAATCAACGTTAATTGGGCTAAGAGCGTGATTGCCACGTGAGTTGCGCCCTCAAGTGTTGCATTCTGTAGAGTTTCACAATATCACACGATGACATTTATTTCCCATCACTGTGGTTCTAACCCTTCACAACAGCTGCAGATATGAACTCCCTTCCCCAAGACCTGGTGCGACCCAACCTGCCCCTGAGGAAGCCCTCCAGCAACCCGGTAGGGGGCCCCGGGGCGCTGGGCCTGGCCGGAGGACCAGGTGAGAGGCCCCGAAGCGCCTTCCATCCAGTTTGGCAAACATTAGGCCACAAAAAGTCATTGGAAAAAGAACAAAACAATTCTTAAAGGGGAACATTTATGCCCCCCTTCAAACGTTAATATAGGTTTCTGAGGTCCCCAAAACATAGAAGAATTTTTTATTTGCTAAAAAATACCACTCAGATAATCTATTATCGCCATTCTAAAGCCGCGTTTCCACCAAAGTTTCCGAGGAAGTAAATGGTTCAACAACTTTACTTCACATTAACTAACTAATTAACTAAACTAACTGATTCTTCAAACGCAATTCAATCAGTAAATAGTAAAAGAATATACAAAGTGGGAATACAAAATAGAAATAAAAGGGATAGACTATTGTGTGTATATACAGATATGTGCAGTAAAGTGACGTCCAGTCGGTGGCGCTAATGCAGAAGACGATACAACGAGAAGAATCTTCTTCTTTGGGCTGCTCCCGTTAGGGGTCGCCACAGCGGATCATTCGCCTCCAACACCTTCTGTTCTGCGCATCGTCCTCCCTGACACCAACCGCCTGCATGTCCTCCCTCACCACATCCATAAAGCGTCTCTCTGGCCTTCCTCTTTTCCTCTTGCCTGGCAGCTCCATCCTCAGCATCCTTCTCCCATTGTAACTCATCTCTCCTGCACATGTGTCCAAACCATCTCAATCTGGCCTCTCTCACTTTTTCACCAAACTGTCCAACCTGAGCTGTCCCTCTAATGGACTCATTCTTAATCCTGTCCATCCTTGTCACTCCCAATGAAAATCTCAACATCCTCAACTCTGCCGAGAAGAATTAAATGGAAAAAGAAAGACAACCAATGTGATAAAGCCGAATATCACCTTGGTTGTCTTTCTATATCATTTTATTCTTCTGTTGTATTTACTGTATAAATAAGGTGTTTGTGTGTGTGTGTGTGTGTTCGCACTCAGGGTTTATCAAGTTTGAAACATTGAAAACGTTGACACATGGGGAAATTGTGCCTGGCTCTACTGTGTAGCAGGGCAAAACTTTACTCGCTACACTAGACACACCCCATGTCACTTTGTGTATTCATACATATATATATATATATATGGACATTTTTCTTTGTTTTTTTTTTTCATTATCAAAACAAATATTTTAAAAAGGGTTGTTTTTTGTACGAACGGAACAATTTTAGAATAAAAACGAGCACACTGGCGGCTGCAGATTTTTAAAATTGGTGTCTGAAATTAAATGCTGCGGGTACTCAACCAATCAGAAATGTTTAGCTCCTCGAGCTCCGAGTTCCCCTGAAGGTTCCTAGTTCCTGGGGAAAGGCGGAATTGCGGCTTTACTTGCCTCTATGCCATCTTGTAAAAACAACGGGCTGTTTTTTGTGGGAGGAACCACCCTCCCGACACCCCGAGTTCTGTGAACCAATGGCGTTTGACCATGGCTTACGGGTTCTGTTGTATTTACTCTGTAACTTTCACTGATTCCACCTCATCAGTCCACCAAAATCGGTTTATGAACAAATTTGAGTTGAGAAATTATCAATCCAGTTGCTGAATCCTCACCCGTATTAGATCTACAAGGCCTCATTTCAAGATTCAAGAGGTTTATTTAAAAGTAAGTTCACTTTTTTTGCTGACACGGCACCGGGACACCACATGGATGGATTTTTTGTTTCATGTAAACTTCGGAACATAAAATAAATACATCTACAATAAAAATACTGTATTAGTTTTGTTGTGAGAAACAGACAGCGGATCGCCCGCGTGCCCACTTCTTTCTTTTTATTTTTGAAAGACATAGCAGATAGCTAATTCAAATTTTGTCTCAACGCGACGTGCCTTCTGAATTTGAATGCTCACAGAAAACTGACTGGGTTGTCTTATTTCACAGTATATGTGTAAATAAGGCCATGAGGGCCCAAAATGAACGTCCACAAACACTGGAAAAAAGTAGTTTTGCATAATAGGTTACATTTTAAAATTTGAATCTACAAGTTCTTGATTTTTATGTAAACCTTTTGTCTTAATTTTGACAAAAAGCAATATCTGGAGAGAATGAAGAAAATAGCTTCAATAATAACTTGATCCATTTTAATAATGGATTTAAAATCATTTTATAACTCTTAGGGGTGAAATGAGCATTTGATTTCGAACTTGGAAATCACAAGTAGGTTCAGACTAGTTGAATATATGTTTATATAATAATGCAAAACCAGCCATGAATGTAACATTACTAAACTAGAAACCGCTTGCCACAGTATTTTAGTCGCGTAACAATGCCAAAATAAATGAGGCACAGTTTCAGGATGTACAGAGCAAAATGAACATGAGAAGTTATCAGTCCCAAATCTTTGAAGAAAATGTTTTACAGGGTAATTTTTGTGTAAGATGAAATGGCACCTCCTTTATCTTATTGCTGGTGAGATATTTGTGAAGCAACAGCCAAAAATTCTGCCCTGGAATATCACTTACAAAATGATTCCAGTAGGTGGTGACTAGGTAGGAATAGAGAAACTCTCTTGCTTAAATCAGGAATGTACTTGCTTTATTATGATTTTTAGATGGTACAAAACAGATTTTACCATCAAGGACTGTCAATAGGATGATGTAATGATATATCAGAAGGATAAGGAACACTTATGTATAGAGCCACAGAGCCATTCAGCACTGCTCTCATTATGATTTACAATATGATCAGGAGATAAAAAAGTCGAAATTTGAAAACACATAGGCGATAGTGATTGGCGAAGCAGTTTTTTTCTGTGTGCTGAATCAGAAGAATCTGTTTCTTAAAAACATTTGTTCAAAAGATTTGTTCACCAAATCGTTCAGTGCTTGACTGAAGCTCCGACTTACTGACTATGCCAAACAGAAGGAGAAGGGCTCAATACTCTACGGGAAAAACGCAGTAAAAAGCGGCCTTTTTGACAGGTTTCTCCTGCGCAAAAATCAGCATTTTAATGTTCCTCACTCGAGCCCCGTAAAAAGCTGTGTTTTTATGGCGGAGTAAACTGACAGTTTGTATGCCACATTTATGCCATTTTTTAACAAAACTAGTGACGTTATTTGGCGCTGATGGCTTGCCCTTGTGACGTCGGACTCTGCCCTGACGGTGTGACGTGTAACCTTTTTATAATTGTCGTATTAACATTGTGACTGCTGCATTCACATGGAGAACGGGAGACTGCCGACCAGAAGTCATGTTGGTGGTCGACAGCATCACTGCAGCCCAGTAGAGAGCACAGGCACCGTGCAAAGTTAAAATGATTTAACTTTTTTCCATCCCGCGTGACGGAATTACAGACGGATGTTAAGAAGGTGAGGAGCCGACTCTACTGCGCATGTCTGCTGCGGCTGCCTGCCGGTCGAGAGTTTTACACTGCAGGAACGTAGCCGGCTCTTTTCTCTGGAATATCGCACTCAAATGGCCTGAATAAAACCTGTGGTTTGATATATACATTTTTTTTTTTTTAACTATTTATTAATGCATGGAGGCTGTTTGGTGCTTGTAGCATGGAAGCAGATGGAGGATTTGGATGTAGTGGCGCGGATGGTTCGGTGATTAAGTTATGGCGCCATATAATTAAATATGAATAATTAATACCGGTAATAAGAGAAGGGCTTCTATTGCCAGTGGAACCAGGTATTTGATCATTCATTCATTCATTCATTCAGATCATTCATGCCCGCTGCCCGATGCGATGACGCTATATGTTATACGTCACACGGGGGCAGCGTTATGCTGCCTTTGATTCAGTGTAAAAAAAGCAAAGCCGCGATGTTGATGGGTCTTCTTTATGCCAGTATTGAAGTATCTCTGTATAAAAGCCGCTTGAGTCTCTTGCGACCCTGGTTGAAGGTTAAATTTTGTGATGTCATAATTGTCTTTGTTGCAGGTGACTCAACTTTGATGACCTGCATGGACAACTCATCTGTAAGTATCAATCTGAATCGTGGATTAAGAATTGATCAAATAATTTCCATGGATGGCTGTCTCGAATTGTTGCTGCTCTCGCTGTTTCTTTGGTTCTTCCAGCTGATCGGCTCCGTTCTGTATGCAATGAACATAAACCTGTGCAACTACTGCAGCAAGCAAGGTAACAAAAACATCACACACATACTTTCTGAAGAAATTAATAAAAAAAAAAAATGTAAGAGCTTTGTTGTATTTGTTTTTGCAGTGCCATGGCCTTGTCACCTGTGTATTGATTATATTTGGCTGGAGACAAGGTTGTAGTTATGCCAGCAGCAGTGCTGAAAAACACACTTGGACGGTATCGAGTTTAATAGCCACTTGGACCCTGTCATGGCGTTGTGTCATTGAGTTTTTGCACATTTATTGGTCGGCGCAAATATTTCACATTACTGACTACTCTCCTAACGATGGCTCCTCTTATTTTTGTATTGTCCCCATTGTCCCCATTGTCCCCATTGACCCCCCCCCCCTTGGTTCTTTGTTCCCGAAATGGTTGCTGCGTTGAATTGGCACTCGCGTGCATCGACCGGCAGAGTATAAATGAGCTTTAACACTGCTGCTTTTCAACAGCAGGCCTCCGCTGCGCGCGCTGTAAAAAGACCTTCTACTGCTGTGCAGGCTGCCAGGCCGAGGACTGGAAGGCTCACCGGCACATGTGCAAGTCCAGCTGCCCAGAGCCTGCCAGGTTGGGAGGTTTAGTTGATGAGTCAAACCAATTTTAAACTTATTTTCTTACAAATAATTGCGATGAATCAAGCCTCCATTAATATTAGTCGGTAATAGTGTAGTATTACACTTACACCTTACCCTAGAATGCATATGTTGTGTCAAGATGACCCGGCTTCGAGTTAGTTTTGTTTTTATTTTGTGCTACATACATATTCTTAACTCCATTCATATTTTATTAAAGTTGTTGAGAAACAATGAGTTACCATCATCAAGTATCTTAATTAAGGAATTCCCGGAATTGTATTTGCTGTAAAAGAAAATTTGACTGATGAATTCTGACTTGTCTGTTGATGAAACTCTGTTTTAAATTGCTACTCTTACTAGACAGGCTTTGAATCAGGAGGCTGTTGGTGTGGAAAGAAAATCTAATAAAATGAACACACATCAAAATTTAAGTGAGAAACTGAAGGCGACCCCCGCCTCCTCTCAGGCAGGAACCAGATTCAGCCTTCCAGAGCCCAAGGTAAATCTCATTAAAATGGTGAAAATACATTGTCTTCTGATGACTTCTTAGTGTCTCCACATGTATGTGGATTTTGTCATTAAATATTTATGCCATTAGTAATATAAAATGTGATTATAAAGTAATATGAGTGACATGTTGAAAATAATGTTACTATCATGTCCTTTAATCAGGTGAACCCCAGCCAGGCGTCCCCTCATCAGAGGGTCTATCTGGTGGATTTAAACAACAACAAAGTATCGAAAGGAACGGAAATGCAGGTACTGCAGGCTCAGTAAGATCCGTCATTAGACCAGCGATGGTATTAGTTCTGCTCCAATCCATTACTTTTACTGAACAGTTTAGACTGAAATGCACATTTAAAAAAATAAAAATAAATAAAATCATGATGGATCTGGAGTCTTGGGAGTTATTCCATAACGGTGACTAGAAAGAATTGCCAGTTCTCAAAACAGTGATTGTTGTACAATCTCTAACAGTGATAACGTCCTGTAAATGAATTAATGGTGACATTTAACTATCAGTCATATTTCTGGGGACCTCCTGGTACCTCTTGAAGGACCCTTGGGGGTCCCTCGTCCCGACTGCACATTGAGAACGGATCTGATCTAGATCTTCTGACATTTGTCAAAGCAGTTGGATATGGAAAGTTGATACTAAAAGTAAATGAAGACCATGGTTCAGTTATTGCACACATACAAACTGCGTATATTTTTAGTATACGCAGTTTAGTATACATAGTTTAATATGTGGCATTATTGTCCAGAGACGAGAGTATTCAGAGGTGCTCTTGGGTGAGTTTAGCTCCTTGTCTGTACTTTTTAGCGCCTTTTGTGGATCGTTACATTTTTACCCTCCCTGCACAGGACACAATTATTTGTCAAAAGCAGAGACTTTAAAAGGGGCAGGTGCTCAAGAAAAAAAGTTCGCATGGACCCCCAGCTCCAGTTCTAGTCATTTTGCCGCTCTGGGCAAACTGAGCAGCACGGCGGAGTACAGATCACAGACGACCTGCGCTCCGCTGTGCGCAAGTCGCGGATGCTCGAGGACACATTCCTCATGAATATGCATATCTTGCCCAGACAATCCGCTACCTTGATGCCCATTCACACTTAAAAAAACAACAAAAACCCCATGTCTGATAAAAAGGGCACCATGGGGTATAAAGTGGCAGGTGCTTGGGCACCCACCCTTTTTGCACGATTGCCCAAGCCTAGCATGCTGTACAGAAAATAAGCATTAAAAAAAGTGCGTGCGTCCGGCCCACAATAAAAGCAGAATATACAAAATGCAATTCGATGCAGAGGACAAGTTAGATTGATAAATTAATTGATATCAGTGTCGGCCACACTTTCTATGTGTTTTTTTTTTTTTTTTAAAGGTCTCTGTAGTGGTGGCCCACAGCCCCGGCAGGTTCTTCGTGCACACGCGGAGCTCGGAGCTGCTGGAGTCACTGCAGAGCCTTAGCATGGAGCTGCAGAACATCTACAGCCGCCTTTCCAACACCAGGCACCTGCCCAACCTGGGCGAGGTCTGCGCCGTGCAGTTCTCCCTCGATTTGGTGAGTTGTCGGCGGTTATTTACACATCCGTTTTACACTCCTCACAAAAAGTTAGAGATATTTGGCTTTCGGATGAAATTTATGGAAAATGTAAAAAGTTCACGCTACAGTGATATATCATGAAACTAGGGCATTTAAGTAGAAGCATGCAATGGTGATTTCCTCATCTCAAACAATTTATTGAAACAAAACAACACCAGTGGTGGGTTACCACAACAAAAAATGTCAGTCTCAATAACTTGTCATGTGCCCTTGAGCATCAATTACAGCTTGACAACGACATCTCATGCTGTTCACAAGTCGACTTATTGTCTGCTGAGGCCTGTCCCCCCACTCTTCTTGTATGGCGGCCCTCAGGTCATTGAGGTTCTGGGGTACAGAGTGACGAGCCTCTACACGGCGACTCAGCTGATCCCATAGGTTTTCTATGGGATTCAGGTCTGGAGAAAGTGCATGCCACTCCATTTGAGGTGCCCCAGTCTCCAGCAGCCGTTCTCTAATGATGCCACCTCCATGAGCTGGAGCATTGTCGTCCATGAAGATGAAATGAGGCCTGTGTTGTTCATGCAGGGGCACAATGACTGGATTAATGATGTTATTCAGGTAGTATGGGCTTGTCACTGTACCATTCACAAAGTGTAGGGCAGTTCTGTATTGTCTAGACACACCTGCCCACACGATAACACCACCACCACCAAAGGCTCGTCTGTGACAACAGTGGCTGATGCATAGCGCTCTCCTTGACGTCTCCAACATCGTTGGCGGCATCATTTCTGCTCAATGTGAATCGACTTTCATCAGAGAACAGCACTGAGGCCCACTGGTGCCTTGTCCAGCGTAAATGCTCCCTGGCCGACGATGATGCCTGTACCTGGTGGTGTGGTCAGGTACCCTTGCAGGTCGGCAAGCACGTAGACCAAGCTGATGTCAACGGTTTTGAATGGTCTGACGTGACACTTGGGTGCCTCTCACCTCCCTTAAATGTGCCTGCCTTTCTGTGACTCTTCCAGTCTCTCTGTATCTCTGTTGCAAGCTGCTGATGACACTCTGTGACACTCTAAGCTCAGTGGCCACTTCCCTCTGAGAACATCCTGTTTGAAGCGAGGTACTGTTGATCAGCTGTAAGGTGTCGTCTTGGTCTCATGATGTCAAAATGTGAACAGCATGATGAAGAGGACTGTTTAAATACCAATTCTAATTGAACCAGGAAATGTATTGGTCGATTCATGGAACAAACACCTTTTGTGAATTTTGCCGTTCAGCTCCTTGTTAGAGAACAGCAAGTTGTGCAAAAAGTACTGAAACATTGAACAGTTGGACATGTGCATTCAAAAGTTTAGAGAAGGTCAAATTAAGTTCACCTGTAAAGGTTATAGTGCATTTTAGGTTCATCCTGAAATTTCACCCGAAAGCCGAATATCTTTTTGTGAGTAGTGTATATGTAAATCCAAAAATTAACCGTGGGGCAGTGACCACATGAAATTTTCGTTGTTTGTTAATAGTCGTACAGATAAATATCAATGAACAATTGAATTGCCTTTTTTTTGTTCATTTTATAGCACTATAAAAATGACATCTTAAAAAAGATGAAGAAAATAATTAATTTTATGGATAAGATAATAAAATAAAATTTCACCTAGTAATACATGTCGACCTGCTGTAGAAGAGACATTTTTTTGGAATTGAAGATTGCAACATCTAATGTTTCTCAACCCAACTGATGTTCTGTTTATTGCGACATTTCTAACATTGGCATTAAATTCCCCTTAAATTTGGATGGAAACATGATGATGGAATTTTAACCAAAAGAATTATCAGCTCAAATAATTGAGTTGAGGCGTTTTAGTAGTGGTTGTGACATTAAATATCATGTATCGCATCTTGTATTATCGACATTTGGATATGTGACAAATAAATCTCTTGAATCTGATATATTAGTGGTTGACCGATTAATCTGGCTGATATCTGCATTTTCATATCATCAGCATCGGTCAATGACCGCTCTCATGGGGCCAATAAAGAAACATGTCTGCAGTAGGGGTGGATGGTATAAACGGTATAGAAAGTACACCGGTATTAGTTTGCCCTGCAGCATAGATTTTGACTATACCATGCTGACCGGTGCAGCTCTTACAGATCTAAAGTAGGGATGCAGCGATGCATCGGTAACGGTAGGAACATGGTAGGCGGGTATGGCAAGGGGGAGGTACGACAGCAAAATGAAACAAGCCTGAACACATGGTGCTATTTTTGTGACGTACAAAAACTGTAATAAAATATATGAAACTAAATTATTTTGTGTCTGTTATTATATATAAGAATTTACACAACTAATAACCTGGAACAATTTTGAACAACAATGCAGGACATAACATTAGTGTTAAATAAATGGTTTAACTTCAGCAATTTTGTCTCATTTGTTATTATTATTATTATTAGGTTGTATTTTATCAGATGCTAAAAATAAAACATATTAGCTAGGGGTGTAATGACTGCTGATCAATCAGTCGGAGTAAACTGTGTTTGGTGTGAAGTGCGTTTATATTTATGAAAATTGTTCTCAGGTCTTAAGTCATAAAAGTGTTTTAAATTTAAATTTATGACTAATTTAGTTCAAAAACAAACATTTTGTCTTATTTTTATTTATCTATATATTCCTTTTTGTCAAGATTTCCCAGGTTTTTCAAGTAAATATTTCAGATTTTCTAAAACCCTAAACCTACCACTTGTCCTGATACTGGCCTTTACCCAATATATAGTACTACATTTATACTTACCTTTAATACTTTATTAAATGAGAGGGGGGTGATTTATTCAAAAATTAGTCTTGAAATGACGTCAGAAATTGTCTTAAAATGTCTCCCCTGGAATGAGTGCTTCCTATGTTTTGCATTTGTTAATTTCTAAAATGCTTTCCTCCCTCCTTGGCAGAACTGGTACAGAGGCCTGATCCAGTCAGTGGCTGTGGACCAGAAGGTGGCCAGCGTCCTATACATCGACTTTGGCAACGAGGAGGACGTCCCTGTGGACCGGATCAGACCGCTGGCTGCAAACATCAAACCCATCGCTCCCTGTGTAAGACCCAAAAACTCTGCAGTGTTCTATGGAGGTTCACTTTGGAAATCCTACTTTTCCTGTCTTCTGTGAAAGCTGGGTGGGTGATTTGGAATGTATAGTAACATAACGGTCGAGATGGAGTTTTTCACTTGTATATCTTGTATGTATGTATGTATGTATTTATTTACGAGTTGAAAATCACACTGAAATTAAATTTATCAGATTGAAATACAGTATATTGGGAATGGAAAGTATGTTGGCCAAACTGTTGAAATATTTCATACATTAATCACATCTTCTGATCTTTGTTCAAGTGGAAATCAGATTGTCTGTGCTCTTGCTCTGTGACAATCACATTTTTTTCTTCAAAGTTTGCCACGTTTGCCAAATATCCCCACCATCTTGCCAGAGGTGGTGGGGATATTTTGTTACTTTTTGTGAATGTTCATCCATATCGGCAGTTTATTGACCACAACTAGCTACTGTACACTGCTTTAGCAAATTCACTGCATCTGCTTTTCACTTCTAATGTCGTCCGATCTTTGCACTCAATCGTCACCAACAATGGAAACAGCATTGAGGAGCAATGGCATAACACCAATGCATTGAATGGCCGGTTCTTAAAAAACACCATCTACTCTATATGAAGTGTCAAAGATGGGATTTATTTTTTTCAAAATAATCTAAAGGATTACCACTTGAAATTAAACGACAATATTACAAAACACACTATCACAATCACAATATGTCTTGCATCACAGATCGCTTCTGAAAGATGAGCAATAATGATAATAACTTTGTGTGTTTTATCAAATGCCTCTTCAGGTTTAACATTGACATCTCCACCTTTCTTAAGACCCATAATTGGGCCCATGTTTTACCTTTTGACCCGCCCACCCGGTTCTCCACCAGGCGATTGAGTGCTGCGTTGCCGGCGTGGTGCCTGTGACCGGCATCTGGCCGGTTGAGTGCTGCATGGCTGTGAGGGGGCTGCTGGTCGGGGAGATGGTGACGGTCAGTGTGGTGGACGTACTGCAGAGCGCCCGTGTCCACGCGGTGGACATCATGATGTCCTCCCTAGGTGGGTGACGTAGTGATTATCCCTTTTTCTTAAACAGTGGTGCTATTGTCCAGAGCACTTGAGTGTTTGAGTGAAAAGATCCATGTCTTCTCGGACACAATAAATCAAGTGTTTTCAACCACAGAGCTGCCAGATGTGCCGTTGAAGTGATTGACTGTACTTTGACTCTTTTTTTTTTTTTTTTAGATTTGGTAATAGTTACTGTACAAATGTTTGTTGCATTTTTAGTGCTTAATGGGTGCGTGGTGTGCCAGGGGAGGCAATAGTTTGAGAAACCATGTACTACAGACTCCTTTCAGGACATTTAGCATCGATGCCGACATGGAAGACAAACCTCTGCCAATGCCCTGGTCCTCACGATGCGTCGTCAGTCCCATCAACACAACGATTGAGAAAGAAATGTCCCCTTCTCTCTCAGGCAAGCAGCTGAGCGTGTTCCTGGTGGATCAGGGGTACGCACGCGTGGAACCTGCTGCTGTGAAGCACATTGAAAAAGACATAAGTGAGCCCACCTTCTCCAACACCTGACATTGGGAGTAGTCTAGGGTTGGTGGTTCAAAGATAACATGGAAAATGACGGTCTCCTCTTGTAGCAATATTTCTGGGCTCAGGTTTATTTTGGATAAATATTGACACAAACCTTGGTTGAGGAGGTTTCTAAGAACCCTAATTTCAGGAGATTTAACCATATTCCCTCCTTTTGTAGTCCATGTTGGCAAAAAGCAAACCCTTATCCAAGCTCCTCCCAAGATCTTAATTGATCCAAAAATTGTATTTGATATCTTTTAACACTTAAGCACAGGGGCTCTGAACTTTTTTTGCCCATGACCCTCTTTTTAGGGTCCCCAAATTTTTGTGACAACAATAATTATATAGTCTTAACTTATTAAGTAAAATAAGTTGGAGGAGAAGTTTGAGAATATCTACCCCAGCCACTGAGACACAAACTCTTTACTGGAACGCTGGTTTTTGATGGACAAGGGTGGTGAAACTGCAGGGAGGGAGAATGTTTTACTCATCATTTGAAGCACAAGTTGTTGTCAGCAAAGTTGGTGTCTTGTTTTGACATATTTTCATTATTACATTACATTATTTTTTTAGGCTTGCTGTTGAGCACCTCCTTGGCTAACTTCAGGCGGCTGTCCATCGGAAAGGACGACAACACAGAGCTGTCTCCCCCGGAGTCTCTCACTCACAGTCTGGGAGACTCGTTCAGGGCCTTGGTCACGCTGCTGCGCTCTCCCCACGACATGATCTGCCAGAAGGTGGACAACGCCAGTGAGTAGCACCTAGTGAAAGCCTCGTTTTCTAGTAACCTAACCAGGATTGGATTTCTTGGCATGTTCAATTCTCCCTCAAATTCCAAATTGTGTGAAGTAAAATGAAATCTCACTGAGGCACGAGTTGGCAAGTCAGTCAGTTTCACAGCTATTTAGGATGGTGAAGTACTGTGTTTGTGCGGTTTGCACAAATTCTAGCTTTAACAGTATAAGATAAATATATTTTTCTTAAAGGCAGCACCTCCGCAGCAGGACCTCTCCCAGTGGGACGGGGTGGAACCGTCTCTCAATTATGTTTCCATTTTTCATTTCTATACAAGTTGGAAACTAACAGAAATAAATAAAACCAGTATTTTTCTAAAAGGCCGCTCCGTCTCTTCTCTTTTTGTTCCACTTGCCATTCACTGTAGTGCTGGCTCCATCCCATCTCCCTTATGTGACATCACATTCAAGTGTGCGGGCAATGTCAGATTTTTAGGTGGGCGGGGCTAATTTCATTACAAAAATAAGTCCAGCTGTAATTCAAAGTAAAAAAAAAAAGATCAATATATTTAAATAGAATTGCTACATCATTTCCTACACATTAATTCACTGGGGATGCCAACCTGAAAGTTGCCCTTTAACTGTTGCGAGAACCCATTGATTGGCAGGTGTGATCCAGGAGCTGCAGATGAGACTTCAGGATCACTGCTGCCAAATCCCTGCCAGGCAGAGCTTCAGACCGGCCCCGGGCACAGTGTGCTGCTCCCAGTTCTCTGGTACAACACACACACACACACACACACAGCTCATCACTGTCTTGCTCTGTCACACATTAAAAAAAAAAAAGCCGCTAGCAACGGATACTGGTATCAGATGTCTGTCCGATGAGAGGGTCAATCACCGTTTTAAGTATAAAAATAAAATAAAGAATTGTGTCAGGATTTAAAAAAAAAAAAAAAAAAAATTTAAGGTAATTCTATTGGCACCATAAAAGTTGGATTCATGCATCCCAGTGAAGGTCAACTGTTTAATATTGGATTTCTGTGACCTATGTATTTTGTTGTAGATCTGAGCCCCTAAACAATTCCCACATGTTTATTAAAAATTTAAAAAAAACTAGTCAGAATCCATTTGTCTTTATTTTGGGCTAACAAGATTCGTTGGAAAATGTTCCCTTATGACTTGGTTCCATTCAGGTCTAAAATTTAGTCTGCAGCAAAACAATCACACAATGACAACAGTAGAACATGCAATTAAGACATGAAGGACCCAATAGAACACAATGTTTTGCACGTATCTATCCATGCACAGCCATGAGAAATTGTTCGTAAGGAAGGTGCTGCTATGCAGTTTGCAAATACAGCATATTTATTAGGGTTGTCACGATTCAAATTCACAAGCAGGTTCTTTACAAATCAAGACTCGATAGTCTAACGATGGCATAGCCGTCAGTGCTGGGGGGGAATCGAATCGTGATCTTAAAATCAAGGTCGAACTGTGCATTTGGAGAATTGTGACACCCCTAATATTTATCACACAAGGGATACAGGCCCAAGAATGAGAGTGGCCTTTTCTCAATCTGCGTTTTTGTCTGTACTTGTGTTCTTGTGGACTTGTGAAACGTCATCAGTCGCAGCCCAAGTACTGTTCCAATTCAAAGTACGCATCAAGCCAAGTCCAGTACAAATGCCCAGATGTGGACTTGCTCCGCCCATTTTATCGAGGATGCATCGGTGGTGACTTGTGTGGACTTGGGACAGCCAAGTATCCCAGAATGCATTTCGCAGAATGACCGTCCTGTGTCCTCCCGTCCCCGGGAGTCTGTACTCCCGAGTCGAACTTGCCGAGTCTGAACTACCAAGTCCGCAAGTCCGGACTTCGCGTACTTGGTATTGAGAAACAGGAAGTGTCTTCTGCAAGATTTGGTGATCATAATAGTGGGGCTGCTGCATCCCAATCATTTTGACTGACCAATTTAACTACAGTGGTGCTAGAAATTTTGTGAACCCTATAGAATGATCTGAATTTATGCTTAAATTTAACCTGAAATGTGATCAGATCACCATCTAAGTTCTAAATCTAGATAAAAGATAAAGACATTGGAATTTCATAACATATGATATTGGACCATTTTTCACAATAAATAGAAGAAAAAGTATCCGTATTTTTTTGGGGTTCTCTTGATTTATTTTTTCGACTTGGAAGATGGAGATCCGATCACATTTGTGACAGCCACTGGTCTTTTGGGTCTCGAGTGGGCCACGGTCATTTTTCAGTTTATTTATTTTTTTTAATTTTTATTTTTTTCTGGTTGTAAGCTTTGAAATGATGTCATTGATTGAAATCTGAAAATATTTGAAGGTGATGTGGTTATTTTAATGTTGGTACACCTAAACTCATCTAGCAGAGAAAATGTCCCTCAAAGATCCTGAGGTTTTCACACTTCAGAGGCAGGTAATGGGTGGGGAAAAATAGCTGGTAAACTCCAGCCGCAACCACTACCCCACTAAACTACCTGTCATTGTCAGTGGGTTAATGTGTGTAGAGTGTAAAAAAAAAAAGCGGAGATTTCGTACTGCGCTCCCGTCAATCCACCTGCTGAATATCTGCTTTCCGGCAAACAAGATGGAGGAACTACTGCTCCTCAACAGAGCAAACACAGACTTTTGCCGTTCACAGGGCGGTGAACTTTGCTTCTACATAAACAAAGGTTGGTATACGGATGTCAGTATTTAAGAAATCATGCAGCCCTCACTTGGAGACCATTTTCATTGACCATAAGCCGTTTAATTCACCACGGGAGCTCTCCTCGTCTATGCTGGTCGGTGTTTACATCCCACCTCAGGCCTGTGTTCGTGAGTCGTTACAACACCGGGCTGACCAGATAACAAACATGGAGGAAAAAAAGACCCAGAGTCTGTGCTCATTGTTCTTGGGGACTAACAGAGCTAACCTCAGCCACAACTGCCAAAATAGACAGCACATTAAATGTCCAACCAGAGATCAAAATACACTGGACCACTGCTACACAGTATTAAAGGGCGCCTATCGCTCTGTTCCCCGAGCAGCTTTTGGACTCTGATCACTGTCTGGTTCATCTTCTCCTGACTTACAGGCAGAAACTAAGATCTGCTAACCCTGTGGTCAAGACTGTGAAGAAATGGACTAGCCAAAGATGGAGTTACATGCCTGCTTTGACTGCACTGATTGGAGTGTTTTTGAGGCTGCTGCGACAGATCTGGATGAACTCACTGACACTGTGACATAGTACATCAGTTTTTGTGATGGCGTGTGCCGACTAAAACCTTCTGCACATATAGCCACAATAAATCCTGGTTTACTGCACATCTCAGGCAGCTTTGTCAGACCAAGGAGGCCTACAAAAGTGGGAACAGGATCCTGTACAACCAGGCCAGAAACACACTGACAAAGGAAATCAGTTGCAAAGAAGTGCCATACATAACAAGTTCTCAGCGAACCACCCTGCGTCATTGTGGAGAGGCCGGCAGGAACTCACCAGCTACAGGAAAGCGTATCCTAACACTGTAGCGAACCTTCAACTCCCGATGACCTGAATGGGTTTTAGTGCAGGTTTGAAAAGCCCACCTTCATACCCCTCACCCGCTCCTGCAACATCACACACCTATCTTCTCCCCCTGCCTGCCCCTCACTCCTCCCCAGTGACTCACCCAGCTCACTGTGCCAGCCCCCACCTGCCAGTGGATAACTAACTTCCCGACAGACAGGAGGCAGCAGGTGAGGCTGGGGAAAACCCACATCCAGCACCCAGACCATCAGCACTAGCGTCCCCCCCAGGGATGTGTGCTCTCCCCTCTGCTCTTCTCCCTCTATACCAACAACTGCACCTCAGGAGTCTGTCCGTCTGCTAGACTCCTGATGTTTTCTGACAACACAACAGTTATTGGTCTCCTCCGGGACGGTGACCATTCTGCATACAGACAGGAGGTTGAACAGCTGGCCCTCTGGTGAGGTCAGAATAACCTGGAGCTGAACAAGCTCAAAACTGTGGTGATGACAGTGGACTTCAGGAGGATCCCCCTCCCTAACACTGCCTCACCATTCTCAACAGCACTGTGTCTAATGTGGAATCCTTAAGATTTCTGGGATCCACAATCTCACAGGACCTAAAGTGGACACCCAACATCGACACAGTCAATAAAAAGGTCCAGCAGAGGATGTACTGCTTGTGCCAGCTCAGGAAGTTAACCTGCCTCAGGAGCTGCTGATCTTGTTCTCTACACTGCAATCATCCAGTCTGTCCTCTGCACTTCCATCACTGTCTGGTTTGGTTCGACTACCATCCCCACAATATAATAGAAGTATAGGGAATAGTTATGTATATGGGATAGACTATTTGTATATACAGATTTGTGCATGTTAAGTGTGTATGGAGGTATACAGTATAAAACAGTACGACACGGCAATACAGGAACACCGGATTGAGACATTGACAGAACAATACAGCGCAGTACGCAGTAAACCAGAACAGTGATACAGTATGCAGTACAGTATGTTACATACAGTACAGTAAGGCAGTGGGGCCTGTGTGATTGTCTCAGTGCTTTTTGTTAGGACCCCTGGTGATTTCACCATTGACAGTCCTTATGGCTTGCGGGAAGAAACTCTGTCTCTCTGTCCTCGCTGTGTGACTGCGGAGGCACTTGCCCGACCACAGCAGCCGACCAGACCAGACTACAACGGGCTGTCAGGACGGCAGAGAAAATCATCGGCACAAACCTGCCCTCCATTCAGGACTTGTACGTGTCCAGAGTCAGGAAACATCACTGCAGACCCATCGCGCCCTGGATACAACATGTTCCAACTCCTCCCCTCTGGTAGGCGCTACAGAACCCTGTACGCCAAAACAACCAGACTCAAGGACAGCTTCTTCCCACAGGCTGTCACACTGAACACCTAAACGAGGCACATAGTGTCAGACAATCCCTGTGTAACTCTGAACACTCACTGTAAGTACAAATTCTAAATGATATATTTGGGAGGCTAAACCGTTTTTTTAACATTGTCAGTATAACCTAAACATGGTGTATATACTGTACATAATATACATGCATATAATGTCATACAGTATCAACCTACCTCATGTATATAAAGGAACCCGTTAATTATTCCATATTTATTACAGCATCTTTGCACTCTGCACTATTGCCTTTTCTGCCTTCCTGCTACAATTTCATTGAGGTTTCTCTCGCTCTCTCTCTCTCTCTCTCTTTCTCTGTGTGTTTTAAAATGTTTGTTTTAGCTTGTCTTTGTTTCAGCTGTATGTCAAGTCCATATACTGTATGTATATTGAGAATAATGAGGGGAAAAAGTCAAATGCCATGTATGTACAGAACATACTTGGCGAATAAAGATGATCCTGATTTATAAAAAGAATGGAAAATGCGTAGTTAAAGTTAATCGTTTAAATTTAAGTTTTCTTTTCATTCTCACTGTATGCGCATGACCCCTCAATTATTCTGTAACTTCTAAACATTCTGATTTCCTGCCTTTATTGTTTTATAACAATGATTGTTTTTCTGGGAGCAGCCCACCGCCTTGACGCTATAAATGAGAGCCGCCACCCTCTTCTTACAATCAATAACACAAAGATTATGTTTTCAGGGCGGACTGAGGTTTCTTGCTTCTGGTCTTTATCTGTTGGTTCTTTTTATAACATTGTTACGGAAATGACATCAGGTCTTCTTCGTGTTCTCTGAAGCATTGCGGCGCAACTTTTTTTCACCATGTGATGACCCAGTGTTGTCCGTGGTTAGTGTATATAACCTTATTTTATCAAAACGTATTCTTATTCTGACTTGACATCACACGGAATATCTAAGGATTATCTTGATCTACATGTGTGCATCAAGGGAACTGTAAGATGGCCCGTTCGTGCTGTTGTTCCGAGTGCAATAATGGGTGAATACGGCATTCTAAAGCTCAGTTTTGAAAATAAGTTGAGAGAGAAAATAACTTGCGGAACTCGTGAAACTTTACTTCATCATAGATCGAAAACAAGAATGTGTCTGTTGACAATAACGCTGTGTTGCATTTTGTTTATGGGAAGGGTTTCTTTTTGGTGACCAACTATAAGTAATAAGTGACACTAAGACTGTTGTTTGTTATATTGAGTGGGTTCTTCAACATTTAAACTTTCGTCATATCAAAAAAACAAATGATGCTGTCTGCAATTTATTACATTAAAAAATATTAAGTCTTCGCCTTCCTCTCTTACATTTCTCTCTCCCTACCCCTCCCAGAGGACAACCAGTGGTACCGGGCGAAGGTTCTGGCTTATTCTTCTGAGGAACGCGTGTGTGTCGGCTACATCGATTTTGGGAACGCTGAGGACGTGGAGCTAGGACATCTGCGGCCCCTCAATGCCTCACTGCGGGAGCTTCCCATGCAGGCCATTCCCTGTGCCCTCGCAGGTCTCTGGAGAGTTTTGATTCCACTACACTGGCTTTGATTACTATCTCAGGAAAAATCAATGATTTTTGAAGATGAATCCATCCTATTCCTCCTATCCTCATCCTTTCTTCCTTCTATCTTCTTTCTCCTCTGGCTTCATCCTGTCACCCCCCTTCTCCCTTCCAGGATTGCAGCCAGTCTACAGTCCAGCCGGCCACTCCTTGGCGGTCTGGTCCAAAGAGTGTGTGCTAACCCTGCAGCAGAGGGTTTCCAACCGTATCCTGCACGTTCGCATCCTGGGGGAGAGAGAGGGTGTGGCCCTGGTTGCCATGACTGATGAGACCAGTGATCCCCGTGCCGATGTGGCAGAACTGCTGATCACCGGGGGTTACGCCGTTTCAGCCCCCGGGGGCTCAGAGCTGGCCGGAGCAGAGACCACCACTTCAGGTGCAGATGCAGAGGGTAAAACTGATTAAATATGTTTATTAAATTGTTTTAGGCCAGTGATATTCAAACCTTTTTTTGCCAACCTCCCCCTCCCAAATAGTACAAAAAAATACAGAATGCTTGGTATGCAAACTAACGTAGTTTAAAGTAAACCAGGTCGAGCTTCACATTCAATTGTGGCTTTTTTTGCCTATACACAGGCTAACGGGGGCCGAAAGGAGCATAATTAATGAAAAATAATTTGCCTGGGAACCAGGCTATTAAATTGGAATCGGAATCTGCAGCTCATGTCTCATTTGTTCTGGCAGATAACGTCCTGCCACCCTCCCATTCAAAAAGATTTCCACCCGACTTTGCCAGTGTCGGTCCAATCACAAGTGTTTATCGAATATGGGGCGGTTGTAATACAATGACTATGCTGAGGAGAGCCGTTGATGCACCTGACCAAGATGGCTGTCGCTGACGTGGGATGGTCTGTTGAATCGGCTGTTGACGGTGAGGCACCTTACCAAGATGGCTGCCGCTGATGTGGAATGATCTGTTGAATCCACTATTATGACGGTATCAAACAAACTGCCCGGTATATTTTCTCTAAAAAGCTTCTGTTGATAAGAAAGATGTTTACCGTACTTCCCACATGATTTCGTAAAAGTTGCAGCGCTACATCGATCCAATGCTCTGATTGGTTGTAGGTCTATCCAATGCTCTAATTGGTTGTAGGTTTATCCACTGCTGTGATTGGTTGTAGGTTATTCCAAGAGTTTGAGTTTGATTTATAAATAATAGAAAAATGTTAAACTGTGGAGTTAAATATTCCCATTTGATTACATGGGGAAACGCAGTTCACTTACCGAGATGCGGAACAGCGCTGAACGCTGATCGATGGTTTCCTTTAAAGGGAGCGTCCAGGTGAAGATCATTCCTCCATATTCCATGTGATGTGAAGTCACAATGCAGAACCGTTTTGATAGAATTCAATCTTTAAATCGTACTACTTTTCCACACACGGAGCCACTGTTGTGAAATGGCGAAGAAGGAAAAACCCTTCGCGTCACGCACCTACGTCACTTCCGTAAACAGACGGTTAAAGCGCAGCACGGGGGTGTTTCGGGCTCACTTGTCTGTGAAAACTGTCTTATACGTATCGTTATGGATTACGAGAAGCGGGTGGCGGAATCATATTTCGGACCTTAATCTGACCAGTGCAATAGATCCAAGTCAGTGTTAGCAGCACGTACTGGATGTTCTGGATGTTGAGGCACTAATATTCTTTCTGATAGCTTATAATTTTGTTATTGAATTATGTATCGAATTCTTCACATTTTTCAGTGGAGAGCATCTCTGATGGGGTTGTAGATGGTGGATTTATAAGTCGATCAACAGTGAAGAAGAGCATTTGACTATTTTTGATATTTTAATTCATGATTTTAGAGATGAGACTGTCTGGCCTGTTTAATTTCTTTCTACTGATTAAGTCTATACTTGTAAGTTTCATGGTGAACCTGAAGTTTTGTCTTTCTCCACTTTTGTTCTGCCTCCACTTTCTCTCAAGCTGCCTAACAACTGCTCCATTTCTCCATGGGGCTTTTTGTTTTTCTATGTTTTTAGTTTTAACAGGTACAATGATATTTTGTTTTTTTTTGAGTTGAAGTTGTTGATCCTCAGTTGATGCCATGAACAGCGGTAACTCATTTACAGTTCTCTTAAAGGTTTCAATGGTATTATTATTAACGTTTTTTTAATTGTTTGGGTACCACTCTGTTGTACAGGAAAAGCAGACACATTAAAAAAATATGCAACAGTGATCTGAAATAGCAACATCAATAACACAGGGTACAGTGATATTAAGTCCTTTTGATGTGACTAAGTCCAGGGTATGTGCCCCTCATTGTGGGTCAGTCCAGAAATGTGCACAGTGAGGTCAAATGCCTCCAATAGGCTAATGAAATGTTGAGCATCTGGGTCTGTTTGATTGTCAACATGAACATTAAAATCACCTGAGATAATTAGACAATCATAATCAGTGGAGACCTTGGACAGTAGCTCAGTGGCGCCCTATTAGGGGGCCACGCCCCACATTTTGAAGACCACTGACACCGCTATTCGGTGTCGAGTACCAGTACTAGTTCTCCATTAGAGTCCGTTTGGGAGGCTGAACCAAATGAAATGATGACACAAGGTTCTCCGGGGTTGCAATGTGTCCTCAGCAGCTTCCCAGCAGAGATGCGAGCCCCTGGTGTGGTCGTCCATTAAACTTCCCTGCGATAGCCAGAAGGTGGCGATGATGCTGTGCTCAGCGGATAGTCCTGGAGAGTTCTACTGCTACTCCAGTCTTGAAGGTAGAATATACAGTAGTTTGATGCTTTTTATATCTCACTAGACATTAGATATATATATTTTTCTCTCTAATTGTTTATCTTATAAAGTGATATTCTCATTTAAGTTATGGTGAAAGTTAAACTTGTAATTGGAAAGATTCAATGGTAAATTAAATGACACTACTAAGAGTGGTATGTTAGTGGTATGTTGGTGGTATGTTGACCCATCTAAAGCAGTTTGTGTTCAGGAAAAAAATACAAACAATTACAAAATAATTAATGTGTTCATTGAATTTAAGCAGAATAAATTACATTTAAGGTGAAATAGGCAACTCTTTTGCTTTTATTTATTTTTATGAAGTTAATGTTGATTGCATAATAATCACCGTTTAGATTGGTTCCATATAAGCCTTGATATCACTATGCAATTCGGACTGCCCCGGGTATGAAGTCAACCAATACGCAACCGTTGGTGGAAATGGTGGACGGTGGAGCAATCTTCTCCAGGTAGATCATATACCCTGGAAAATAAAGGCTCATTGAAATCTGTTGAGAAATGGTAACCTTATAGAGTTTTTGGTATTTTTTTTATCCAGAAAAAACGCAGCTCCCCTGTTCAGTTGTATGTGTATACAGGCCAGTCACGCCCGTTCCAATGTGGCGGTGACATTAACGTATCCACAGAAAAAAGGCCACCACATGGCACCAAATTCAAATAACATATCCCAAACAAGTTAATTACAACTGTGTTTTTTGCAATAAAAAAAAACAGCCCCCCCTTCGTAGCCCCTCCAAGGATTCCCTCACAATTTGACATTTTCATCAAACACTTTAAATGAAAATAACTACTGTGCAACAATTATTTTAAGTTTTATATTTATTTGACTGATAATTCATAAAACAGGCAAGTGTAGAGCAGTGGCGTATGCATAAATAGACTCCAATATGCATCTCCACTCTGTGTGTGTGTGTGTGTGTGTGTGTGTGTGTGTGTGTGTGTGTGTGTGTGTGTGTGTGTGTGTGTGTGTGTGTGTGTGTGTGTGTGTGTGTGTGTGTGTGTGTGTGTGTGTGTGTGTGTGTGTGTGTGTTACTTTCACATGGATAATTGCGATCAGATGGGAAAACAATGGCAAATTGCACTCGGCAGCAAAACTTAATGGCCGTGTTTGCGTTGGCATATCATGAACACAAATCTTTTGTAAATCGGACGCTGAGACGGCACAGATAGCGGAAAATTGGAACAAAAAAAAATGGTCCCCGGCACGATCAATTAATTGTGGAGGCAAATATCAACAATGCGATTAATATACGATTAATTGTTCAGCCCTAGTATTTAGCATGTACAGATATTGAGTTAGATGCTTTGCTCTTGAAAATTCTAATTCCAGTATGTGAATTTCTCACCCACCATGGAAAAATGCAGAATGTAGACAATTTTGAGTGTTTAAAAAAAAAAAAAAAGTGTAATCAATAAGGGGTGTGTGTGTGTGTGTGTGTGTGTGTGTGTGTGTGTGTGTGTGTGTGTGTGTGTGTGTGTGTGTGTGTGTGTGTGTGTGTGTGTGTGTGTGTGTGTGTGTGTGTGTGTGTGTGTGTGTGTTCAGTGTGTCAGAAGCTGGTGGAGCTGGACACTGAGTTGAAGAAATACTGTGAAGCAGAATCTCCTCCTTTCAGGCCCAAAGTGGGAGATCCCTGCTGCGCCATGTTTCCTGGTGAGACCGGTACTTCAATCCCTATTTAGGCCCCATCCACACGTATATGTTTGAAGACTGAAGACGTAGTGTTTTCTCTGCGTTTTGGCGCACTGGAAAACACTGAAGCTTTTGGAAGACATCTTCCAGGGTGTCTTTGTGTGAAGGAAGTTCAAACGGAGCTTCTTGAAAACGCTGCCGTGAGGACCTCAACTTGCGTTGGGAACGTACGAAGATCCTCCTCCTAATGTTTTTTTCTGCATTTTTTGACATCAAGTTTTGACATTATCGCCCCTTACTGGCCTACTTTTATTTTATTTTTTTAAACGGGAGGTGCGGCCGCCTGCGTGAGCACCTTGTGTTGATTACGCACATTTTAGTATTTTTAGAGCTTATACAGCTTATTGTGCATAATCACCGGGTGTCATGACATTTCCCTGCATATATATGTATATGTATGTGACAAATAACCTCTTCAACTTGAAATGAGAGCCAGACTAAAAGGTGAATCAAGAACTTCTGATTGATTCTGGTACGTGGGCTTTTAAAATCCAAAAGCAGTGATCTATCTATATTGTGTTCCCTCAGATTATCCTGATTATGAACTCTTTGAAATCATCCAGCCCTAACTGCATGATGGGAAGTGGCCTGTCTCAGGCCAAAGTAACCAAACTCTATTCTGTGCTCTGCGTGCGTGCGAGCGTGCGTGTGTGTTCCCCCCCCTAGATGACAGAAGGTGGTATCGGGCCACGGTGCTGGATCTGTTGGAGGACAAGGCTGTGGTGTCCTTTGTGGACTACGGCAACACAGTCCGGGTGGAGAACGGCCACCTGAGAGCCGTCACCCCCGGGCTCCTGAGCCCGCCAGTCCAGGCCGTGCGCTGCTGGCTGGCAGGTGGGTTGGTCTGGTGTCCAGGCCTGAACTTACACCAAGAGACGGGTCAGAAGATTCAAAGGTCTATGCCTTATGTGAGAGGAGGCATTTTGGATTTTTTTTTTTTTTCCTATTGTAGAGGAGTGTATTATATTTCAATTATTGTGTTCTGTTGATGCCAAACTGGCATTTTAATGCATGCCATACAATCCCGTGTTCTTTTATTTTGTCAATTTAAACCCTGTCAGGAGTTTTGGCTGATTAGACTTCTCAGGTTGAAGTAAAGACAGCAACACTCTTTCACTCAATTTAATTCTTTCTTTTTCCTCTTATTCTCTCTCTCTATCCCTCTCTCCTATGTTTAACTCTCTCTTGCTCCCTGTCTTCTCCCTATCTCTCGCCACCCTCTTCTCAATTAAATTATTTTTCTCCTTTTTTTTTTTTTTTCAAATGTTCTTGTCTGTCCTCCCTTTCTCATATCTCTTTATCTCTGCTGTCTTTCCCTCCTCCCACCCTCTTTCCCTCTCTGAATCCCTCTAACCCCCCCCATCAGAACTTTTCTGAAGTCAGAAATTTGGAAGTGAGCAGGTATAGGACGGTGTGTGCTTTCCAGTTTCTCCTCAGATTGAATTAGTCGAAGTGGATGGACAGGGTCCTTTAATATAAATGTGTGGGTCATGAAATATGTCTTGGAAAGGGCTTATTGAAGAAAGTGGGTTCAAGGACACATTGTATTTTAAGTAGGTTTTCTTAAATACTTAATTTTCACTGGCAACAGAGAACTGAGCTGATCCCTTAGTTTACCTGGAGCCCTCTGTGTTGTGGTTCAGGTGTGGAGCCCGTGGGCCCGGCGTGGAGCAGCGAGGCCCGTCTCTGGTTCCAGACCCTGGTGGGTCAGCAGCTCTCTGCTCGCGTCATCCAGGCCACAGAGCACGGCTACGGCGTGGAGCTGGAGAGCGGCGGGCGGAACATAGCCGCCGTACTCATCTCCAAGCAGATGGCCCGGGTCACCAGAGGGACCGTGCCACCCGCTGCTCACACACCCGCCCGCTCCCCCACAGAGGAGCCGGAGACCCCGAAGGGCTCGGGGCAGAGACCCGCCCTGCTCCAGACCTCCAGTCCTACGGGAACCAGCCCCACCTGCTCACCAGGGGGGAAGATCACTATGGCAACACAATCAGCAGGTCAGATATATCAGTTGTATGTAAGGATCAAGATTTTATTTTGTGATAATAACCTGGTCACTATACTTTATTTATAACTTACTTGATAAATAAATATATTGATCTGAATTACTTTATAATCGGTTAATAATTAGTATGCCTAGTTTGAGATTCCGCTAACAAATGAGTGAAATGAGTCATGACTGGACTCAATGGAACGTTGGGGATTTTGATATTGATGTCCGTATTCAGAGGTACCCCAGTATCTTTTTTTCCTTTTTATTTTATACTTTTTTTTTAAACTTTTCACACAGCTTTTCTGTAACACTAATCATCTGGAGACACGCACCAATAATCACCATGACAAATTCCTAGTACAGGTGACTGAACCTGCCGGAATAAATTGGATTGTGATTTGCAGCTATTATTCAGTACACTCAAATGATGAAGCTTGTTTTGGATGAATACTAAAACAATGAAGTTTATTCTGGAAAGTCCTTGCCGTTGTTGAATTGTGTCCGGTTTTCAGCGTTGTTCCCGGTCGACTGGAAGACAGAGGAGCTTCCACGCAGGACGTTCCAACCTCGAGTTGCTGCCGTCACCGACCCTTCCCTTTTCTACCTCCTCAGTCCCATCCAGGGTAGGATTCCCTGGGTGGTTCTCAACCGAGGGTGCCAGGTCGCAACCTTTCGGATGCTTTGAGGCCTATGGTTCCTAATAGTCAAATATCAAGGCAGAAATCCACAACTATATCGTATGTCATGAAGTTATTTTTGTGTGTTTTGCAAGTTTTGTTAAAACCTTGTTCTCTCGATCATGACAATGAACAAATTCAGACAAGAACAAATGAAAAATACCTGAAGGAAAAAATGTATTGCATTGCACGATTAAGGCCATGTCCACACGTATATGTGACCCACCGCATACTTTAGGGTAATTTGGCGGCTTTCGACTTTTTTCCCCCGCATCATTTAAAAGAGGAGAATCAAAGCTTCCAAACAAGGTGTCACGTGTGCAAACCAAGCAAATATTTTTTAAAGCTGTGACTTGTAAATGACAGGAGTGTTGCAAACTGTTTCTGAGATAATCACCTTGAAAGTTTCGCCAAGACTTGGCTTCATTCACCTAGCTCCCAGAATGCAAATGTGGTAGCCAGAGCCACATGGCTACTGAGCATACTGCGGAATGGGCCAATCACTGCTTTGTTCTTGTGTTTTGAAACTTTTTTTTTTTTTTTTTTTTTTTTTTAACGGTAAGAATGTACGTTTTATAAAAGTGGAATTTATTTTCCGGTGGTTCTTGAAAATAATCTGTTTCATAGTCACATTCAGGTTGAAATCCGCCGTTTGAAATGTTCTCCAAGTCCGGAGTAATATCAGATTCAGTGTCTCTGTTGGAGAACTGACTATCATGTGGAAAATTAAGTCCAGTGCGTGCTGCTTAAACTGACTTGGATCTATTGCACTGGTCAGATTAAGGTCCGCGAAATGATTTAGATCTTCCTCCACCCGCTTCTCCTCATCAACCGGAGTTTTCACAGACAAGTGAAACCCGAGCCTCGTCTTATTTACGAAAGTGACGGCGACGTCGGTGACGCGCCCCCTGCACAACGTTGTCTCCGTGTGTGTACAAAACACGTGATATTTAAAGGCTGAACTCTATCAAAATGGTTTCTCATTGTGACTTCACTCCACATGGAATATGGAGGAATGATCTTCACCTGGACGCTCGCTTTAAAGGAAACCATCGATCTGCGTCGTTCAGCATTGTTTAGCGTCTCAGTAAGTGAACTGTTTCCCCATGTAATCTAACGGGAATATTAAACTCCACGGTTTAACATTTTTTATACTATTTATGAATCAAACTCGGTTTTGAAAATATGTTGAGAGATAAAAAAAAAAATAAAAACACAAAGGAACACAAATCTGGAAAAATCGAATTTTCCTTCGAGGGTTTTTTTTTTTTCCCCAACTTATTTGGCTGCTCCTGGCCATTTTAGAAATGCACAAGATGGAGGCTTTTGCTGTGGTGGGACACATATGGATATTTCTGAAAATGTATTTATTTTTCCCCCTCTCCGTTAAATAAAATCTCCGTCCACAGGAGAATGCAAAAATGATTTAAAATGTTGACATAAGCACGCCAGGCCAGAAGGGGGCGATAACATGTCATCAAATTGATGTCAAATGCCACAGAAGAACATTAGGATGCATATTGAGCTTCATAATATTAATACACCACGCTGTATGGATGCCATTCCAAGTTGGAGAGACTTTTCAACTTTTAATGACAACACATGACCCTTGTAGGTTCCCGACACAGGTCGAGCGTTTTCAAGAAGCTCATTTTCACTTCACATGAATACACGGAAAACAGTTTTGAAGAAATCTCCACACTGAGAAAAAAAATTGGGTTTCTGAAAGTTTGGTTTCCAATGACCTAAAAGACTGTTTTCATGTGGACAGGCGTCCAAAACTCAGACAATACTACATTTCCAAACGTATCCATATAAGTGTGGACAGGGCCAGTTTAGATTTAGGGGGTCTTGGAGGTGAAAGGGGTTGTTTTACCTCTGGGATAGTGGATGAGCACAGCTAGTGAGCAGAAAACATCGTAGAGTCTGGAAATCATGGATGGATTAAAAAAAAAAACAGCATCCCAGAAAAACAATTTATTTTTAAGTCAATTAGTATGGTCTCCGGTCCCTCCAGTCTCTTGTATGATGAATCACAGATCGATGCAACAAACTTCAACTTCGCTTAATCATGTTTTTCCATCTAGAAGTTAAACATCAATAGCATTGAGAATCGATTTCGGTGGATGATGTTTCCCAGCAGGTGTGTTGTTGTTTTCTGCATCACTGTGTTGTTTTTTTTTAGTGGACCCAGAGAAGCTGCAGCAGGTGATGATGGAGCTGGCGGTCTACTGCAGCACCAACCAAGCTGCCTACGCCTCCACCCCTCTGCACATCAAGCCTGAGGTTGGGGCGACGTGCTGCGCCCAGTTCTCTGGTGAGGGGCCGGCGGGCACACGCACGCTAAAATACACACACACACAGTGTGATTTAAAACGTCACCCACCAGAGGTGACCCCAGGGAACAACACATTTTTGGGTGCTGAAACTTTGGCAAAAGTCACAGAACCAGTCATCGTGTGTGTGTGTGTGTGTGTGTGTGTGTGTGTGTGTGTGTGTGTGTGTGTGTGTGTGTGTGTGTGTGTGTGTGTGTGTGTGTGTGTGTGTGTGTGTGTGTGTGTGTGTGTGTGTGTGTGTGTGTGTGTGTGTGTGTGTGTGTGTGTGTGTGTGTGTGTGTGTGCGCGCGCGCGCGTGCGTGCGTGCGTGCGTGCGCGCCCTGATAGATAATCTGCATTTGAAAATGAAACAATTACTTTTAACTGTAATAACCCCCTCATTTTTAGTTTACATCTATTCTAATTCCGCCTAATTAAGAAATGCCGCCTTGTGCTGTATTACTAGTATTTAAGTATTTCACTTTGGTACCAAATGTCTTTTTACATTAGGGTGGGAGTCACTTGGATTTAGTCAAAGAAAAAAAAACACGTCGGCAGAAGATGCTGTATTTCCTTAAAGCCGAAGCATCTCATCAGTGTAGAACAAAAGCGTGGACAGCTTCAACCCCCGATGGTTAATGTGGCTTTTCCCGCGTGTCTGTTAACATTTTCAGTTTGGAAACCTCGTCTTCAAAAAAACAACCAGTTTTCATTCACACACTCCCCACCGCTCGCTGTGATTACAGGTTGGAGTTCCCCGTGAGGATAGACCAGTCTCTCTCTCTCCCTCCTCTTTTCTTTCCGTGCACATTTTTCTCTCGCGCCTGCCTTTTCCCGGGAACCCACCCCACCTGCAGTTGTTTCCAAAAAGGCGGTAATTTGGCGTCTGCTCGTGGATATAATTACACGGGGCGCATGCGGCCGAGCGCAGGGCCCGTTCGTCTCCTAAAACGGCGTATACAAGCTAGAGACAAGCGTCTGCCCTGCATTCCGCAGGGTGGCTAACAACCAGGTTCAGTTTAATGGAGTTTTCTGAGCTTAACGGCTAAGACAGGGTGTTTTGGAAACAGCAGAGGTTTCGAGTGTTGTCTTAAGGGCGGGGTCGAGAGGATTTTTAATGGATCAGTGCTGTCGAATAGTAAATGCGCCAGGCTAGCCAGCAGACCCTGCTCTGATGGGACTGCTCTTACCAGTTGGTGGAGTGACGGCGACTGGTTTGCATCTTGTCCTGTTAGAAAAAGGGTTTTCGTAATTATCTGCAAAAAAAGTCACAACTTTCCAATGAAGACATTAAATGAAGCTCACAAAGTGCTGCATTCACGCTTATTCTTGGGAGAAAATTGCTTATTTTTGACCGGACGATGTGGTTGGTTTAGCCATAAGTGAGCTTTTGTCATCTTTGTATTAGTATAGCTGGAATGGCTAAACTGGTTTTAACTCAAAATTATGAACTTCATAGTTCGACAGCTGTCACATTTTCAGGTTAGAGTGGAAGAGTATTGTTACTGGTGACATTCATTTAACATTATTTTTCACTCCATTACTTTTCTTTATCTGTAGAAAAATTAAGGGGTGAGCTCTTAAATTTAGTTTCACGTAGTGAATATGTGGAGACTATGGAAGAGGAGTCATTCTTAACTAAATGTATATGGATGTTTGAGGTTGTTTAGGTATTCAAACATTGCCACCAAATACTCAAATAACCAATACATTCGGTAAATATTACGTGTACCTTTTCAGTATGTGTGTAGTGTTTACTCTAATACCCATGACACACAGTTGTTTATATCTGTCTTTTTTGTTATTTACATTGTGCAACTTGAATTTCTTCCCAATGAACAAATCCGCCGGCAGTAAGTTTCAAACCAGCTATCTTCATGACAAACTTTGAATTTATAAAGAGTGATTAATTGAGCTATTCTCAAATATCTGTCACTTCTTGAATTGGTTTTATATTTAATTGTGGTGTTGGGGTGGTGTGGTACAAACAGCCACACCTGTCTTGGGTCTAGGTAATTAGGTCTGGGATCAGAGGTGGCTGTACGCCTGTTGCTCGTCAGAGCAATCAGCAGGCATCAGGTAAATAACCCATCCACACACAGGGAGAGCCTGTGTGCACATCTGCTCCTGGCTTGTTCCATCTTGATACGCTCTACAATAAACTGATGTGTTTGCAACATCTCTGCTTGGTCTCTGTCGGAGGGCCCTGAAAACAACTCCAAAAACCCCCACTTCCAATCTAATTGTCAATATGCTGTATAATCTCACTTATACTTGACTGTGAGTACAACTGACAGGTGACAACAACTGGTACCGTGCTGTGGTGCTGGAACTCAGACCGAGCGAGGCCAACGTCGTGTTCTGCGACTACGGGAACTGTGAACCGGTTCCCTGGTCCAGGATCCTTCCCATCCCAGCTCAGCTGCTGCAGCTTCCCTTCCAGATCACCCGCTGCGCCCTCATTGGTAGGAGGGTGGGCACATGAGATTTATTGGAGACCGTTGGGCGGATGTATCAAACTCTTGCATCACGATGGTTTCTCACAGAAGGGCTTGTTATCAGAACAACCTGTCATTTTAATTGGGCAGTTCTCTAAGTCCATGGGACCAACATGTAACTGGGCAAGACTGGTTTGCATACCAAGTGAGACATATTGGGTTGATTGCCACTATGTTCTGGGTAATGTCAATATAATATCAACATTGCGATAAGACAAGATATCTTCTATCTTCGCAGTATTAATTTTCACTATGCAGGTGTCAGCTACACAAAAAGTCAGACAAATGAATGTTGAATGCTAAGGTTTCTGATCTGGATATTTGTGAAAGGTTCACTTGGATTGTGATTTGCAATAAATAATTTCAGGTTTATTTTAGTCTGGTGGCATTCTAAAAATGAAGCGTAAAGAAGCTAGAGAGCTAGCTATAGAGAAGTGTTCCCTGACTTTCTGCTGAGCTACATCTTTCCAAACTTCTTTCATCCTGCAGGGAAGGAGAACTTTCCCCCGGTTTGGCCCATCGAACTGCTGCGGTGGTTCGAGTCCTTGCTGTCGAAATGCGCACTGGCCACCGTCCAAGGCTTCAACGGCGTCTCGAACCTTCTCACCATATCTCTGTCTGAGATGGGCGGAGCGACCCTGAACAACATCCTCGTGGGTCAGCTTCACCGGGCATTAAACCCTCAGCTCCGTGTCGGTACCACCTTGCCCGGCGCTGCTCCTCTCGCTGCTGCACCAGTGGATCTTCCCCGGCAGAATTCAGATGCTGTTGGGTGCGACGTGCTGCAAAGTCTAGCCTCTATGGCACGACGCCCCCTGGCGGAAGCTGCCGGTTCTGCACTTTCAGTTCTTGGTTAGTGGAGATGGATTTTATTCACCTGTGGCTCAGAATGCAAGGTCATATGGCGGTTTTGTCTTTATATTTATCTTTCTTGTTCTTCTCCTTCATCTCTTTGGTCATGTTCTACTTGTTCTATTTTTCTTGTTCTTCTCCTTGGTCTTGTTCAACTTATTGGTATTCTTTTTCTTTCTAAATTTTATTTCTTCTCGTTGCTTCTTCCACCAATACCACTTATCACTGCTTAATGCAGGTTGCAAGTGTTACAATTTGGGCATCCATCCATTCAACAACAGATTACTTGTACTTAGCAGTACATGCTTGGACCATTCGGTTTGGATTGTTAAAATAACAAATACAGGAATCCATTAGGCAGCTCACATATTTCTGTGCAAAAAAAAGCCAGGGAAACAAGTTGCTTCTCTTGGAATATCTGTGTGGCTGCTTCACCTACCACCCGCCACCCAGGTGGCGTGTTCATGGACCTCCGGCACAAGGATGCAGAAGATGGGGTTTCAGAATTTGGAAGTAGCCCAGGAGCTGAAAGACATGTCATAACAGGGCTCCTCTCCTGAGTGTGTGTGGGGATGGGGGTTTTACCTGTTGCTCGTTAGACCAACCAACGAGCAACAGGTATGCAGCCACTCTGATCCCAATCACCTAGATCCAGGTCAGGTGTGGCTGCTCAAACCACACCATCCCCACACCACAATCTGGCATGTTATGTTGTTCCAATTTCTGAATTTGTCGATATTCACAGACATTTTGTCTGCATCGGTAATTTCACTTCCTCTAAATAATGTATTTAATGTTTTGCTATTTGAGCTGTCTTAAACGTATAACAAATACGCCAAGCCTGGGAAAATTGAAAATGAGCCCTGCAATAACTTCTATCTACTTTGGTGTTGAGTGAAACACTTTTGGTTGGGTAACTGCTGTAGGTTATTTTGTTATTTTTGGATCAATTAACGTTACATGTTAATGGATGGGAGTGACATATTGAAGTTAACACTGCTTTTACCACATTTCAGAAGATGCTCAGAGTATCGCTGCCCCGTCTGGGCCAACGAGCTCCGACAGTACGAGTTATGGTATGTGTTGTTCTTTCAAATGATAGTATTTGATTAGTACTGAAGGACCGACAAGTAGATCTAAATAATGTTGGAACAAATGGTACATACTAAGGATGTGACGGTATACCGTACTGGTTGGAATGACAGTATACCGTGAAATTGAAATATAAAATGGTACTATCATAAACATAACTTATACCATGGCAAAATATTGCTATATTTGACACCACATGCAATATTTTCACAGAACCGAATATCGCCAATATCGTGTCCAAATTTATAACCTGCTAATGGTAGGTTAGGGAAAAGGAAATGGGGTGCCATCTCTTGGGAAAATGAAGGCTCGATTTACAGCACTGCTGCAAGGTTTTATGGACCGAGTAGATGCCTTTTTTTGTCTCTGGAATATCGCACTTAAATGTCTTAAATAAAAACAGTGCATTGATAAAGTTGTTTTTTTCTATTTATTAATTAAATGGAGGCCGTTTGGTGCTTGTAGCGAGGAAGCCGATGGAGGATTTTGATGTGGTGGCGCGGATGGTCTGGTTATTAAGTTGGGGCTCTAGGTTATTAGTTGCGTTACTAAAATTATATTAAAAAAAAAAAAAGTTTTATAATTGTTATACAAAGCTGCCAAGTCTCACGCTTTGACGGTGAGAGTCAGGCATATCAACCAGTTCACACGCCACACCTCGTATTTCTCATGCTGAGAATCCCAAAATAAGTAAAATTCATTTTTTTTTTTTTTTTTTTTAAACATAGGTATTTCCTCACTCATGCTTGCTTTGCGCCGGTCTCTGTTGGGCATGGTTAACGGGAGATCCTTTCCGCATGTATGTTATGTGAAAGCCCACACGCAGCTTCCTATTTTGAGTGGTATAAACCAAACGATCCGTTCTTTGCATTCCGGCATTAAAGGGTCACAGTTTGTCCAAAGATAACAAATACAGGGTGTTTTTATTTTAGGTGTATTATATTATATTGTAATTGAATTAAATCAAAAAGCATTGTGCGGAACCGTGGGTAACAGGAACACTTTCTCTGTCACTCTGAAGAATAACGTCATTACCAGTTACCTTAATTAATTAATGAATTGACCTGATAGTGATATATCAAATCGTGATATTAAGTAGTACGATTATCCTACCGTGAAAATGTCCGTCACATCCCTAGTACATACACAGCATGATTCACCTGTATTTGATAGAAATGCATCAATTAAAGGTATATTGGTGTCCATAGAAATTATATAAAGGCTGTCTTTATTGCATAATACCAACATTAAGAGTGAAGGCCAACTTCAGGAAATTGAACACAAGATAATAACACTAATTGTTTGTCGGCACAGCAAGCATGTTTTCTTTCAAATCACAACAATAATATTTAAGTTCAAGTAGTGTGTCATGTGCATAATACGGCAAGTAACACAATGAAATGCTTGCTCCTTGTGAGGAGATGTAAGTACAAGAAGAATGAGGAATTGCTAAGAGTAGGTTAAAATGAATAGTAGTATGCAATTCACAAAAAAATGCAAAATATCCAGCACTAAATAAAAATAAGGGGGGGCGGTAATAATATTTAGCAGAGGCAGGTAATATGACATATTTTGGCACATCTGAAGTCGTATTAGAATACAATTCTATTGCAAGTCATATTACTTCGGGTTTCTAGTTATTTCCACTGGTTCCTTGTGATAATATTGTGCTTCATTAAATTGGGATGTATTCTGATGGACTGACTCACTGTCTTTTTAAACCCGCAGGTTCTCAGAAATGCTGCTGCTATTGTGGATCCGAAAACAAAGGTTAGCGTGATCCTCCCTGTTCTGTGAACCTCTTGTTTTATATACATATGTGTGTAAAATGTATTTCTGGGGGTTATAATTAGATATTTCTATGGCATTGGCCCAGTCACGTCAACACAATAGTCCATCAGCTGCATTTCATATAAAAATTAGATTCTTAACGAATTATGTTTAATTTGTTTAATTTCACACACTTAACGCCAGTGAGTGAAAAATAGTCGTATTTCTATTAATTTGTAAATTCTGTAAAAAAAAATATATATATATTTTTTTTTTCAATCAACTTAAAGAATTTTTTATTCTAAAGCCGTTGACAAAGTCAATACATCCGTATAAAAAAAAAAGGAAAAATAAATTCTATTTAAAATGTATTGTTCAGGAACTGGCACTCAATCACCCTGTCTAACAATACCAGTATCGAAAAATGAGGCATGAGAGCAGGTACAGTAAGCAAACCTGACACTGAAAGTCATGTGAAATGTTTTAAACACACTAATCTCAATATTCCACTTTGTATCCGTCGTCAAATCTCTCTCAGGTCGATAATCTGGAACGGTTGATGCAGCTGCAAGTTTCTCTTCTCAAGTAAGACAAGCGAGAGGTTGAGCCAAAGTCCACAACGTCAGAAATATTTTCATTTTTGTTGAATTTGTTTTTATTATTGTTAATTAATTATTGTTTTATTTAAACGTTTTAAAGCCAGCGTCTGTTGACCTGTGAGTTCAGTTGATGTATTTGGGCAGATTTGGGTTATGTTTCATGTTTTACATTAAAGCTCTGCTTTGATATGGTAATGTTGATTCTGAGATTCAAGCTTCAAGAGGTTTATTTGTCACATACATATACATACGTCGTACCTTAATACAGTGAAATGTCTTTGCAACGCACCCAGAGATTATGCACAATAGTAACTAAACCGAACATAATAGCTAACCTAATTCCTACCTAGCAACTAACCAAAACTAACTGATTCCTAAAACGTAATGCAGTTAGTGAATAGAGTAATATAGATACAATTTAAGACTCAAAAAGATAATAGAGTAGGGTTACAAAATAGAAGTGAAGGGAATAGAGTTATGTATATGATATAGGCTATATGTATATACAGATATGTGCGGTAATGTGCATGTGAATCAAGTGTGTATGGAGATGTACAGCAATACAGTAACACAGAACAGCAATACAGCGCAGTATGCAGTAACCCAGAATAGTGATACAATAACTTGCAGTACAGTATGCTACATACAGTAAGGCAGTGGGGCCTGTGTTAGTGTCTCAGTGAGGACCCCTGGGGAGTTCAGCGTTGACAGTCCTTATGGCTTGCGGTAAGAAACTCTGTCTCTCTGTTCTCGCTGTGTGGCTGCGGAGGCGCTTGCCCGACCGCAGCAGCTGGAAAAGTCCGTTAAGGTTGGTGAGGATCCTTCAAGATCCTGTGGGCTCTGCTACTACACCTCCTGGTGTATAAGTCCTGCAAGGGGAGAGGAGGGTAGGTCCAGTGGTATGTAGAGCTGAACGCACCACCCTCTGCAGGGCCCGCCTGTCCTGAGGAGTGCAGTTCCCAAACTAGGCAGTGATAAGGATATATAAATAAAAATAATAAATGTTGCCTGTCAGGATGCTCTCCACCGCTCCAGAGTGGAAGGACTTGAGGATCCTCACCGAGACCCGGAATTTATTCAGCTGCCTGAGGTGGTAAAGACGCTGCCTTGCCTTTCTCACCAGTGTGTGTGTGTAGTCCACGTTAAATCATCCATGATGTGAACTTCCAGGTACTAGAAGCTGCCCACCCTGTTGACAGAAGTCCCATTAATCACATGCGGTGCAAATATTTATTTTTTGGGATGAAAAGTGTCCCGAACAGGACCACCGCTGGAGCTACAGACACGGTTGCGGCGTCTTAGAACCAGGACGTCACAGACATGTCGTGGTTCAAGTTCATCCAAACCGATCCACACATTGATCAGGAATTGGTTAAAAACCGATGAAATTTGACTGAAAGTGGCCGAACCTTCGCGCTTCACCGACACGCCAACGTTGGAAGCTTTCGATCAGGATAACCTTTGATTCATATTCTCGGAATGAATCGGGGGAAAAATTGTAAATCATGTAAAAACCTCAACCGTTTTCCAGTTTCTTGGAATAGTAACCCATCGAAAAAACTTGCACACAAAAAAAAAAAAAAATCCGCAGAAACTCGTGATGACGTCAAGTCCACCTGAGTGTGGGAATGAATGACGCTTTCATACACTAGGAAGCGTCGGAAGTCTAGAACACGTGAAATTGTCACTGAAAAATTAGGATTTATCTGAAACCAAACATCCTGACGTTTCAGCCAGCGCAGCAGTCTAAAGCAGTTGAATTTTCCCTGGCATCATCTGCATGTTTCCTAGTTGTTACTGAAGGACTGTCATTATTTTGGGTGTGGCAGTAAATTTGGTGTAGGTCATTGTTTTAGGTGTTTGGAGATAAAAGCACCCCCCGCCCCCCCTACACTCACCATGGTGACGGCAGGTGGGCGTGGTCCCCGCTCTCCCCCTCTGTGATCTTCATCCTGCAGGAACAGTTTCATTGTGCTGCTCCGGGGGACACATGGTAAGGTAAGCTCTCCTCATATCGCCTAAGTGGATGGTGCACGGGTCAGGTGTTCTTTGGTGTTTCTTAACACCAGTCTTAAAGTCTTAAATTCACTTTGTTTAAAGGCCTTTAATGCCAAATATTTGTCATTTGTTTTAGTTTGAGCCCTTAATGTCAACAGAAAAACATTTCTCTGGTTTTGTTTATCCAAATGAGTCGAGGTGTTCTACATCTGTCGACATTTCTGATATAATATGTGATGTTATAGAACCCTAAAAGTCTCGAGCCGGATTTAATTCTTGCCTTCATACTGACATACTCACTTTATATTAACCTGTAGTGGGAAATTCCAGCAAGTACTTGTACGTACTTACTGTACCTGTCTGAATTTTTGTTAAAGTGTCTGTAGAATCATCAGTTCATAACCCCAACCCTGTTTCTACCTGACGCTTACACTGTACCGCCGTACCAAATATACCTCTCTGTGCCTGCAATACTTCAATGTATAAGATATATAAGAGGTAGATTTGTTTTAAATTTCATTCAAATTTGTTTTAAAAATGTCTTTAATAGAATACAACTTACCTGCAGACACCCTGGTATGATACAGGATTTGGTTTGAGGAGTGTTTGCTGACACCAGACCCTACAAGCAGTCAGTTTAGTGTCAGGGTCACGACTTCTGACCCCATTTAAACCACCCATATGGCACACCACCTGATCAATATACTTACAAGCTGCACCAGTGGTTGAAAATCAGTTTAGAGAATGGAAAAAGAAGAGTTAAAACCCAGATTGGACTTTGTTCCTCGCTTGCCTCCCTGTGTGAACTTGCGTGTCTTACATGTGAACTTGCATTTCACTCAAAAACTTTGTCTACATTACAATTTCTTGGCGTCAGAAATGGCCAAGCCGGATTTTTTTGAAGGTGTGTAGTTGTGTGGGAAAAAAATTACCAAATGTATAAATCTTGCACAAATAATCATGTAAATCATTATATTTGCTTCAATTACTGTTTTTAGTCTATATAAATGAGTCCTAGGTCTGCTGTAAATGCCTGTTGGGATGCAGAATCCAAGGTGTTCTTTGACAGTAAACTACAGGTTTGGAAGTCTTGGGGTTCTGTATGAAGATGGTCCAAAAGGCAGCGCTCCTAATTACAGCCCACAGAATGGAGGCATTTTCTGACTTGTCAACCAATTCAAAACAGAAGGCATTTCCATGACTAAGAGCACTTTGCATGCGGTGTGACTTCTGAGGTGGTATTTTAAACTTCAACGTCAGCGCTCCTTATGATGAGCTAAAATTTGAGATCTAGAAGGTCAAAGTAAAATATTGCTCAGAACTATATCCATTCCTTCAGTCCATGCATAACAGTCTTGCATATTATTTAGCAATAACGATAGTGCAACACTTGAACCCAATAGATCATCAAATTTAAATCCATTTTAAGGTGATAATCCATAAAATCGTCTATGCAGTGGGTAACCCTTCAAGTCCCAGAATTCTATAAGAATTGTTTTAGTTTTTTTTTTTTTTTTTTTGAATGTTCATCCATTTTGACAGTTTACTGACCACAACTAGCTATTCTGCTTTACCAAATTCACTGCAGTTGCCTTTCACTTCTTGCCCGTGCCCGATCTTTACATTCTTGGTAGGAAAGGCGGACCCTTCCACCAACAATGAAAATGGCATATAGAGGAGCAGATGCATAATGCAAATACATACATGCTGATTCTTATAAAGTTGAAAAAATAAAGGTAGTTTGACAAAATAATCATACTGATTACCACTTTGAAGTAATTTTATTCTTACATGAATTTAGTAATTTAGATTTTTAGAAGACCATGGAATGAGACTTCCAGTGCAGGTAGAGCCAGAAAGGGCTCGTTGACATGGAGAGAGGAGGAGAGGAGGTATTGGATGAAGGGCCCAATGGAATGCTTGTGAAGCGTCGCCAATTTTTTTTTTTTTTTTTTCTCTCTCTGCTTTCTGGAGGAGGTGAGGGAGGGTATGTACACGGCAGCTTGCTCCTACAAGCAGCTGTGTGTGTGTGTGTGTGTGTGTGTGTGTGTGTGTGTGTGTGTGTGTGCGTGTGCGTGCGTGCGTGCGTGCGTGCGCGCACTATCAAAAAGCTATGCCCCGTTGGCCGCAATTAAATCTGTTGTCCCTCGGTACCCCCTCCACGATGCTTATCAGCCCAGAGCCAATCAGCTCGGCCCCTCAGTTCCATATCACTGACACCAGGACAAACATGTCTGTCCACACACCACCACACACAGATTAAGGGTTGCTCCTACACACACACACGCCTTGCCTCCTTAACTCCTAAAACACACAGACACACACACACACACACACACACACACACACACACACACACACACTTCCTGATATTTAGACACACAGGATATTGCAGCCGGCTTATCAACACACTTGACTCAGTTCTTATCTCAACCCCCCCTTGACTAAAATCAGTCTCTCAAACGGACCACACTTTAACGGAAATCCTCAATTTCCTTGATGGCTTTGTTCATTATGAAGGACTGTTGATGCTTTTTTTTTTTAAATCTAGATTATTAGGATTGATTTGTCCTGTGATAAGAGATTGGGTATCCTTTGAGCCTTAACTGACATTTTATACAAGACGGAATTTAAAAAATTCAATTCAGGGACATTGCTTTTGTCCTTTGTAATTTTCTTGCAATGTTTCAACCTTAAGTAAGCAGTTTGCTACGAACGAAGAAAGAACAACCAAGGTTGTTGAAGTGATGCTCTGTGTCATAAGTTTACTGCCGCCATTAGTCTTCCAGAGCAATGACACCGGGAAGTCCCTCATATTGTCTTAAGAAGGAAACATAATTTGACAGACAAACTCTGCCCTGTTGCTCTTCGTCTCTGGATTTTCCGCTCAAATTCTAACATGAGAAGCAGCTGAGACGTTTTCACGTTCTATAGCCTTGACCCCGGGTACAAGAGATGGTCCTGGAGCGATCGCCTATTTCTAATGCAAGTGCTTTCATTTCTAATGTCCGTATAACATAAAATAAGGCTTTCTATGGCCCCTGGTGGTTAAAATCCCAATCTTTATAAAATTGCAACCAAATGTTCCTAGTGGGGAGAAAACAATGAATATTAAAATGTCAAGACGTTCTACAGTAAGTGCACATTTGGACCAAAGCTTGGCATTTTTAGTGAGTTACAGTGATGAGCACAAGCTGTGTGGCTTTATTAAAACCAGTCACTCAAATGCCAACACTGCAGAGTGTTCCTTTTCAAAGGCAGCAGTTTGGTAGACGACGTTAGTCAGCGATGCCTTAATTCACTTTCTCAGCTGCCCTTTGCCCTTTGAAGGCCTCGACCCCTGAACTGAGTCTGGTGGACCAATCAAGGGGTTTATTATGACGTCCGTGAAAGTTTCCAAGGAATCCTTTCGGTCAGGCTGCCGAACCTGTTCTGTGAAAGTCACTGAACGGTTCGGACTTGCGCGGCATGTGGGAGCCTTCTGTTGCCCTTGCCCTTGTTTATTTTATCATTGTTGTGGAGATTCACCTTGTCAACACGGTGCACTGTATAGAGTTGTTTTTTCTTTTTGTCTCCCTTGTTTATCGCACAGATGGTATGCATGAATTACACACTCCCACCAACTGTGATTTGATGCACAGTTTACTCCCAGCCTGCTCAGCACATCCTTCTGTTCATTGTTCCAGGTTTCCCATCATGCACCCTGGTGGCCTCATCCCCCTTCTCTCCGCACTGCTTCTCCTTCAAGGTCAGTTGAGAATGTTTCGCCTCAGCTCCTCTCCTGTGTTGTCTTCTTTCGATATTTTAAGTCGAATGATCAAATTAAGCAGTTGTACCGGTAATGAGTTGCTTCCGCCGCTGGGTACAAGGGAAGCAGTAGAAACCAGCGGGAGGGGATCGGGGTGGAGTAATATGCCGCTTGGTTCACTGTGGATGAAACCTCATGGACGGTAATGGCAGGAAGACAGCGCTCGGCTGGTGTTTAGGGGCTGGACCCCATCGCCTGGAGGTAAATCCCATTGACATCAGGGACGGCGCTGTCTGAGGGGGATAATAAATCAAAAATAAATCATTTTGACTGTAGTGCGGTGATACTGTGCACATCGCCATTCCAAGGTCAGATTTGAGTTATAATCTTATGTATAGGTTATTATTTATTAAGTAACTCAATAAACTGTTGTTTCTGCGCATACATGCTCAACCACGTGCGCATCTGTGACTGTGCATTTGTGTTTGGGAAGCTTCAGCCATGGTTCACGGATCGTCCAAAAGCTCTTTAACTGCTTAAGCCTTCAACGCTGCAGAGTTCCTAAAATTCCCCCCTCAAAGTGGTACAGTATCCTGCCTGGGCCTAATGTAGTGCTTGTTTCCAGGCCGGCTTGTCAAGTTTTGCGTTTGTTTTATGGCCGATCGTCAGTCGTTCACTGGGACTGAAAGGTATTTGTCTCCGGGAGGGGGGGGGGGGGGGCAGGCCATCTGGGTCAATATAAGAGTGTTAGAAAAATTATTCTGCTGAAGGCCCTGTTTTCTAATAAACAACGAAGAGGAAAAAGTTCTTGGTCTCAAAGTGAACGTATAATCTTGTACAAGGGCCGGATCAGATGTGCTCAAGAGCAGCTTCCTGAGACGAACCCATTATTCAAGACGCATAAGTTTATATGGTCGTGGTTCGCATTATGACATAGGAAGGAGTTTTTCACAATGTAAGAGGCGATGAGGTGATTAGAACTGGTTTCAATGGGTGTTGTCTATTGTAACAACTGTACACAACACGCAGAGTACGTGCGGTAATGCATGTTCAGACATGGCAAAGTAATTCATAAAATTCCCATCAAATGGTTGCGTTATTTTTTGAAATGACAGCTTTAGCACTCAAGTAAATCTCAAGTATTTACTATTGACCAGACTTTGAAATTCCCAGCACGCAGCCTGTTATCATCCCTCCAATACCCACCCACCGCACCCCACTCTGCTGCCGACAGGTAGCGGCTTGATTTCCACGTAAACCCTACTGTCAATAAAAGTGTCCCAAATGCATGGGACTTGATTCCAGTCTTGCCCTCGGACCTCCTTGTAGCATTCGGAGAAACCGCTCCGCTGTCTTGCCCAATAGACGTAGTGATAAACGTTTGTTCAAGATGTTGTCGGTGCAGCCGGAGGGCCTTTCCTATTCTGCTCCTCACACCTTTCCTGTGTTTTGACCCTGATCCATCAAACGTAATTGTTCTGTATATCAAACTCTCTGTTGGATGGACAAATGTGTTCAGAGCAGCTGGGCCCCAACGAAGGTGAGGAAGCCAACGCTTCCACTGGCAGTAGGAGCTTTGGCCTTGAGAAAGGTAAAACCAAAGGGCCGAGGAGAAGGAATCCGTGGGGCCCTGGATGTCAGCCAGTGGTTTGACTGATTTGTTGTGCATTCATTTTAGCTACTAATGCCACAGGTGACATTCTTAAAGAAACATCAATCCTGTTGAACCGTTTTCATGTCCTGAGTTTCAATAAGGTGTTTAATTGTCCTTGACAGTTCCCCTTTTCTACCAGGTTGTGTAATCAGTCAGAGTTGTACATAGATTGTTTTATTTTAAGCAAAAAAAATGCTTAACTATATTATGCGTAGTCAAAATTTTTGTACATTCCTTTGAGATGTATGGTTGATAAATTAGGGCACAGGAAGTGGCACGCCATGCTCCCCCTGTCCATGAAACAATATTATGATGCTGCTCACATTCAGTTTGATTGAAATGGGAGGTGGGGATTTGAGTGAGATTGAGAATGAAACATCCCAATCATTTTGGTTTCAAGAAGCTGAAACAATTAAAACGCCTATTTCAGAGATTTATATCACATTTAATTGCGGGGGGAGGGCTTAAACGTCCGGGGAAGGGTGAGCGTGTGGGAAGCGTGACCTGCCCTCGCAGCCCATGTAATTCACAGGTTTGCAGATGTTCTGTCGTCAACAAGGGCAAATCGCCAAATTATGCAAATGTGATTCATATCAGATGCACATATATTGACAGTTTTTTTTATTCATGAATACTAGTTCTAAGGCTTAATCCATTGAGAACCTCTGTCATAACCTGTAGTGTATTTTATTTTGTACCTTGTAGTCCAGCAGGGCTACTCCATCCAGGAGATACAAACCAGCCATGAGATCATCGCCAAGATCAACTCAGCTGGAGAGAGTAAGTCACACCCTTGCAGTCCCAAGTACAGTAAACTTGTATAACCTCGTCTTGGTTGAGTTGAGCAGATGATGCTAAATATGCTACGATACTAAATGGCAACAGAGGACAGTGGAAAAAGATGTTGGCATCAAATTTTATGAATTCCACCCCCAAGATGGTGGGTTTTCCTTCACACAAACCGTACACTGTAGCACTGTGTCTTACAAAAGCAGGGTGGTAGCATGTTTCTATCACAGCACATCATGGCACCTTCTGATGTGCTTTCAATACAATGGAACCCGGATTGGCTTGTCACAGGAAGTCGATTTGAAACGAAATGTAACATGAAAACACAGCAAAACCGCGTTCTCTTTAAGCAGAGCCTGACATTCAATTTTGTAGCCGTAAACTCGTCCGGGATTGTGACTGATGCTACAGCAAGAATAGCTCAGAAGGGCCAAGAACGTCCAAAGACAGACAATGTAATGTGATAGATGTTAGAGCAAGAACTGTCGAGAGGACCTAAGAACAGCTGATTAAGATAGACTGTGAAGGATGTCACTGTAAGGAACAGACAGTCAAACAGAACCTGGCATCACCTCACCTAGTGGGTTTTCTCTGGGCTCTTTCTAGGTAGTACAGATGTGTGTGTGTTTGTGACAGGAGGCACACTCCCCCCTGTAATGGTTTCTGGTTTCATGATGAAGCACATTCTGACTTGACAGCTGCACCGATTATCATGTTCCCAGCAAGCCAGTACAAACATGCTGTGTGTGTGTGTGTGTGTGTGTGTGTGTGTGTGTGTGTGTGTGTGTGTGTGTGTGTGTGTGTGTGTGTGTGTGTGTGTGTGTGTGTGTGTGTGTGTGTGTGTGTGTGTGTGTGTGTGTGTGTGTGTGAGAGAAAATTGTAAAAGTGTTCTTTATTGATTGTTTTTCTTTTGCATCCTCGTTGGAAAAAATAGTGCTTGAATTTCTGTGTGTGTGTGTGACTTTTTTATGCTTTTGGAAAAGTGTATGTGTAAATACCCAATACAAGATATTTCATGTCACTCAAGCAGGTTGATCTATTCACTTGAGTTGACGATGTGTGGATTTGGTTGCTCTGTATTTGTAGGGTATTCATCAGGAACTGCATGTAGGTCATTTCATGCTGAAATGTGTGTTCTTCAGTATTATGTCAAAGTAAGAGCAGGACCGGGCTATGTAGTTGTGAGATGTCGTTCCTTCCATATATGCTTCAAAAATTACAGCCCTGGGGATTCCAGGTCATTTTAAATGTTGTGTGTCTGCAGTGATGCAGTGCTCTGCTGCGTTGGACGTCCTCTTCCTCCTGGACGGGTCGTACAGTGTTGGAAAAGGAAGCTTCGAGCGCTCCAAACACTACGCCCTGACACTCTGTCGAGCGCTGGACATTGGACCAGATAAGGTTCTGTCCGGGGCTCTGTCTGTCCGCCTGCCTCTCTGTCCATCTGTCTGCCGTTCCGTCCGTCCGCCACTCTGTCTGCCTGCGGCTCGGTCTGTCTGCCGCTCTCTGTGTGTCCGTCTGTCGTTCTGTCTGTTGGTCGTACCGTCAGCTGCAGTGTCTGTCCGTATGCCGCTCTGTCTCTGTTGTCAAGTCATTCTCTCTGTCTGCCGTTCTGCCGGTGCTGTTCTATCTGTCTGTCGGTCTGTCTTCCAGTCTGTCTGTTTTGTCTATTGGAAAGTCGTTTTGTCTGTCTGCCATTCTGTTTGTATGTTGTTCTGTCCGTCGTTCTGCCTCCTTCATTCTGTCTGCCTTTCTGTCTGCTGATCTCTCCATCCTACTGCCTGTTTGCCGTTTTGCCTGTCTGTTGTTCTGTCGCTCTGCCCTTCTGTACGCCATTCTGTCTGTCTGCCAGTGTGCCTGCCTGCCTGTCTGTCGCTCTGTCTAATCGAACCGATATCTTTGCCTCCCAAACGGAGGCTGTGTTCAGTAAATGAAAGTGTGTTCCCTGTGCTCCAGGTGCGTGTCGGCCTGGTTCAGTTCGGCTCCGCTCCTCGCCTCGAGTTCTCTCTGGACGAGCACACGACCAAGGAAAAGCTGATCAAACACATGAGGAAGATCTCCTACAGGTCCGTTCTAGTTCCATTTGCTTCTATTTTATTCTGTTCTCCTGTGTTCTGTTGTATTTTATTTCTGGTTCTGTTCTATTCCATTTTATTTCATTCTATAATTTTCCGCTCTTTTCTGGTTTTGTTTTAATTTTAATTCATTTTGTTCTATTTTATTATCTGTTCTCTTGTATTGGAATGTATTCTGTTCTATTTCGTTGGGATTTATTCTATTCTGCTTATATTTTATTAATAATGAATTATTTTGTATCTTCAAATTTATTCTATTCTGGTTCTATTTTATAATTTTTATAATATATATAATATTAGAATTTATTCCAGACAATTCTAGAAAATATTATAACTACTGTAGGAGCACCAGTGCGACTTGCAAATATGTAGATTTTTTTTTTGCGTGTGTGTGTGTGATGGAGAGCTGAGGCTCTCGCAGTGTCCACAAAATCAACATTGACCGCCATTGACTGGCACATATTGATTTTCTATATATTCTTTTTCACTATTTAAAATTAGTAAAATCGTATTTTATTGTAGAGCTGCACGCAGCTCTCTCTCTCTCTCTCACACACACACATACACTGGACCGTCTGTGAAAACCCTCCTCTCTGTGCACACTCTGAATCAAATCATGATCATGCGTGGGATGTTTATAGGGTTGGTTACCAGAATCCGGACCGAATCGCAGATTTGAGTGTCTCATTTGTGCCATGCCCGAGCTGCCGATTTAAATATCTGTCCCAGGTACATTATGGTGTGGCCGCTGGAAATGCTCTCTGTTCCTCTGTATAAGGAACAGAGAACGCAGCCGCTTTCCTCTCCCGTGCGACTTGATCCAAACAGCAGCGGTGCTTGTCAATCTCCCATTATGGGTGCTTGCTTAGCCAATCGGATAAAAGAGGCGGGTCATAAAAGTTTTCACTACCAATAACGTCCAGTTCATACAAACTGTCAGTTATTTGTTAACCTGTAACAAGTGAAAAGTATATGAAAAGTAATTAATGATAAAGGTTCAAGTAAAAAATCTCTAAAATAGCACCGATCTTAAAAAAAAAAAAAAAATCAATATTTTTTTAATTATGTAATGATTTTTCTGTTAAAGCACTACTTCACTTTGTGACCTTTTGCTTTAAAATAAAACAGAACATTGTTATCTCTGTCAATTGTATATTCACAGAATTCTATATATTTTCCACCAGTGCTACTAGTGGAAAAAGTTAGTCTGGAGCCCTGTTGTCTATTTTATTCCTTTATTTTCCATTAAATTCTGCTCTGTGCTATTCCAATATCCCCCTTTTCTATTATTTTATTACATGACCTATAACATAACTGTTATATATTATGTTATAATAGAAGATATCTGTTATATGCTGGAATATACTAGATTCCAGCATCATCTATCCTCAAATTCCTCTGCACTGCTCTGATTGCTTAATAATACAAATACAGGGTAATAACATTGCAGCTCCTAACATTTCAACACGATTACACATCTCCTTTCTTAATTGTACAGACTATAATAGATGTTCTGATGTACACTGTGGTTTTAAACTGCTGTGAGAAGGATCCAGGAAAGACTTCAGGGTCAGATGGTTCGAGTTAATGAGGAGCTGTGACTGGTTTCAAGCTTTATTTCATTCTTATTAAAGCTGAGCAGGAATGTTCGAACCTTCTCACACCTCCAGAAGTGTGGGGGTGGAAAGGGGGGGGGGGTGTAACTAAATCTTGGATCATATTTATACAGACGGGGAACTTAAGCGCGGGCAATACAATCAATAAAATGGCTATGACGTTCTTTCACATTCGATAACGCAGATTGTTCATAACGGATTTAATTACGATCGTGCTGAATACCACAACACACACTTGAAAACGCGTGCGCGCACACACACGGTAAGACAGATGTACATGTATGTGGGATGGGTGGTCCGTGGTAGTGAAAACAAATTAAATTCAGATTAAGAGTTTGGTGGTCACTGGATATTGCATAAGCTCTTAAGCTGACAACCCAAGATAAGGGAAGTGTGTGTGTGTGTGTGTGTGTGTGTGTGTGTAGTTCCACAGTTGGCTTGCAGATTTCCTCTGTGTGTAGATTTAAAGTCGGGAATACAATCAGCCCTGTTTTGTAGTTATCATGAAATGTCTTTTGATTCCTTGTCGTAAAAAAATATAACCATTCCTAAAGTAGAATTGTCCCTCGACAGCTTTTGTGTGTTTTTATTTTATTATACGTACATCTTGTATTTTTTATGTGTAATAAATAAAAGATAGTCGGAAAAAAATCAGAATCATAAAATATAAATATTCCTCTTTTCTCACTCGCTCCTCCTCCTCTAGTTAACTATCACTCTAAATCTAGTTTTAAAACTATGGGGAGTGGCGCCCTAGTAGGGCATGGAGGAATTGCAAGATACAAGAAAATGTAAGATTTAAAAAAACAGCTCCACCTGGTTTACTACAAACTACATAAGTTTTCATATTACACATTTTTATTTACTACTTACTTTTTTTTAGAGGAGAGGTGGCGCCAAGTTCTTGAAATCCCAGTGACATAAAGAGGTTTGAATACCACCGCTCTAAATTCACCTCTTGGTCTATATTCCTCCCCCCACCCCATTCCAGGGGCGGCAGCACCCAGACAGGCCTGGCCCTGAAGTGGGTCCTGAGGAAGGGCTTCCCTGGGGGTCGGAACACCTCCAGTGTGGCCCGCGTCGTCGTCCTCCTGACGGACGGGAAGTCCCAGGGCAACGTGGCCCGGGCAGCCGCCGAGCTGAAGCGCAGCGGGGTCGTGCTGTTTGCCGTGGGGCTGCGCTACCCCAGGTAGGTGGAGGAACGTTCAATATGGGGGGGAACTGTAACTTGGTTTCGGTTTATTTGTGTAGAACACCTATATAAAATAGCTGTAGATGGGGTAAAAAATGTCCAATAGGCACAGATGGTTGATTTAAAAAATAAAAAATAAAAATAAAAACCATGACATTTAAGTTTGCCACCTTTATAGCAACCTTAGTTACACCATAAGAAATAGAATTACATCACAAGTTATAACTATGGCAATGTATATTGTGTATACTGTATATGGTATACAATATCTGCTATGCAAACTCCCATGTCAAGAAATGCAATCACTTTGAACTGCATAATAATGTTAAGTATGTCCGACAGAATGTCAAATGTTTGTGGGAATTACCAATTAAATGTAGCTTTAGCTACTTCGTTGAGTCCCTTCCTCACTCACTGACGTATCATCCGGTGTTTCCCTGGAACTTATAGCAAGCAGAGGAGGTAAAGCGGATAGGATGCCATTGACAGGCGACCGAATGAAATGGTGCGTTACCATTATTAAAATGACTGATTTCTCTGTGTAAGAAAATTGTTGAAAACATTTGGGATAATGCAAGTACACAACTCAACAAAATATGTCACCCAACACATGCTAACCTGGCACATTTCGCAGCGCCGTATTGTCTGCTACACGGCAAAAACATTGGCAATTCAATATTCCAAAATTTGATTTTATCAGATTCATGTTCTACAAGTTGTTTGGTCTCTTAACGTGTTTTCGAAACTGAGTTTGATTTATGAATAGTAGATCAATATTAAAATATTGAGGCTAGGCGATCCACCAGCATTACACAGGGAAAAATAGTCACTCACCCACGATCTTAAATTTCCTTTAACCCAAACATGCATCATCATCCTTCCATATTCAGTGTGATGTCAAGTCAGAGTGTGAAACCGTTGCTAAAATAAGATTATAAATTAACCCGGAGTACACCGGGTTTTCTTCACATGGTTTAAAAAAAATAATAATAATCTTGTACTGACACTGGCTCAGAGGACACGAAGAAGAGGAACTGACGTCATTCCCGTAAACACTGTTTTAAGGAAACAACAACAAATAATCACCTGAAGCAAGAAATGTAACTTCTCCGTGAAAACATCGTCTCTGTGTTGTTATGGATTATGAGAACAGGGCGGCAGAAGCTCGTGATCATTTTGCGGAACTGGCAGCGGGAGGCGGCGGAGCGGGGTGCTCCCAGAAAACAACAATTCCCAGAATGCAAATGGCTGAGAGGAGCCTGCCTTTTGCATTTGGGAATTATTGTTTTCTGGTGATAGGTTTTCAGGTGCACGATATGAAATGTGCCACTTTCTTGAAGCGATCATTGTTATAAACCAATATACGCAGGAACTGGTGATGTTACTTTAGTGAGCATCAACTTAGAATGAAAAAAATATATATTTAAAATTAAAGGATTAATTTGAATGATGCATTTCCAATATTTTTTATACATTTATAATTCAAACATTATTTCAGACAAACAGATTCAACATTATCGGATTAAAGCAGTACAGCCCTGTCAGAATTAACCATTTAAAGCACTCGTTGTTTCTAAATGGGTATTTTGTTCTGCTAAAGTCTGGAAATTCTTCTCAAACTTTAAAGCCTGATTTCTCAATTTGTCTCCAAAACCTTAATCTTTAAGTCATTGCTTCCAAGGTGTTTCCTTGATTCCCAAAAGTGATAGCTTGTTTTGAAGCTCTGATTCTACACTTTGACATTATGTGAAAAAAAAAAAAAAAAAAAAAAAAATGTCAAATTTCAGGTGTGACCTTAAAGTATCATTCAGTATATCTGTCATTTTTAGACATTTTAATGTGGAAACATTACATATTATAACTTGAACAGACCAATTTCGTGCTGATATAACCTTATCAATATTGGACACAATTGTGTAGGAGGAGGACAATACACTCTCATTAAGTATTCTGTCCAGTATGGATCCTGATGGGGTGCAGTCTTCAGTGTTCAACCCCACCTTCAGATAACCTCCGCGTCCTTCTCTTGCAGGTGGGAGGAGCTGCACGCCCTCGCCAGTGAACCCATGGAGAGTCACGTTTTCTTTGCCGAGCATTTCCACGACGCCGTCAACGGCCTGTGCACGACGCTCACCACCTTCTCCGTCTGCAACTCAACGCCTGCAGGTACGGAGAGCAGGGCGCTACCGCCGCTCCCTTTTCTAGCGGTCGACTCTAGCACAGACGTTTCAGTGCTCCAAAACAGATGCATTGATGGACATCAATGCATCTGTTTTGTGAGTGTCTATCTTTTGGGTTAGTTGTTTATGGTATATGCTATTAAAATTTAAAAAAAATAATAATAATACCAATCGCAAACTATTGGAAGAGTCTGCAATCAGCATCAGCCATATTGGAGAGGTCAGAGAGCAGGATCAGTCATATTGGAGAGGTCAGCAGCATATTATATACATATTTATCTGGGCTGTATGATTGTTCTTTTTTTTTTTCTCCAGTGAAGAGATTGAAAATCCTTAATTTTCCTGGAGAATCTATGTATATTTAAAACACAACCTTTTTTTTTTTTTTTTGTTGGATTTTTTTTTTTTTTTTTTTTTTTCCCCCCCGTTCGTCTTGGATGCGGACCAGAACCCAATATTTTATAATACTCTGTGACCCCAACAGAAAATAAGATGACCTTCAGTCTTGATGAAAATCTCTGAACCTTTCTCACAACTCGTTGAAATTATTATCTAGTTATTATTATTATTATTATAATCAAGCTTTTGACACACCCTCTCTCTCTGACCGTGTTCCTCCACAAGGCTGCCAGGTAGATTCGTACCCGTGCGAGAGGAAGACTTTGGAGACGGTGAAAGAGCTGCAGGGGAACTTCATGTGCTGGAAAGGATCCAAGGGGTACTCTCCCTACACCGCCCTGTGTCCACATTACAGGCACGACAACACACTTTTTAACGCGCAGAGGGGCCAAAGAGGCTGAGGAGAATTCACAAAATTCACAAATTTTCCAATTGACAATTATTTGTGGCAATTTTTTTTTCAAATAATTGATATTTCATTTTTTCAGATACAGAAAGGCTTACAAAAGACACCAGACAGTCTGTCATCGGACAGTCTGTCCAGGTAACACCAGCTATGATTCGGTCTCATTCTTTCTCTCTCACCAGTTAATTAATTAAACTAATTTCCCTTTTGTTTGCTTTACCTCCCAAAACTCCCACACACACCCAGACCTTCACTCTGCTTCAGTCATTTGGCTTTTTTCCTTTCAGCCGGAAGCACGCGGCTCCTTGTCTCCAATTTCCCAGTTATAAATGCATTTATTATAGTTTTTCCAAAACAAACTGATTAATAACATGGAGACAGCGAGTCATAGTAGACAAGATGTCCACCACTCTTAATGTATTTTTATTTATACAGAATGGGGCAGTGCGGGATGAAAGCGGCCCTGTCAATAACCATTTTTATGTGTCCTATTTGGTTTAAATACTGATGACAGGGTTCTCACCAGGTCTTGAGGTGCTTGAATTTCGTCCTCGGAAATTGAAGTACTGGAGGACCTTGAAAATAGGCCCCTTTTGTGCTGAAGTCCTTGAAAACCTATGATGTTCTCCCTGGTTTTATAATTCAAATCGTAAAGTCATAAGAAAATGTCCAGAGTCTCTTCATAGACGTAGATGGTGGAAATATTGTGTGTGTGTGTGTGTGTGTGTGTGTGTGTGTGTGTGTGTGTGTGTGTGTGTGTGTGTGTGTGTGTGTGTGTGTGTGTGTGTGTGTGTGTGTGTGTGTGTGTGTGTGTGTGTGTGTGTGTGAGAGAGAATAACAACGTGATAAAATTGTAAAAGTGATCTTTATTCATTTAAATTGTATTTATTGTTTTTGTTTTGAGTCCTTGATGGAAAAAAATATATAGTGCATTGAATTTCATTGTGTCATGTCAAAATGAACCCTATAATGACTGAAGTACTTATTGTGGATCTGTTTGGGGGAAAAAAACATGTCTGTTAAATGATGTAACATAATGAAGCTGGAGTTTTAGAACCCTGCTCCTTCCTCTCTCCCCTCCAGAGCCGTGTGACTCTCAGCCTTGTCTTAACGGTGGAACCTGTGTCTCCGAGGGTCCCGAGGGCTTCCGCTGTGTTTGCCCCCCCGGCTACGGAGGAGACCCCCACTGTGGTGAGTGTCCTCTGGGGATGGTTTAGAAAACATATGAAAGGAAACGTTCGGATTTCCTTTCAAGCTTATCCCTGTTTTGTCCTCGCCCTTACAGTAGAACATTTGGTTGTTTTCGTTCCCGTTTTTCATTCCTTTTCTCCAAACTCCCATCGGGAGTTCAATGCAAGTGATGGGGTGCAAGTCCACAACCTGCACTCAGTGCAAAAGTTCACTGCGCATGACAGGCAGAGCTGACATGGCACCACAGCAGCCTGACTTGGCCAATTCGAGGAGTTCATTTAAAAAGATAAATCAGTTTTATTTGCATTTATTTATTTTCCTAAGTTTGCTGGTGCTATTTCCGTTGCTGTGCCGCAGTGTTGTCGCACCCAAATGGGTAAACTGCCAATATACTGCAGAGTTCTTAGAGTACTTTGAAATTTCCTCCACCGGAAAAATGAAAAATCGTCACTCTGTTGTCGACTGATGCACTGACCACCGGGGGCGTGACGTTGACCCATCACGGCGCTCCTCCTTCGGCTCGGACGGCTTCTGGAGGAGACGAAGGGCCGAGCGTCTGCCAATTGTGTAGGAGGCATAAACTAGGCGTGAACTAGGGGCCGCTCTTTATTAAAACAAAAAAAGGAGAGACTGCATGATGAGTAAAGTTACAAGTGATGGTTGAAGGTATTAGTGCTTCACATTCATGCCAGACTTGTGTCATTGTTACTCAACCTGTTCTCCATGCTCAGCCCCGGCGCTCGCCCTGGACTGCTCCGTGGACCTGCTCTTCCTGGTGGAAGGTTCCGGCGCCCTCACCTTGGAGGGCTTCCTGCGCCTCAAGTCCTTCCTGAAGCGCTTCCTCCAGGCCGTCATCGGTTCGGACACGCCCACCAAGGTCGGCCTGGCCGTGTACGGCGGGGACGCCCGCGTGGAGGCCCCGCTGGGCCGGTTCCAAGGGGACGTGAGGGGTCTCCTGAAGGCCGCCGAGGGGCTGCGGCCCGTGGGCGGGGAGACGCGCACGGGCCAGGCGCTGCGCTACATCACGCGCCACGGCTTCCAGAGCGCGGCCCCCTTCGCCGGCGTCTCGGACGACCTCCCCCGCGTGGTGGTGCTGCTCACGGCCACGCCCGCCGTCGACGAGGTGGTGGTGCCCGCCAGATACGCCCGGGACAGGGAGATCTTCCTCATCGGCGTGGGGCCGGACTCCCTGAAGGGCCAGTTGAATAATATCACAGGGAACCCCCAGAGGACGCTCACCTACCCCTCCCCCGACAGGTTCAACGCCAAGATCCCCGAACTGAAGGCCAAGATCTGCAGCGTGGACAGCCAAGGTACGGACACGCCTTTATGCACTGGAGGTACTGGTTCAGCGAGAATATGGTGCTATTTACCAGAGCAATAGAAGTACTACGACCATTACTTTTGATGGATTTAAATTCTACCACAACCGCCTTCCATCACTTATCTTTCTGATGTATTTGATTGTGATTTGATGACCTTGAGTGAATGTTTCTTTTAAAGTGTAACAGTCTCTTTTCACTACAGATGCGGTAGAATATAATCAGTAATATAACACACTTAAAATTGGTCGTCAATGATTTCTGGTTTGCTCTTTCAATCATTATTCTTTAAGTCTTAACAGCAACCTTTAATTCCCTAAAGCCGGAAACTCATGATAGTCTCATCAATTCGTCATAACTACTTTTTGTAGTGGCCACAGTACATTGTGTAACGGTGACTTACAGCTTACGTTAGCATGGCTGTAGCCAAAAGCGCTGATTTGCTGAAAGTCAATACAGCCTTGTAAAACGTGCCAAATGCACCGTTTGCGACCAGTGATGCATTTAGTTTGGTGGGATCTCCGTGTCCCGCAGGCTGCCTGGGTCAGGCGCTGGACCTGGTCTTCGCCGTGGACGCCTCGGGCGGCGTTGGCCGCGACAACTTCGCACTGCTGCGTGACTTTGTGAGCAGCGTGACGGTGCAGTTCGACATCAACCGCGACGTGGCACAGGTGGCGCTGGTGAGCTACGGCCGCCGCCCCACCACCGTCTTCCAGCTGGACGCCCACGAGTCGGGCTCGGCCGCGCTCAAGGCGGTCGCGGGCGCCGGCTTCGTGGGCGGAGCGGCGTCCACGGGCGCGGCCCTGCTCCACGTGCTCTCCGACGTGCTGACGGTGGCCCGGGGGGCGCGGCCCGGGGTCAATAAGGCGGTGGTGGTGCTGACGGATGGCTCGGGCGGGGACGATGGCGCGGTGCCGGCCCAGAGGATCCGGAACGACGGCGTGGCGCTGTTGGTCGTCGGCATCGGGGACGTGCAACGGGAGCGGCTGCTGAGGATCGCCGGCTCGGAGGAAAACTTGATCTCTGTCCCGTTCTACGAAGAACTCAAGTACTTTGAGGACGTGCTGGTGCAGATGCTCTGCTCTGGTGAGACTTTTTCTGTCCTGGGTCAGTCTTACTGGCTCCTAAACGATTCTCTTTTTGGTACCAATCTTTTTTAATAAGGGAAACAGTAAGTTAAAGAGTGTAAACTTCTTTAAAATCAAATATATCCGCCTTGCTCCCTGACAGCATCAGTATCTGGTGTCTCCATAACCTCTAGCATCAACAAGATAAGAGAACATTTAATTAATCCCTCAGGAAACCGTTTCGATGCAATTCAGTGGAATATTGAAATTCAGGGTTCCTTGAGGTGCTTGAATTGAGACTGGAATATATATATATATATATATATATATATATATATAAAATTTACTTTTTAATGTTTTTTCTGTACAGCATGCTAGGGTTAGGCAATCGTGCAAAAAGGGTGGGTGCCCAAGCATCTGCCACTTTATGCCCCATGGTGCTTTTTGTTGTTTTTTTTAAGTGTGAATGGGCATCAAGGTAGCGGATTGTCTGGGCAAGATATGCATATTCATGAGGAACGTGTCCTCGAGCATCCGCGACATGCGCACAGTGGAGCGCAGGTCGTCTGTGATCTGTACTCCCCCGTGCTGCTCAGTTTGCCCAGAGCGGCAAAATGCCTAGAACTGGAGCTGGGGGTCCATGTGCCTTTTTTTTCTTGAGCACCTGCCCCTTTTAAAGTCTCTGCACAGGACTGTAGAGCCGGGAAGTGAGATCTGATCAACAGTGGTTACTCGACAGCTCTGAGCAGAGAGGGGGAGAGCCGCTCCGCTCCCACTCACTAAAACAAGGTATATCTAAATATGGAAACATATATAAAAAAAGACAGTAAAAACTGAGATAATATTCGATTGTAATAAATAAAGATCACATTGAAAATTGATTATATTTATTTTGCTTAAAGTCCTTGGAAATTAAAACAATAACTTGGAAGTCCTTGACTTTGGTTTTGTAATGCCCGAATGAATCATCGTATTTCCAAATAACAGACTATATGTTCTATAGTGCTGTAGAAATTAAACATTTACTAACATGTCACAAACAATGTATTTTCTCTGTTGCATGAAAACCTCCAGAGAAAAATCTATTATCTTGTTTTGCTTAAATCAGCAGTTGAGTATCTTCACTTTAGAAACAATGACCTCCTGAGCCAATGAACCAAAAACACACATTTCTTTAACCCGCAAACTATATTCCTCGTGGCTTTCCTACGCCAAGCAGGTGCTTTTGCGTAGACCGTCCGACTCTGCGGTAAGGCTTTGACACCGAAGCTCCGTGGATCCTGAAGATGAGTCAAATCCACCTGTGACCTTGACCTCGCCCCCTGACCTTTGGACGGCGATCCTAACCGCCTCGTGTGCCGGGGTTTTTTGTTTTTCTCTCTCCCAGAGGTGAAGAAGCCAGTGGACCTGTGCAAGCCCAACCCCTGCATGAACCACGGGGCCTGCGTCCTGACGGGAGGAAGCTTCCGCTGCCAGTGCCCGGGCTACGAGGGACCCCACTGCGAAACAAGTCAGTCGGGGTCGAGGGAAACCCGTGATTCGGAAACAGGTCCCGTGTTGCTTTTTGGAAAAAGGTTAGAGGTCAAAGGTTAGAGAGGTCATCAAGATGCGGCTGCAAGGAATACGGTGTTAATAGGTCTCTTGTACAACATGGGCACTAGTACAGCCAGAGGACCAAATTGAGTTTTAGTTTGTTTACTAGTTGGAACAAATTTTACATTACCCATAATAATTTAAACTGACGACAGCTCACATTTGTGATTGTTTTCTTTACTCTATTAAGTTTATGGACAATTTGAATAATATTGTGAGAAACCAACCTTAAAATGACTTTCCTGGCACGATTGCTTTAACATGAAATAAATAAAAAGAATTACAGTAAAATTAAGTAACTTTTATGAAATGTGTGTAGTTGTCAGTGGGAGCAGGAGATTATTCAGTTTATTAATTCTGGAAAACTGATAAATAAATAATGAGCTTGAAAATGGGTCTCATTTTGGGATGGGATAGAAACGTTCTAACAGTATTGTTGTTAGGCTGTCACCAAATCGAACTCCAAAATCCTTCCAGGTTTTGTGATATTACCAAAAGTAAATGTCATCTTAAAGCTGCATTATGGGAAATTCAAGGAAATTAAACTAACTCCGTTAGGACTGCGGCCTGAAAGTCAACGAGTCAAACCATCAGTTGGAAACCCCTCAGTCCACTGGGGTTCTTCAAGTCGAGTATTTTTATTTTTGTTCAGTCAGTGTGCATTACAATAACAGGATAAAACACAAGCTCACAAAATGCACAGGGATAGGGATTTCAATTAGGAATTATAAATAAGGGCAATTATAAATATATTTTTATATGTGAGTGGAACACGGCTCTCCGTGCTCCCCGATCCTCCAAATGAAACTGCTTAAAACAGTGTGGGGACGGGGCACGACCGTAGACTCGTTGAGATTATTTTTCTTTTCACGCACTTTTCTCCGGGTTTCAGCCTTAAATCCCATTTAGCGGTGGATGAGGGGAGGTGATTTTCGGGGCGATGGGCGGCATTCAGCCATCCTTCGCATCACAGGAAGGCTCCCGGTGGAAAATCCATCCGCAGAAATATCCCGTCGGCGAGCTTTAATAATCCGAGTCCGCGTCGCGTGGTGTTTGGGTTCATTTCCTCAGAGAGCCGCAGATCCAGAGGGGACCAGCCCCGACCGGCGGCCCTGAAGGGGAGGAGTCGCCAGAAGAAGAGTCACCGGGAGCTGCTGCACCGCTACAAGCTGCACCGCAGGAGGCCCGCAGCCCGCCACGCCTGAGACCGCTCCCGCCCCCCCCCCGAACAGACTGTCACACAGCTGCTTAGGAGGCCTTTAACCTGCACATAACAAACACATGCACAGGTACAAGCGCCGTCAAATACGTGATCAAACCAATAATATAAATACGGTGAGCGGTGGTTTCCGCTGGTCACCCTGAGGTTGCCGCATCGTCGGACGAGTGCTACTCGTCCTGATGCCGTCACCAGGCGCCTCCACGTACAGTATGTGAGTGGAACCTGACTGGGGTGGCACTTGTGGGATTTTGTTCATTTTGAACCGTGGATACAACAGCGATATCACAAAAGCGGTGCTGTTGTGCCGTACACCAGCACTCCACCGCCTGTTGCTGTGGTGAGTGTTTCTGCGTCGCGTTTTGAGGCTTTTTTTCTTGTTAATGTCTATTCCTGAGTAAATGTTAGTCCTCCATCCGTGACAGTCTGCGGAGAAAAGTTGGGAGCAATCCCATCATTTCATGACGGCATAAATTACTAGAAGCTCAAGTTCTTTACACTGAAATTCTCCCATTTCTGCACAGTCCTCATCCACTTTATTAACTTTCAGTGATTAGTCGTTTACTCTGTATTTATTTTTGCTCAGACATCTTACAGCTATAGCCGTCTTTTTCTTATGGGTTTTTAATGTTGCCACAGCTGCCTTTTTGTCGGTAAAGGAAGAAATTATTCTGGAAAAGAACGAGCTCTGTCAGCGACGGGTCCTTTTCTTCCGAACAGCTGTCTTCTTTACAAATATAAAAACTGTATTTCAAAAATAAATTATGAATTCTTACTTTAGATCAGTGGATATCATTTTTATCTTGGCATTACATGTGGTGTTTGCCTTTTGCAGGAAGAGGTAAGTAAATAGCCTTTGAAAGGGACGTGAGATCATGGGCTCCCATTAGGGGACTTTTAAAGTGGTAATCCATACGATTATTTTGTTGAAAAGTCTCATATTTATCAGGATATCTCATGGGAGCAGGCTGTGATCTCGCAAGAAGACGGAAGTGAGTACAGATCCAACATGGTGGCACCGTCCGTACTGACTATAACAGACAATGCGCTCCAACTCAGAAAGACATATTTGATATGTAATTTATTTTTATTTTTTTCTTACTCTGGCACTTTATAAGAAACAGCATTTCAACGTATTTGAGTTCTGCACGTGCTCCTTTATATGCCCTTTCCATTGTTGGTGGCGGGGTCCGCCTTTCCCGACACAGAAGCCTCGGAAGAGAAATGCGGCTGGCGTGCCTTTCTGTGGCCAGCGAAAACTGACGATGTGGTGAAACGTCCCCACCACCTCACGTTCTTATGGAATTCTGGGTGTAATCCACCCAACAGGGACAATCTCATGGACTCGCACTGTAAGTTATCCGAGGAAGCTTCCGCAAAGGTTTCACAAGAGCTTTTGGGCAAGAAGTGGCAGGATCACCGTCTGGCTCCACCTGTGGACCTGGGTCTGCTCTGAAAGTGGCATGTGGTGACCTGAACCAAACCTTTGGTTGCGGGAGGAAGGGGACGCTGTGTCTGCCGTCTTCTAGTGAGGAAGACGTCTATGATCCTGGCTGCCGAATGAACTGGCCCGAGAAATGACCCCCCCGATTAGCCTGCTTTGACCGGGACGGACACTGAAACATCTGGCAACTGAACATTTGACATTCCCGGGATGACTCATGCCTGCGCAGTTCGGATAATCCCCCCCCCCCCCCCCCCCTTTGCAACAGACTGGAGACACTGAGTAGTAGCAGCAGCAGGAGGCACGAGAGATTAACAAGCGACAGATTCTGGGGTTAAACTCCATTTACTGAAACGTCTCGTCACTGGAGAATTTGCTCAAAGCCGGAAAGACGTACAGTACATGTGATTGGTCTACATGGGATCACGCCTGAGCTGCCGTCAGTAATATGTCTTTTTTTTTTTTTATTTGAATAAAAAGTGCATTTTTAGCTAGCAATACAACAAGTCAGAAGACGGAACAATAATGGTGTGAATATATTTACATCTTGGCTGCCAGCATATATGAACCAAGCTACAATCTAGACTGGACTGAGGGTTATCTGACAGGCTGGTTTTGGGTCTCGTACTCGATGGTGGTCACTGCTTTCATATACATTCCATGTGTGCATCATTTATCCAACAGTTACTACAAGACCAGAATGCAACGACATCAAGTTCCTTTTGCAAAGGGAGGGAAATGCATGGTAAAAAAATCTAAAATTGTCCAGTAGCGTTTGTCAGTCAGGACTGAGGACACAATGTGGTTTGGCTCGCTGCTTGTTGACAGGAAGGTCCAGGGCAGGTCTGGTTCTCGTCGCGTCCAGACAGACGGGCGCGGTCCCGGTTAAACCTCCTGGACGGAGGGAGCGCTGTCCGTTAGGCGTGCGCGGGGGGGGGGGGGGATTCCAACGGTGCTTTTAAGAGGTGGATTTCTTCTCCCACTCCTGGAAAAGGGGAAAAAAACAAAACTTTGAGGCGCTTTAACATGGTTTGACTTGTAGCCTGTGATTTAAATCACAGTGCACTCGCAAACAGGAAGCTTAACTTTTTTTTTTTTCCCGAAACCCATCTCAGAAGGCTGCTGGACGACTACAGTGCGCTTGTTCAGCAGCCCTGCAGACGGGGGAAGTTCTTGCTTTTGTGTTTTAGGGTTGTTGGGAGTCTTTTAAATTGAGGGAGGGGGGGGCCGTGGCGTCCGTCCCTTCTCACCTTGGCCTTCTGCAGGACGTTGCCCTTGCTGGTGGCCATGATGGAGGCGGGTCTGTTCTTCAGCGCGGTGGCCGAGTTGACGGGGGAGGGCGGCTCTCCGCCGCCGGGGGGCTGAGACGGGGGCGTCGGGCAGGGCGGCGCTGACGGCGCTTTAGGCTGCGGGGCAAAAAGAAACGTGGACGACAACTGAGATTTCAAGCGGTGGATTTGTTTGAGGAGTAAAGCAGTGGGATTCTAGAGTCAATAAGCAAGGAACGTAATCTCACGCTTGGGAAAGCTGGGGAGTGTTTGAGGAAAAGCTGTTTGACTGAAGTTTGCTCCAGATGATCGGTCTCTTGCGTCATTTGGCAAAATCTCAAACGTGAGCGGTTCCTTCGTGGGTCGGAGGTTTATTTCTTTGACTAACCCCTCAAAGTGCCGCTAGCTCTGATCTTTCCGCCATGAAAGGGGGGGCGGCTCATTCCGCTGTTTCCCCCCCCCCCCAAGACCATTAAGTCTGGCTGTAAACTTTGGAAAACACTACTCTAGCATTGCGTGGGATACTGTAGTTGAATTTTGCCAGATTATTACTAATTCTACATCCAGGGAGGAAAAGATGACTTTGGAGAGGAACAGTTAGTCAGTGCTGGTTTATGGATTGCAGGGAATCCGGCGCAGATCCCTGATCTGTACCGGTTTTTAATTGGCGCGTTTAGTATCGTGAGGTCGCTGCCACGGAGGCCTGAACCAGCCTACTGACCGTGGGCGCGTCCTGGAGGCTGCTGTCCAACGTGGTGCCAAGGGTGAAGGGCCCCGCCTCCACCTTCCGCAGGCTTTCCTTCACCTCCACCAGTCGCAGCTCCACCTCCACCCGCCGCTGCTCCGCCTCCCGGCACGCCTCCTCCTTCTGCTTCAAGGTGGCTTCCAGGGAGGCCTTCTGCCTCGGGTCTGAGCAGAGGGAGCGGCCACGTGAAGCAATATTTCCTTCTCCCCACCTCCACCCTTCTCCCAGGTTCCCACCTCCTTCTCCTATCCCCTCCATCCGGCTACCCACATCCCTCTCCTGTACCCTCCGCCCCTACCTCTCCTCTACCCTCTAAGGAACTTAGAATCCATGATCTCCATCCCTACCTTGGCAGGTGTTGAGCTCCTCCCTGGACTCCCGTCTCTCCTTCTTCAGGTTCCCCAGGCTGCTCCTCACCTCCTCCCGCTCCTTCTCCAGACGATCCCGCTCGTCGGTGTAGCGCCTCACGTCAGCCTCCGTGCGGTTCTTACCCAGTTTCACCTCGACCGCGCCACAGCAACCTGGAAATTCAGATGTGCGGATGAGAAATGAAATCAAAACAAATAAACCCTGATCTAAGAGACTCATCCCAGTGTCACGAGGAATCTTTAAAAAAAAATTGTTGTTGTTTACTGAACTGTGCGCTATTACTACACCTTGAAAGAGCAGCTAGATGATGTCTAAACATTTCTTGGTTGAGACGATAGCGAAAATTAATTTTGATAAACGCTCAAGGTTACTGCAAGACAGACTGCTCTGACACAAAATTGGTATTTAAAGTGAGTTATCAAATAATGCTGTCATCACATTCAATAACAGTACATTTTATTTTATATTGACAATTTGAACACCATTTAAAAGTGTTATACTCTTATTCATTGTACTCCAATCCAACTGTATTTATGAATGGCCCTTTGACCTCACGGTGCTGTAGGAACGAAGGATTTTAGAGGACAAATACCCACGAGGAGTCTCCCTCACCTGTGGACTGGGTCCTGGTCTTGTCTCCGCCCATGGAGCTCCTGCCCCGCGGCGCCTGGGGGCTGTGGGGGGAGGGGCTCGCAGGACGAGGGGCCTTTTGGGCCACTGCCCGCGACCCAGGCGGGTTCAGCGACGGAGGACCGGCCTTGTTCACGGGTTCCTGGGTCTGGGTGGAGACCTTTGGGGTCTGGACGGGGCCGGGGCTCGAGACAGAGGGTTGGTCCTGGGGGCTCGGTTCCGGTGGACTGGTGGCGGGCGGAGTCGGACCGGTGCCGTTCATCGTATGTGTCGGCTCTGGCTCAGGACGGAAACTAGAATCCAGCTGGAAGTGAAGGAGGAAATATACACTATACTGAACACTTGTCACCTGCTTTGAGAAGTGTCTTAGTTGCGTTTCACGCAGATGTGTTTCGGACGTAAATGCTTCAGACGTCCATGCACACAGACCGTCCATCTACTGGTAATAGCATTCCACAGATTATTATAAACAGTCGTTTTTAACAATTGAAGCGTTGACTATAATAACTTGTACTTGTAGAGGGCTTAACAAGATAAATTGAAAGGATGAAGGGGCCGCCGCAAAGAATAGAAGTTCATATGAAGGACCAGTCAGAATGCCTTCATGTGGGAATGTTAAAACAACATCGGTCTTCCCTTTTTACCCCCAAGAGTGAAGGCAACCAGCTGCAGGCAACGTTACGCTGTGGGTGTACTGTGGAAATTGCAAAAACTAAATAAATGTGATATTAATGTTGCTTAAATTGTGAAGCTCAGTCTTTATACTGTACAGTGGAAACCTGATCTCGATAAGCAGACGATTACAACCCAATTCCTTTCTCTTTATTTCCCATGCAGATTACCATCTGATGGTATCAATGGCTCTGCTGAGCCTGACACAGGGATTGTTTTGTTTCGTTCAATCAGGGAAACGGAGGAAAATAAATACGTCCAAAAAAAAATCTACGCCACTGCTTTACAGCACACCTGCCTGTTTTACAAATGATCAGTGTTAAACACATTTATTAGTTTAATTTAAAGGAAATCCTGACCCGCACCCGCGTAGCACCACCACCACTGTGACAGGTTACCTACCGCGAGGCACAGTGTCATGGGAGTAAATTTAAAAAATATATATTCCATATGTTGGCATGTTTGAAAAGACCAAAAATGAACACTGCAAGCAGCCTTCTTGATTCCTATAGGCAAATTATTAACAGCAATTGTATAGGAATGATTCCATCCTGAGCTTTTAGATCACAGTATGTTGTATTGCTCCCAAACCGTGCATTCTATCCGGTTTTGCAGTTTCATTGACTCTTTTGGCTTCACCTGCGCAAACGTAAGAGACTAGAAACATCAAGTTGCGTCGCTTCCCACTGACCCTCTGTTGTGCTACGGTCGTACTGCGGCAATTACAAAAAGTATTTCTAAATAAAATGTGATATTACTGTTGATCAAGACACATACTTCAACGTTTGCCCATAGGAGGGCATTGAAGCGCAGTGCAAAGCTGCAGCAGAGCGTTACGTTGCTCAACAATAAAACATTCAGCGAGGTTGTTGCCATGAAAGGTTATAAAAGATGGAAACCAACATTTTAAGACCTGGGTTGAAATACCTCCTCTAACACCAGCTAAGGCCCTGCAGCCACCTCGCGGGCCCAAACCAGCGTCAGAGCTCGCTTCCTCACCTCTCCTGTGTGACCCGAGGGCTCGTGCTGCTGCTCCGTGGCGCACACCTCCCTGGGCACGGGGGCTTTGCTGGTGTGCAGGAAGGAGCGCACGGGGGTGAGGTCCAGGTAGACCCTGCTGTCCGGACTCTCCGGCTCCTTCTGGTCCTCCGAGCTGCGCTCCGCCGTCTCCTGGGCGCCGGCGCTCCCCTCGCCGTCCAGCGGGACGTTCTCCTCCACGTCCTGACGGAGCAAGAGGACAAGGGACCCTTTAATATTTCATTTAGTGAGCGATGTCCCCCATCGCAAATTTACAATCTGTCTCGCGATATGATGATACAAGACGTGCGATCAGACTATTATTAATCGGCCTTAACTCTATGAAGTTACCTGAATCAGACAATTATCAGATTTGCTTAGAATTACCGCCGATACCGCAAGACGAGAACAAAACTGACTGAATAAAGAAAGCAGGCATTATGAACACATACTTTATGTTCTTGGAGAGAATATGGCGATGCTATGTTTTGGGATAAAACATCGGTACCTCTTGATCAGCTCCTATCGACGCCACGTCGTCGTACAGGTCGTCCGGAAGCTGCGGGACGGAGGGCAGGCTGTCGATGTAGGCGTTGGGCTCCGAGAACCTCCTCTGCATCAAGCTGCACGCGCAACATTTCGCTTTTTGAGATTTTTGTCCAAATGCGGCTTACACAAACACACAGCGACACGGACAGACATCCCTTCAGTTTTTTCTTTTCGCAAATTCCATATACGCACACAAAGAAAACACCTGCATTCACCAAACACAGACAATAAATCGTGTCACAGCTCACGTAAAGACGGAACCCCGACCTGTTCCTGTTACAACTCATGGAAGACTTTTCTGAGGCTGAAACAGTCGTCGCGGCTAAAGCTGAAAAATCGACTTATTGTAAATCTGTTTGGGTAAAAGGCGTCCGCCACGCGACACAGCAGGTGTGATGTAACGCAAGGTCGAGTCACGTCAATCTTCTCACTATAGCGAGGTCTTGGCTGCGTTGACGATGCTGGAGATCCTCTCGGAGTTGACGTAGTCGTAGATCAGCTCCTCCGGGTCCGTCTTCGTCCCCGTCTGGGAGAGGAGGAGACCCAGCCAGTGACCCATCACTGCTGAGGTCTTGGCCTGATGGGGGGGAAGGAGGAGGAGGAGGAGGATGAGGAGAGGGAGGGACGAAGGGTAAGTGAGCAGACGACAAAAGTCAATCTCATTTGACATCCATCCGCATACAGTTCATTCATCCTGGCGCCACACAGACGGACTTCATCCAAACCACCAGCAGGGGGCATCGTTGCTGAGGTTTTCTCCTCTGGACTCCTTTCCGAGCGAATCGTTTCCTTGTTTCTGCAGAATGTTTATCTGGGTACTTATTTAAAATTTTGATTTGAGTTCAGTTCAGTTCGGGGAATTGTGAATGAGACGTTTGTGAAAGGCTCCGTACGAGACGAGGGAGAACTTCACTGGCAGCGGCTCAGGATGTGACGGGTGGTTGGTACCGAACAGAACAGGGTGGAGAGACCCCGAAATGTCAGTGCATCCCCGCCCATCGCACACACACACACACACAGACTAAGTAGTTTTTGTGTTGTGTAAGTTTACAGTATTAATAGGAAACACTAACATGCAGTTTTTGTGTTACACTTAATCTTTATTCTGGAAAACAGCGACGCATCCTATAAGTGGTTCCACAATCTGTTCAATAGAAGTGTGTGTTTCTGTGTGTGTGTGTGTGTATGTCAGCGTTTAATCATTACTGCTGTTGAAGCCTAACATTGTTTTCTTTGGCTTATTCATTTTAATGTCTGGTCGCAGTCAAAGTTGTAGATAAAACTAAAATGTATTTAAGTAATAAGCAGGAGCTGGTACAAGGTCAACAAGTTGGGATTTTCGGTTTTGGTGATTTCTTCATTATTTCTCCATTATTCCAAAATCTACTCGAGATTTGTTGGAATTTCCTTGAATGCGATTCGGGATCAGGGCATGATTACTACAGATGCTGAAGGATGCAAAATTAAGTCAAATTAAGAAGATATTCTAGGTTAAATTAAGCAATTTTCATCTAAAAATGTCACTTTAATAGTTATAGGTATGATGTACTTTGCTCTTAAAGTTATGAACGTTGACCTTGCTTGGTTGGTTTAATGTTGAAACATCTGTCAATCGTGAAAAAAAAATCTAATAAATAAACTCATACAATATAAATTTCATAATATGACATGTGGCACTTTTGGAAACAGGTTAAAAGGACTGTGTCCCTCTCCGTCCCATCCATTCACCCACTGGATTTATCCAATAAATCTTCAATAAATGTTTCGTCATCTCCCACAACCTTTGCATATCCTTCTTTTTTCATATTCCACCTCCTCGCATGCTGCTTGTCTGTTGCACTCATTTTTTACCTTCGTCTTTTGTTTTATTTTCATGTAGATCGTTTGATGTAAATGTCATTTTCGTAAGTTTTGCTTTACTTCATTTCGACTTTTTTTTCTTCTACCGTTTGTTCCGTACGTACTGAGAGTCACTGAAAAGGGTCAAATGAATCTGAAGTTGTTTCATGAGATTAAAAAAAAAAAAACAGTTCAAATACAAAAAGGCTCCATTATGATATGTGAACTTTTTCATATTGAGCTGCAGTAAAAACACAATCCCGTCCGGAATCCAGGAGGGATCCGAGCGTCCCTCCACGGGTCACTATTCGGCCAGCTCCACCCACCTCCAGCACGGCGAGCTGCTCCCCATCCAGGTGGATCCTGAAGGAGTACAGGTGGTCCGGGCTGGGGTCCGGCTCCACCCTGCAGCCCCCCAGCGCCACGGCCGGCTGGCTCACCTTGGACTTCCCCTTGTCCAGGTAGAAGCAGAGGTGGCCGTCCCGGATCTGACACCAGCGACTCCTCCACTGGCTGTTCACCAGCACGTTGAGGTAGCCTGGCGGGGGGTGAGGGGGGTGGAGAGGGGTGGGGATGGGATGGGGGAGAAGGAGGGAGAGAGAGAGAGGAAGGTGGGAGGGAGGTAGAGAAAGAGTGGGTGGAGAGTTCAGGATGCAGGCAGGTGGAGAGGGAGGTGTGGAGTTACTTTATATGATGCTGTTCTACTAATTCTAACATTATTTGATGAGATTATTTACTTGATCATTTTTACTACATGAAATATTATTATTGTTGTTATTATTATTATTATTATTGGGCTAAAAGTATCTGAGACGCACAGACATGGTTGAGGCCACGTGAGAACCGGGACGTTTCAGACGTCCTGTCATTCGAGTTCGATCACTATCATCTACATCCGGAGCAGAAATGAGTGGAAAAACTCTCCTAATTTGGTTGGTTTCAGGAGCCGGGCGCTTTGTGACATTGACGTCGTCTTCGTCGTCCCAAGTCCAAGCACCGTATCCCGGCGCTCGTTCGCCGCCGGCCACTTGCGACTACGACGTCCAGACGGACAGCTCGAGCCGGCGCTGCGTTTAAAGGAAACTCGCAAAACTGTAACTCGCAAAACATGGGACACGAACAGCCCGCCGTGTGGCAGCAGCGCCCGCACTCTCCCCGCACCAATTTGAACTCGACCTCGCACTCCACCCAACCCGAGTGCGGCCCCATCCCCCGCAAAGAGGAGGGCGGTTAAAGAAAGAATCGGTTCCAAACGTCCCCTCATGTTATCGCAGCGCACAGATTTGGGAACCTCAGAACCCTGTAATACGTCCCTAACATAACTGCAGCTATATTTATTATTATTGAAATTATCACTATTACTACAAATATATAATTATTATAAAACAGCAGCGAATGGGATTTTGCCGTCAATGTTTAGAGAAAGTGAATCATGCAACACACATAATATTTCTCATATTTTCATCACGCTGGGTCCGAGAGGAAGATACAGCGTCGACCCCCTGCTTCGCTCAGGGTCAAAGGTCAGGGCGGTGCACCTCTCCCTCACCAGACGTGTCGACGCTTTTCTCTGGGCTCTCTAACGACGACATCTTCTTCTTCCCGATGTTCATCAGGTTGCTGAACTTGAGGCCCGCGCCATATTTCTTCTTCACTGCGGAGGAAGGCGAGAGCGTTCAAAAGGTGTTCGTCACTTTCAGACCGGCCCCGGTGTGTGGCTCGCCTTTGCCGTTTTGATGAGAAATGATTCCATTTATTTTAACGGTTACCATTCCACATTTGCATTCAAAGGTTGATGTAACAATCGTTTCCCAGCCACTATAACCACTGAACGCACGTTTCATTTATGTCATCATTTTGGTTAAATCCGCATTACCAAAAATATGATTTTCATTTTCAGTAGGTGTAGATTTCGGCACTTCAGGTACTAACGCCCTGATTGGTCAAGGATATTATGAATTGCGGCTGTTGAGAGTCCAGATATCTAGCCTGGTTTCTATTGCTTTGTACTGGGGACCTAGCGTCAGCAAGGGAACATAGTTAACATTGCGTCTCCATGGCAACGCCTGCTTCCGTCCGTCAATCTAAGTGACGGTGAACGGACGGGAAGGCCTACGTCCCATTTTCTCCCCCATGCATCCCCAACACATAAAAATGAAACAAGACATCGTTCTGACTCATGTCATTCACACTGGAAGTGAGGAGATTTCTGGGATCTCACCGTCTTTGGTGTCGGGCGTGTCGGCGTGGCTGTCGGTGCTGCTGCCGCTCTCCGACGCCACCGAGTGCCTCTCGCTCAGCTCCCCCTGGGGTTCACACCGAGCGGTCAGAAGCGACTCGACACAGCGCCCAAAAACATCCCCCTAAACAACCTGCACCGGGGATCAGCTACTGACAGGCGGTGGGATCGGCCGTGTACGGACGTCCAGACGCCAATACCAGCGAGGGGAAAGTGCCGGTGATGGATGTATTCATCGGTAGTTTTTGGGAATACTCGGATGGGGTGAGCCTACCTTGGTGCAGATGAGCCTGGCGGCGTCCGAGCCGCCGTGCTGAGGCTCGCAGCTCTCTGCCGGTCGGGGACTGATCTCCTGAATCACCTGCGAGGGTGGAAACGGTTTACACCAAAAATATCAGTTCGATATTTTTGGTGTAAAAGAGGCAAATCCCTGCGTTTGGCGTAAAGGAGTCGCCGTGTGATTACAATAAACCGTGGTGTAACTCCGGTGATCTTTTTCTAATTCTCATACTTTCAATAAATCTCTTTCTATACGTATATGTGAATTGTGTGTATTTTTTGTTCACACTTTGCAAACAGTACATAAAGGACGTTCTGAACACGTCATTCATGGAAAATGGTAAATTTCCAGTTCAGCAAACGACTCGCTGTCGCACTGGGAATAAAATAAAATAAATGATGGCATTTTCCCCCGACACAATAACATTTTTGTAACGCGAAACCCAAACGCAGTTCATCCGACAGCCACTAGGAGGATCATCCGACTGTGCGGCAGCGCGTTTTCAGATTCGACGCGAAGCCGGCGTTGGCCTCCAACCCTATCGGCCTAATGGGGTTGGGGCGGTTGGGGCCTTATGGGGGCGGGCGGAGCGTCCTCACCCTCAGCCACTGCTCCGTCTGCTCCCTGCTCTGCAGCCCCAGCACGATGGCCTCCCCGCCCAGGGGGACGATCTTCAGCTTGTGCTCCTTCCTCTTGGGCTGCTTCTCCTTGTAGACCACGCTGCAGCCCAGCAGGCTGACGTCCAGCAGGGGGGTCTGCTCCTTGGAGCTCTTATAGCACTGGAAACCACGAGAGCCGGCTCGGATTTACCTTCACCGTCACTGGCTCCAAATCATCACATCGCTTATTATCTTTTCATCACATGAGGAACATCCGACTAAAATGTCTGATCTAAGTAATTCCACTACACAGTGGATGGCAAAAACACGGTAACTAGTTCCTCGTTATTCTATGTTCTTCTAGTATGATACTGAACATTTGATTTATTTTTTCTTGTAGATAATTCATTGCAAACGTATTCGCCGCCCACCATCAGCCGCTGGTCCCTGATGACGCAGAGCTGCTTCGCCCACTGGCCGAGCCACTTCTTCCTCCACAGGAAGGCGCAGATCCGCGCGTCCTTCATCAGCTCGATGGACGCCTCGGTGGACGGCCACTGGTGCTGCGCCGACGAGCACTTCCCCCGGGACGCCTCCTCCTCGTCGTACGACTCGTAGGAGCTGGACACCGCCTCGCCGTCGTCTGCGGGCGGAGGTCACGGGAGAGAAGAGGGGAACGTGAGCACGGGGGGCATGGGCCAGAGGTTGTCACTCGTCGTGGGAGACGTTCATCAGCCGGGTTTTGTTTGTTTTGCGCGCATTTGCGTGGGCGCAGTATGATTACAATAATTCCGAGTTGGGTTTTTCTTTGGTTCTTCAAATTCATCATTTTCAAATATTGATTTCAGATCAAATTTGCATTTTTTTTTTTTTTTTTCCCCCTACAGGAACGAATGAAAAAGGAAAATGCAAGAGACGAATAACCAACATACTGTTTGTACCGTACCTACATACATAGAGTTCATATGTTCACCTGGGTTTGTTGCCAAACTGTTTTGGGCCCCGTAGGTCCAACAACACATGATTGATGTTTGTTATCAGAATTTAAAAAAAATGATATGTACAAAATTTGATTTTAGACCCTTTAGTTGTATTAAAGACCTTCAATAAATTTCTGCTAAATTGATTTAATACTTTTTCAGACTTTTTAAATGACCAAAAAATATCAGACAGACACACACACACACACACACACACACGTTAGTACCCCTGGTGATAACAGCATAGACGCCGCTGTCAGAGCTCGTTAGTCGCGTCCGGGAGACGCCGTCCTGCTCTGCGGCGCGCCAGAGCGGGAGACGGAAGGAAGAGAAGAAGAAAGAAAGAAAGAAAGAAAGGTGTTAAATGAAGGAAGCCGAGCGGCCGCACTGACGGGGAGGCTAAAGATCGGGATCCGTGTGCGAGCAGAACAGGCCCCCGAGGCGGAACAGGGACGACTGAGGAGCCCACAGATTAACTTTCCCCTTCGTACCGACGACGCCTCTGCTGTGGTCAGAGGCTTCTGAAGACAGAACCAGAGAAAGGGGGAAGAGAAGACGGGAGAAGAGAAGAGAAGGAACAAGGCAGAGAAGCACCTATTACCATTTGGTAAAAACGATTGAGTTGCTGTGGGTGTGCTTCACCGCATCATCACACACAACCTGAGGAGACGCTTTGTAAATATCAACCCAATCTTTACAGAAAGACATGATAATGATTCTGACATTTATTCAGATTAATGATTTGAAAATGTTCTTGAAAATTTCGATTTTTAAAAATCCAACAGACGAATAACCAACATACGTACAAACACTGAATAATCTTTTGTTTTGGGGGGGGGTTTACTGCATATGAGGACCCAACTCCTGAATACACACCAATATTGTGGGGTGGGGCCGTTTCGCCGACCACCCGCCACCCAAGAGGCGTGTTGAGGGACCTCCGGCACAGAGACACATGAGACGGGGTTGTAGACGCCAGTAAGCGAGGTGGAATAAGCCCAGGAGCAGGTCATGACAGGGCTCCTCTCCTGGGTGTGTGTGGGGACGGGGGTTTCACCTGTCGCTCCTTAGACCAACCAACGAGCAACAGCCAGGCAGCCACTCTGATCCTGGGTCCCCGACGCCCTAGACCCAGGACAGGTGTGGCTGCTCAAACCACACCATCCCCACACCACCGTGGACATTGTGAATTATTAGGACAAATTTTGTGTCCCCGTAAGGCGGACTGTGTGGAAACAGTTATCGGCCTGTAACTAATGTGTGTCGTTTCCACTCTATATGGGGACTCAGCACATGAATACACACCAACATTGTGGGAACATTTTGAATCATGAATACAAGTATGTGAATTGTGTGTGTGTGTGTGTGTACGTTGGTTTTTACTGTATATGGGGACTCAACACCTGAATACACACCAACATTGTGGGGACATCTTGAATGAAGAGGGCCAATCAGATCCCCATAAATCACACAACATGGAGAAATTTATCAGACTGTAACTAGTGTGTGTGTGTGTGGTGTGTGTGTGTGTGTGTGTGTGTGTGTGTGTGTGTGTGTGTGTGTGTGTGCGCGTGCGGGCTGGATGGAGGTTTTACCGTTGACCGTCTCCTCGTAGGGCTGAGCCTCCTCATAGTATCCCTCCCCAGAGTCCATGCAGGCCGGGAGCGGAGCTGGAGGCAGAGGGAAGGGCTCCCTGCCCATCACACCCTGGGAGGGAGAGAGAGAGAGAGAGAGATTCTCATGACCCTTAAATGAATAAGGTGTGTGAGTAATCGATCCTTCCTTCCCTTTGCATATCTTCCATTTTCCAGCGTAACCTGGGATCCCTCAGGTACAGGAGGAGGTGGAGCTGGGCGTATACAGCACCATGTCCCATCATATAGCCTGATATGACATTCAATATCATCTGGGATTTTGCTTATCGTCATATCGCGATAGTTAAACGTCGTCTATAACAGTAAAACAACGCAATTCTCTGATCTTCACGGATGTTCCAGGTGTAATATCTCATGAAAGCACCGAGTCATACCCGACATATCCTCACATTATCGCCATCGAGGTGTTCTTCATCAAATACTGCAATATTTAATTTTGTCCATGGTATTGCCCAGTCCCAGTCGATGGACCGGTTCCAAAGTTCACACTGGAGTTGTGAGAAAACGCTCCTTCCCACACACACACACACACACACACAGACACACACACCTGTCCTCACCTGAACCCCAACGAAATATCACACCAGCATTGACTCATCCTAAAATGGAGTGTTAGAACACACACACACACACACACACACACACACACACACACACACACACACACACACACACACACACACACACACACACACACACACACACACACACACACACACACACACACACCCCCCTTCCTCCAGGCTACACAGTGTTAATGCAGATATCAGTCAGAATATGAAGGGGATTCCTGATGTAACCAATCCTGGCCTGACTTCACCCCATGCACCATGAGGTCTCCACATGTGTTTGCCTTTAGGAAAGAGTGTGTGTGTAGCGGTGTGTAGCGGGGTGTGTGTGTGTGTGTGTGTGTGTGTGTGTGTGTGTGGTCGTTTCTGTGTGTGTGTGTGGTTATCTGTGTATGTGTCTGTCCATTTTCTCATGCATGCATGGATATGTTTGAGTGTTTAGTTGATAGTTAAATATTACAACATAACATTTTACTTCTGAACTTAAAAAAAATAATAATAATAATAATAATAATAATAATTCTCGGCCTTCTTTGGTCATAAAAATGTACGAGCGTCCCCTCCCCGTCAGGTGGAGGTGTGTGTACGGTGGCCGACCGCGTCGTCAAGGCTTCGAGTCCGACGACGCCAAGGGCCCACGTCCATTGGCCCGAAAGAAAAAGATGAAGCGGGAACAGTTGAAACGAGAGCCCAACGCGGCGAAACAACAGCCACATGAACCAACTCTCCGGACAGATTTGTGACATCACACTGCTGCGTCAACTCCTCCCCTTAAGTCGCGAAAAAGTCTGAATACTCTCCCATTGTTTTTCCCCCTCTTCTTCCAAGCATCTGTTCGGTGTAATAATCAAGACATTTCACGTCATCGTCCCCCTCAACTCGTTTTGACCCCGAGCCGTGGCCGTCACCTATAAACCCCCCAAAAAATGAAAAATTTCCCAGATTTGACACGATATCCTGTGTTTTGTCAGTGGCCGCACTCGTGACGCTGCTACGCTGCTGTTCTGGTGGTGAATCAGCGGACAAGTCACGCCAGGCGGCGACGCGTTTTTCGTCAAAACTCAAAACTCGTGATTAGTTCTGGTTATCCCAAATGCAGTAAAAGAGGAACGCAGCCGCTTGGGTTCCCGTTCACGCGGCCGGCCTTTCCGCGGGGCGGCGGCGCGATCGGATGATCATCTCGACAAAGCACGACTTCAAATCCACCATCTTCAATCTCACTCATCTTTCTGAGCGATCGGCTTCCAAAACACAGGGAAGCCCCCCCCCCCCCCGGTTTTGGGGGCTGTATTCCCACCGTATCTCGTTGGTAAAACACATTTCCCGTAACGCGCAGCAGATGGTTAGGGCTATGATAATATATGATGTCATGTTATAATCAGTCGTGCAGTCACGGTGACACGCCTTGTGAGAGCCATTATCCTACAGTACGTGCCACTAAATGCATGGGTTTGGAAAAGAAACGTGATTTGTGGGGAATGGAGCAGACGTGCACCGACACGGTCCACGGCGCTGCGTTCGGGGACTTTCGCTCTTTTCTTTCTTTCTTTTTTTTTTTTTTTTTAGGCCCGTCGGGCGTCGCCTGTGATTTCTGCGTCTTATTGAGTCGGAGCAGAGAAAAAACACGACTCGAGGGGATGAAAAGATGAATAGAAGCGGTCGGAGGAACCGCGTCCTCGGTGGGAATTTCCTCAAAGCCACCCGTGAGTTTACCAAAAGGTTGGGGGGGGGGGACTGGGTGAAGGAGTCGTCCGGTCACTCATCCACCCGCTCCCCCGGCCACTCACCCGCCTCCTCAAAACTCAACGTACCATCACCATTGGATCCGCCGATCACACCCGGGTCGGGGCGTTTACGCGCCGCGATAAATGGAACGATTGAGGAGAAGTCCGGGATAATCAGTTTACACCACAGCTGCAATGGTGGCAATATTGCCTTCACCCGCTTGTTCAAGTTGCAGGTGATAGTTTAGGCTTATCATAGTGCATGTACAGTAAACGCACTGAATGAACCGCGTAGCAGCTATTTCCAATGACATCTAGGCGGGGGTTTCTCAAAGTCTGGGCCGCAGCCCACAGGTGGGTCGCGGGAGTCTGAGCGGGACGCCATGTCACGTTGCAGAATTTCTCATTTTATTTTTATTTTATTTTCATGATTTCCATCCACAATAAACCGTTTCTTAGCAAACACTCCCTATGTCCTGGAAATGGTTGGCCTACCTATCCCAGCAACAATATCAGTGTTTGATACAGAAACCACTGTGAAAAACTGTTTTAGAAATATTAATTCACGCACAAATTTGCTCACAGTATTGCCGTGAATCCATGGGAACGCGGTTTACTCACAGGCACAAAAAGGTTCTAATCTAATATCATCTCATCTAGATTAGGCTCACTGTTAATTGGGTCACGATGGTTTGTCTTTTTTTTTTTTTTTTTTTTTTTTTTTATATAAAAGCGCCCCCGATATCAACCATCTCAAGCAGTAAATACATTGGGGTGAAATCCCAGTGGCGCCCCCTGGGGGGTGACCTGAGCTGTTGCCCACAGCCTCCACTGGTCAGGCATTTCAACTGTGTTCCCCATGAAAAAGTTTGACTTGCATGGTTGAACCCGCAGACAGAGCAGAGCACTGAAACTACAAAATAAAAGCTGAAAATAAAATAATAAAAATTTAATAATAATAATGTTCTACAATTGTTATCATGATATTTGTTCTGGGTTTTTGTTTTTTTCCTGAAAATTGCCACCCTTGTTTCATTGCCCAGCCTCCCGTTTTTTTTTATATATATATATATATATATATATATATATATATATATTTGGTTGAAATATCAATTTTTGTGGTCGTGCACGTCGCTCTCGGACGGGTGATGTGAGGCCAGAGGCGCAGGGTTCCAGGGATGACCACACGGTGCTTACAGTCAGCGGCGGAAGAAAAACAAGCACGAGGAGCGCTCTATGGGAAAGGCACCCGCGCACACACACACACACACACACACACACACGCGCACACACACACACACACACACACACAGCTTCTGAGAGTCGAGGCATCTGTTATTAATTAAACAGGCAGGAATTCCAGGGAAGCATCCCCCCCGAACACACACACACACACACACACACACACACACACACACACACACACACACACACACACACACACACACACACACACACACACACACACACACACACACACACACACACTCTCCTTCTCTCCCTCTCTCTCTATGTCTGTCTCTCTACGCCGCTCTCTCCATGTGTCTCTCCCTATATCTTGTTCTCTCCCTCCTGCAGTAAAATGTCTTAGGGGCAAGGCCAATGGTATACTAAGTGTGTATGTTCATACATGTGTGTGTGTTTTCTGTTCATTAGGTAGTTCTTAATGCTAGTTTCCTATAGCTCCATCCTCTCTCTTTCCCTCTCATAGGGCAGTAGTACTATTTTGGTGAGGTGGGAATACTACTAGTGGAGTTGAATTACTTCAGTACTACTATAGACTGGTAGGTAAGTATCCTCTAAATTACTTTGGAAAGAGGTGACACTGTGTACCTGAGTGAGTCACACACACACACACACACACACACACACACACACACACACACACACACACACACACACACACACACACACACACACACACACACACACACACACACACACACACACACACACACACTTCCCCAATTCAGAGCCCCCGATCAGAAAAAAAAGTGGATCAAGGATTCGATGCATAAATACCAGGGAAGAGGAGAATTGGGGGAGGACAAAGAGGAGGAGGGGGGGCAGCAGGGGTGTGTGTGGTGGGGAGAGGGGTGAGGTGGGTTTGGAGCAAAGAGTGGGAAAAATAACCCAAAAGTGAAACAGTCAGAGGAACATGGAAAATCCCTGGTTCCCATGCCAAGAATCCAGAGTGCAACACACACACACACACACACACACACACACACACACACACACACACACACACACACACACACACACACACACACACACACACACACACACACACACACACACACACACACACACACACACACACACAGAGAGGGAGCGCCTGCTGGGAGCACAGTGGAAGGTATCGTGATAAAAATAATGGAGCGGGTTAGTAGCTTTGAGGGGAGCTCTCTGGACGCTCGCTATCTGTGAACACTGAAGCTCTGTGAGGGGGGAGGAGGGGAGCCCAGGAGGGGGGAGGGGGGAGTCCAGGGGGGAGAGGGGTGAGTACAGAAGGGGAGAGCCCAGGAGGGGAGAGCAGAGTGTCCAGGAGGGACATGGGGCGAGTCCAGGGGGGAGGTCAGGAGGGGAGAGAGCAGGGAGTCCAGGGGGGAGGAGGGGGCTGTCGGGCAGTCCCGCAAGGGGGGGAGGGGGGAGGGTCCCCACCCTTCACGGGAGTGGGAGTCGTTTCCCAGCCGAGCCGTTGCGTAAACTTGACTCCTAAGTGACGTGCGTTCAGGAGGAACTCAAACCGCGTTTAACGGGGCCCCCGCCGGCCAACTCCACCCCCCCCGGCTCCCTCCGGTTCCTCTCTGAACGGGGGTGTGGTCACACATTGTCCATAACCACGGCGACCGATGATAAACAAACAAGGACGATTGTCAACGGCACAACAGCTCGTTGGCACTCGCGTCGATAATCGGGAGCGACACGTTCTCGATCTCCCGAGTCCGTCGACGGACGCGTCGCCGTGAGACCGCGGTCCGGCTGTGGCCCCTGACGGTGGACGTGTCTCCGCGGGGAGTGGCCGCAGTGTGTGGCAAAAAAACATTACATCGACGCACAAAACACTGACAAACACGGTTTTGAGACGTGACGCGCACCAGACTGTCCAGGTGCGGCATGAGCAGGCTTCAAGTTCTACCAACGTATAATACCAAAGTGCCTCATAATACATATCTCCACCGTATTTTTGTGTCCCCCAGCTTTTGTCCCCCGCAAACCGAGGAAACTTTGACTTGGCGTACACAGCAGTCTTTCATCAGTAAAAATTTGCTTTCCCTCCCTTCGGTATTTCCTGAAGTTAATCAGAAGTTGACTATGAATAATTTATGAATCAACTATTAGTGTTGTGTCTGTGATATTCACAAGCTGTCGCTGGCGCTCTACAACTTCGGTGTCAACAGTTTTCCTGCCCCCGCCTGGTCCAGCTGAGTGGCCCAGCTTCTATCTATAGCCCGACTCTATTTCCAGACCAGGCCGGCGCCGCGCTGTGGAACTCTCCAAACTTTACTTTACCTTCAAGATCAAAGTAACAAAGAAAAATGTATTTAATTCTCAAGTCACACAGCTGGTGCCGCGTTGTGATTTAAATGCGTTTTTTTTTTTTGTTTTTTGTTTTTTTTAGGGTGGGCTGAGGCTCAGCAGATCATGGAGGCCTCTGAAAGCCTGGGGCTCAACAAGGCCGCCCATGCCCAAGATGGTCCTTCAGTTCCGGGGGAGGGCGCGTGCCGGGCCGGCTCTGTGAGAGTGAAGGTGGAAGACAGTTGGTTCTCCGTGGAACGGGCCTTACTGGCGAGCTGCAGCGATTACTTCCGTGGCCTCTTCAACTCGGGAATGATAGAAAGTCGCCAGGACGAGCTGAGTCTCCAGCGGGGCGTCAGCGCCCGGGGTTTCCTCATCACACTTGCCGTCTGCCGGGGCGAGTCTCCCGCCATAAATGGACCGGATGAACTGGTAGAGGCCGTGGAGTGTGCCGCTTTCCTGCAAGTCAAACTTTTGGCCCAGCACCTCTGCGACATCCTGCACTCGGACAACTGCCTGTTGCTGTACCACGCGGCGTCCATCTTTGGGGTGCACAAGTTGTTCCAGTGTGCCGCTCTCTTCCTCCGCGATTCTTATGACGACCTGAAGGAGGCGGCAGAGAGCACCATCCCCGAGGATCTACTGAAACACTCTGAGTCGCTGTCCCCCGCAACCTACATCGCTCTGGGCACCCATTCTCCTTCAGTGGAACACTTAAGAGACTCCTCTCGGGTCGTCTGCCATCTGGATGAGGCAGAAGGAGACTGGAAGCACTTGACTGACCTCCCCACGCTCTGCAGCACCTCTATGGCCGGGGTGGCGGTGCTCTGCAACCGCCTGTACATCGTCGGCGGCGTGTACGGTTACGGCAAGGACACGGTGGACGGCGGCTTCTGCTACAACCCCGATTCAGGGACCTGGACTGCTCTGCCTGGACCCCAGCAACCGAGATACGACTTCACTCTGCTCGGGCACGAGGGTAAACTCTACGCGGTTGGCGGTGAGTTCCAGAAAAAGACGATTTCCACGGCTGAGGCTTACAACGTGGAGAAGGGCGAGTGGGCGTTCATCCATCAGGCACCGAGACCAGTGGCATCGGCCGCCTGCGCCGTGGCCAGGCGGCGGATGTTTATCTGCTTGTGGAGGCCGCCGGCCACCACGGACATCTACGAGTACGTACCATCGAGGGACCGGTGGTCTCTGGTCACCACCATGATCAAACCGCAAAGCTACGGCCACTGCATGGTGGCCCACAGGGACAATTTATACGTGATGCGCAACGGGCCCTCGGATGACTTCCTGCGCTGCCTGATGGACTGCTACAACCTCACCGCGGGCCAGTGGACCGCCGTGCCCGGCAACTACATCAACAGCAAGGGGTCGCTGTTCACCTCCATGGTGAGGGGGGACTCGGTGTTCACCGTCAAGCACATGCTGACGCTTGTGTACAGGATCGGCGGGGATGGAACGTGGAAACCCCGCCGGCAGATGAAGGGATTCCCAAAGAGCGGATCACTGTGGACGTGTCTGCTGCGGCTGCCCCAGAAGGGGCCGATCAAACCGCAGTCGGATGAAAAAGGGATTGACGAGCGCCCGCCGTCGCCGGGAAGATCGGTGGAATTTGTCGAGGCCATGCTGCAGATGTGAAGTCCCTTCATGATGAAAATATAACTGGATGTGTGAGCATTCAATGGATCACAGAAAGTGAATCCAAGTCTAACCGTGGCAAAAGGCGGATTTTGAATGGTAACCATTACTCTGCGCGCTCGCAAGAAGGACGAGTAAGTTAATCATTTGGAAGGTAAACACACAAGTTACTGTAACCACACAGGAGTATTTGTATAACTATGCGCATACACACACCCACACACACACAGTAGCTGACCGTTACTACTACTGTTACAGCTGTTGTTAATCAGGACAAATGCTGAGTTACAGTGTGTGTATGTGTGTGCGTACGCGCGCGCGTGCATGTGTGTGAAGTTCAAAGGCATTGAAGGGATGTTCTAATCCCCTCCTCGCCCCCTTCCCTGAACTCACACTGAGCTAATTCAGTCAGCAGTCGACATAAAACACGTTACTGCCGTCTCACACACTCGGCTTTACACCGCTTTACTTCCCCGTTTTCCTACCTCTGCAGTGATTAAATACCGGTCTGCGAGCGAAATGACTGCGCACGTTTAGGGAAAGCCTCGGGCCGGCTTATTTGAAGGCTTGTGGGAAAAGTGTCTCACAAAGTGTGGGGGGTGACTGTCCTGTAGTCTGGAGCTTAATTTAAGAGTAGAAACGTGATTCCAGTGCCCGCTGCTCTGCTACTTTGAAATGCTGAGTAGACGCCAGAGACACCGGGAAGTAGTAATCTGAGAGAGAGTGAGTTAAAAAATAATAATAATCTCATATTTGATACTTTATTCAGCCAATTCAATGTATTTGCATTATGCATGCGCTCCTCTATGCACTGCATCCATTGTTGGTGGCGGGGTCCGCCTTTCCCGGCAAGAATGCAAAGATCGGGCAAGCGCAGGTGATGCGAGATTCGATAAAAGCAGCGTCGCTAGCTGTATACAAACTCTCCATGTGGATAAGGCTTTACAAATAAAAACGAAAAAATATATATACCCACCACCTCATGTCACAGCATCAGTCAAAAGAAGACAAACTTTGGAGAAAAGGAAGTGACATCTAAGAGCGAAGACCAGCGTAAAAAAACTAACAAAAAAAAACAAAAAACACAATGTTGTAGTTTCTCATGTGATTCGTGGACTTGTAGAGTTATCCACCCCAGCTCACACCATGTGATGGATCATCACTTTAAAAATCAACGCAAAGCGGTGGAATCACTCCGGCTGAAGTGGTCCAGTTGTGGCTAATTGCTTCATGTAGCCCCCCCCCCCCACCAGCCACGGCCCGCGGGGCTGTCTTACCACGACTGTTATTTACCGCGACTCATTTATCACAGACGGCGACCGAACCGAGCCGGAGATTACTCACGGTTCTGGGGGGCGGGAGATCTGGCAGACTCTTCCGTGGAGCGGGAACGTATTTCCCCGGCTTTCCGTTGGCCAAGGCCTCCGATCCATCATCGACTGCAGGCACAGACACAAGAACCATGATCTTAATGGTTGACAGAAGAGCTGATCCAGGCAGAAATACTGACGGTGCTTTAAATCTTCGCCAAATTTGTTGCACTGAATTCCTTTTCAAAAGCACAGTAAATCTGATTAGAGCCACGAGCGTGGGAAGATGCTCAATTATTTTCAGATAATAATCTGTAGAATCTCCATCTAGTGAGCATGAGCTGTTACCGGCTGCTGAGTGGAGGGGAAAGGTTTGACTCTTTTTTTTTTTGAGACTTCTTTCTGATTTGTTCAGTTTTTGTACTCTCTGTTCATTTGATTCAGTTGGTTTAAGGCAAGAGGAGCGAGGGAGGACTTCATGGTGAACGGATGAAAATCTGATAAGTCGGTCTACTCTTTCGGGTTGGGAATTAAACTCATGAGGATCACATAATTCTGTCAAAATTCATTATTTAGGCGGAATAACGCCAACTGCGGCTCCCAAAAACCGTACAGCCCAATTCTCCGAAATTGATTTCTTCCAGCCTGAAATGCTAATTGTGAATCGCAAAAATGACTCCCTTCTGTCCAAAGTATTTATTTGTGCCTGTAAATCAAAACCTTAATTCAAAACCAACTGCCTTAACCTCGCATTCGGCTCAGTAAAGCTGCGAGCAGAACAAACGACCCGTCCGCCGCGGTGACTCCCGGCGGCGGAGTCGTTCGAAAAGGATTAGTTCGACGCGAACGAATCGCTTGCGAGTCTTGCGTCACTGCTGCTGACACCTCATTTCCAAGCGCGCGCGCCAGATCTACCAGATGTTGCGCGGTTCACAGCAACGGCCCAGTGTGACCGAGAAAAAACAAAGAAAACACAAAGGCGCCCGATGACCACGGACAAGGAGGAGGAGGAGGAGGGCCCGGCACGCGAGATGAACCGGAGAGAGGACAGGAAAGTATTGTGCGTTTTGACCGTGAATTGCTCCGGGTTTTATTGCGGATTTTTTTTTTTTTTCGTGACGGTCGCTCTTTGCTTATGTCCGTCTCTTGGCCACGGTGCGCTTCTGCGGAAACAGTCCGCTTCCTCCGCGCTCGGTTGTTCCACTCACTTCCTCCTTGAGCGTCGGCATCTGGGCCTGCGCAGAGAAATCACAGAGCCTGACACCAGAATACAAGTAAAGATGGCTGCCGGCGAAGCCACGACGGACGAGACCCCCGAGTGGGTTCAACCGTGGGGGTTGTGACCCCACGCGGGGTCACCTGGTACGCACCAGGAGTGGAGTCAATCATACATTGATATTTGATGGACAGATTTTGGAATCAAACTGTAGTTAAATAAGTTTGGAATATGGGATCATTTCAATGCAATAACATTTTGAGCTCCCGTCATAATAAAAGCAGGCGATGCGACACTCAAATCCACATAAAGTTCTACCTTCTACGGCCAGTGTTGTCACTTTGAGAAAACGCCGCGAGAAAGGTTCGTATTCCGCCTCAATCTGTTGCTTACTGGCCCAAATGTGAATTGCCCACACAAACAAAACACATAAAATGGATCATAAGCTGGATCAAAAATAGCAATAAAAAAAAAAAGGAAACAAAATTGTGCTTATTATCCGTGGAACTTAAGTGTTTTCTTCTGTAACCGTAGAAGAAATTCCGAGGATTTTGGAGCGTATTTGTACAGACAGACAGATAGACAGATAGATAGACAGATAGATAGATAGACAGATAGATAGACAGATAGATAGATAGACAGATAGAGATAGATAGATAGATAGATAGATAGATAGATAGATAGATAGACAGATAGACAGATAGAGATAGATAGATAGATAGATACTGTAGACAGACAGATACTGTTGATAAATAGACAGTCAGAGTATGCCACAGTAATATGTCAATAATAATAAAAATAAAATAAAAAGTGGTAAATACTGTATTTTACATTGATTGTCTATGGGAGGAAGGCAGTTCCAGCCGTTTCGTCTTGTTATTTTATTATTTTTTTAATTATTTTTTTTACATTTTTCTTTCCTTCGGTAACTGTAGAAGAAAATCTGAGGATTTTTCGGGAAGTATTTGCAGAGTGCATATGTGTTAAGTCTAGTGTTCGCTGAAGCCTTCCCTCTCATCGCCGTCCAAAGGAAACAGGTTGGTCTCAGATGGAGAGAGGCTACGGAGAAACGGGCAGGAAACGGGAGGCGGGGGCGGGGTGGGGCGGGGAGGTGGGGCGGGCGGAGGAGGAGAGGAGCCGGGCGCCTTCTTCTTCTTCTACATATGCTCATCATCGCAACTTTTTCCTACGACGACCCGAGTCGAGGCGCCTCGTTCTGAGGCCGTTATTATCACTCAGCGCTCTTGACCCAAAGTCGGACCAAAATAGACACGCCCAGGCTTTTACACAGCGTGGCTTGGCTCTTTACCCATCATGCATCATGTTCCGTCTCTTCACTTTGAGAAACATCTGATGTCTAAATGGTCGATTTTAATTCATGTTTATTTTGTTTGTTGATAGTATTTTATGACGACGAGACCACGACCAGAAAATCAGTCCGACCAGAAAAAGAATCCGTTTTTTCCGCCGGGTCCATTTACACATACTATGAATTTGATCTGATGAGGTGTAACGATCAGCATAAAAATAAAAAAATAAAAGCCGAACAGTCCGAGAAAATGGTGAATAAACATAATAAAATTGAAATATAATAAAAAGTGAAGTAAAAATAAAATACAAAGAATGTCAGATACATAGAAAAACCCCAAAAATATAAAACGTCAGATAAGGGGTATATTATGGGGGTGTCACGATTCAGATTCAAAATCAAAAATCATTTAAAATGAGCGTTCGAAATCACAATCAGGTTGGCGAGGGGGGGAGATCCAAAGCTCAAACCTCGCAGCTCGTGCATTCTAATAATTTGAAGAAAAAGCGTGCTTCGATTCAATATGATATATCTTGTGAGAAGTGCCGGTACGCACTCCATGAATAGTAGTTAACGTTATGGATATGATTTGGATTGTGAGACCAAAGATAAGATCATAATGTTGAACGGAACATGATGCAGTGATACGATGGAGCAGAATTGGGAAAAAAGTCTGATTAGAGAAGAACGTACAGAGCGGACACAGACATGGTGGACGGAGGAGAAACACTGCTGAAAAGTTTGTCTCTTTCCGGTGAGCAGGACGATCCGGCCCATTGAAAAGAGTCCACTCTTACGGCTCCAAAACATTTATTTTATCTCGGAAAAATTGCATCAAACGTTTTGTTTATTTTTATTCCACTAAAAAAAAAAACAAAAAAAAAAAAAACCCATTGTTTATAAAAAGGATTTAATGTGAGTGGACTTGTTACTTGTTGAGAAACAATTGTTGTTCTTTACAAACCAAGACTGGATAGTCTGACACTGGCATAGCTGTCAGTGCTGAAAAAAAAAAAGTTTAAATCGAAAATCCAATTGAATGACCTTAAAATCAAACTTCAAATCGAATTGTGGATTTGGAGAATCATGACACCCCTCGTATGTTCGGGGTGGGACAAAATATCGATACTGGAATATATCGTGATCATACCTCCCGCAATAAGTTATCAATACACTGGCTCTAAATATCCATACTTGTATTAAAACACGCTGCCGCTCTAAACTAGTGGTTTAACGGAACGTAGATGATCCGTACGGTTCGACCCCCCACAGGTTCGACTCGCACGTGAACCGCGGCTCAATTGCAAAATGTAACCATCGTAGCAGAAAACAGTTTGTGGTGTGGGGATGGGATGATTTGAGCAGCCACACCTGACCTGGATCGAGGTGACTGGGTCAGGGTGGCTGCATGCCCGTTTGCTCGTTGGTTGGGCTAACGAGCAGCGGGCTTAAACCCCGATCCTCAGACACTCAGGATAGGAACCCTGTCATTAATTAATAACTAATTATTAATTAATAATAAGTGATAACTCCATAAATGTGGATGCAGAGTTGCAGTGAAAAGAAGATAAACACAGATGCTGCAGTGACTGGTTCACGGTGTGTCGCTGTGTTGTTGATACTGTACGACATGTCGGCAATGAGCTCCTCATGTCGCCGCTTTGCGTCTGCTCGTCCGCCATATTGGAGCGCTTGAGGTCAACTGGTAAACAAATACGATGTGTATTGAGAGATGCAGACTTCTCTACAAAATCCACTGTACCGCCTCATTCTGAACCGATTTTCATGAAATTTTGTTTGCTTTAAGCGTGAGAAATTGGAACATGAAACTGGTTTCTTATTGAATTAAATTCAGTTACTGGGGGCGGAGCTAATCCTATTTTTTCATTCACTACCGTGTTTAAAGGAAAAAGGTATCATGAGTGCCTCATATTGCTTTAGGCTTTAATTTAAGTATTGATCAAATATTTTAAATATTTTAAGATATTATTCAAACATTGGACATCTTTTTGTTGCACAATATTTCATCTCAGTTGTCAGATTCTGTGAAACTGAGACCACAATGCAGTGAATAAATACATAAATCCTGCTTTTTGCCTTTTTAGCTGTATTTTTTCTTTAGTTACACAGATGTCGTGATGCATCTTAGATGAATTGTCTTGCAATGTATCGAGTATCATGGAATCGCTGTATTGTGATTACCATGGTTATCGAAGGCAACGTATCATGAGTTAATCTGTGATTCCCACCTTTAGGGTATACATTTATAAATGACACCGATCAACCACAACATTAAACCAGTGACAGGTGAAGTGAATAACATTGATCATCTGGTTCCAATGGCACCTGTCAAGGGGTGGGATATATTATTATTATATATATATATTGTTATATATTATTATTATATACATACTGTTATATATTATTATTATATGAGGCAGTAAGTGAACAGTCAGTTGTTGAAGTTGATGTGTTGAAGCAGCGTAAGGATCTGAGCCACTTTGACAAGGAGCACATTGTGATGCCAGACGACTGGGTCAGAGCATCTCCAAAAGCACAGGTCTTGTGGGCTGTTCCCGCTATGCAGTGGTTACTACCTACCAAGAGTGCTCCAAGGAAGGACAACCGGTGAACCGGCGACAGGGTCATGGACGCCCAAGGCTCATTGATGCACGTGGGGAGTGATTGATGCGTCTGGTTCGATCCCACAGAAGAACTACTGTAGCACAAAGTGGTGAAAAAGAGAACATTGCTGTGATAGAAAGGTGTCAGAACACAGTGCATGGCAGCTTGCTGCGTATGGGAGCGCTCAGAGTGTCCACGCTGACCCCTGTCCACCACCCAAAGCACCTACAATGGACACATGAGCGTCAGAACTGGACCATGGAGCAATGGAAGAAGGTGGCCGGGTCTGATGAATCATGTGGATGGGGTGAGGGTCCGATCCGATGGAGCATCTGTAGGATGTGCTGGAACAACAAGCCTGGTCCATGGGGGCCCCACCTCACGACTTCCAGGACTTAAAGGATCTGCTGCTGACGTCTTGGTGCCTGATACCACAGGACACCTTCAGAGCTCTTGTGGAGTCCATGCCTCCACGGGTCAGAGCTGTTTTGGCAACACGAGTGGGAGCTACACAATATTAGTGTTATTAGTGGTGGTTTTAATGTTGTGGCTGATCAGTGTATAATAATATTTATTATTCATATTCTTATGTATATTATTATTATACCAGTATTATTGCACATATATTATTGCACAAGTTGTGTGAATGTGTATGCATGTGAGTGAGCGTTTGAAAAACCTCAGAAGACAACAGCAAACATAGCATTGGTCATTTACAAATTAAAAAAATGCTGCTGAATATTTTTTGCTGGTGTTCATGGTTTGTCGACATTGACAGTTTAGAGCAGTTTACAATTTCGACCCGTCTTTTGAGGACGCTGAAAAGCGTCTCCACCCCACCGCGGTTGACATCAAAAGGGGTTTTACTTGGAAAGCCCCCAAATTTCATGAAATCGATACAATTCCAAGCCTGCAGACGGCAAAATGCAACACTATCCGGACCACCCACAGACCGAAAGAAACCTTTCCAGCTTAATGCTACGACGCGAGAACGCGAGACCGTCAAACACACCCAGTTTACAGCTTACACTCAATTATTTTCAGCGTGGAACGCAGCGCTACATACTCCGCGGTGGTGTTTAGAGTGGAACGAGGACGATCCATACGACATCCATCATGTTGTTTTTGGATTCGTGCGAATGGACGAGGGCTGCGCTCCGTTCTAGTTCTACGCCTGCTACACCCTAAAAAGCCACAGAAAGCGTTTTCATGATGGTACGATGTTTAGCTTAACACAGTTACAAAAACTTTTTTTTTTTTAAATATAAATATAGAAGGAATATACCGGACGCTCTATAAAGAATAATTAGAGAAAAGATTGTTTTCCTCTCTACAGTATGTCTCACCTTTGTCGTCTTTGTCCTTTGCCACAACAACTTTGTTCATGTAGATGTACTCCTCATCACCTCCTGAAAGACAGAACCAGAACCACAATCAGGAATTTCACTCGGCAATGCAATTTTGGGTCCTAAATTCCCAATATTAGGAAACATGGCCACGTAAAGACCTCCTCCCTACATGAAGGGAGCGCCGGACGCATCCTAGTTAGGTCCCTTGCTTGGCCAAGGTGTTTCCTTGGGCGTACGAGAAAAGGATTTCCCATCAGGTCTTGCGGACGCCTACATTTCGAAGGACCTTGTTAGTTCCATTTACCCCGGTTCGTCGGTTGGGCCTGTTGTGCAAGAGAGTACACAAAAAGCTTTACTGATGTTACCGTGGCATCCGGAAGAGGTTTTCTGTGTGGAGATTTCGGGATAGTCGCATGACAGCGCCTAGCTGCCTTTTTTTTTTTGGGGGGGGGGGGGGGGGGGGTTTAAAGCGACTGAAAACGTGCATGCCTACATTGGTGTTAATCTAGTATGGCGATTACATTTTTTATCCTCAAATGTACTATTCAATCACTTTAAATCATTAATTACTGAAAAGTATTAATTCCCAAATGTCTGTAAAGCAATTTGAGCTGCAAATATGAAAGGTAAAAATCCATTTTATTATATATATATATATATATATATATATATATAATTAATTATTATTATTATTATTATTATTAGAAAATACCCAGAATTAGTTTATTCACCAAGTAGGTTTGGTTTGCACAGACAATATTTATATTTAGCATATTAACATAAACAGCGGCATTTTACATCCCGGTGCTTTACGTTGTCTGCACGTGGGAGCGAGTGTAAGTGCACACAAACACGGAGGGCACGTGGCGCTTTGGGAAATGACTGAGTGTAAGGATCGTGGATCACTACAAGATCTGTGCACCTGCTGCCGCGCCGACATAAGGCGAGCGCTGACGAGCGAGCTGATGGCGTTTTAGTACGCGTGCCAGTACTTCTGCAGTACATTTAGTACATGCACTGAAGAAGACACAGGTAGCGTCAGTAGTTGAAGCCTTGCTGTAACTGTGATTATTAAGTGTGAATTTTGAGGAGAAAGGACGCAATTACCAACTATGTCGGGTGTAATGGAAAAGTAATATAACGAGCAGTGTAACAAATTACTGTTGGCAAGGAGTAATAAGTAAAGTTATAACATTACTTCTGAAAAGAGTAACGAGTAATGAGTGGCATTTTTTTGAGTAACAAGCCCAACACTGGTTATATGTACATAGCTGGAAGCTTTCCTATGTATAGGTAGTTGTATTCGTAGATACTGAACATCAGCGGGGAGGCCACTTCCAGAAGGGGTTCCTGGAGAGGGGTTCCTCCAACGGAACATTTTGCACGAGTCAGTGGAGGCCCAAAACCGAAAATGACCCCAAAACGTTGACTTCCTGTGAGGATTCCGCGGCGTTTTGACCACGTCTTTCATTTCATTGCCTCTCTGCGCCATGAACTGGTCGCACGCGTCTACGCCGACTCGCACCGCGAGGTCATGTGCTCACAGCGTGCGTGTTCTTGCATATGACCACGTTTGACCAAATGAAATACAGTTTTTTTGCTTTATTTGACATTGCTTTGGGACAATCATTTCAGGACGTTCTCAAAAAGAGGACAAATAAGTGTAATAAGTGGACTGTCCGGCCTAAAGCGAGGTGGAGGCCCACGTAGACTGTAAACAACCGTGTACCGTAGCGCAATATACACAACTGTAGAATATATACAGCAGGATAATGTATTTATTTAGAGCCGCTTTACCTGACTACCTTTTCCTGCTAAAATGTCCTTATTTCTCTGCGAGGGATCACTACAGGTCTACAGTTCTGTCTCGGGGCCCTAAGTGGCGGTGGCGGTGGCGGTCCACGGAGGCTTGTGAATTTCAGGCTTGTGAATCGCCTAAAACATCAATGGGGAAAGTAAATTCCACATGATGAGATCCACACAAATATCCTTCAATTGTTTTCTCAAAAGTCCAGGATTAGAGGGGAAATCCACCCAAACAAGGGGGGCTTTGTACGGACAGACTGGCCCATTGACTCCCACTCTCACCGTGGCGCGGCATTCATCGCACATTAGTCAGTGATCGCCATGCCGACACATTCTCCGACTTCCCCACTGGGATGTTCTACTTCCAACTGATCAAAATACTGAGGATAGGACACAGTTCAACTCAGGAGGTTTGCGTTAACCACCCGTCGGTGTCCAAGTGGCATTTTTGCGGCGGGTGCATCCATAGAACCAACATAGGAAAATGGACAATGAAATCAAATGTTTTTTCCCCCCAAATTCTCCATGCATTTATATTATTTATATTATTTATCTTTATATCTCATACAACCTCATTGCTATACACCTCCTTTCCTGAATAAAGATTCAAGATTTCAAGATTCAAGAGGGTTATTCGTCACATAAATATGTATGTCACGAATAAACCTCTTGAATCTTGAAATCATACTTTCATACATATATGCAGTGAAATGTAATGCAACGCACACGGTGATTACACACAATATGTCCTAGACAGAACAGAGGAGCTACCTAAGAAGCTACCTCTAAATACAGTACATGCATGCAAACTGTGTTTTCTAGGGGTAGAAAACCTCCCAAATTTGAATTTCTGACTTTTCAATACAATTTAAGGCCTTCCGATTTTGCCGAATCGATTCAATACTTTGACTTTTTCCCCCCATAAGTTTTCCCACGGGAATCAATAAAGTCTCAATGACCCGTGGATCCTCTCCTCTCCACTAGCCTTCACTTCACGCCCAAATGAAAGTATCAATGCGTCACTCTACACACTCTACGTCACTCTACATATTAGGTGCATACAATCCTCCAGGTTTTACATTTCAGTCGACAAGGTCCTATATTTGGGATTTTTTTACATGTATTTATTTCTTATGATAGCCGTGAAAAGAAGTGCACAACAGTGTTGGATTTTGCCGCGATACCGTTTGACGGATTTTCTCCTGTGGCGTGTATTTTCATTTTCGTGAATATCCTGCGGGCTGGGCCGAGGTGACATCACCCGTGCTTGGTAATATCTCCCGCCTTCGAAGAGCACTTTCGGGGAAGGTCACTTCGTGGAATTCAATATTTGAGCCGGACCGGGAGGAAATCAAACAGCAACCCTCCAACCTTGGGTGATGCCGGGGAGGAGGCGCCTCCTTTGAAATAGAAGAGGAGGCCAGCGCGGCGGCCAAACGAAACGCTGTTTTGCCTGCGCAGTGAAAACAGATTTTCTGATTTTATTCTTTTTTTTTTTGGAGAGGATGGAGTCTAAGTGTTATTTATAAACCGTCGCTCAGGAGGAAGTGAACGTCCCCGAGAGGATAAACGCAAGCTTTGGAAAAACGATACAGCTCGGAGAGACCGGAGAGGAAGTGAAGAGAGACGAGTCCAGGACCTGAGACAGAGGAGCCACGGCCGGAGGACTGTTTGTACGGGTTGCATGAGAGAGAGAGAGAGAGCGAGAGGGAGAGAAAGGGGGGAGAGTGAAGAGGTAGAGAGATAGAGATGGACAGAGCGGGTGAAGACGGAGAGAGAAAGAGAGAGAGAGAGAGAGAGAGAGAGATCAGAGAGATCAGAGAGGGAGAGAAAGAGAGAGGGAGACAGATGGGGGTACAGGGAGAGACAGAGGGCAGAGTGAAAGAGAGAGTTAGCGAGAGACAGCGATAGAGAGACGGAAATCAGGGAGGAGGGAGGGAAAATGAGGGGGGAGGTGGGGGGGGGGGCGGAGAGGATAGGAGGGAGGGAGATGAGAGAGGGAGAGAGGGGGTCGGAGGAAAGGGGTAAGAGATGGAGTGAGAGAAAGACAGAGGTTCGAGCGAGAGAGAGAGAGACAGGGATGGGAGCAGGAGGGAGGAGGCGGAGAGAGGGAGAGAGATAGAGATGAGCGGGGAAAGACAGAGAGAGCTATAGAACTATAACGGTAGAGCTGATGGAACTATAATGTTAGAGCTGATAGAACTATAACGGTAGAGCTGATGGAACTATAATGTTAGAGCTGATGGAACTATAACGGTAGAGCTGATGGAACTATAATGTTAGAGCTGATGGAACTATAACGGAAGAGCTGATAGAAGTGGTGGGGGCAGGGGGGGTGACCCGCAGAGTGCTCCCGTCACGCACGGGAGCTGATAACTGATGTTTAACTGATGGCCTCCCGTGATGAGCCGACTGTGCTGCCACTCTGCTGTGCACGCACGAAGCAGCTACTTTCACTTTTTTTCCAGGAGCGTCAGACTAAGAATTGATAACACGCTTAGTATTTTACAAATTAGAGTTTTTTAATATTTTATTTACGTTGGCGCTGATACGCTAAAATTAACTAACTTGGTTTTATTCATATTTCATATTGTATACAGGTACTCCTCACTTAACGAACAAGTTCCGCTCCTAGGACCAGGTCGTTAAGCTAATTGGTCGATAAGCGAGGACCCGTGTTATTTCACGGTGAGGGTGCATGGCTGGTATATATAGTGTTTATAGTGTTATAGTGTATATAGTGTTATTGCAGGGTGAGGGTGCATGGCTGGTATACATAGTGTTTATAGTGTATATAGTGTTATTGCGGGGTGAGGGGGCGTGGCTGGTATATATAGTGTTTATAGTGTTATAGTGTATATAGTGTTATTGCAGGGTGAGGGTGCATGGCTGGTATACATAGTGTTTATAGTGTATATAGTGTTATTGCGGGGTGAGGGGGCGTGGCTGGTATATATAGTGTTTATAGTGTTATAGTGTATATAGTGTTATTGCAGGGTGAGGGGGCGTGGCTGGTGTATATATAGTGTTTATAGTGTATATAGTGTTATTTCATGAAGAGGGGGCGTGGCTGGTATATATAGTGTTATAGTGTATATAGTGTTATTGCAGGGTGAAGGGGCGTGGCTGGTATATATAGTGTTTATAATGTTATAGTGTATATAGTGTTATTTAACGGTGAGGGGGGCGTGGTGATTGCAAACGCTAGTGTAGTGAATACAGACAGACTGCGGGAACGAGACTGAGAACGGTGATGAGATGTATACAGTGTATATAGTATATATAGTATATACTGTATAGTGTACATAGAATATATTGTTTTTATAGTATATAAATGGTGATGCGCGAGGAGACGCCGCCGGTATAGTACGCAGCGTAAAACACAGACTGTCAGGGAGCTGGTCGTAAGGCCCAACGGTGGTTAAACAAGTCGTTCAGTGAGGAGTACCTGTATTTCTTTTTATCTAAAAAAAAAAAAAGCAAAAAAAGCAAAACAATGGTGAGGCGGTGGCCAAGTAATATAATCGGTGTATGCATGAACACCCTGTAACACAGATAACCGCGGCAACCCTAGATGGGACTATAATGTTAGAGCTGATAGAACATGCCAGAACCGTGTTTGCGTTTCCTCCATACCACTCCATACCGTACCATTGGAGGCTCTGTAGGACTGCAGGAGGTCGGAGAGGAGGCCCTTCTGGATGGTGGCGCTCCCACTCAGGTTCTCCTTGTCCAGGATTCGCAGGAGGCGGTGGAGCTCCACCAGGATCTGGTCCAGCACTGAAACGAAACGCCAGGCAGATAGAGGGAAGGTTTCAGCTTTCAGGTTTCAGAAAGCGGTGGTTTAGGAGTTACGGACACGATCATAGAGTCCAGCACAACCCTGTTCATCCCCACATCACTTATCAAGACTTAATGGTCAACTGAGCAAGGTTTATTCTCTTTCCCGCCAAACTTTGTAGGCCCGTGTCAAAGTGGTAATCCGCAAAGTTGTTTTGCTACATATTCCCACATTTGACATCCGTCCCATATTTATTCAGCTGGCACTTTATAAGAAACAGCTATTCAGTGTATTTTGGTAATGCACACTCATTCATCGTTGGTGGCGGAGTCATTTCAGAGCCTCTCATCTTAAGAGCAAAGACGACGGTGAACCTGGATGTTGAAAGTGGAATTCTGGCACTTGTAGTGTAATCCACCGAGCACAAAGCACATTATGGACAGAAAATTTAGTGTTCGGTTCATCTCTGACAAGTCAAATGTTTTGATAGAAGTGTAGGATATTGCGATGTTTCTCTGTGATGAATCGTCAAATCAATAATAAGTAAATAACATGTGTTGTTTTTCGGGCTCGCCTTCCTACGGTTTCAGGGCTCGACTGGGGCCGTGGGGCTTTGGGCTTGGAGCGTTCTTGCGGCTGCAGCTCGGAGGCATTATGACACTTTCTTCGCCAAACACAAGGCAGCAATTAAAGTACACACACACACACACACACACACACACACACACACACACACACACACACACACACACACACACACACACACACACACACACACACACACACACACACACACCCTTAAAAATCTTTTTTTTTTTTTAATGGAACAATAATGTGACAGGAAGCAGCTGTGTGTCATAACCGCTGAGTTGTTTCGTCAAGCTCTTATTGTTTGTTTGTTTGTGTTTTTCAAGACGTGTGAGGGCATCCCAGCTCAGGTAAAAGATGGAGTCACGGTACGTGGATTATAATAAGCGTTAAAGACCGGCCTGGGAGGTTGGCACTGCAGGTTTGGAATTGAAACTCCACTTGTAAATAAACTCTGTTTTGCATGCAACAGCACACAAATTCTTTCTATTCCATGCCCCCGACTGCCAAAGACATAAATAAGCAACACAAAATATACACATACAGTATTTGTTTCTGGCAGAGTTTAAATTAACCACGAGGATTAATTCAGGAGCAGAAAGTATATTCATTCATATATTCAGTCAACATAAAACACTTCAGTCTCGAAAACACCGGTTCAGGTCATCGAGCTTCTACGATATTGATTATTGTGCGAATGATCAGTTCCCTTTTCATCTTCCTCCACGTGCCTGTGTATCTTGTTGCCGTAGCAACTGAACTCCGCCACGTAGAGAACATTCTACTTCCATTCCATCCAATCTTCTCTTTCTGCTTCAGTTTGCATTGCGTACGGCTGCCAAGGCCCAGGTGGTGAGAAGATGTTGCTTGGTTTTGGGTACAGTAGGTTCGGAAAAAGAGGAGAAAAAAAAACAAAAAAAAAAAAAAACACAATGGACTCAGCCCAGACATTCCACCATGGAAACAAAACTCAAATCAGCAGAGAGGAGCTCAGCGTTTGCCAAAGAGCGATCCTCCAATCCGTGCTGAGAAACCTGTCGCTCTTTGCCATTTCCTCCGACAGCACTATGCCATCATTTTGTGGACGGTCAATTGCTTCGGTTTGAGGTTTTTAAGTATATGCGTTGTTTGAAATCTTTTTAAAGCTGTAGATCCTTTGGATGGCCACCGCGACCACTCGAAGCGCGTCGCAACCAACGGTCAACTTAATGAGAATCGACTCCTCCCAATTAACTCCTCCCTTTCCGGCAGGTGGAGCCAAGGCAATCAATCAGAAACCACGGACACCGCTCCACCTCATGAGCCACCGCCGCCCCAACATCCTCACAGCTGAAAACTATGCAATCGACTTTTACACAAAGCAAAGGGCTGGATATCGACATACACAACCAGGTTTTGACCAAAACGTACAATTCAACCGGTATTGAAACTTTCGGTGTCAATCAATACCAAATAAAGACCCTGGAGTGGTCAATGTTATTTTGTCAAAATTATTTTTTTCAACTGATGAAGAGGTGTTTTTTTCCAGTACGGCATATGACCTTTGACCCAACACTTCCTACATGCAAAAAGACAAATGGTATCCAAAAAAGTGCGGTTAGGCAACCGGTATCCAAGTCAAGGTAACAATTTAATGTTGTTGTTTTTATATACCCTCATCAGTCACACAACGAGAAAATTTGCACTGTCTCTGCATTTACCCATCCTAGTATCTGGCGTATCTAGGAGCAGTGGGCTGCCATGCAGAGGCGCCCGGGGAGCAGATAGAGGGTCAAGTGCCTTGCTCAAGGACACATCAGCACGCAACCTTCTGCTTACTAGTTGACTCGCTCCACCTCCTGAGCTACTGCGGCCGTAACAACGACAACATTTCGACGATGGGTACGAAAGAATTCATCAAAAATCCTCAAAACATAAAAAATAAAATAAAAAAAAACGATCCTTCCGTGAAACCGGAAGGCAGCCAACGGGTTCAATGACCAAGCAGTTCATCCGTTTTTGCTGCCCCCCCCCCCCTTCCACCCCTGTTTGCTGTCGCCTGTTGGTCTGGGCCTTGTTTTGACAGCCAGACTGGTTCAGTGGAGGGTCAAGGCCATCGCGGGGGGCGGGGGAAGGGGGGCCAGGCCGGGGTCAGCGGGGCCACGGAGTCTGGGTGCAGCCCACACACATCCTTCAGGGGTCGACCCTCTCCACCGTGTGGGGAGCTCTTTGTGCTTCCCGTCGCTATACGAATAGGCCCCACCCCCTCCGCTACACTGGGCCCCAGTGTTTCCAGCACGCCGGGGAACAGAAGGAGGGACGGGACGGAGGGGAAGTAAAGAAGTGGGAGCGACACCGAGGTGGGGCGAGATACCGGTGCCGCTGATAAAAACGCCCCGGACTCCACTTTGAACCGAAGGAAGCTGGAGCGGCTCAAAGACGTCCCGGAGGGCGTCTCGTTCTCTGGAGAAGGTCCCCGCCTTCTGCACGGACAGTCGTTCGGGGCGCACAGACAGAAGTTAAACACCATTACGAAGCATCCGGGACGCTTCCATGTCACGTCGGCAGAAACGGGCGGTGCCATGTTCGGAAAGCACGCGTCCCCCCGTCCGTGTTTTTCCATCCGTCCATTTGGCCGACTCAAAATCCTGGGGTGGAGTTTTACTTTCCGGCTCCGGGTTTACCAACTCCGCAAATGAGGGTCACGTCCTCTTCAACTGAAGAGAAACAGCACAACAAATGGATCTTTTGTTCGATTAGAATACTCGAAATACTGGTTTTTGCGTGTTTTATTTACTGTTACAATTTGACCCTTTGGTGATACAGAACACGAGCCTGTATTACTTAAACTCCCGTTTGAAAAAAAATATCATAAAAATGTTATAAAAACAAATCACCAAACGAGTATGAACCAGTTCAACAGCTTCTTTTTGTTGGAAAGGTCCTTAAAGCTGTCAGAGCCAGACTGAATTAGTATTCCGTTTCAGCTTTAAAGCCGTGAGGAGGCCCCAGAGCTGTATCCCACCCTCCCCAACACATCAAACAGGCCGAGGGGCGAAAGGGGGAGATTTGGTTCCACGCTGTGGAACCACGCCGGCGGCCGGGCCCGGTGGACGCCGTGACGCGAGGCTTCCCCTTCAACGCCTCCTCCGAGAGTCAACTCCCCCTGCCGTCTGGGGACGTTTCACCTGGAGCTCATCACAACCGCCAACACCTAATTACCTTAAGTAATTACTATCAATCTATCCGTGTCGTCAACCAACATCTGTTTTGCCCGCTGAAATATCGCAGCGAGAGTGAGCCGCCACAATTATCGCATCATTGCCAAACATAATCTTTTTGTAAAATTGTTCAATTCCAAAATCATGTTTCCACCCAAATGTCAGGGTTTCATTTTGAGCCAATGTTAGAAATATTACAATGAATTAAATTGGAATATACAGTATGATATATACAGTATATATATGTATATATATTCCAATTTTATTCATTGCAACATTTCTAACATTGCCTCAAAATGAAATCCTGACATTTGGGTGGAAACATGATTTTGGAATCGAACAATTTTACAAAAAGTAAAGCAAATATTTAAAAAAAAAAGGCAATAGCTGGAAGTATTGTTCAGGGCTCGACTGAGGCCTAACAGTATTGTTGCTAGAATGGCTGTGGGTATAAGATATAAATAAAGATGGATACTTTACTACAGTGGTTCTCAAATGGGGGTACTTTGGGGTACTTGGAAAATAAAAAAATATATATTAAAAAATATTGCTTATATATAATGTTTAAAAAACACATAGGACACAAATACAGTACATCAGATGTTCATTTATTTTTTCCTCCCAATGCCAGTGAAGGTGGTACTCAGCTGAAAAAATATCTTCGACACTACTTTTTGACAATTGTCAACCAAAACGTCTGTCGTGACAGCCCTGGAAACAGCACAAGTCCCTTTCCAGATGGATGTGTTGTTTATCTGCCCACCGTTCCGCTGGGTGTGTGTCCAAACATTTCCCCAACTCCTACTCCTCGTGTGTTTGCGGAGATTGACTCTGAGCTGGCCTCTGGGTCCGGGGACCCTGGGAAAGGCAGTCAGCTGACTGGGCGGGGGGGGGGGGGGGGGTGGGGAGGGGGGCGGGGTCCATAGAGGTCCGTCTCCGTGGGATACGGCTTGGACGGACGCCTGCGGAGCGACCGCAGCCTGAGCAGAGAAACCAAACCACTGCTCTGGAAAACCATGAATCAGGATCAGAGTGGGTTTATTCCGCCAGGTGCATTCACATGTACCAGGAATTTGTCGCGGTGAGGATTGGTGGGTTTCTCAACAGACAACTGGCATTTGAAAAAAACCCCAAAAAAAACAACTAAAATAACAAAACAAAATAGAATTTAAAAAAAGGAAAAGTTAAAAAAATATATATATATACACATACACATAAATAGTCAAAAACTACAAAACAGAAATAGACAGATATATGAAAATACAAGAATATAGAAATGTGATTCTATGCGCAGGATTGTACGATCATCGACTCAAATGATTACCATGAGAATATTTGAAATTGAACCAGTGTTGGCAGTCTCTCAGTATCGGATCAATTTAAAATATCATGATGCCAATCACTGGTGTAGACTGCCAAGGGTCAAAGAATTTGGCTTATGTTAAAAAAATAAAAATAAATAAATAAAAACTCCCTCTAAATGCTGCACAGACTGTGTTCATCACTGATTTTTGATTCTATTTGTTGTTTAATTTATTTCCTATTTAGTCCAAATTTGATAAAAGTCTTCCATGTTTATGAAATGGGTTAGTTTGCATCGCCCGACATCACCTTATTGCTGTGTTTTAGCAAATAGCCACTTCATGGAATTGAAAGTGGTCATTTTTATGAAATTGGTATTATGGCACAAAATTAAGATCCAGTGAGTGAAAGTGAGGTTTCTATAGGATACAGTGGAAAAAGGGGCAAATATATATATATGTATATATATATATATTTTTTTTTTCTTCAATAGCTGCAGTAGAACCTAGTAGATAGTTTGTTTCCAGGAGGGTTTTACTGCACGTTTTACTCTGCATGTGGAAAGTCCAAAGTATCATGAGAAATGTGCACTTCTAGTCACGAAAAACACGATATATCGGCGATTATTTGACTTTTTTGACCACATCAGGATCGGCAGTTATGCCGCCGATGTGTTCTGATTTTAGTAGTATAAAAGTATATAAAAGTAAGTATAAAAAACAAAAAAAAAACATTGATTATTTATTCTGTACTTATCTGTTTTACACTACTTTTAGGTTTCTCACCAAACTAAGCTCAGAAGTCTGACTAGGCATCATAAATCCCTCCTTGCTTGTTCACGCTCACGTTTACACACGGAGAAGCCATGCTGCGTTCATGGGAAACTGAGAAAAAATATATTTTTCGGAAGTGATGATGCATTCACCGGAACTGGGGGAGAAAAATACAACATTTTAAATTTTTTTATCTATCAAAGCATTCTCTGCGTGTTTTTTTTCATCTATTTGTTTGCTTGTAGGTTAAATGTTCTAAAATATAGAAACTTAAATAAAGTGTAACTTTTTAATAATACAATTCTGCAATTTTCGACAAGATACCGGTCACAACATCTGTAATCAGTGGGCCGGGACTCTCCAAAATCAGGCTCGGTCGGGCTCTAGGCACGGCCCCAAATATAACACTGTTTGCTTTGATGTGGTGAGGCTGACCGCAGCGAGTGACGATCTAATGAGATAAACTTTGATTTAATTTGACTGAACAAGTACCATGGTTTGACCCGTGGGACATTCACGTTATGGAGGTCATAACGGTTGGCGTTACACAACAAAAGCACAACGTCGGAAATCAGCACTCCTCAAATCATCCAAATAGAAAAAGTGGACATACACACCCCCCCCCCAGGGTCCACTCAAAATGGACCTGCGACCACAATCTTTGGACAGACTCAACAGTTGAGAACCACTGTGAAATAAACAATCAAGGCTTCTACTCCCTTGTTCATTACATCTACACGGATAAATCGCTTGAGTATTGGTTGTAAAGGTTAATAATTTTTGAAAGCACCAATGGTCATTCATCAAATATGACTGCATGGGGATCAAGGTATTCAGCCGAAGCTTTACACATTCATTTGCACTGAGGATGACTGACGCAGGTGTGGCTGTCCAAGTACGCCAATCCACTGGAGACACACATTTGTTCTGGAAAAGACCAAAATGTGCACTTTGCAAAAGACTCAACTCGAGTTGTCGTGACTCGACGGCAACAACGGCGGCGGTGTCGTCTTGTCACCATCTCAGATGAATAAAAAGGAATGAATGAAGGAGGATTGCGATGAGCAGGATTCTAGTGGGAGATGTCCCTCAAATGAGGATGTAAAGAGAGCGTTGCCAGTACACTCAATGCAAAGTGTATTCACAACCACACAGTGAGGACGTCAAGCAGGAAACAAAGTTCAGCTCTCGGTTGAACTCTCGGTTGCTCTCATGGATTCCTCCCGTTGTCGGCCCAGTCTCAAACCGAAGAGTTTAATCCATTAAAAAAAAATAAAAATGAACTGCAATGTAAGGTGAGACAGTCTTTCCAGATAGCCACAGACGAATATAGTGGGGCAAAAAGTGGAAAGTCTCTGACATACTGTACATGCTCAATTTTACAAGATTTGGCTGCTTCTCATTTGTTATCTAGAGAGGTTGGATATTATTAGAGGTCCCTCCCCGAAATCATCACTTCAGCCATAATCATGCAGCCCAACTTCAGAATGATAACCGCCGTTAGTTGCGTCGTAGGAAACCCACCCACAGCCGCCAGTCATAGAATTACAATGGAACCCGGCGGAAGGTATGAACATCTGCAGTCACAAAGCACACGGCAACAGAGGGGCAAAGCACACCCCAACATTGAACTTTAACGAAGGGCCGACTACCGTGGACCCCGGTGCTCCAGCGGGTTATCTCCCAAATAGGAGCCTTTCTGTGTGGAGTTTGCATGTTCTCCCCGTGCTCACATGGGGTTTCCTCCACCTCACGTCAGTAAGGACCCCCCTCAAAAACATGCACCCATCATCGTCTGACCAGCGATGGACAATTATCACCTGGTCCCCGGGCGCGTCCACGTATGCTGCCCACTGCTCCTGGCTGTGCCCCCGGAGGAAGGACAAGCCAGGATGGGTCAAAAGCAGAGGATCCATTTCACCGGCCACCATCAAAAGCATGTGCATGTGTGTGTGTGTGCAAGCATGTGTTGTAGTGTGGTGTGTTGCGTGACTAATAAAGACTGTTTCTTCTTTCTTCTTCTTCCTCCCCACACACAGGGTTGCTGCCTGCAGCTACATTTGCAGTTATATTTCGCTGCTATCGATTAGATATTGTTTGAATTTTTATTATTTACCTCTGAATTTTTCGGGCTAAAACCGTCTGGAACAGAGCAACGGCAGAAGCAACAGATACGGTTGAGGTGTGGTTAGAACTGGTACGTCGCAAACGTGTCGTGGTTCAAGTTTCATCCAAATCGATCCACATACGGAGCAGGAATTAAGTGGAAAAAAAACGACGAAATATGGCCCAAAGTAGCGACCGAAAACTAATGGAACGAGAAGAGATTTAGAATCAGACGCTTTGTGATGTCATCATACTACGTACTATAAATGTGCAGATTATGGTTCTTAACGTCCATTCGAGTCGTGCGCGGTAGGTGGTGTGGAGTCCATCGCTCTGTAGTGGGTATGAGCCAATGTTATATAAGACCATGGTTCGTCTCTGGGTGCTCGTAAAAGTCGAAGGATTGTAACTCGTGCTGCATTTCAGAGAACCCGGAGAACTGTTATACTTATCTAACACGACTAAACTGGACCCCACGTACTGCTGCCTCTCAGCTATATTCATCACCGTCATCATCCGGTGTACATTGTCCCCTCTTTGTCTTTCACCGTATCTGTTTATTTTATTTATACAGCAGCTCGGATGTGTGTGTGTGTGTATCTGTGTGTTTTTGTGTGCTGCAGTTGTATTTATTTTTGGATTTCAGGTTTTTTGGGTCATTCCATCGTGTCCTGTATCCTAAAAACCTGCAGCTTCAATACAATTCACTTGACAAAAATTGCAAAGTCCACTGAAGGCCCCTGAAGTAAAGCCCAAACAGCTCTTAAAAAAAGGTATACACATGCAGGAGCTGAGTAAAAGTACTCAGTTACTTTCCCCGGCAGCTCCCGGTCCGGCTGCACGTTGGCAGAGATGAACGCAACATTCCATCCCATTAGAGGAATCAGGCAGGCACGGCCGCTCATTTCAAATCGTATTCCCGGTTTACTGCCGTCACTGTTGCTGAAACAGTTCTCTTGCCTCCACGGGGCAAGGCTCACAACCTGGCAAAATCTGGTTTCGATTTAATATTTTCTTGTTTTTTTCTTTCCCCCCCAAGTGTATGCTCCGCCGTTCATCATGTTTGCTACTGGCGAGAAAAGATAAATAAATAGATAAATAAAAAAGATAAACAGCATTCTTGACCTCTGTGTGTCAGTGAAGTGTTTAAATGTGATATTGTGCTGCTATTCTGACTACTGTGGGCAGATCTGTGTGTGCAGACAAACCACTGACTGTCACCGGAAAGCCAAAATTATATTCAATTTTATATTCATGTATTGGCATCCGCAGTAGCAGAAGTGCTGCAAAACACGGAGTTAGATTCTAGCGTCTGGGGCTCTGTCAGAGGGACATCAGGAAATTGTGATACTTGGAGGATTTAGTGACGATGAAGAACAAAGAAATGATAAATATACGTCACTTTTCAAGTATCACTTCAATAAAAGCTTAAAAACGTACACCAAATTGGAGCTAAAATGTAAAATCGACGGTGTTGGGGCGCTACACAGAAAAACTCAAATTGGCTCAAAAATGTGAGAATACCAGAGGTGGTCTCCCAGTGCCGGGCTGTAAAACCTTATCTGTGACTGTGGCATTCCTTCCTCCCTCCTCCATTCCCTTTTCTCATCCCGCCAGGTTCCTCTCCGCTTAGTCCTTTTTTTTTCTTTTTTTCCCTGAATCTGCTTCTCCTCCTCAAAACTCCCTTTCTTTCAAGCATTTGCCCGAATAACACCCCGATTCCAAAAAGTGTCTTGCGTGCTGCCCTCGCGCACGTCTGTGAGACTTTGATCCCAGGCGCCAGAGTCGAACAGATGGACAAAATTGAGAGAGGAAAGAAAAAAGAAAAAAAGAAACAATGAAGTTTGGATGAAAGGATCCATTCTAAATACTGTGTAAATATCATGATGCAATAGATGCAGCTTCAGAGTAAAAAGCCCGGCCCGGCGCGTGTTCAGCTTTGGGCTTTCTGCTCTGAGGTCTGCTCAGGACACTTCCTCTTCCCTCTGAATCACCGGCGTATTTTGGGACGTGGTTCAGATGTTGGAAATAGTCGTGGATTTACTCAGAAGGACCTTTTTCAAGCCCAACTGGTGCATGATACACTGCTGGAGCGGTTATATAACAGCTGTCTGTCTGTCTGTCTGTCCGTCCGTCCACTTCCCCATTAATCTACCCTTCCATGCGACTGTACCACTTACAAAGGCATTAATACCATCGATTTAACCCCTAATTAATCCCTGCGATGGTTTCCCTGCAGCGGTGGTTCTCAACGTGGGGTCCAGGGAGCCCCCCAGGGGTCTTTTAAAAGGTTCCAGGGGGTCCCCAGCGGGGTTGGTTAATAGTTAAACTTCACCGCTACTTCAGACACTATTTATAAGGATACAAATCTTGGGTGTGGGGGGGTCCGTGGCCCAATGCGTGTCAAATTGAGGGTCCTTGAGAAGGAAAAGGGTTGAGAACCACCGCTCTACAGGTTCCTTTTCTTCTTTTCGAGAGGCCCATTTGTCTTCCAGATGGAGAGAAGACAAGCGGCGGACTCGTCTCCCTGGAGGAGAGCCACATTTCGTCTCGACTCCCGGCAGATTGTGCATCACAAGAGCAACGGCAAGGGGCAAAAGCCCAAGCAATCAGCCGTCTCCTCCTCCCTTCCTTCCCTTCCTTGCCTCACTCAGTGCCCCCCCCCAAAAAAATCATGACAAAACATGTTTTGGTGTTTTAGAGCCAAGTGTGCCAGATACATCGGCTCCGGTGCCAAGTGAGAGGCGAGCTCAAACCTCGACACACCCACCCACGCAGGCTCCCAGGCGACCGGTTGACCACTAATCAGGTATTTCCCTGTTCCACCGTGCGCAGACTGCAGACGCTGCACGGCCGAGACCCAAACAAGGTTTCTGAGAAACAAAGCCACCGGTCCTCCGACCGGGACTTCCTTGGAAATGTCAAACGGCGAAGCTCCTTTCCAGTGCCGTCACGGAGATGAAGGGCCACGTGAATAAACACGACTCGAACGTAATTCCCTTGTTCTCGAAGATAGGGGTTCGACAAATGATGAAGTGGGGACAGATATTAACGTCAATAAATAACCGCCGCGCTGCAAGATTTGTGTTTATTCTTTTCTTTTCCCGCGGCGTTTCCTGTTTGGCTCGCTCGGTTGCCAGATCCGTCTCGTCGCACTTAAAAAGGACGTCTCCGATTTTTCAAACGCTTTTGCAACCGTACATCACCGGGCGCCGCTTGAAACCGAGTGACTTCGATCCCTCTGCAAGCTGAGGCAGCACGGTCAAATGATGTTTATGGCGTCTGCAAAGAACAAAATAATTGTTTGTTTTTCAAATATGTATTGAAACGGCTTCCTGTTAAAGGTGGCCGTCAGGAGCCTTACGCAGGCAGGCCACAGTTCCATTCCAAGTATGAGGGGAAAAAAGTTGACATGCTAGGCTTACGGGTGGTACCGTGTATACATGGTTATGTTTTTGTTTTTTGTTTAATGGATAAAAAAAACCCAAATGCACCAAACGGAACTAACACCTAAACGAAGAGAGCGTTTCTGCATCAAAACTGCGACCCGTGATAATGACTGTGTTGATTTTAGGATCGGGATCATGCGCTGAGTAAATAAAAAAAAAAGAAAAAGAGGAAGTTAAAGAATATTCATGCGTTTGCTTTATCTTCATATCGATAATGCCTAAGTCGCCAACAAATTCATTCCACCGGCGGACTGAATAATACAGGACGCCAAAAGTAATCTCAGTCTGCCACAGTGGGAAAGCCCAGTAGACGTAACAATATACCCAATTTGAAGACAGAGATGGATTTGCTTTAAGAGAAAACACGGACAATTACTCCCATCTAAAAATAATAATCCCTAATGGTTGTAAATGACAGTAATTGCACAGTTTAAAAACGACAGACTGTTAAATTGTTCCAAAGCGTTCAACTGCGTATTGTGTTGTTGAGAGTACATAAGAGGAATGAAGATAATTAAATGTCATTGGAAATGCCTTGCTTACATAAATATTGCACAAGAGAATCCCGGCTATCCACTCATTCCAATTTACCAGTGTGTGTATGTGTGCGTGTGTGCACATGCGCGTGTGCGTGCATGTGTGCACGTGTGTGTGCGTGTGTGTGTGTGCGTGTCATCATGGCACGTTCCCAGTTGCAACAGACTAAGTTGGGTCACGCACAAAACTGAGTATTTTGCGTCGATATTTAAGCGTCATCGTGACGACACGTTGCTTGGAACATTGGCCAACATTTACCATTGGCCAACAACACGCTCATTGAAATTACCCTTTTGGAATAATAAAATAATAAAAAAACTGCCTTGTTAAAGCAATGACTGTAGAGGACCATACGATGTCAGATGTTAATTAACGAGGAGGGAAGAGACGGTATGAATCATAAACACAGTAAGGGAGCCATCTTGATCAACACATAATATTGCTGATGCTGCGTGTCCTCCTCACTTCTCCAAATCAACCAGTCAACCGTTCCATCCCTGTGTGTCCAGTACGGGCTGCATGCGAACTGTGTTATCTCAATGCATGGCTGCGGATGGGATCAGCTAGCCTACAAGCTATCTAGGACAGATTGGGGTGTGCAGACACAGATTAGAGTAAATAACACTTGTCATCTGGACTAATGGAAATGGCCTCGAAACGGTCTCAGATTTGACCGAGTCTTTGTTTAAAATTCAGATTTCCAGAAGGACGATTACAGCTGATGTAGGCCTAACTGAAGCCTAAATTAAACCTTTGGATTAACGGGTGTGGCCCCCAGGTCGGCCTGGACAATAGAGGAAATGGATGATCTGGAGTAAGACCATCATCACCTTAGTCCAGGACTTCCTAGTCTAGAACTCGTTCGTCTCAAATTAAGCATCTTTCAATCGATTCATTTAAGTAGGATGATCTTAGTCCTGATTTTGAACCCCGTCTGCGAAACCGTCCCTTAACCATTGATCCATCCGCGATAATAAGCTGTGACGCGCTGCTTCCAGGTGAGTTGTGGCTTGCCAGGTATGAACTGCGACGCCTCACGCTGAAACGTCTGGCAACCCCAAAGCATGGACAGGCTGGGTTTCACAGGCGGATCACAAGTGACAATCAGGCAGCCGGAGGATGGATAACGGCGACGGATACAGAGGTGAATACTTCCTGTCCACCCCACCCGCTCCCCTACCCTGTCCCTGTTTACTGTTTAGGTTCATTTTCTTTGTCCGAGGCTAATCCACACCGCGTTCCAAATTATTATGCAAATGATATTTTTCTCTGATTTTCCTAAATAGTCGATGCAAATGACAGTCAGTATAATTTTCAAGTCATCAACGGTTAGGGTATAATTCAAATGTTATTGAACAAACCTCTCAATGATAACAAATATTTCATATATTTAATTTTCAAAAATAAAAAACTCAAAATGCACTGGTCCAAATTATTATGCACAAGAGAGTTTCAAAACATTTTATAGGTTGTAAAGAACTGAAAATGGTCATTTGTTGAATTTGCAGCATTAGGAGGTCATATTTACTGAAATCAAAAGCTGTTTCAACATCTTATCAGGCCAAGTTACATGGTAACATAGGAGTCTTCTTTGATATCACCTTCACAACTCTTGCCTCCATTGAACTTGTGAGTTTTTGGAGAGTTTCTGCTTGAATTTCTTTGCAGGACGTCAGAATAGCCTCCCAGAGCTGCTGCTTTGATGCAAACTGCCTCCCACCCTCATAGATCTTTTGCTTGAGGATGCTCCCAAGGTTCTCAATAGGGTTGAGGTCAGGGGAGGATGGGGGCCACACCATGAGTTTCTCTCCTTTTATGCCCATAGCAGCGAGTGACACAGAGGTATTCTTTGCAGAATGAGATGGTGCATTGTCATGCATGAAGATGATTTTGCTACAGAAGGCACGGTTCTTCTTTTTGTACCATGGAAGAAAGTGGTCAGTCAGAAATATTTTAAACATTAAAAAAATACTTTGCCGAGGTCATTTTCACACCTTCAGGGACCCTAAAGGGGCCCACCAGCTCTCTCCCCATGATTCCGGCCCAAAACATGACTCTGCCACCTCCTTGCTGACGTCACAGCCTTGTTGGGACATGGTGGCCATCCACCAACCATCCACTACTCCATCCATCTGCACCATCCAGGGTTGCACGGTACTCATCAGTAAACAAGACTGTTTGAAAATGTCTTCATGTATTTTTGGGCCCACTGCAACCGTTTCTGTTTGTCAGCATTGGTTAGGGGGGGGCCCAATAGTAGGTATATGCAAAACTGCAAGCCTCTGGAGGATCCTACACCTTGAGGTTCACAGGACTCCAGAGGCACCAGCAGCTTCAAATACCTGTTTGCTGCTTTGTAATGGCATTTTAACAGCTGCTCTCTGAATCCCATGAATTTGTTTGGCAGAAACCTTCCTCATTATGCCTTTATCTGCACCAACCCGTCTGTGCTCTGAATCAGCCACAAATCTCTTTACAGTACAGTGATCACACTTTATTTTTCGTGAAATATCTAATGTTTTCATACCTTGTCCAAGGCATTGCACTATTTGAGGCTTTTTGGCAGCAGAGATCCTTTTTCTTTCCAATATATATATATAAACTAATTATCACAGGTGTCTGAGATTGATTTCAGTCATCCCAAGAGCCCTGAGACACAATACCATCCATGAGTTTAATTGAAAAACAAAAAATGTAATGTTTAGGACACTTAAATCCAATTTGCATAATAATTTGGAATGCAGTGTAATTATATCAAATACATTTTGAGGGAAGGAGAAAGATAAAAAGAGGGAGGCAGAAAGTTGGACGCTCACAGATAAAAGCTATAATTAATTTCAAACACAAACGCCGCGGTACATTTTAAGATTAGTCGTTGATTTTATCCTCTTCCCTGCCGTCAGCCGAGCAGCCACTTGTCCTCCCCATTCTACTTCTCCTGAGGAGCCGCCGTGTTGTTGTTTCAACTGTCAATCTCCCCCCCCTCTCGACCGCAGCTTTCGCTTGATCAAAGGCCACTCTCTGTATTCTCTTCCTCTCTCCCTCCTTGCGTTTGGCTTTTCCTTAACTCCGCGCACGGCGTCCCTGGAGACGGCGGCAGAGTGCCGATGAGAACTCAAACCCCGCGCGGCTTCACTTTTTACTTTTGTTTGATGTCAATACTCATGGCCGCCTTATGGACCCTTTAGCCGCCCGGGGAGGGGACTGAAATCACACTGTGACGAGAAATAACGTCAGGAAAAATAATACTTCGCCGGCTTCTCGGGGAGCTGCAGATTGAAAACAGCCCAAAAACTTGATCGGGACCAGCGTGAATGCGAGAAGCGAGGCGTCGTAATTGATGAAAAAGAAATAGAAAACACGCTTTTTTTCTGCTCCGACACAAGCAGCATTTCCAAGCCTCCATGAGGGTTCTGCTGACTCCACCCAACGTGACGTCAACATTTTGGCTTCACCACGTTCATGCTTTCAGATCAATTATAACCCCAAAGGACCGGCAAATAAAGTTGCGAGTTGCATGAGGGTCATACAACTTCACACGCAGGACTTTATCACCGCATGGAGGATAGTGGTAAGGGTTATCCTTTCAGACCTGTATTGAGTGCATTTCTCGCAAACATAAATCTAATTTGCCAGCGATTATGCCTTTAATCTATTGCTTGCCAATGTTATCAGCTGGTCATAGTCATGGCAACGTAGGTCGTAATAAGATGATCGCATCACAATCATGTGACAGGATATCAGCATTTTGATCAAAGCAAAAGAAAGCAAAGAGATCAAAGTTTCACGACATTTTTCAGGCGATTGAAAAGACCAAAAGGTAGGAGAAGGGGGGAAAAAAAAAAAAAAAAAAAAAAAAGACCAGTTTTAAACTTTTTACTGCAAATGTACAATGAGAAAAAGATGAAGGATGCGCCGCAATACAGTATCGTATCGCAAAACATAAAGAATCACGATATTATCGAATCGGGAGCGAAGAATCGTGATGATATTGTTTTGTGAGATCCCTGGCCACTCCCACTCCTCGGTGATACGCAGCAAAACTCTGGTGAAATCTCTCTCCCTCTCTCTCTGCAGATTCAGCACTCTCACCAAAAAGCACAATAAACACAACGGCCATTCATCAACATCTGTGCCCGTCCGCACTTCCGTTCTCGTCAACTTGCCCGATGTCACCTTTCATGTTCCACGCTCTTTTCCAAAAAGAAAAAAAAAAGCTCAAGGTGTTCTCACTCAAAATATGGAGGGTAAAATCGCTGGGTGATATCCGAGAATTAATTTCATCAACAACACGACGACAACGGCGGGGAAACCTGGCCGAGTCGGTTATTCCCAAGGACAAATTTGAAGGACGTACATTCAAAGGATGTTGTTCAGTTCTTGGTCGTGCAGGAAGATGGAAGCTTGGATTCAGAACGAAAACAAGACATTTTTCATCGACAGCAGAAGACGAGTAGTTCACATGTTGAACACACAGATTGGTCGGAGCATTTACACATGCACCCCACCCGAAACTGCACATTTAAAAGATAAGTCTGGATCCCACGTAGAAGCAATGCAAAACCATCACCGTCTTCATTGTGCACAGTTTGCTTCAATGTTCACTGTGACATAATGTACATGCCCACCCCCACCCGGGAGAATACACACAACTCTGCAACCCACCCACCCCCGACCCCCCCACAAATTCTGAACCATTGAAACAGATGATTCAGTGATGCAGCTCCCACTCCTCCTCCACACAGAACTCCCTCCATCTCTCCTCCTCCTCCTCATAACCAAAAACAATACTCCCACATTCTGAAACAGCTTCACATATTGTCAACAGAGTAGTCTGAGTGCGTGTGTGTGTGTGTGTGTGTGTGTCCCAGTGTTGTTGTAAAGTCACTTAAAACCCAAGCCCGCGTCTAGAATCTGGCCCTGGCAAGTCCGATTACAAGGCAGTTTACTTCGGGTCCAAATCCTAAGACCGAGCACAGGCCTTGAAGTCCCAGTTCGAGTCCAAAATCCCCTTTTCAAACAACCCATCCCAGGTTGGTACTTATTGTAGGTTCATGTCCTGAGCTGGCAACATATACTGTAGGGAATAAATCGATAATTGTAAAACTCCTGGTTGTGCCTGCATTCTCCAGAACAATTTCACACGCCACATCCCTGCCACTGAGGCTCTTAGATTCTGCTATTTACTGCAGGGGATTTCTATTCGCCAGCACAGTACCTGAGTGCAAACACAAATCAAATATGAACTCATTTCATTGCTCATTATCAATTCATGAAATTTGCACAGAATGTTAGAAAGTCCAAGTTAAAACCCACGTGAAACTGCTTCACAGACAGTCAGGTCCAAGTCAAGTCCTGGACGAGCCCGGTTCGGTTGTCGTGAACCCTATCACTGTATCTGCGAGCGCAGGCTGTCCTTATCCCCCATGAAGCATTCTCATGAAGACGGACAGTTTTCGAAAATGGAGAACTGGAATCGAAAGGAAAAACCCAACCAGCAAAAATGCTATCTCAAGGACGGCAGACTGTTGGCATCACGCATCTTATCCGCCCTGTTTAGGAAGAAGTCAGAGTCCACCCGTGTTTTACCCAAACACAATGCTCGATTAGTGTACACACACTGTTTTGTTTTGCCCAAACTCTGCCAGTGTACATTTACCTTGAAACATGAGAAGGGGTTGAACGCTTTCAATGGACTATCACTTAAAAAGGGATTGAGGGATGGCTTTAGGAACAATAGCAGTAAATCCTGAGGAACATGCTTGAGTGTACTCGGTCGTCCGACCTCCTGGAGCTACCAAGTCAGTTAAACCAAAACACTAATTGGACAACCTACTATCAACTGAATACCTACCTGCACACTGACCATAACTTGATTAAACTGAAGGAAAAGGCTGCGTTTCTTTTTCAAAACCATACAGATTCTTGACATCCAGCCATGGGGGCATCCTGGGGACTCAGTTGGATAAGCGCGTGTGCCCTATTGGAAACACGCCCGCAGCGGCCCCGGGTTCCAGTCCAGCCTGCGGTCACTTGCTGTGTCTCTCTCGCTCTCGCTCTACCCCACATTTCCGGTCTCTCTACTGTTCTCTGCCCAAATTGACAGCCAGCCGTTACCAGCGCAAACATCCACTCCCCCCATCGACTTCTTCCAGCGTTTACTGGTGGATTCCGAGGCGTCCCCATGTCTGATTCCCTCCAGCAGCACCTGGGTCTGTCAGGCTCCTCACCCTGTCTCTCAGCCATGGGGGCTCCTCACCCTGTCTGTCAGGCTCCTCACCCTGTCTCTCTGTCAGGCTCCTCACCCTGTCGCTCAGCCATGTGGGCTCCTCACCCTGTCCCTCAGCCTCCTCACCCTGCCTAAGGCTCAGCCAAGCAATCCTCCTAAGGAACCTCATTTCCGTATCCAGGACCTTACTCCATGACTGCAGATGCTGCACCATCCTTCAGTCAACCTCACACTCGATCTTAACCTCACTTATGAATGCGACCCTGGGATACCAAAACTCCTCCGCTTGGGTCAGCCGCTCTCTCCCCACTCAGGGGTGGGTGGAATGAGTAATAAATGGAAATGAAGGTTCAACATCTCTGAAGTATTCCTTTAACATTGACAACGCAACACGATCAGCGTGAGCGGCAGACAGACTGGGCTGGGCTTCAGCTTCTGGCCCGCCTCTGGGTTCGAGGCGTGTGAAAATGAGAAGGAAAACAATTGGGAGCAGCTGCCGACAAATAAAAGCTAACAAGCACGGCCGCCCCAGAGTCACCCACATAAAAGCTCCCTGCTTAGTCATTAACCCACAGATAACTTGCCTGGAGTGCTGCGGAGTACGTCCGGCAGTGTGTGTGTGTGTGTGTGTGTGTGTGTGTGTGTCGCTGATGGACAGACCACCACATTAAACACGCCTGTTGTAACCGCTGGCAGTAAAGCAGAGAAATGCTCAACATGACGTGCAGATTTATATCGATTATGTGCTTGGTGGAGACTAATGAAGTGTAACATGTTGGACATGTTCACAAAATTTGATTTGTGCTTAAATGGTCTGAGTCGGCATGTTTGCGAGCGGGCGAAAGAGGAGGGAAGAGAGGAGGGAGACAAAGATCATGCCTAAATTCGTAACCCCCTTCTCCCCCAACCTCCTATCGGTAGAACACCGGCGAACCTAAAAACAATACTGCTCTGTAATCCAGCTCCTGCCTCCAATCAGCAGCCGGGGCTGTTTGATGTGTTCAGACGGAACCGGGGCCCAGAGGGCACCGAGGGCCCCGGCACGCCACCACGCAGGAAGACTGTCTCTCTTTTCATCATTTTTATGGCCTCGTCCGGCTTCCTGAATTACCAGCCCAGCGCTCGCTCCCCGCCGACACGGTGCACCTCCTAGCCGGCTGACTGACACACACACACACACACACACACACACACACACACACACACACACACACACACACACACACACACACACACACACACACACACACACACACACACACACACACACACCCCTTACACTGTACACACACCTCTCCGGGGCCTCAGACACACTCAATAGAGTCTGCTGCTTGAGCTTGACCCGATCAGTATGTTGTCTTTCATTTGGCTATTATCATGGTTACTTCTCGGGATTATCATCGATTGCTTTTTATATGTCAGAAATAAAATCCAAATTTATTGATCCCTCAGTATTTTTAATTGTGACACCGGCTCCTGGACCCAAGTCTGCATCGTCTTTGACGCCTGCAAGTTGTATTTACTGCATTTCTTATGACATGGCTTTAAAGTTGCTTCTCAGTTTATAAACCGTAACGTGTTGGTCTTCCGCCACAGTCATTGCATGATCACCCAATCATACGTTTCCATCCAAATTTAAAAAGAAATCTCGAGCCCAAGTTAGAAATCGACGCAATAAATAGAGCGGGGTTATAATTTATTAATGAGGTGCATTTCCATCAGTCAGGTCCAAGATGGGGTCCAGGCCCGAGTTGGTCTGAAATAAAACTTGGAAAGGCCTTTAAACTATACTGGTGTGATGATCACTGCACTATCCCTAGAGTTCAGACTCAGAACAGATGCTGTTCTGCTTTAATTGAAAAAAATAGACATCTAATTCAAGTCATGCGATTCGTTATGATACGGTTGAGTTGGCGGATTAAAACATACAGTATCTTTATTAATCGTTAGCCTTGACAGGAAGCATTCCACCTCGTCTTTTACTACTTTTTTCCATTGATAGATCCCGCAAACCAGGAGAAAATGAAGACTAATTGCCTAATTTGCTCTTTTTCACACAGTTTAACCACCAATTGCACACACGGTTCTTTATTTTGACTTTATACAAGTGATGTTTCACCTTTCCGTCATTAACAAAAGTAGAACCTTCTATGTTGGTATGAAAAACTAAGACAGAGTTGGACCCGACCCATTCAGCCACCGGGACCAGAGGCACCACGGCGTTTCACAACGTTTCCCAACCCTTCAAACCCAGAGGGAAATCTTTTCTACGCTGTGAAGATGGAGCACGGGGTTCAGGGCCTCGGCGTCGCAACGTCTTTGTCCGTCTGGCGCAACATCTCGGAGCGCCGCCATTCACCTCCGAACGAGTCCAAAACCCGCTGAGCTGAAGTTAAATACCGCCAATAATGGAACTGTAAATAATGGAGAAAATTTGCTCTCTTTTTTTCCCCAAATGGTTTTACTGCAGCATAACTGGTGCTTTTCAAAAGAGAAAAAAAAAAAAAAAGCCTAATTTTCCACCTTGGACAAAATAAAAAAACAAAAATTAAAAAAACGAGCAATAAGTGGGTCCTGTACCTACACAAGCTGCACTGTGTGGCCAGTACAGTGCACAAAGCAGGAGGGAGCAGATAATATGAAACCTGTGGCACACAATTAGTGAGACTCCTTCCTCAGCCATGTCAAAATGATAGGGGCCTGACCAGCACCTGACCCAACCCCACATGGCATTCACAATCCCGGTGTCACCGTGGAGACATAAACACCATCAGATATTTTCGGTTTTATTAACCTCCACAGTGCATTCCAACGTCCAAGGTCAAATGTTTTGGGTTTATTATAATCGCCCACAAATGTGGTAGTTATCCGGTTATGGCAATAAAAGCAGTTTGGTGCTTGGGAGTGTTGCTGAAGGGAGAGGCCATCCATTCTTCCATCTGTCCTTCTATCCAAACATCAATCATTCCATCATCCATCCCCCTTATTCCATCTTCCCATCCCTTCATCATCTACCATCCCCTTCATTATTCCTTTCATCCATCATCCATCCTTCCATCATCCGTCCATCCTTCCAACAGAAGCATCTTGAGCCTTGTGAGAACTGAATCTAGTAGCTATCCATCCATCCATCAATACATTATCCATCTTTCCACCCATCAATTTGTCCTTCCACCATCTAGCTACACTGCCATTTCACCATCTATCCACCCATCGTTACATCCATCCTTCCATCATCTATCGATCCTTCAAGCAGAGGCAATTTGAGGCTGGGGATTGGGGGGTACTGATTCCAGATTATCAATCCATCCATCAATCCATCCATCCTTTCAACACAGGCAACTTCATGCTGGGGAATATAACTGAATCTAGGTTATCCATCCATCTGCCTTCCAGTCATCCATCTATCATCCAACCCCCCCCTCCCTTTGTGGTGAGGTTGAGGAGGGGGTCTGGATATACATTTATCAATGCATCTGTACGTCCCAACTTGTGTTCCTCACCAACTTGTTTGAAGAGGACTTGATTCTTTCCCAAGCTGAAGCCACCAAAGCCCAAACACCCAACGTACAACCGATTTCTGAGAAAGGGTAACCGAAACAATGAAGCGTCACAGAAATCCTCTGTAACCGTCTGGAAAACCTTGAGAAGTGAAACTACAATATCCTGAGACTAAAACTGAAAGTCTCTCTGTTCCGTGTGTGTAAGTTAGGCAATAAACAGTATGTGAAATGAGACATATCAACTTTTCCTTAAGTTTGAAACTGATACGCCGGTGTGTCTAACCTTCTTTAGTGTAACTACTTTAACAGTTTGAAAGGAAATATGGAGCTACTTGTTTGATGTACAAAACAGCCTCCTCCAGCCAAACACACGTCCAGCTCCCCCCGGTGTATTCGTCAATGGGGAAATGGGGCTTTGGTTAGAAATTGAATGTCACGCATTCGCAACGCCATGGCAACCGGTGGTAAACAAAGCTGATGTACACTAAACTAAGCCACAGGCTTGCGCCAGTGATGGAGAGGATAAGCGACTGCTCGGTTGAAAGTGTGTGCATGAAGGATTTCACGTTATTTCAGCAGCGTATTTCAGTAGTCGTCCAAAAGCTGCAGCGGAACAACATCGTCCCATCCAATGTTTTTGGTTTTGCGAGGTGGGGCTCCCGTGGATCAGGGATTCTTGTTCCAGCGTATCCCACAGACGCTTGATCGGATTGAGATCTGGGGAATTTGGAGGCCAAGTCAACACCTTGAACTTTTTGTCATGTTCCTTAAATCGTATCTAAACAATTTCTGTAGTGTGGCAGGGCACTTTATACTGCTGAAAGAGGCCACTGTCATCAGGGAATACTGCTGCTATGAAGGGGTGTACTTGGTCTGCAACAATGTATGGGAAGGTGGTACATGTCCGAGTAACATCCACATGAATACCAGGACTCAAGGTTTCCCAGCAGAACATTTGCCCAGAGCGTCAGACTGCCTCAGCCGGCTTGCCGTCTTCTCATAGTGCATCCTGGTGCCATCTCTTCCCCAGGTAAACGACACACCCGCACCCAGCCCCCATGATGTAGAAGAAAACATGATTCATCAGACCGGGCCACCTTCTTCCATTGCTCCACTGTCCAGTTCTGACGCTCACGTGTCCATTGTAGGTGCTTTGGGTGGTGGACAGGGGTCAGCCTGGACACTCTGAGCGCTCCCATACCCAGCGAGCTGCCATGCACTGTGTGTTCTGACACCTTTCTATCATAGCAATGTTCACTTTTACACCACTTTGTGCTACAGTAGTTCTTCTGTGGGATCGAACCAGACGGGCTTGACCCAAGGGTGCCCATGACCCTGTCGCCGGTTGTCCTTCCTTGGAGCACTCTTGGTAGGTAGTAACCACTGCATAGCGGGAACAGCCCACAAGACCTGTGGTTTTGGAGATGCTCTGACCCAGTCGTCTGGCATCACAATGTGCTCCTTGTCAAAGTGGCTCAGATCCTTACGCTGCTTCAACACATCAACTTCAACAACTGACTCTTCACTTGCTGCCTCATGTATCCCACCGCTTGACAGGTGCCATTGGAACGTGATGAACAATGTTATTCACTTCACATGTGCAGTAGACACACTGTATATATACACATTATATAGACACAGATTTGAATCATATTATACATTTATTTTGATTTGGTCGACCAAGCTGAGAGATTGGCCAGCTGCTGCAAGCCAAGCGTGGAAGAAAATTGAATTTCCAATTAATCTAAATGTAAATTTTGCATCAATTTTGAGAGCTTTATTGGCACACAAAGACCCTGCTCAAATTGCCAAAACAAACACTCTCACATGCAACAGTCTGCAACGAGCAACACTGGTCATCTATTGAGAAAGAGAGATAGAGAGAGTGAAAGGAGAGAGAGGGGGAGACAGACAGACGGCCTCAAAGCGGTCGGCTCAGCGAGAGAGGGGGGGGATGGGGGGGGGGGGGGGGGAGTTGAAATGCTGTCCGGCCAGTTAAGAGAGAGGAATGTGAAGCGAGATTCACATTGTCTCTCCGCCGTCATGACACCAGTCCAGCCAGACTCCTCATCATCCTCCCCAGACAACGAGCCTCCTCCTCCGCCCCGACCGGAAGGACGACGGGGGAGGAGGAGGATGAGGACATCCACCGGCAGCACCGTTAAGGTTTCTCCCGATACCACCTCCCTCGGGCACTTCCGCTACTTTGACACTGCCAATACTGCTTCAAAGCCCCTCGAGCACTCGCAGATACAGAGCGCTCTCGCTGGTTTGGGATCATTCGATTATGATCGTCCCGACAAAACAGCCCATTTTGCCCCAGTGGAGATGACCAGCACTTCCATGTGTCACAACAGCAGAACGTCTGGACGTAGGCGTTCGAGATAGTCAGATACTAGGGCGCTGACGATGAGTTCCAAGTCCTGTAGTAAGGGCGTTGACCGAGTAGCAGACTTGTGAGAGGTCTACAGCAAAAGACTTTGAAAAGACCTTGAAAAGACGGCATCACTCACACATTCAAAGACTTTTCCCCCTCGGCATGCCAGTAGCGCACAGACCGTAGGATTCGGCGGGACGGGTGATCACTGGGGTATCACACAACTAGCTCCAGGGATGCGAGCTCACACAAGCAGGAGCCAAGACCTTTAAATCTTAAGAATAACATCAAACCGGCGCTCTCTCAAAAAGGAGCCTGGAGACCGACCGTCTCGAATCCTAAAAAAAACAAAAAACATCAAACGACCGCCGGTGACGGCAGCACGTTCGCAACGAGCCCTAAGACGAGAGATTCCCCGGCGACTCTCTCAAGATCTTGAAGTTTTGTCTCGGACTTGGGGAGCGTTTGGGGTTTTTGTTTTTTGTTTTTTTTTGTTTTTATTTTCGGGGGTGATCAGAACAGAACGAGCGAGGCAACCCCGCGCCACGAGAGATGTCCGTCCCAATCCCATGCCAGGGAGCGGGAGATCAGGCCGTATCTATTTCATATCCGAACGTGCTTATCAGCATGCCCTCTGATAACGTGCCAGACTCTAGCCCAATATACGACACCAGCGATCCATCCCGCTCCATCCCGCTCTCTGGTACCGCCGACAGACCTCTGCGCTTCCCGTCCGGGTTTTATTGCGGCGTCGGGAAGCTGTTAATTACACCGTGGGCATCAAACAGGCCCACCGACCGCCCCGGACAAGTCCGCCCTCTCGACACCGCGGCTCGCAGCTCTTTGTTTACGTCATTCGGGCATTATTAAAACCGCCTCACACATTCTCACGGAACGAAAAAAATAAATAAAGAAATAAATAGCCACAGGAATTTGAAGAATCCTGGGAGAACAATGTTGTTGCTTCTGGATTTCGGCGACGTCCGCCGTGTCGAGTTGCATCTAGGAGTCCACCTTTCATCATGCCGCCGGACCGGGGCGCACGCTACGCGGTGGGAGATTATCAGTGTTTACATTCCAGTCAGGTGGAGTTGTACTTATTTATTGGCGGTGGTCAGCATCCGACGCCCCATCCGACGCCCACATGGAAACAGACCGACACAACACGTGTACCCACAGACGAGCGTTGCCGTTAGTGAGTTGCTTAAAGTGGTAATCCACAAGACCGGCTGTGTTTGGGCGGATTACGCGAAAAGTCCCAGAATTCCGTTCACAACTCCACCCGCCCCAACACCCCGATCTGCCCTCCGAGACGGAGTCGGTCGCTTCCTTTTCTCCGAGGTTGACCTTCTCCCGGTGAATTGATCCGTTTGTTTGTTGGTCCTCCTCGGTCACTTTCAGGCGGCGGGGGAGATTTTTTTTTTTTTTTTTTTGCCCTTTTGGGTGAAACGTTCATCCGTGTCAGACAGTTTTGCTCGCCACAACTCACTGTGCCGCTTTGTCAAACTGACCGCGGCCGCCCTTCACCCCGCGCCCGTGCTGGCGGACCCCGCCGCCAACAATGTAAAACAGCAGATAGAGGACTGCATACGCCAACACGTTGAGCCTCTGCTTATCTTGAAGTGCCGGCGACAACAAGTCACCAACGTGTGATTAATCAACGGAAGGAAAAAAAATAAAAATCTGGATGGATTACCACTTTAATGGGTCATTTTTGACGAGTGAGCTTGTTGTAAAAAGTTGACATTCTTCTAATGATTTGTTTGCTCTCTCGGTGGGGTGGTGGGGATGGTTTCGTTTTTTGCTTTTTGTTCTTTTGGGCGAATGTGCATCCATGTCACACAGCTTGCGCAGCACAACTCGCGCTGCGCTGCTTTATCAAATTGACCGCAGCTGCCCGTCGCCCCTCGCCCGTGGTGGCGGACCCCGCCGCGAACAATGTAAAACAGCCTATGGAAGAACGCCAACACGTTGAACAAGCATGCGACCTCTCGACAAGGGGGGCGACAACAATCGGGACGGATTGCCACTTTAACGGGTCGTTTTCAACACGCGAAAAGCAGCCGTGTCGCTGTGAACCCGGTCCAGCTTGAAGGAAACCTCACCAAACAACCCTCTCCTCAAGCGGCGTCGGGCGGGAGTAAAAGCGAGTGAAGTCCCCCCCCCCCCAGCCCGGGACCGGCTGTCAGATGGGACGGAGACGAGCTCCACGCAGCCCCGCACGCAGGCGGACTCCTCTTACCTTTGTGCTTCTCCATTCCACTCGCTCGGAGTCGGACACCTGTCTCGCCGCTCCGTCCAGCAGCAAGGACGAAGAAACAGTAATAATGACGGTGAGGGGGAGGAGGAGGAGGAGGAGGAGGAGGAGGAGCTGATAACCCCCGGGCAGGGAGCTGTTCGCTGGGAGGGAAGCAGTCGGGAGACGCCGCCGCTCTCCTGCTCCGCGCCGCTGCTCTCCGCCTCCCGCCCCCTCAGCGCCGAGCCTCCCCCCGCGGTGCCTTCGCCAGCGCCACCCAAACGAACCCGTCTCCTTTCGCTGCTCGTATTCACGTGTCTCCCTGTTATCGATGGAAAATGATGTTATTTGTGTTTTATTTTTTTTTTATCACTTTGTATTATATATATCTTTTATTAGTAGTAGTATTATTATGTTTTTATCAGCATGTTTAATATATTATAATTATTATTATTATTATTATTATTATTATTATTATTATTATTTATTTATTTATTTTACATTTTCTTCTAATTTGTAGTATTTTTTTTTTTTTTGGTTTATTGTCCTGTACGTTCTCATTAGTTTCCTATTTTTCTTCTATTTTATTTTTTTTGATTGATTGTATATTGCCGTCTTTACCGCTTTTTAGTCTATTTTAATTTTATTTTATATTCCCATTTATTTCGGAAATCCTAAGGGTTTGTAGTACGCTGCCGTTTTTCCATTTCTTTTGATCATTTTAAGGTTTTTTGTGTATTGCCATTTCTATAGTTCTTTTTCTCGTTATTTTTGGGGTTTGTTGCTTGTTGACAAACTTTTCGAAAAAATAAAAAAATGTATATTTTGAGGTACAGTATGTCTGTCTATCTATGTTCCAAATCCCATGCAACTGTAATGATTTGAAATGTTGGGATTACAAATAATGTAATGTAATGTAATGTAACGATCACAAACGACATATATGTTTTTATGGATCTTGGCGTTTGAATTGTGACGTCATGCGCTGCCGGGGCCCCGCCCACAACGTCTTACGTTGACGTCATAGATGGAACGTGCTTTTAACACATTCGCTCCTTGAATCGCTCTTCATCTGATAAATAACCAGAAGGAGCCGAGGACGCATGGAGAAAAAATGTATCCACGCATTCATAATGAGTAGATTAGACTTCTGTAATGGCCTATTCACCGGCCTCCCCAAATCGGCTGTGCAGCGGCTACAGTTTCATCCAAAATGTGGCTGCACGCATTCTCCCTGGGACTTAAAAGTTTGAACACATCACACCTGTTGTAAGATCTTTACATTGGCTCCCTGTTAAAACTAGGATTGATTTTAAGATTCCGCTGCTTATATATATATAGCTTTAAATGGTCTTGCACCTCAGTATATAACAGAAATGCTCATCACACACAAACCAGCAATAAGTCTCAGGTTCACAGGCAGTGGTCTCTAATGGAACACTGTGTTCTGTGTGTTTGTGTGTGTGTGTGTGTGTGTGTGTGTGTGTGTGTGTGTGTGTGTGTGTGTTCTGTATGCCGTGAGATGTGTTTATTTGCCATTGACTGTTCTTACGGTTTGCGCAGACATTCTATGCATTTTCTTTGATTGTACTTCTCTGTAAAGCGCATTGTATCGCCCTGGTATGAAATGCGCTTCACAAATAAAGTGTGACTTGACATGACTAAAGCTACAGCATGGGTGGCGCTTACTCAAAGCTAAAACTCTACCACTAAACGCTACCAAAAGCTCGGGTTATAGGGTCCTATGTGCAGTCCTAGGATTGTGGTCCTGAAGCTGCAGCCTCCTCTATCGCGGCACGAACATGCTACAGCATTGGTTTGCTCACTTCCAAGGCTTCTTCAAACCTTTTCTGACTTTATTTAATGCTCGTGATTATTTTAAATAAAAACCAAACCAGGTTGATATTTGCGTCTTGATGTGGTGCAGGTTGTTAGATATCTCAAGCCGTCCTTCATCTGGTGCTCACGCTTTAAAGGATCCGCCGAGCAACTCATTAACTGCTATTGGCATTCAACCTTGCCAAGCCCTAAATGAAAGCATGACCTGGATAGGTGTCCCTGCGTGTGTGTGTGTGTACTGGATAGTACACTAAGGCGGGGCGGGGTTGTACTGCAGCACAGAAAGCGGTACCAGGAGACCCGCAGAGTTACCTGTGAAGCTTTTTGAACGACGCAAAGAGGATCTTTACGGACTAAGCGCTAAAAGGGGGTTTTCCATCATTTGACGGGTGAAATATACATCTATGATTCTAATATTTAATATTCAAAATCTTTATTCATCCTGTTGTATTGCGGTGTGAAATTATCAGTTATTTTCATGCAGGATCCAGAGAAAGCTGTGTAGAAGGTATAAAAATAAATGTATAAAAAAAATGCATAAAAATATAATATAAATATAGAGATAATATAGTCTAAAAAACAAAAAAGTATGTTTAATCCACCAATAATAAAAACAAATATAGCTGCAGGCAGCACTACACAGGGTCCAGTTTAGTAGTGTTAGGTATGTGTTACAGGTTCCGAGGTTAGTGGTTAGGTGATTATATTACATGACATATATGATGTGATCACTGCACTCCTGCTGTACGATTGGCTGTTTGTGTCACATGGTTGTTTCTTTGCTCTGTACGATTGGCTGTTCCTGTCACATGTTTGAATTGGCGTATTTCTAAAAGAAGAATCTTTAATTGCTCTTGAATCTTTATTTAAATAATCTTTTTTTTATTTTGATAGAGGTTTACGAAGGTAGTAGGACCATTTTAGTGGTGACTTTTTTCCTTGGATTACATTTTCAATAAGTAACGTTTCCATGAAATGTGAAAAACGACGTGGTGTGTCTGTGGGTAATTACCACGGCACGGCTTCTATGTTTCCGACGCCTCGCTGGATCTTGAACGCATCACTCACTTGTACATTGGAGTGGGCTCGACTCGACGCGGTCACAGGTTTTTGTGGATTACTTATTTTTCATATCTTTCATGAATTCGGCGAAATAATGGCGACCAAAGAGATAATATATCAATAGAACACATCCACAGACATCTACCAGGTACGAAGGTACATAAATATACACGTAAACGCAAAGTTTGTAATCTCTGACTACACTGTAAGCCGGACGCAGCGCCAATGTACATTCTGAATCAGAACCTGCACATTTATAGTAATAATATGATGACGTCATAAAGCGTCTTGCTGTATTCTGTATATCATCCCCTTCATTTAGTTTCCCAATAATGTCAATCAGAACCAGATGAATATTTGGGGTCAAAGTTGTTTGGTTTTTCACTAATATCTGCTCCGTATGTGGAACGATTTGGATTAAACTTAAACCACGAGCTCCTTGTGACATAGCGGTTTAAACGACACCTCAACCGTGTTCGTAGTTTCTGACATTGTTGTGCTCCAGATACTTTTAGCCGGTTTGGACATATTTTGGCATGAAATGCGTTGGATCGCGTCTCTTATATCAATCAAATTTGGTCCATCTTTCGCTAATTTCTGCTGCATATGTGGATCAATTTGGATGAAACTTCAACCACGAGATGTTTGTGACAGCGCGGTTCAAACGAGGCGTGAACCTTGTTTGTGTGTAATGTCGAAGTTGGTGTTCCAGATAGTTTTACACTTCAAAATTCTGATAATTTTTCCCCAAACAATAGCAATACGGGCTGGACCCCTCATCATTTATATATATATATATATATATATATATATATATATATATATATATATATATATATATATATATATATATATATATATATATATATAAATTTACACACACACACACACACACACACACACACACACTTACACATAATTTACACATATTGTAGAATGTAAAGAAGTATAAAAAGAAGAAATAGAAAATAAGAAGAAATTATGTATAGTCTGAAAGAAAAAGATGTATGTAGAATCCAAAAATGTTGCCCAATGTCCATTGTATGATATATAGAATACATGCTGTATCCTTAATAAACCTTAAAAACAGGATAATAACTTTAGAACAAGCATTTGCTACCAGTACCACAGGAAAGTCCTGGAATGGAGCATGTGAGGAGCCTCATTGCAGGAACATGCACGTTTCCCAACAGGGCTGATGGTCTTTCCAGAGAACAGCGCCGAACCCAGTTCCCTGGCTGGGAGAGCGAGCGTCCCCCCATGGGAGAGCCGTGACCGGCCAGAGGAATGACAGGAATGTGAAGAGCATGTAGACCAAGCCAATATTACACTCGGCCCTGATAAAAGATAAAGGACAGCACCAGCAGCTTCCTCCAGCGTGTTTTTGACGTTGTGTGAAAACCAATGAGGGGTGTCCGGGTGTCGGCCTGCCTGCTGTGCACATTGAAGTCCATGGATCAACAATAAAAAGTGCTGAAATTTGTAAAAAAAAAAAAAAAAATTATTAAAAAAGAAAAAAAAAAAAGAAAAAGATATTTCTTGGATGCTCTCAACATGATACGGAGACATTTTAAGTTGACAAAACCCTCAAAAATGTGTTTGAACACCATTTTCTTTAAGATGATCCACTGACTTGTGTAAACCAGTGTCAGCCTCACAACAATCTACAAAATCTCCCACCATCATTGGTGTGGTTGAGTATATATATTTTGTCTATAGTAGTATATAAACTGTATATTTGTACTAAATAAATGGACGATATATACATTTGTGATATATAAAAATACATTTGCTGCAGACCCTCCTGCAATCAATTCGAGGAGCCCTAGGGGGCTATGTACCCCCGGATAGTCATCGATGGTTATAATAAACAGTGTAACAACCTCCCAGCCGAGGTTACGGAATTCTATTTAATTCAATGGAGATTAGGCTGGTCCGTGTCGTTACAGGTGAGTACATTCAGGTTCGGGAAAGAAAAATCCTGTGTCCATGATTCTTCTCCAGCCAGGCACTGATCCAGCTGATGTTGCACAGTAGTTGGAGCTCTGGGTTTTGCCAATCACCAAATCCACTTCATATCCCCAGCAGGACTTTTGGACTTTTTTTAGACTGGACGGCCTAACTTTAAAACAAGTTAGAACAAGTAATATTACCTTAAAATGGTTTATTATTATTATTATTATTATTATTATTATTATTATTGTTGTTGTTATTAATAATAATAATAATAATAATAATAATAATAATAATAATAATAATAATACATTTATAAGAATTATTGTTATTATCGTAAATGATAATAATAATTATAATAATTATATATATATATATATACTATATATATCAAATGAATATATATTTTCTTATTTTTTTATTTCTATTTTTAAATAGCAGTATGCAGCAAACTGTATAGCCAGAATTAGCAGAATGAGTGTCTGTCTGTCTGTCTTGGTGTTGTGGTTCAGCGTAAACTGAGCGACGAGGCGGGAACTGGACACAAAGTCAACACAACAACGTCATCGTCCATATCTTCTTATCACGATCAACCGAAATGTAACCACGTGCTGGTACAATGTGTACTGTGCCAGTGCTATGTGTACTGTGCCAGTACAATGTGTACTGTGCCGGTACTAAGTGTACTGTGCCATTACAAGGTGTACTGTGCCAGAGCTATGATACTGGGGACAGATTGTAAACAACAATTCAAATAATAATAATAATAATAATAATAATAATAATAAGCGAATTATCGTCCAATTCCAGTCCACTCAGAAGAAGTACAGACACATATCATGAGTGGGAAGAGAGTACCACAACTAATGTACGTATACAGGTTTGATTTAACCTCGCGGGCTCACATCCACCCTAGTTGCCCGTGTGCCTCTGAGCAAGGCCCTCAACAGTGCATGTACCAACCTGCATGTAGTCGTCACAGTAGCGACCATCACATCACAGGAATCAGTACAGCTTTGCATGCTTATTCACTCATTTACACTTCACAATCTGCACGTGTGTGTGTGTGTGTGTGTGTGTGTGTGTGTGTGTGTGTGTGTGTGTGTGTGTGTGATTGTGGTTAAATGACTACTGACTTCTACTAGCCAAGATTTTCCTAATAGTAGTCGACTAGCCAACTTTTACCTTTTACCTATGTTGCGCTGTCATGTCGCACCGCCATGTTGCAGCGGCATGTTTCACCGTCCTGTTGCACCGTCCTGTTGCACCGTCCTGTTGCACCGCCCTGTTGCACCGCCCTGTTGCACCGCCCTGTTGCACCGCCACGTTGCAGCGCCATGGGGAGGGGTGTTCGGTTGGTTATGGTCTGCCACCTCGCAACCAAGTTCTATACACTGCACCTTTAATTTAATGAGGAGAATTTTTAAATATCACATAGTATCTAGAATTAAGATATAAAAGTAAATACATACTTAAATCAATCGTCTAACTAATCCAATAATGATTGTAAATCTGGTGACATTTAGAGCATGAGGGAGGGAAGCAAGGGATCACATGCTTGCTTGACCCCCTCCTGCATCCCAGAGGAGAAGCTTTCCACTCCACATTTGCTCTCATGAATACTCCATGTTGGGAAATCAAACATGGCTACCGTGTGTGTGTGTGAGTGTGTGTGTGTGTGTGTGTGTGTTTGTGTGTTTATATTTGTGTGTGTGTGTGTGTGTGTGTGTGTGTGTGTGTGTGTGTGTGTTTGTGTGTTTATGTTTGTGTGTGTGTGTGTGTGTGTGTGTGTGTGTGTGTGTGTGTGTGTGTGTGTGTGTGTGTGTGTGTTTTTGTGTTACTGTGTGTGTGTGTTTCTGTGTGTGTGTTTCTGTGTTACTGTGTGTGTGTGTGTGTGTGTGTGTGTGTGTGTGTGTGTGTGTAGTGTGTTTGTTTGTGTGTGTGAGCCAGAAGCCATTGGAGACACAGTGTCTACGGTGCTTTTCAAACAGTTTGTAATAGAGATGTAGTACAGTATGGAACTGAGACGCCTCAAGGTGACGGAATGCCAATCAATTCATTTTGACGATTACCTTAAAATGGTTTATTATTATTAATAATAATTAATTCATAATATTTATTGTCATTATTGTTGATAATAATTATTATTTATATCTTTATACAAAATGAATATATATTGTCTTTTTTTTTTATAGCGGTATGCAGCAAACTATACAGCCAGAATTAGCACTGAGTGAAATGTTAAAGCTTTTAAAATGAGTAATTACCCCAAATCCTGTCATCCAGCATTAAAGAAAGAATTAGAGTCACTTTGCGTAGAGTTATTGTACCATCATTTTTCTTGGCGATGCATCTTGTCCCAGACAGACAGAAGAATATATAGAAAGGAAGAAAGAAAGAAAGAAAGAAAGAAAGAAAGAAAGAATGGAAGGAAGGGTTCTGACTTCTTTCACCTTCCCAATGGGAAAATGTGTGTGTGTGTGTGTGTGTGTGTGTGTGTGTGTGTGTGTGTGTGTGTGTGTGTGTGTGTGTGTGTGTGTGTGTGTGTGTGTGTGTTGTGTGTGTGTGTGTGTGTGTGTGTGTGTGTGTGTGTGTGTGAGAGAGAGACAGACACGCAGACATGATGGCTCAGCACTGGCTGGAATGAAGACCAACACAAGGGGTGGTCCGTCTCTCTCTCTCTCTCTCTCTCTCTCTCTCTCTCTCTCTCTCTCTCTCTCTCTCTCCTTCTCTCTCTCTCCCTCTCTCTCTCTCTCTCTCCTTCTCTCTCTCTCCAACCCTGCAGAGTTGCTATTGTCCAGAGGAGCCTTTAGGAAAGCACTGACTGGTGATTTCTGGGTGGTTTCAGGTCTCAAACCATCTGAACTGGGTGGTTTGTGTTTCTGTATGTGTGTGTTTCTGTGTGTCTGTGTGTGTTTCTGTGTGTGTGTGTGTTTCTGTATGTCTGTGTTTCTGTGTTACTGTGTGTGTGTGTGTGTGTGTGTGTGTGTGTGTGTGTGTGTGTGTGTTTCTGTGTTACTGTGTGTGTGTGTGTTTCTGTGTGTGTGTTTCTGTGTTACTGTGTGTGTGCGTGTGTGTGTGTTTCTGTGTTACTGTGTGTGTGTGTGTGTGTTTGTGTTTCTGTGTTTCTGTGTGTGTGTGTGTGTGTGTGTGTGTGTGTGTGTGTTTGTGTGTGTGTGTGTGTGTGATTCTGTGTGTGTGTGTGTGTGTGTGTTTGTGTGTGTTTGTGTGTGTGTGTTTCTGTATGTGTTTGTGTGTGTGTTTGTGTGTATTGCATTGTATGGGGATGAAGAGAAACACTCAAGCAGACGGGGGACAGAGTCATATCAACCTGCATCCTTCAGTCAAATGAGGCGATGAGAGTGATGACGACTCGGTCAAATCAAACAATCTCAGAGCCTGGGGTCGTTCCAGCAATCACACAATCACACAATCACACAATCAATTACACAATCACACAATCACACAATCACACAAACACACAATCAATTACGCAATCACACAATCACACAATCACAAGCGCACAGGCCTTCACTGAGTCAGAACCTGGATCCGTCGACTCTGAAACTTGATTTGGGAACAAAAAGAGCTGAGATCTTCCTGCCGTATCCCAGCGATGCGGCTGAAAACAGTAAAAAAAAAAAAAAAAAAATTAATCCGAAAAAATGTTCGGAGAATTCAAAATTCATATTGAATGGGATTTCCAGTTGACATTCCACAAAAATTGTTAAGAATTACAAGAATTAAAATGATCCCCGTGAGAATTGTCCTCACGACTCAGAACGAGCGACTCTTCCGAGCCTCGTTCGTTCTCTTCCGGAAGTCCTCCCTCGCTGGCGAACGAAGGGTGGGAACAAAAAAATGCAACAGATCTTCTTCTCCGAGTGACTCGTCAGGAACCGAGTCTCAAAGAGGCTGGAACCTCCCGCCGCTGCTCTGCGCCGCTTCCAGCACAAAGAGAATTCCTCCGTCGTGAATCAGGGAGTAGAGGTCATTGACTCCGCTCCGAATTAGCACTGGGTCCTCTTTGACTCGGGGCCTTTCCCATGTTAACACACACACACACACACACACACACACACACGGTATATAACACACATCACACAACACACACATCACACATGCACTGCAGAGTGAAACATCAGATTGTTATCATATGCTTCCTGGCAATAATTTTGATTATGATATTATTTTGATTAATTTTTTCACATTAATGAAGAAAGATGGAAGAATGAAAAAAACAACAACAACAAAAAACCAAAACAACCAAATAAATAAACAACCAAAAAACAAACAAACAAACAAATAAATAGATAGATAAACAAATAAATAATAAATAAATAAACAAATAAATGAATGAATAAAACAAATAAAGCTTTTTGTTATTTTTATTATTATACGTTATTATTATTGCTATTACTATTATTGACAATAATAAATCATAATCATAATAACAGAACTACCTACCACGTACGTCAGCGCCGAGAGCGGTGGGCGGTGAACTGTGGACCCGGATCAGCGTTCACCCAAGACAACAAAAAGATCCCCAACACGCTCGAGTGACGGAGCCGTGACGGAACCCCGGGACCTTCAGCGCAATCCATCCAACACCGACACTCTCGCGAATTTCCCCTTTTGGGCGTAAAATCCCCAAAAAGCCAAAATCGAATTTTTATTTTTATTTATTTTCTTAATTTCCAAATCTATTCTCTGTGTTGTTTTTTGGCTTTGACCCCTCCGCCCCGACTCGCCCCGGCGGCCTCTCGCCGTGGCTTTGGGAGGGTTTGAACGTCGAGAGCGCAGGGACACGCTACACCTTGTGCGGGTGGTGTCCGGTTCCCGCTGCACCTGACCAAACGCTTAGCGCACCCCTCCGGGGGCCCGGGCGGGGGAGGGAGCTGAGTCACGGCAAAATAATATTGTTGTTAGTTCGCGGGGGCGATCGGTTTCACTGCGACCTCTGCCGAAAATAAACAGCGGCCCTCCAGGTCTCAAACTGTGCAAATGACTCATACGGGGGCTGGGAAAACGTTGAGGGAATGTGTCGATGACGCTTGAGCCGCTACGGACCGACCACGTTTTTTGGGTACAAATGCCTCTTTTTGAACGTGAGTCAGCAGGCGTATTTTCTAAATAAAGGACACAAACACAGCCGCAGCTTGGAACTGAAGGACGCTTGACACCCAACTGCGACAAACGTACGGAGGACAAAAGGGGAGATTGCGTTCATTCCTCGTGGAGAGTCGGATTTATTCGGGGGTTACGTCCGTCGAGTTTTATTTACTGGAGTTTGGCTTAAAACTAAGCGAATGAGTGCGTATATAAAATAATGACTTTTTTTAGGACGATAACTTTGGATGTCACCGTGTTCGCAATTAATAGATCTGTTGTTATATCAGTGAATCGTGGTTGATCCCATCCGCAGCCATGCATTGCGCTAACACACTTAGCATACAGCCCCCCTCCGATGTCTGAATACTGGACACACAGGAATAAAATTGATATTTACCTTGTCGTCTCAATCTGGGAAAGGAACACAAAAAGTGAATTTCCTTACCTTAAAAGTTACGTTTAATTAAAGGTGCAGTTGCTAGAATTTAGCAGCACCTAGTGGTGAGATTGCAGATTGCAACTAACTGAATCCCGTGACCCCACCCCTCCCTTTCCAATGACGTAAAGCTGTAAAATAAATATTAATTGAGAAAAAGAGGAAAAAGTTTTTTTATGGATTACACTGATGAGGTCAGCGTTAACTTGATGACGTATAAGTCACATAAACCTGTATCAGCAGTAACAGCAAGAATTCCTCAGTAATACTCATTTATATGTAGGGTTAGAATATCCACTCGTAGTATTAAAACTGGCCTGTTTTTACAGAACGACAACATAGCTTGGGTGTAAGCGGCTTCACTTCCCGTCACGTCGGTGATACTGCTGCGTATCATCATTTCGGCAGTTTGTTTTGGGAGGAACTGAAAGAGGGCAGGGATGTGCATAATGTGCATAATGTGCATAATGCTGTATAATGTGTATTATGTGCATAATGCTGTATAATGTGCATAATGCTGTATAATATGCATAATGTGCATAATGTGCATTACGCTGCATACTGTGCACAATGCTGCGGTCGGTGGCGGTTCCACGCTCTCCCGTACACAAGCAGATGACCTCACCGTTCCATGGAAAGAGAGGGGTCAGCGACGGGGGGATTTCCGAAAAGGAAGAGAACGAGAAACGGGGGAGTCAGAGCGAGTGTTTGGCTTTGACAGGTGGAGGGGGGAGGAGGGAGGGAGGCCCGCAAAGCAAGGGTTCTCAACCTGGGGGTCGCGACCCCACATGGGGTCACGCGGCATGCAAACAGAGTCACAGGACACTTCTACGACTGATTTGTTGACGTGATGTGATTGATATATTTTTTTTATATTAAATGAAGTTGAATATCATCTTTCATTTCTGTGTGGTGGCTTTTTTTTAATTGAACAAAATTAGATTATATATTTTTTGAAGATAACAGCTCACAGAAACATGAACAAACAAAATACAAATGTATAAATACAAATTGAAATGCTAATAATTATGAATGACCGTCTGTATATGTATGTGACAAATAACCTCTTGAATCTTGAATCTAATAATTATATATAATATGACAAAGAGCGGGTCATGAATATGAAAATATGATTGAATAATTCACCGTATAAAAGAAACTGGCAAAACATCCCAGGGGGCTTATTGGACGGAGCTTTTATCCGATCATTGACAATGAGAATTATCATCAGGATTCAAATTTTTAAGGGAGCGAACGGATAACAATACTGCTATCTGGTGGCGCAGATGCAGAACTACAGCTACAACTGTTTTAATGCTGTTTCTGGAAACAAATTTTGGATCTTTTCAACAAATTCCTCCCCGGACTGAAGATTTTGGATTATACTAATCGCTTTAAAACCTGAATAAAGAAAGGAATGAAGGGAGGAATGAGGGGAGGAATTAAATCCTTGTGGAAGGAATAAACACAAACACGGGGCCAAGGTCAGGTAATCAGGTAATGGCTTTATATTCCCTTTAAATTACAATGATATATCGATAACACACATATGCATAAATTGATTGATCGTTTTGGGTCAATAACACTCATTAAACAAAACAAATACGCGGCGTTTAGTCTGGATGTATAAAGGACACTGGTGCAGGAGTGCTCACTGTATTGCTATGACAAGGACATTGGACAATAATTTAAAATCAAATACACACAAAAATGTCAAAATCCTGTCGCGATGAAACATTCATAATTATTTTCTTTTCCTCAACACTGTAAAAATACAATTTGCTGTAATGTGATTTATTTTGCTAATCTGCAGTGATTTCGTTTGGCAACTCATGCACCTCAGAGCCTCAAACTCAAGGACCTGATCTCATCTCAAAACCTCCAGTTCGAGGACCTGACCTCGTCTCAGATCCTCAAATTCAAGGACCCGATCTCGTTTCAGGTCCTCAAACTCAACGACCCGGCGTCATCTCAAAACCTTAAATTCAAGGGCCCGATCTCATCTGAGACCCCCAAATTCCAGGGCCTGATCTCATCTCAAGACCTCAAATTCCCGGACATGTTCAAACTCGCCCGTGTGAGATGTTGTGTTTTGATATTCCTTTTCAAGGAGAGCAGCAAACAAGAAGATTTGAATGTCCCCGAAAAGCCTTAATACCGGAACCCATTTCAACGTGCAGGTTCTTTCCCTCTTTTACCACCAGGTCGAGCCCATTGCACAAAAAAAAAGTTATTGCACAAAGAATTCAAGTAAAACCAAAATGCCACTTTTTTTTAATGTCCTGGAAGTTTTCAAGCACCGTCTTCAGTTTCCTGGATCGCAGAGTTGTCAGTTCTTAAAGGTGCAGTACGTATCTGCAGCATGTCAAGGTCAAATTCCACCAGAAGGATTGTTTTCTTTTTTTTTTTTCACTTCACATTCCTATCGACATGTTTACGCGCCAACTGAAGTCAAATCAAATCAAAAATGAGTAAAATAAATAAAATAAAATGTGAAATCAAAAATTAAATAAAATATGAAATAAAAATCTAAATAAAATATGAAATAAAAAATAAAATAAAATAAAATATGAAATAAAAATCTTAAATAAAAATTTTAATAGAAATGAAATAAAAAATAAAATATGAAATAAAAAAATACCTAAATAGGACGTGATGTTGATCAGTGAGGCTAAAATGGTCTCAAGTTGTTCAAGAATACCATCATTCTACCCTTGCAAGACAAATCTTATGTTTCGTAGCATATTAAAAGGAAAAACATGTTATTTAAATGAATGTGAATGAATACACATATTTAAAATACATTATTATATATCTATAAAAAAGATTTTAAACACTTTAAAAGCTTTTTCTCAACTGGACAGATATATATATATATATCCTCCTGTTTCCATGCACACCGTGTTCCGGCCGTTTTAAAGGCATAAAGGGAGCGTCCCAAATATCAACAAACTAAATAGAAATATCACTGTCTACCTTGTTCATCTGGATTCATCCAGGTTAATGATCAGTATTGGTGCATCCCCAATTAACACTGTTTAATTAAAGTTTTCTTTAAATCAGAATAAATACAATCATTAAATAGTATCTGACCTTCATCGTAAGGGTCGAACGTGATCCTCAATAAAGTGTAAAGTAGAGCAGAGCTCCTCTCGTAAGAAAGTAAAGATTTAATTTTTAAATGGAAAAGTTGTATTTTTTTCTATATATAATAATGCCTCAAGTTGCAGGATGAGATGTCGGTGTGTGGGTGTGTGGGTGTGTGTGTGTGTGTGTGTGTGTGTGTGTGTGTGTGTGTGTGCCCACGTGTGCGTGTGCATGCGCGTGTGTGGGCATGTGTGCAAGTGTTTGTGTGAGTGGACGCGTGTGTGCGTATGCGTGTTTGTGTGCGTGTGCGTATGTGTGAGTGTGTGTGTGTATGCGTGTGTGTGCGTATGCGCGCGTGTGTGTGTATGCGTGTGTGTGTGATTGCGTGTGTGTGTGTGCTTGTGCGTATGTGTGCTTGTGTGCGTGCACTCCGGCGGGGCTCAGAGGTAGAGTGTGCGCGTTTAGGAGCGTGGTAGTACCAGCACCCTCCTGCAGGGGGAGCCGTGGGCGAGGGACCTCGGACGTCGTCGCGACGAAGCTTCTCAACGGGAAATAATAATAAAACAATAATAAACAATAAACTGAAACGCAATGATTTGACGGTTTATGGATGAAATGTAAATATTGCATCAGCACAGAAAGATGTGTTTGGGGGACGGGTGGGGCGGGTGCGTCGTAATGGGGTTAAAAAACCCTCAATTTCACGCCTCCGTTCACATCTTTGGTCGAGACGAACTGAAGCAATTTGGAATGAGGGCTTTTTGTTTGGTGTCGTTCGTCTCCATCTCTATCGCATCACATGACATAAATAATATTATTTTATTATTATATTGTTATTATAATATTATTATTAAAGGTTATCGCTGAACTAGAGCTAATTCCACACTGTGGAATTAGTCCTGGAACCAAATGACTCATTTAACAATAAAAACCTGAGAAACGTATTCCTTCATTTTGACCCTTTTTTGGGGGAAGTTGCTGAAGGTGCTTGTGGTGTTTTTCTGTCGTTGCTTCGCTCCCAACAATTAACATCGCTTGTTGAATTTGTAACAGGAAGGAGTCGAACTGCGCCGTCCGACCCCGAAACCCCCAAACAGGAAGCTGTCAAACTGTGCCGCCAGACCCCGAAACCCCCAAACAGGAAGCTGTCAAACTGTGCCGCCAGACCCCGAAACCCCCAAACAGGAAGTAGTTGAACTGCGCTGTCTGATCCCGAAACCCCCAAACAGGAATCAGTCGAACTGTGCCGTCCGACACTGAAATCCCCAGACAGGAAGAAGTTAGACTGCGCCGTCCGACCCCAAAACAGGAAGAGTCGAACTGCGCCGTCCCACCCCGAAACCCCCAAAAAGGAAGCAGTTGAAGTGCCCCGTCTGACCTTGAAACCCCCAAACAGGAAGCAGTTGAACTGCGCTGTCTGACCCCGAAACAGGAAGTAGTCAAACTGCGCCGCCAGACTCCGAAACCCCGAAACAGGAAGTAGTTGAACTGCACTGTCTGATCCCGAAACCCCCAAACAGGAATCAGTCAAACTGCGCCTTCCGACACCGAAACCCCCAAACAGGAAGCAGTTAGACTGCGCCGTCCGACCCCAAAACAGGAAGAGTCGAACTGAGCCGTCCCACCCCGAAACCCCCAAAAAGGAAGCAGTTGAATTGCCGTCTGACCTTGAAACACCCAAACAGGAAGCAGTCGAACTGCGCCATCCGACAATGAAAACCCCAAACAGGAAGGAGTCGAACTGCGCCGTCCGACCCCGAAACCCCCAAAAAGGAAGCAGTTGAACTGCCCCCTCTGACCTTGAAACCCCCAAACAGAAGCAGTCAAACTGCGCCGTCCGACCCCCAAATCCACAAATAGGAAGCAGTCGAACTGTGTCATCCGACCCAGAAACAGGACGCAGTCGTACTGCGCCGTCCGACACCAAAACCCCCAAACAGGAAGCAGTCGAACTGCGCCGTCCGACCCCGAAAACCCAAAACAGGAAGCAGTCGAACTGCGCCGTCCGACACCAAAACCCCCAAACAGGAAGCAGTCGAACTGCGCCGTCCGACACCAAAACCCCCAAACAGGAAGCAGTCGAACGGCGCCGTCCGACCCGGAACTGCTGCGTTGCATAACTCTGATCCTGGTGAAACTTGAAATAACAAACAGATGAATCCACTCGGTCACAGCGCGGCTGCAGTGTGTTGGTGCTACGCTGGGGTGCGGTGAATCATGCCAATGCGGCTGCGGACCATTGATATCCGTCCTCCTCGCCTCCATCTCTCCCTCCGTCTCCCTCCGTCTCCCTCCGTCCCTCCATCTCTCCATCTCTCCCTCCCTCCCTCATCTCTCCATCAGCTTCTTCAAGCCGCCCACCACGTCTTCTCCGCTGCTCCACGGCACCACCTTGGCCTTGACGCCGGCGGGCTGGCTGCGCTGCATCTCCGTCAGCAGGCGGTGCATGGGGAAGTCCCGGCGGGGGAACAGGGCGTCGCGGGGCCCCAGCGCCAGCGACGGGCAGACGTCGTTGGCGCCGTCGCCCACGTAAAAGACGCGCTGGAAGGGGGCGCCGCCGCGCTCCTCCTGCCGCCGCGCCAGGTAGTCGCGCAGGATCACCCGCTTGCACATGTTGTCGGGGCAGCTCGGGCAGGAGTGGGCGTGGTAGGGCAGCAGCACCAGGCGCCCGGCGGCGTCGAAGCTCGCCGGGTTGGTGAAGACGCAGCGGAAGAGGTGGCGCACGCCCGCGTGCCGCAGCCACGCCTCAATGAAGTACACGTTGGCGTCCGACACCACCGCCAGCTCGCAGTCCTGCTGCCGCGCCCGCAGGAACTGCAGCAGCGCCGGGAGGCCGGGCGTGGCCGGGATGCGCTCCACCGCCTCCCGGATGGAGGCTTCCGCCACGCCCTGCTCCGCCATCCAGGCCAGCACGCGCTGCATGTGCTCGTTGTAGTGGCCCTCGCGGTACGACTCCGTCAGCGCGTCAGGGAGCCGCCCGCCCGGCGCCGCGCGCACCACCGCGTCGTCGCTGCTCTCGTTGATGATTGTCTCATCGAAGTCGAACAGCACCAGGAAGCGCCGCTCGGGTGGGGGAGGCGACGGGGCGGGGCCCGATGGAGCGGCCATGTTGGAGCTGTGGTGCCGGGGGAAGTGGACGGTGCCGCACCCTCTCCTGCAAGGAAAAATAAGGCTGGGTCAGTATAGGCAACACCACCCAGCATTAATTACAGCACCCAACTTTATTTTCACCACCAAACTCTTTATCTGCACACATCCAACATCTTCCTGGTGGGAACACCACCCCACACCACCTGCTACTACCGAAGACCATCTGACAACACCCCACACCACCCAGCTTTAAATACACCACCTGACACCACCCAAATGTATTTACACCACCCGATTTTATCTTCATCCTCAAGCTCTGCACTGACATCTTCCTATTAGTAACACCACCCCACACTACCTAACAACACCCAACACCACCTAATACCACCCAACACTGCCTAACAACACCCAACACCACCTGATACCACCCAACACTACCTAACAACACCCAACACCACCCGAGACCACCTAATACCATCTAACACTACCTAATACTCAACACCACCCGACACCACCTGCTACCGCCCAACACTACCTAATACCACCCAACACTACCTAAACAACACCTGCCCCACCTAATACCAACCAACACTACCTGACACCACCTGATACCACCCCACACTACCTAACAACACCCAACACCACCCAACACTACCTAATACCACCCAACACTACCTAACAATACTCAACACCACCTTATACCACCCAACACTACCTAACACCCCACACTACCTAATACCACCCAACACTACCTAACAACACCCAACACCAACTGACACCACCCAACACTACCTAATACCACCCAACACTACCTAATACCCAACACCACCCAACACCACTTAATACCACCCAACACCACCCGACACCCTGCAACCTCAAGCTCTGCACCGACATCTTCCTGGCAGGGACACCACCCAACACCCCCAGATCACACCTGACACCACACAGAGAAGCAGTGGCGGCCGTCATCTCCTTCAAGGCCTTCAGTGAAGCCATGTCCCAGAACCAATGAAGATGTGTCTTAATTATTTGCATAATATATACATACGTATATATCTATATATTTTTTTGCGTCTGATTCATCTCTTTTCTGTCGTTATGGTGCGAGCGCGACAGAAGCTCGGGTCGGGGAGGCTCGACCGGCCCGCGTGACAAATGTTTTTATCCAATCAGCTTTGTTCCTCCGCTGGGAATCCTGGCCTCCTCCGCGAGGACGCTGCTGCCTGAGGGAACGGGGGTTTGGTTGAGATGGGTTTTGGATTTGCAGCTGGGGACGTATTCTTTCACAAGACTCAACCGGGCTGAACCTCTTAGGTGCCTTTTTTTTGCCTGCGGCTCGGGGGGTTGCGCAGTAGGATGAGGGATGGGCTTCAGGAGAACTTCCTTCCTTCCAAAGGCACGGAATATGCGGCCGTCAGCTAGAACTTGTTCGGTTCTGTTATTACCGGGAAGCACGTTTTTTTTATTATCTGGAATCATCTGTAATAATTTTTGATGCAACAGTGAATATAAATATGAATGTACTGTGGTTATGATTATGTGGTGAAATAGTGTATATGGTATAAGAATATGAGAAATCCCCAGTCCATGTCCATATACGGTCTATGACATCATGGCAACCTCACGCCTTGTGCTCGCTAATGATAATAAAAACATATGATAATTCATAAAATATGATGTATTTCACGGCATTAGTATTTTTTTTTTTGTACACTCCTACTTTTTGGAATTTGCGCAGTAGATCCAAAGCATGATGTTGGCTACAGCAGGTTGTCCGTAGGGAGCGGCACAACGTCCTATTTCTAGCCTTTTGTGTTGGCCTGCACGTAGCCCAATGATCTAATTTGTGGAATTCCACAAGTGAAAAACCTGATCAAATGCCCCGTTAGCAACCCTTTTATTTTGGTAATATGAAAATGGCATGGGAATAGTTTTTTATATATATATAAAACAAAGCCCAAATAACATATCACATTCTGTTATAGCATTTTTAAATTCAGGAAAACCTTGTATTTTATTATTATTATTTTATTTAAGACGACAATATCAACACACATAATGCATGTCAACATATTCTAAAATGATACGTTTTGCTTTCGTTTGGTTTTGCCTCTGCAATTGGATCTGTGGCTTGATGACGTAGTTGTGCAAGGCTGCAGGTGGTGTATTATGGTGATTTGGTCGTGGGACTTTGAGGCGGTTTTGCGGGGGGGGGGCAACGCCCCCTGGAGGCCGTGGCCTGCACCTCGTGGCGATTACGCACATTTTAGTATTTTTGGTATTTTTGGAGCTTATTGTGCGTAATCACCGGGTGTCATGACATTTCACTGCATATATGTATGACTGTATGTATATGTATATGTATGTGACAAATAACCTCTTGAACTTGAACTTATTGGTATTCGGTCGTGGGACTTTGAGACGGTTTTGCGGGCGACGCCCCCTGGAAATGCGCCGCCCGCGACTGGAGAGCAGGTACGACAAGAGGAGGGTAACGTATCCCTCTCTGGAGGACGGAGGATTCTCAGGGTGATGAAACCGTTGTGACGCATCTTTTCCTCTATCGGGGTTGGTCCCTTCTGGGAGGACACACACTGCACCACTCGCGCACTGCACCACCCGCACACTGCACCACCCACAGCAATAAGTACCATATAACTATTCAGAAATCAGGCACTGCTAGTAACTGTGATGCCTCTCTCCCTAAAAATTGTAAAAAGTGGATTTTCCTAAACCCAAACCGATGGAAATTCACCTAATTCCCATGTTGTCTATTACTATTTGGATGGAAACAGAGGATTATAAAAATTATAATAATTATTAAAAAAAAATGATAATCCCTAGACGGATTACCACTTGTTCACAACTCTGTCGCTAGAATTTCAACAAAAAAACAGAAAATAAAGAACATGTAACTCCGGTTTTAGCTACACCGCATCGGCCCCCGGTGTGTCTTTCATTTTACCTGTTTATGAAGCTCAAAATGGACTTTAATGGCCTTTATATTTGATGTCCCAAACCGAGCCCCAGGGTCTTTTTAAATGTCCCCACAGTTCTCCAGAAGGAATGTGGGGAGGCAGCTCTTACTCACTACGCCCCAAAATATCAGAGATGGAGGCTCTGTGGACATCTTTAAAAAGCATAAACATACATACGTACATCTTTGCTCTGATTTTATTTTTGTTTGGTTTGGTTCTTTTTCTCCTCAAATGTACTATTCATTCACTTTCAATAATTACTGTAAATTATTAATTCCTACATTTCTGTAAAGCACTTTGAGATGCAAATGTTGTATGAAAGGTACTATACATATAAAGATTATAATAATAATACTAATAATAATAATAATAATAATAATAATAATAATTATTATTATTATTATTATTATTATTATATGAATGCAATTCAGCTTTAAAAAGGTGAAGATACATTTACCACTATATTACAAAAAATAAGTTTGAGGACCAAAAATAGATGTTGTCTCCTGTCACGATGAGGAAACTAGATTTATTTTCCAGCTTTCACCTTTCTCCATAATTGAGTAGAACATTCAGCTTTCTCGGACGAGTGTGAGCAGGTGTTGCACAGCCCCAGGTGAAGCAGACACAGCGCTGGGTGGAGGGTCAGCGTGTACGTCAGAGAGAAGCATCCGAGTTATGAGACGAGATGTTGTTGCTTAGTGTTTTCTGGCTTACTTTAAGCTTTACTTCTAGGTTTACACCATGTGTCTATCAGTAGGTTATTGTTGTGTATATATATATATATATATATATATATATATATATATATATATATATCTTAGGTTTATTTTTATTGTACACTTAATTGTACACTGCATTTTCTTTTTTGTATTTATAATATTATAATGTTATTAATTACTGTATATCATGTCATCATCATTGCCTATTTTGATGTAGGGTGCTGTAAATGTATCTCAATGAGGTATCTATCCATCCATCCATCAATTATCCATCTATGATCCATCTAACCATCCATCCATCCACCCATCTATTTCTATCCATCTATTATCCATCTATTATGCATGTATCCATCTATCCATCTATCCATCAATCCATCCATCATCCATCATCCATCCACCCATCATCCATCCACCCATCATCAATCCATCTATCTATAGCTAATGTGACTAAAATCGTTTTTTAGGAGTAAGTAACATCTACCTCTCAAGTTGAAGGGACGTGTAACTGGAATTGTTCACTGTTCGGGTCAACAAGGGAAGCGAAGTGTTTATGGGAAAAAAAGGAGTCGAGATTTCAACAAAACAAAAAGAGAAACTACACAAACAGGAAGCGGAGACACTCGGCTGGCGCAACCACGGGCCACGTCGCATAAACACCTTGAAAACTGCACGCGGGACGGCAAAAACAACACCACGTCGCAACTAGTCGCTGTGGCATTTCTAAACATTTGGGGGCCCGCCGGCCGTGCCTCTGAGCGGAGCCACATTGACGGAGGAGATAAGGTGCAGCAGCTCTGCACGGGGCTTGCTGTAACTTGAGCGAGGAGGTGGAGTTGGACGTTGAGGCGTTACATCACTGCATATCTCTACCGAAAGTTGAGCAGGAGTGTGTGTGTGTGTGTGTGTGTGTGTGTGTGTCTAGGGGTGGGGGGCTGGGGTGGAGTATGGAAACTCTCTTACACCACAGTTCTCCTCACAACTCATTCCTCGAACAAATGCTACTGTGACATCTCAAGTTAAACAATATAAGGCAGGCTAAGCATGGGGAGCGCGGCCGGCAATGAACAAAAAATAAGAAAAACATGTGAAAGGTCCGACTTCACCCTGCGTCCAGTTTGGGGGCTTTATCATACATCATTAAAGTGTCAATCCATGAGAAGTGTCAATCCACCCGTCTTGGGCGGATTTACAATCGCAAGTCGCGGCGGACCCCGCCACCAACCGTGGACAAAGCGTAGAGAGGAGCACATGCGTAACGCAAATATGCTGAATGGCGGTTTTTCGTAGCACGATGAAGTATCAGAGATATTTAATTGGAAAAAAAAAAAAAAAAAATGTACATAATAATCTCACGGATTTACACTTTAACCTCGTTGTTTACCAAGTCTGTTAATGAAGGTGATTCAGGAGCGTGGCCTGCGTGCAGCACCACCAGAAGGCAGCTGACCATCCAATATAATCCCCCCCCCCCCCGCCTGCGGGAAACCACCACCACGCCGGGTGCAGTGTCCTTGCGTAACGCCGCGGCTCTTTAAATAGTGTCGGTGACGGCGCGGGGGCACCGGGCGCTGCGGGATCCGGTTCGCACCGGCGCCTCGAGCGGCTTTTCGCAGGACGCGGTGCCCGGCGCAGCGCGCGCGCGCATGCGCACTGCGGTTGCTGGGTGAAAAATGATCGATTGGAATGAAAACTGCTGTCATTACTTCTACAAGGAATATTGATTATATTGTCACTTTGAGTTCAGTTGTTCTGTATTAAATATTACATGAATTATATGTATATATTACATGATCACAGTATATGCGTCTTCAGGCAATCATATCTTATTTTAATGACAGGGAATAGTCATGTTTTGTAGGTATTTATTGGAGGTCTCGGGAGGTCCGCGCAGGATCTGCGCCTGCGCGGGGCAGCAAGACACACTGCCCGCACCGCGTCCCGTGTGAAGGGCCCGCGGGGCCCCTCCAACGCATATTAGGACAAACCGTGTCCCCTACGCTCTCTCAATTTAAACCCGCGGAGCCATTTGTGCGCGGGAGGTCCCACACCGGGCCGGGTGCCATGGGCTGCGGACGACCGTCTATCCGGCCCGCGGCCCGTGGGACACAAACACATCACGGAAGACCTGGACGAGGACATGGAAAGATGGATGCTTACCGGTGGTGGGCCCACGGTGCAATGGTGAGCCTCAGGGCTGGAGGTGCCCGGCTCTGTGCGCCGCATCCCTGTGACGCGGTGAGATTCTGGAAAGGACACTCCCACGGAGAGAGGGCATTCCCACCGCTCCGGACGGGGGGGTACGCCCAAGATGGCCGCCGCGCACTGCCAGAGACGGGCGGAATGGACGTCGGTTACGCTGCCGCCGGTTCTCAAAGTCGGCCATCTTGGCTGTACCAATTGATGACGTCAATGGCGTGTTTACCGTATGCCCTGTTTGGTTCTAGAGGGACAGTGTTTTTTTTGGGCTGAAAGTATAATTTAGAAAATAAAATCCACATAATCAACTTAAATATTTTAAATTGTTATTAATAATCATACTAATAATAATAATTGTCATTATAATATCATAATAATATTATAATAATAATAATAATAATAATAATAATAATAATAATAATAATAAAAAATGTGAATAAGAATTCAAAATACAAATCAACAATTTAGATTTAATTGAATCAGTGCTGCATAACGGCACTAATTGTCAAATGCTGATGTAACAATTTACAGGCTTTAATTTGTGAACATATGCAATTACGAAATCTTTTTTAAAAAGATGCTGAATAGGATGATAGCTCTTATAAAAAAAAAATATATATATATATATATATAGATGACAAATAAGTCAAGATGAGATAAGTTGCCACATAACTATATTTCAAGGCTTGGCAGGTTTAAAATGTACTGTTATCTTATCGGCAGCCTGATTCAGGGTATTTGCGTTGGTTGGGAAACAGAGCCCTATTGTATATGCTTTGTGAACAATACCTCAGTCAAGGGTATTATGACCACATTATGACTACAGTTTTCCACAAAGAATAACCACAGTCATTTTTGATTATAATGGAGCGTTACACTGTTGGAATTATTTCGATGAGGACGTTGACAAATTAAAATGCAAAAAGGCCCAAACACACTGAAGTTCATGGTTGTGCATGTGTCTAACCAGCCGACCATACAAAGTCCGAAAGGAAGGATTTACCTGAAAAGCTCAACATTACACTGTCTTTCGGAACGGAAACATACGGTGCGTGTATGTGAAATGTATAATGTCAGAAGGGAATCTATGTGCTCCCATCGCTTCCTCCCCGAAGTGTTGATCTATAAATAAATGGAGGGATTTGCGAGTCAGCAGCTGTGGGAAGCAGAACATTGACGTCTGTTTCACGTGTCATTTGAGCGCTTTACCAGAGGCCACGCTGAGAGAAACGCTGCCGAAGCCAAAAGGAGCGCCACATCCACACAACAGATATGAATTATGGCGCTCCAAAGTCCTCTGCCCAAGAGGGAAATCAGCTCATTCAATCACTGTTAAAGCCAGAGGCAAAGCTCCAGGTTTAAAAAGTTAAACACTTTCTTCTTCCCACGTTCAGCTTTATAGCGCGAGAGTTGTGACGTCACAAAGGGGGAATTCCCCTCATTACGTTTACATGCGTTTCCATGACGACCGGACCTCTCGCCGCCTCACTGTCTCGACGTTCCGATATGAAACATCTTGGGCAAAATTTAGGATGCAAAAAGCGGGAGATTCTGTAAACCGTTGCCCAGAATTTTCCACAGAATGTAAGCACAATAACAACAAAGCGATTCCCAATCGAGTGAAAACTGTCGGAGAAGTAGAGCGGGGCAAAGTTTTGCAATAATAGTAATAAAAATAATAATGATTAAAAAATAATAATAATAATAATAACAATAAGAATAACAATAATAACTATAATAATAGTCATAGTGAGCATAATAGTAAATGTGTTAACTATTAAGATTGTCTGCGTTGGGTGGATTCCACAACAAGTCCCATAATTCCATTAAAATCAACAACATTTCCATAGCATTTTTGCTGGGAAAGGCGGACCCTGCCACCAACAATGGAAACAGCGAATACAGGAGGACGTGCATAATGCAAAACACATTGATTGACTGTGTCTTAAAAAAAGTTCCAGCCCAGGTCTTGTGGGCTGTTCCCGCTATGCAGTGGTTACTACCTACCGAGAGTGCTCCAAGGAAGGACAACCGGTGAACCGGTGACAGGGTCATGGACGCCCAAGGCTCATTGATGCAAGTGGAGGGTGAAGTCTAGCCCGTCCTGCCTTATCCCACAGCAGAGCTACTGTAGGACAACGTTTTGAAAAACTGAATGTTGCTATGATAGAAAGGTGTCAGAACACACAGTGCATGGCAGCTTGCTGCGTATGGGAGCGCTCAGAGTGTCCATGCTGACCCCTGTCCACCACTGAAAGCTCCTACAATGGACATGTGAGTGTCAGAACTGGACCATGGAGCAATGGAAGGAGGTGGCCTGGTCTGATGAATCATGTTTTCTTCTTCATCATGCAGATGTGCACAACTTTGTCTTGTGATCGAGAATCTCGCAGTGTTGTGGTTTCACACTACATGACCAATCGATGGCCATGGGTTCACACATTTCAAGATCTATCACCAGGAGGAATCCCCAGACGAGTCTGTCGTTGGGGGAAATGACATCGGAAATGAAGCGGGACAGGATTATTCATTTTTCAGTATATTCTTTATCACTGTAAAAAAAATAATAGAATAAAAGCAGAATTTAAATAAGAATTGTATTGAAAACCTAGAGGAGAAAAGTAAAATGGGTATGCGGTGTGTTTCTGGCTGCTGCTGCTCCCGAATATTATGTTATATTATTATGTTATCGGCGGTGGTTTTAATGTTGTGGCTGATTGGTGTGTGCGCTCCGTGCACTCCATCACTGGCACTGACCTCATCAATCGCTCTATCTCCCTCTTTGTCTTATGTCTCGTATCACAATTGCCCTCGTCTGTGTCACATCATCTCACTTTTCTCCTCCTCTGTCTCTGTTCTTCTCAGTCTCAGTGCATGACGTCAGGAGGGCTCTGATGCAGGTGAACACCAGGAAAGCTGCGGGCCCAGATGGCATATCTGGATGAGTACTGAAGACCTGTGCTAACCAGCTAGCTCCGGTGTTCACTACAATATTCAACATCTCCCTGGCTGAATCAGTGGTCCCGTCCTGCTTCAAGAGGTCCACCGTCATTCCTGTCCCGAAGATCGCCTCTCCTGCCTGCCTGAATGACTACCGTCCGGTGGCTCTCGCCTCGGTGGTCATGAAGTGTTTCGAGAGGCTGATCAAGGATTATATCTGTGCCTCCCTCCCCCGCACCCTGGACCCGTTGCAGCTCGCGTACCAGCAGAACAGATCCACGGATGACGCGGTCTCCCAGGTACTGCACACCACGCTCACACACCCGGATGGCCGGAAGGGGGCCAATGTGAGAATGCTGTTCATCGATTATAGTTCAGCTTTCAATACCATAGTCCCCACCAGACTGGCTGTCCAGCTGAAGGAGCTCGGATTGAATACTCCGCTGTGTGCCTGGATCCTGGACTTCCTCTCAGCCCAGCCCCAGGTGGTTAGGGTGGGGAAGCACATGTCCAGCTCCCTCATCCTGAATACAGGATCCCCCCAGGGCTGCGTCCTAAGCCCTCTACTGTACTCCCTGTACACACATGACTGTGTGGCCAGGTCCAGCTTCAACACCATCATCAAGTTTGCTGATGACACCGTTGTCGTGGGCCTGATCACCGACTGCGATGAGAAGGCCTCCCGCGAGGAGGTGGCTGACCTGTCACTCTGGTGCCAGGACAACAGCCTCCGTCTGAACGTCAGCAAAACTAAGGAGATGATTGTGGACTTTAGGAGGGGATTACAACCGAGGACGCGCACGCGATTGGTGATTAATGGGACGTCCGTTGACAGGGTGAGCAGCTGCAAGTACCTGGGAGTCCACATCACAGAGGATTTAACATGGACTTTACAAACAGACACTCTGGTGAGGAAGGCGAGGCAGCGTCTTTACCACCTCAGGCAGCTGAGGAAATTCCGGGTCTCGGTGAGGATCCTCAAGTCCTTCTACTGTGGCGCATTGGAGAGCATCCTGAGAGGCAACATCACTGCCTGGTTTGGGAACGGTACTGCTCAGGACAGGCGGGCCCTGCAGAGGGTGGTGCGTTCAGCTGAACGTACCACTGGAACTACCCTCCCCTCCCTGCAGGACTTATACACCAGGAGGTGTAGTAGCAGAGCCCGCAGGATCATGAAGGATCCTCATCACCCCAACAACGGACTGTTCCAGCTGCTGCGTTCAGGCAAGCGCCTCCGCAGCCACACAGCGAGAACAGAGAGACTGAGACGGAGTTTTTTCCCGCAAGCCAAAAGAAGTGTCAATGCTGACCTCACCAGGGGTCCTCACTGAGCCAGAGACATAGGCTCCACTACCTTACTGTACGGTATGTAGCATACTGTCCCGCATACTGTGTCACCGCTCTGGGTTGTTCGGTGTTACCGTATTGCTGCGCCGTGCTGTTGTATAATGTGCTGTATATCTCACAAACACCTCCTCACTTTATTCACATGCCACTTTAATGTACATATCTGTATATACATAAATAGCCTATCCCATATACATAAGTCTATCCCATATACATAAGCCTATTCCCTTTATCTATTCTGTACCCCCACCCTGCATTACCCTTGAGTTCTTATTTTATTTTATTATATTTTATTCTGTATCTTTGTATTTTATTCTATAGTATTCGACTTACTGCATTACGTCTTAGGAATCAGTTAGTTGGTCAAGTAGAAATTCTTAGGTAGCTCCTGAGTTCAGTCTAGGACATATTGTGTGTAATCACTGGGAGCGTTGCATTGACATTTCACTGTATATATGTATGAAAGTATGTACAGTATATGTATGTGATGGATAAACCTCTTGAATCTTGAACCTTTTACTCTTTTATATACCAAGTATCTTGTTTAACATGATGAATATATAACCGAGCATGAACACGGCGTTGAAATCAGGAGTAATTGAAAACAGACTTTCTTTATGTGAATCTTGAAAGCTGAAATGACCCGAAAGCTTTTACACGAACCGCTCGGAAAACAAACGGTTGAGCTGATAAAAGAAAATGACGCCGCAAAAAATAGGCATTCGGCAACTGAACAATGGTAAATATCGGTTAGAATCGGTTAGAATTAGTCATCTGAAATTGGGCTGGGCTTGAAATAGGAGCCATAAATACAAAGCAAGGTAGGCCTAAATAACAAGGTGTTAATAATATACTTTAAGTAAATAGAAAAATACAGGTACAGGATATAAAAATGTAGCCTCCAGGCTGCTGCTGGAGTGTTTCACTGCCCTCTTGTGGCTGCACAAGTTAACATTCTTAGTGGAACTGGCAGAATGCAGCGTAACCATCGTATGAATCCAGTACATTGAGACAGGTTCAAGATCAAGTTCAAGCTCAAGACATTATCACATAGCAAGTTGCTTAGAATGACCAAAACTAGAGTGGAGACTGTAACGGGCTCAGCTTTTCTATTTAATAAGGTGAACATCAGGACTTTTTATACACAGCCTGTGCAAAGATGATGGGACGGATTGACATTTCTTGTGATTTGTGAGGAAAACTCATTCAAATCAGTTTAAATTGAAGTATCTTTAAATAACATTTGAATGTCCCTGTGCTAAAACCATTAGACCGCATATCCCAAATAGAGACAGACTTTTACACTTTGAAATACCAAGCACACACAGATTAGTGATACAGACACAATACATTTATTTTGTATTGTTGCCAGTTTGCAGTAAAAGAGCAACGGGGGGGAGCAACCAACTGAATCCCCCTCCCATGGCGGTGCAACATGGCGGTGCAACATGGCGGTGCAACATGGCAGCCTCGGTGGAAGAGACGGTGGCCACGAAACTTGTGAAAAAACACAAAAGTCCCTCTCCAGAGCCAGTGTTTGGTTTGTCTGTTCTGGGCTACCGTAGAAACATGGTGGTGCAACATGGCGGCCTCCGTTGAAAGATACCCGCTCCCTACATAGATAAAAACGGCTCGTCCTAAAGTGACGCCAACACGACGATTTTTATTCTCATGGGATTTTATTTATGATTTTTCATTTATGGTCGTGGTTAGAGAGGCACTCTGTCAATTTTGGGGATTTGGGAATGAAAGAGATCTGTGTACCATCAAAATGATTCTGAGGCTGTTATTTCAAAGTTAAAAAGTTACATCATGTTGCTTTATGTAAAACCAGGATGGTCCCCCATTAACTGTGGATTGGACCCTTTCATGCAGGAGGATAAGCTCGATTTGAAACCTTTTTTTTTTTTTTTTTTTATAATAATTCGGATTCACAGGATTGGACAACATTTCAAGTTCTTGCTCGATCAGGTCTGAGTTGACTCTTCAGATTCCAGCAGCAACGGATGGTCGACGCCTCTCACCCTTGTTTCAACGTCGCCCTTTATCGTGCGACCGCTTGTCCTGGCTGGCGGGCGGCGTTTTCTTCTGACGACCTCCTCCTGCGGCTTGAAGAAGACAGTGTTGAGCATCGAGAAGGGCCTCGATCAAATAAACACTTCGCACTAAATATTAAAATCCTTTCTTTTCTTCCCCGCCTACTTGACAAAATGATCTTTCCCGCTTGAGCGACACGTCACTGAAAATGTCGAGGCTCTCTTAATTTCTTGAATTTTATCTTCAAAAACTCTTGCATTTGACTTCAAGATGTGGGATCCACACACGCGCTGGACATACTCTGAGCACCGTGAATTGGCTGCTCGTGGCTCTGCGGGGGATCATCATGTTGATCATGGCCTTCGATTATTTTAATGTTTTCTCTGGCATTCTGTACGGACGGACCGTGGCCCTGGACAAACGTGGACCATGGACACCGTGGCTCTGGACACCGTGAACCATGGAGGCTGTGGCCCTGGACGCCGTGGACCATGGACGCCGTGGCCCTGGACGCCGTGGACCATGGACGGCGTGGCTCTAGACACCGTGGACCATGGACGCTGTGGCCCTGGACGCCGTGGACCTAGACACCGCGGACCATGGACAGAGTGGCCCTGGACGCCGTGGCCCTGGACGCCGTGGCCCTGGACACCGCGGACCATGGACGCCGTGGCCCTGGAATGCCGTGGCCGTGGACCATGGACGCCCTGGCCCTGGATGCCGTGGACCTAGATGTCGTGGACCATGGACACCGTGGCCCTGGATGCCGTGGCCGTGGACCATGGACGCCCTGGCCCTGGATGCCGTGGACCTAGATGTCGTGGACCATGGACACCGTGGCCCGGGATGCCGTGGCCGTGGACCATGGACGCCCTGGCCCTGGATGCCGTGGACCTAGATGTCGTGGACCATGGACACCGTGGCCCTGAATGCCGTGGCCCTGGACACCGCTGACCTGGACGTCACGATGCAGCCCGTCCTCGCCAACGCAGCCTGTCCTCCCCATCAAGCGGTCGGCCCCGACCAGGTGCGACAAGCACGTCCCGACCCACCGGGAGGTGGCCTCCGAGGGGGACATCCACACCCAGCTCATCAAGGTAAACGGATCTTCAGATCTTCAGCCTGTTCCTCAGGCGGGGTGGGGAGCGATCACGATAACGATATACAGATATGGATGAAATATTTAGGATAACATTGTTCCTGTAGCTTTGTGTCAGATGCTTGTGAACTTCCTGTGGATCTTCTTTCCAACGGGGAGAAGTGATAAAGACCAGGGGTGAGAGTCCACACACACCCTCCAGACAAAAAAAAGATGGAATACACATAAGGATGATATTTGGTTGCAGCGGGCCACAGCACGAGTTACAGTTTTCCGAGTTTACATTAAACACAGTTTATTTCACTTGTTATTTCATAACCTTTTTCCAAGGTTTTCTGAGGCTTGTTTGGTCTTTTCTTTAACATGGGAGTGACTAACCTAGAAGGATACTCAACCGGTGCAACCAAGTGGGGTCAGGAACGGACCTCTTATAATGACCCATTTACGTGAAACTCAGGTGTTCAGGTGCACCACGCTCTCAAGCCGGCTTGGTCGCACACGTCCAACCGGGAGCCGCTCCCCTCACACTGGCACACGTCTTCAGGATGCGGAAGTAGTTTCCGTACTCCAGCACAAAAGAGAGTGATGACACAGCTTTCTTTCAAAAGAGTCCCTAAATATTGAAAAATATGACTTATAAAACATTTGCAATATATTACATGACATATCAATAACTGACACTTTTCATATGTATTCTATGTAAAATCAACCAAATGTTTTTACGATATATTCCTATATATATATCTATCTATAACATATTATAACATTATTATAACATCTTTCTTTGTATATTATTGTTATTTTCCAATATTCTTACTTTTCTTATTTTAATTATTTATTTTTATTTTTCATATTTTTTGTCCCCTTTAAAATGGCAATGAAGGTTTTGCATATTTCTGATTGAGATACATTGATGCTTTTAAAACGAAGTATAAATTCCACTTGTCCATTCAAGTGCACTTGCGCACTTTGACCTAAAGATGACGCCAAACCCAGTTTTTCTCCAAACTGTGCAAAGTTTGTTGTTGTTTTTTTACTTTAACTGATTGCATTGGCTCCCAAGATGACTTTAGATGATAAATGAAGCTCTTACACCAAGATATCTTCATTTGTCTTTGTTTATCTTCATTTCTGTTCGTAATTGAGATTCATCGGGATCTCCACCCGACCAGGAGGGCCCGCATCGTGGGCAGCGAAAGGCTCTGGGTCGTGGGGCGAGGTCGACGCCGGGTGTCTCCGTGCTGCTGATGTCAGCCCACTCATCTGTCCGCTCAGCCTTCAGCATTTTGTTCCTCTCCTTCAACCCCATCAGGGATCTCCCACTCCGCTTGAACTCCACCCCTCCACCGCTCTCTCCTCGACCCGCTCCGTCAGACCAGATAAATACTGGACGATATACACGATCCGTGCGCTCCATCACTGGCACCGACCTCATGGATCCCTCAATCCTTCTCTTGTCTTGTGTCTTTTGAGTTGTGTCCTTGCCGCCCTCGTGTGTCATCATCTCACTTTTCTCCTCCTCCGTCTCCGTTCTTTGTTGTTCTCCTTTCGTCAGAAGGTTTCATCATCTGTTTCTTCATGGAGGCAAAGGAAGCATGGTGCTGGAGGTCTTATCTCTTCGGAGGAATGTGGCGTGGCCTTGCAGGGCGGGGTCCACCCTTCTGTGTATGACCAAAATGAAATGAACAAACACATTCTGTAGAAGTATGGGTTGTTTGCTGTAAGTGAGAGTAAATTAAAGTCATTTGAAGATGTCTTCTTCATTGCCTCTGGACGACTCCACGTCCTTAAACTGGTCCAACTCAGTATATCCCACTCATATAAAACTTTTGAACTTTTACTTTTATACTGTTATGTTTACAATGAAATTTGAGTCAAATTCTCCTCATGTGTAAATGTAAATTAGACTGTTGCTTCTTATTTCTGAATCTTATTTTTATAAGGACCCTTCATAATAATAATAAAATAATAATAATGTTAATAATAATAGTAATAATAATAATAAACAGATCAAAAACAATAGGGTTCCAGCCCTAATGATAATAATAATAATAATAATAATAATAATAATAATAATAATAATAATAATAATAATAATAATCATTCATATTATTATTATTATAAGCCAATTGTTTTTGTTTGGATTTTTATTATTACTTTTCTCCTGTTTTCTTTTTTCAGCTAAAAGTGTCACCGAACCCACAACATGAATGAGTATTGTTGGATTCGGGACATTTTGTGGTTCAACTTGGATCCACTTTGATCTATAATTGGAGCAGGAATGAGTGAAAAACCGTTGCAAGTTTACTGGACGTGGCAGAACGTTGGTGTAGCAGGATGAGTTTGTGGAGCGGAGCTTTGACGCCTCTACTGGAAGTGAGGCTGCGTTTTATGGGAAATCAGAAAACTGTAATTTGTGACTAATGTAACTAACCTGGACCCATGTCTATTGCTGCCTGCAGCAATGTTATTATGATAATTGTTATTATTATTATTATTATTATTTTTATTATTATTATTATTATTATTAGGGGTCCAGCTGGCAGCCCACCCCTATTGTTATTGCTTGGCCATTTTCTATTTTAAATCTTGATGTTTTTCGGGCTAAAAGTATCTGAAACACGACAACGGCAGTATGCAGGGATGTGGTTGAGGTCTCGTTGGAGCGTTTCAGACGTCTTATCCTTCGAGTTTGATCAGCGTCATCTACTTTTGGAGCGGAAATGAGTGGAAAAAACTGCCCCAATTCCATTGGTTTCCGCTTTGTGACATCATCATCCAAGTCCAAGCTTCCGTCTTTCGGAACTCACTCCGTTCCAAACGTCCTGACGCAACACCTGTAATACGTACCTAACATGACATAACTGGACCCTGTTTATTGCCGCCTGCAACTATATTTATCATTATTATTGCACCTCACAGCTCAGAATCGATGTTTACTTTCAGGTACTTCGCGTGTAATCAAACAAAATGGGCTTGAGACGAGACGTGTCGTCCGATCCGATAGTCAATGACCTGAGAGGATGTAAGTAAATGGAAGCAAAACCTAGTTAGCAGAGTCCGCACACACACACACACACACACACACACACACACACACACACACACACACACACACACCCCTACCTCAACAAACTTGACAGAATCAATTCATCGACCTCTATATCAATAATAATAATGAACCAAAAACAACAGTTTAGTTCTAAAATTGCTTCTAGAATCAGGATTCAGAAGCAATGCTGTGACTTGATTGAATGAAACATAACTCTAAATCTGTGTCTTTGGATGTCAAACCAAAAAAAGGTCTCAAACCCTGCATTTCACGGTTTTATTGACTCTTTTTCACAATGACAAAAAATGAGCTCTTTCTGCCACATCCGCGCTAACGTCAGAGACTAGAAACAGGAAGTTGCACGGCTTCGTTCTGACAACCTGCTGTAGCCACCGTTACTCCCCGGATGTAGCGTAGCGGTAAAAAAAAAAAAAATAAAATAAAATAAAATGCGATATTACATTGAAATTATATTGAAAACATGTTAAAAAAATTAGACAAGTAGTTTGAATCCTGTTTTTGAAAAAGGTGTTTATTTGGTTATTTATTTAAGGCTTCATCGCTTTTGCCCCATTGCACTGCTGTTTCTCAACGGTCAAGCGTTCAGTGAGATTGTGCTGTGAATACGGGCCATAAATGATGGAAATCAAAAATGTAAAAGGGTCTGCACTGAAAAATAGTGAACCTATAATTAACCTTTAATGAGACAGCCATGGGAGCAACGGTATTATACAAGAGCAATTCATTATAATTCATTACAGTAATATACCATGTACCAACCGCTGATATGACCTTTTCCTGGTCCAAACACAGGGGCTTCAACCTCTGAAGCGCTTTTTAAAGTCCAACGCTATCTGATAATATGGTTTGGGGGATAACCTCATTGATTTTTTCTCCATTCAATTACGCCACACGAGGTGGAACGTAACTGGGTTAAGGGGACCCGGGGCCTCGTCGGAGGTCACTCGATAGTAGCAGACGACGGCAGAATGGCTCCCTGCGCCAAACCGCTCCCGGGCTGATTAGCGCCTAAGTGTTTCCATTTCTACACATTGAGCTCCTCTGCCAACGCGCCGCCGCCGCCGCCGCTGCCAAGGATGGAGCGTCCAGCTGTGAACCGCGCCCTCTCTCCCCTGCAGCAGCAGCAGCAGCAGCAGCAGCAGCAGAGAGACAGAACCAGGTTGAAAGCGCCCGACCGTCTGCGATGGCTGCTGGGTGGAAGTTATAGAATGTCTTTGTGCAGTGCAGAGTCCTAGAAACATTAGTTTCAGACAAAAAAACAAACAAACAAATAAAAGAAAAAAATGGCTGATTTGGCCCACATGCAGGTTTATGTGTTTCTAAGTGAAAAGGTATAGATATGGATCATCTGTGTAATGGATGCACCACAAATGTGGTCCCCGAGGGCCGTGGCAAAATGGCTGCCGTCCCCTCGGGCTACAACCTTTTAAGAAGCATCCTCGACGTAAATGGGGGGTTAGGGCGGTAGGAGTGGATTTCGGTGCAAGGGACACGCCCCACTCAATATTTTGGAAGTTGCGCATTTGTTTGTCCTCCCCGATAAAAACATCAAACGACAAAAATAAAGACGTTTCCGCCATAAATTGGTGCAGAAAAGGCGCTAATTGGTGCATAGAAATTCCCCAGAATGCGGGACCTGAGGTGTTTCCTGGGGGACGACCCCCAGACCCCTCAGCTTCACACCAATGATGAAGCAAAACCTACGTCACCGGGGGGGGGGGGGTGTGTCTGTGATCATTTTTATTGTCTTCCATCTATTAATGTAAGGCGCTTTGAATTGAGGCGCTTAACACAAATAAAGGTTATTATAATAATTAGAATTATTTAATAATAATAGCTTATAATATATGTGTATTATTATTATTATCATATTGTAAAAATAATTATTCTTCTTATTATAATTATGATATTAGATTTGCTTATGACCCTACTGTATGGTTGTATTCAAATGATGAGTTAAAACTTGTAATTAATATTTAAGATAAACTAAGCTAAGCCAAGACAGAGTAAACTGAGACAAGATACGATCTGCTGGAGGAACGTGATGCGGGAGCGTACCGTAGTTCTCAAAATATATTCATAATTCAAATCGAAAATAAACGAAATTAAAAATGTGAAACGCAAACGACAATTAAAAGAAAAAAAAAAAAGAAATCGAGATTCTTTTGTCACATGCAGTCACGCAAGTAGGATGCGGTGACAGGGTAAGAAACACACACACACACACACACACACAACAGCAAGGCAGGAAATAAGGAAAATATGTTCATTCATATGTGTGTGTGTGTGTGTGTGTGTGTGTGTGTGTAACTCTGATCTACACACACACACACACACACACACACACAGCAAGGCAGGAAATAAGGAAAATATGTTCATTCATATGTGTGTGTGTGTGTGTGTGTGTGTGTGTGTAACTCTGATCTACACACACACACACACACACACACACACACACACACACACACACACTCTTGCACCCTGTTTCTAATATTTTCTATTTGTATTATTCTATAGGACACACACACGCACGCACGCACACACGCACGCACCAGCCCGACCCCTCCCCGCTCGGCGTCGGGCTGGACGCCGTGGGTCCTCCGGTGAAACCCCCGTGAGCCCGCGCGTTCGTCCGTGGAGCAACTTTCGCCGGTTTATTGTTGACGTTTGAACGCGGCGTCGTCCTGCAAAAGGCGGCGCGACGTCCCGCTCCGACTCTTCCAGACGCGGAGCGGCGGGAGGACGCTTCGGCAACGCGCGGGGTCTGGGGTGTGAACGAACACGGACTCGCGTCTGTCATTTGTGTGTGTGTGTGTGTGTGTGTGAAGACTGGATAACGTGAGCAGCTTTAAATGAGCTTTTATCTGAGGACTGGACAATGGGAGCAGTTTCAGATGAGCTTTTATCCGTTGCAGCGTCTCAAAGTTGATCCGACGAGCTCCGCTCCCGACGGATCGACGTTGACCGACGTGCGGCGTTCGGGTTCAACCGGAGAGCTGGGAACCGCGAGGGTCCAACCTGGAAATAGCGTAAGTGGGACCCCCGGAGTTTTTTTTAGTTAGTTCGTTTGGACCGAACATCCAATTAGCAGAGAGAGCCTAATTGAATTGGATTTGGGAAACGTGTGAGTGAAATACGCAGGTTGCAAAAGCAATAAATAGAAATGAATGTACGTGTGTCAATTACCTTGCATCGCTTATCGATTTGATTTTGCAATTATAAAACAATGATGTAGTCATGTGATGTGATTTGATGTCTTTTAGTAGGATGTGAACATTTGTAGTAGATACAAATCCGACGATAGTCAATAATATAAACTAAAAGTCAGAGACAAAGTCAAAGGTTGTACGCGTCCACGCAAGAAAGTCTTTGGGATCCGTCATTCCCATTTGACTTGCAAGCAGCATAAAATAACTTCATACGTTTGACTGTCTGCTCTTTGGCTGTTCCACGGTAATAATTTGAATTTAAAGCCAGTGAAATCGATTCAGTGTTGAATAGAATGGCACATTTCATTCATATTACAATGTAATTTGGATTGTTTTGTAACCCGCGTCCGGTTTGCTTGATTTGCAGGTGGTTTGAAATCTGTCCGACTTGAAAAGGAAAAGACCGGATCAGGTAAATACTGCACATAAAACTTATTAAAAAAAAAAATCTTATTCCGCATTTGACATAAACAGACTTGAATTCACTCTTATTTCTCTGTTCCATTCTGTGGAATTCTCAGTTGTTACAGCGGCTTTCAGCTAATGCCTCGGATCACTCCGCCTACACGCTCTTGCTAATGCTAACACTAGCCAGTGGCGCCATCCTGTGACTTAACGTAGGAACTACAGCTGCAAACTTGAAAAGATGGCGAATGTGTCCGATTTCACTTGAATAGCAGTAAACCAGGGTCAGCATCCGAATTACACGCGTTCCAAATTATTATGCAAATGATATTTTCCTCTGATTTTCCTAAATAGTCGATGCAAATGACAGTCAGTATAATTTAAGTCATCAACCGTTAGCGTATAATTCCAATGCTATTGAACAAACCTCCCAATGATAACAGTATTTAAAAAAAACAAAAAACCTCAAAATGCACTGGTCCAAATGATTATGCACAACAGAGTTTCAAAACATTTTATAGGTTGTATAGAACTGAAAATGGTCATTTGTTGAATTTGCAGCATTAAGAGGTCATATTTACTGAAATCAAAAGCTGTTTCAATCAAAAACATCTTATCAGGCCAAGTTACATGGTAACATAGGAGTCTTCTTTGATATCACCTTCACAACTCTTGCATCCATTGAACTTGTGAGTTTTTTGGAGAGTTTGTGCTTGAATTTCTTTGCAGGACGTCAGAATAGCCTCCCAGAGCTGCTGCTTTGACGCCAACTGCCTCCCACCCTCATAGATCTTTTGCTTGAGGATGCTCCCAAGGTTCTCAATAGGGTTGAGGTCAGGGGAGGATGGGGGCCACACCATGAGTTTCTCTCCTTTTATGCCCATAGCAGCGAGTGACACAGAGGTATTCTTTGCAGCACGAGATGGTGCATTGTCATGCATGAAGATGATTTTGCTACGGAAGGCACGGTTCTTCTTTTTGTACCATGGAAGAAAGTGGTCAGTCAGAAACTCTATATACTTTGCCGAGGTCATTTTCACACCTTCAGGGACCCACCAGCTCTCTCCCCATGATTCTGGCCCAAAACATGACTCTGCCTCCTCCTTGCTGACATCACAGCCTTGTTGGGACGTGGTGGCCATCCACCAACCATCCACTGCTCCATCCATCTGCACCATCCAGGGTTGCACGGTACTCATCAGTAAACAAGACTGTTTGAAAATGAGTCTTCATGTATTTCTGGGCCCACTGCAACCGTTTCTGCTTGTGAGCATTGGTTAGGGGGGGGCCCAATAGTAGGTTTATGGACAACTTAAAGCCTCTGGAGGATCCTACACCTTGAGGTTCACGGGACTCCAGAGGCACCAGCAGCTTCAAATACCTGTTTGCTGCTTTGTTACGGCATTTTAGCAGCTGCTCTCTGAATCCCATGAATTTGTCTGGCAGAAACCTTCCTCATTCTGCCTTTATCTGCACCAACACGTCTGTGCTCTGAATCAGCCATAAATCTCTTCACAGTACGATGATCACGCTTAAGTTTCCATGAAATATCTAATGTTTTCATACCTTGTCCAAGACATTGCACTATTTGAGGCTTTTCGGCAGCAGAGAGATCCTTTTTCTTTCCCATGTTGCTTGAAACCTGTGGCTGCTTAATAATGTGGAACGTCCTTCTTAAGTAGTTTTCCTTTAATTGGGCTCAACTGGCAAACTAATTATCACAGGTGTCTGAGATTGATTTCAGTGATCCAAAGAGCCCTGAGACACAACACCATCCATGAGTTTAATTGAAAAACAAAAAATGTAATGTTTAGGACACTTAAATCCAATTTTTATAATAATTTGGAACGCGGTGTAATAGAAAAAACAAATTTCATATCAGTCCACAGTTTTTATTTAAGCCATTTCACTTAATTTTAGTAAGTCAAATGGCGCTGCAGCGGTAGATGCAGCACTAAACCCCGGCCCATGCCGCAGCAGACATGTGCAGTAGAGCCAGCTCTTCGCTTTCTCTATGTAACCTCAGATTTGGCGTCTACCGTAATCCGTGTGAATTCAGCGCATTAGGGCTGCACAATTCTTGCGGGTCCATCTCCTGAAAGTCGTAAAGAGTCGAATCATCAGTCGGAAACCCGTCAGTCGACTCAGGTTCTTCAAGTCGAGCAGTCGTTTTTTGTGTTTGTCAGTCAGTGTGCATTACAATAACAGGATAAAACGGACAGAAGCTTACAAAAGGCACAGGGATAACATTTCAAACATTTCATAAATAAGGGGAATCATAAATATATTTTTATACGTGTGAATCGAACACAGCTCTCCGTGCGCCCCGATGGCGGAGAGAAACACGCAGAGTAAAAACAGTGTGGGGATGGGGCACAGAGCAGCAGGGCGCGAGTAGGGACGGGTATCGTTAAAATTTAACGGTACCACCACTCTTACCGATACTGCTTATTGATCCAGTACTTTAACGGTACTCCTATCGGTTGATTTTTAAAATTTTTAAAAAGAAAAACTAAAACAAATAAAGGGCAGAATTAACACTGCTTTATTTTCTACACATCACGCATGGAGAGGGAGGGGATGATCGGGGCGCCATTGTCACTCACGCGCCCCGGCCCCGCGAAGGTATCTCCAGGGCTTCAGTCAGAGGCAGGCAGATGGAGCCCGCCCCGCCCCCCTTTACGCATATCTCCATTCCGGCGATGGAGGGGGAAAGAGGACAGATGTCTGTTCTGATAACAGCGAAAAGGCTTCTTAGACGAATATCTTAATCTCATTGTAAGTTAGAAACGGGTTACATAGCCTAAATACATAGAAAATCCATATTCTTAATTCCTCCAATACCGTTAACAGTACAGGAAACGTCGGAGCTTATGGATACTTCGTTCTTTAATAATTTATCCCTGGGGCTTGTTTAATATCTGGTCGGTCTACATGCCCCCCCCAAACAGTTGAATGTTCGCATTGAACGGCCAAATCCAATTGGACTGACAAATGGTAACAGTATATATCACTGTATATGTGTTTTTCTTAAAATTTCAATACAAATGCTTCTGAAGGAGTAAAGAACTGGTATGGCAACTGCATGGAAGCTATTACTGTACTCTTACTCGTATTACTAGGACATACTGTAGTACAAAGGTATTTTAAGAATATGAATTGTGCAAAACTGCAATAATAAATAGAAAAAATACAAAACCTTTTCTCAAGTAACTTCCCTCTCTGAAAAACACTTCTTCATGAAATACAATTAAAATCAATCTGCACATAGGGAAAATAAAAACTTAAAGTATTTTTTGTTATTTATTCCTCCTTTTGTGGCAGTTAAAATATGTTTATGAATATTATAAATAATACGTAATCATAAATAAATAAACATAATACATTTATATTTGTTATAAATAATAAATATAAACATTCTTTGCCGTCCTCCATAACAGAAATTACAGCTGGATGTTACATAGTACATGGAGAAAGCGTGGAGCCAACTCTACTGCGCATGTCTGCCAGAGTTGTGAGGAGAGTGATGGAGCCGGTGTAGCCGTTGTTTTCTGTGGATTATCGCACTTAAATGGCTTAAATAAAAACTACTAACAGACTAATATAAAAGTTGTTTTATCTATTTATTAATTGCATGGAGGCTGTTTATAGCGTGGAAGCAGATGCAGGATTTGGGCATGGTGGTATTGCGTCCGGTGGCGCTGGTGGTCCTGTGATTATTATTTGTTTATGACTTGTATAAATTCTTATAACAGACACAAAATAAGTTAGTTCAATATTTGATTGATATTGCAACTGGGATTGTTCCCGAAGGAAAAAAAGTCAATGCGTGAATGCAGTGTGACGTGAATGCATAGGAGGAGTGAGTGTTTTAATGCTACTGATCTCCATTTAATGCAAATACATCAGAATTGTCGTCATTTAGAAAATCGATTGCATAAATGTATTAAGCGAGATTGCATGCAGCCCTACAATGCAACCTTTTCTAACGCTCTGTTTGCAGTGTGTGAGAAAATCCATGTGACAGTGGGAAAACAATCTTAAGATGCTGGTAATAAAAAAAATATATAATAATAAGAAGAAGAAGAATAAGAATGAGAATAATATCGTAATAGGTAAATATAATAAATTGCAATTATTGCATACATCATGCTTTTCCTTTCTTAAGAACATATTACTAGTAGCCTTATTTTAAAATTCATAATGTTTTTATGGAGGAAAGGGACGTTTCAGAAATTTGGCTATTGCGAAAATATTTTTTTTTTAATGTGGCTCCTGAGCTGGGAAAGGTTGAGTACCACTGGCATAGACGTAGAACCCGAGCCGATCCTGCCTTTAATGGAAACTCTGAAAACTGTAACTCGTGCTGCGTTAAACAGAACCCCAAAAACTATATTCGGTCACAAAAGGTGTCTTTGCACCACAGAAAGCTTTAAGAGCCTTTGGAGGAACCGTCCCTTTCTTTTGTGTCCACACTGCATGATCCGTTTTAACAATGGAGGGACATCGGTGAAGTGAGTGCACAGTGATTGGTTGATCACATGAGCCAATGAAGCCCAAGAAATCCAGCCCCTATTGTTATTGTTCAGGTTTTTATTATCATTATTCTCCTTGGCATTTCTTAAGCTAAAAGTATCTGGAACACGACAACTGCTGGCCCACAGACATGGTTGAGGTCTCGTTAGAATCAGGATGTCTTAGACATCTCGTGGTCCAAGTTTGATCCAATATCCATTGATCCGATCTACATTTGGAGCAGGAATTAGGGAAAAAACAACAACATTTTACCGGAAGTAACAGAAGGTTCGTGCAACGCCGATATGCCAAGATTCTGAAACTTCTGGTCTATGACTATGAAATTGTATCTAACATTTTGTTTATATTTATTCCACTTAAAAAAAACCCCATTATTTATAATGATTTAATGTGATTGGACTCAAACATCTTCTCAAACTAATTACACAAGTATAATGAAAGCAAGGCATTTAATGAAAGAAAACCTCTCCTATTGTTTTAAATTAAATATTATTTGATATATTTTTTCTAACGGAGTGAAGAGCATTTGAAGGGTTCAGTTAGAATTCTCATTTAGCTTTGTTCACTGGAGAGATCTATACCTTAATAGTTATTGTTTACTCGCCAAGATTGTGTTTAGAGAGGTGGATTTCAGGGGGGGGGTGCAGGTGATACATCCCCCTCAATATTTATAACACGTGTATTTGCCCCCCACAATAAAAACGGTTGTGTTTTACTTTACATAAATACAGACATTTCCTCCATAAATTGATGCAGAAAAGGCACAAATAAGTGCATAAATATTCACCAGAATGCAGGAAATTAAGTGTTTGATGCTCAAAATTTCATCGTGTGCCCCCACGATGTTCAAACTAAACCTACGCCACTGAGCTAGGTGGAGAAGGGGTGTTGAGTTTGGGCATTAGGTACTGCCTGAGGCCTGCAAATCACCAAGTCCGCCCCTGCACACCAAGCACAGAGCAGACTTTAACAAAAGGGAGCCGTTGTTTGAATAGAGTAGACATTGTTATTAAATACATTTTTTTTAGTGTTTAAATATTTTAAGGAAAACGCTCACTCTCTTATAAATGTTTATTCACGTCACTTTAACCGTATTCCTTGCAGAAAGCTTAAAGGTTTGATTATTTCCATGCTCGGTCAGATGCTGAGCCACGCTCAAGATTATTCCAATTCTTTAATCCATTCCAACGTCAAAAATAAGAAAATGCAAAACAGAGAATAAATAATTTAATAAAAACAGATAAATATTTCTTTCCATGTCGCCCATGTTGGCATTCCAGTGGCGTGTGGTGACATTACTCCCCCACCCCCTCCCACTCCCTGGCGATCGGTCTATATATACCTTATTTATTGTAATTGTAATTAATTACCTGTTAAGTGTATGTTTTGTATGTTAATAAATTATAATGAGTGTACCTGTTGGTTTTATACATTTTTTTAATAGGCCTCCATTTTCCATTTCGGACAAGTAAATTTAGGAATCGGGCAAGTAAAACATCTCAATGTCAAGCCCTGCAGGAGAGTTGCACTGTGTAGACCCCCTAGTGGTTGCTCCGCGAGACAAGCAACCAGGAGACGACAGACGGGGTGAGCTGATGCAGTGGCCAATGTAAACTCGGAAAATCGTTTCAGAGAATCCGGGAAACTGTAAAACGTCCCAAACACGACTAACCTGGACTCCGTGTATTGCCGCCTGCAGCTATTTTTATTATTGTTTCAATGTTGACTTTACAGTTTATGTGGACAAATTTGTCAAAAAGTGTAAAAGGTGGATAGCATTGGATGTTTGCACGGATTAAAGTGCTCCTGAACACAATTGCTGCAGGAGATATACTTTTATTCCTTCCCTCAGATCTGAGAAAAATAAAGTGATATATGGGTTTACATTGATTTGCTCTCGTAATATAAACAGCACTCGTGAACCATGGGCATTTTAGCTTGGCAGCACCGACCGAGACATCATCCACTTTTATATGCTCTGCAATTAGCAAAGTTCTCGAGCCTATAGAAGGTGTTGTTTATATCAGGTTGTATATAAACACAGCATGCTTGTGCCGTATGTGTTAGCATAACTTTTAATAGATCGCTAACAATCTGGCCATAATATTCTGCAGGTTTTATGTCGACATGATTAGAAGTAGCACTGGTATCAGAAGTTTGAGGTTTGAGTATAAGTGCTTTACATGTAGTCTATGTAAGATATAAACCAGAATCTGGGAGTGACTGAGTATGTAAGAAAGCAATGATTGTAATCTCATATTGCTCCTGTTTATCCTTGTTTTAGGAACCAAGACAGAAGTTCCCTTGTAAACAAAATTTTACTTCACATTTCCAGTGTGTCATGCTTTTATAGGTCATAGTGGTCATAGTGAATATTCTATGTATTATATACTAGGGATGTAATGGTACATGGTATGTAATGGAGCCGTTCGGTACGCCCTGCGTGGTTCAATACGCACACGTATTTCGGTGTCATTATAGAAGTCCACCAGAAGCATTGGTGCAGTCTGCGGGCGCGGAACGGCGTGCCGTCAGTGCTGCTTCCTATTGAATCCACTGTTGCAGCTCCGCCGCCCACATCAGTTGCAAGGGGTCCATGCGGAGCCGTGCGGCTTTTCTCTCTTTTTGCGGTGTCCGGTCGGAAAACAACACGAACGAGCCGGTTCTTTTGAACGGCTCCGATTGCCCGTACATCGGTATACAATATGTCGTCTTTTTGACTCCCATCGGCCTATCGACAAATAAGGTGACATTCTCCGATGGTGTGGTCCATGTTTATCCAGTGTTCCCCACACATAGACTTTACTCTGGCGGGCTGCCCAGGTATATTAACATCAGCCAAATTATATTTGGCAGTCCATTTTAGCATTTAAAAAAAATTATGTATCCGTCCGAGAGAACGACGTTCATGGGAACTTGGAAAACATTGGTATCAGCTTTTGGCCAAATTGTTATTTTAAACATTGGCGTCAAAATTCCACAGTCGGTGCATCCCTAATATCAATGCTCACTGATATCGAGTACAAATAAGTATACTGAGATTTTCTGTTCAAATAAAACATAATTAAATATTATTTTCAGTTATTAATTTATTCAGACACAACATGAATCTGTCTGTAAGTTCTTAACATGAAACGTCAAACAGGAAGTCAGTTCATCTCCATCACGTCACATTGGTATCTGGTTTAGTGATCCGGACGGTTTTAAGAGTTTGCGTACAAGCAAAGTATTTGACCCTGTGCCAGGTCCTGGTAACCGCATCCCAATTCAGAACCAAAAGCATCATCACCAAAACCTAGGCCAGCTATTTCATATATGACATATTATTTGGAGTTTCGTTCTTGCAAATTGGAATGGAAATGTGAAATGAAATTTGCGAACGTAAAGAAATGTGTATGTTGTAGTTTGCAGCATTAACTTTATAACAGATATGGTTATCAGGCATTTTCATGTTGAGCAGTTGTCAACAAACGGGACAGTGTGCTTGGTTATAATACCTTATACGGTGTGTTGGCCATGTATAACAATTGACTGTGGGTGGAAAGGTTGTCGGAAAGTTGTGACATAACAATGTTTACATTACGTAAACAATTTTGGTTTATAAAGCATTGTATTCTCCATTGTAAAAGCTACATTTAAAATAACATAAAAACTCAATTTTAAATAGCACAGCACATCATCAGTTTATGCAATCCAGGTAAATTTGTATACTTCCCCCACTGCTTTTAATTACACACCGTTATTAATGGATTCAAACAGTAAGGCTATGGCCACACTTATTGTTCAGCGCTTTGAAAGAAAACCACAAAGGGGTTGAGCGCTCCTCAGACGTCCATGTAGCCCGCCCAGGTGCTCCTGCACGTTCCAAACCTCAATTAGTTGTTTTCCTGACGCTGTGGGACGCTGGAGGCTGCGCGTCTGCGGCCTGTAGACATCTGGGACGGGCGCGCTGCGATTCCACCAGGTTATTCATCACAGCATCCGCTCCCCTCCCTCCACTACGAACTGTGAACAATTTGGCCAAGGGCGCGGTCCTCCTACGTCGAGACCAGAGGTGGACTGGCCTTAAATTGAACTGGGCGATGTGGAAGACTGTGTTGTTTTTGTTATTATATATTATTACTAGAGATGCACTGATACCATTTTGTGAGTATGAGCACAGAGATATGATACATGTACTGATATTGTTGTCTTTATTTTGTGCAGGGAGTTAATTGAGCCACTGCTTTGAATGAATAACGTCCGATGTTTCATCAACTTGAATGTTACTGAGTTCCAAAAATAAAACAGAAGCTGAAGCTCTTTTCCCGTACATACCTCACCAATACCTGTATCGGTATCTGACTCCCTAATTATTCAAGAGATTTTACACATAAAGTATACATACTGTATATATCATAATATCTGCTTATTCATTCTGTAATATTCAATCGTTGCCTGCAGATATGAATGTACAGTATATACTTAGGTCAATAGGACATTACTTAGATTCTAGCTTTTTACAAATGGCATGTGTGAACGATCTTTTAATAATTTCACAAACATTGACAGTTAAGATTGCTAATTATTCTTTACTCTTTCACCTTCACACACACACACACACACACACCAATACACACACTGCTACAATATGACACGTTTGCTGTGACCCCTATGGGTAAACCCCCCAAAATGCATCCTTGTTTGTGGTGCTAGAAGGGCTGCTGCGCTTTATACATGTGGTTGTAATTGTCGTTAAAAACCGACAAAGCAGTGGTTAGTCCAAAGCTCATGGAATGTTGTTTAGTAGCAAGAGAAATGTCCACATGGTGGCTTTGATGCTGTGGTTCAATGGGCGACAAGCCTCCAGTATTTGCCTACAGACCTTCATAGCTCTGTACATTCAAAGTCTGGTGGTTTATCAAGCCCTTTCTAATTCTCAACCATATTTTGTTCGGCATGGCCTTCCACTGGTGAGTCGTTCCACAATGGCACAGGGCCCAGTGTTATCGTTCCTGTTTAGCACCGTACACCTTTAGCAGCGGTCACTTCCATAACCCCAAAAAGGATTCTTCTTTCTTAGATTTAGCCCAAAATGACATTGACGTGGTTTTCCAGAAACTCAGAAAGACTTTCAGAGTTAGCTTAGCGTAGCCGGGTGTCTGCAGGTCGGACAGAGGGTATTTGGGGTCAGCTTTATTTTGGTTCAGGGCAGTAGGAGACAAAATAGCCAACTATGGACATTTAAATCAAAGGTACATCTGTCAGATAAGCAATTGTGCCTTCAAACCCTTGACCCTTTCAGTCAGAATGTTTCCAATACAAATATTATGTTTTTCTGACTTAAAAAAAAATGCTATAACAACATGTTATCCATTATTTGGACTTTGTTTTTTTTTTTTTTTTTTAAAGAAAGTAATATTCACATTTACTCTATTTCTATGGAAGCGTAATGCAATTACTTTAGAAAAGAAATTGCCCTGTTTTTCTGAATTAATGACAAGTTTTCTTGAAGAAAAAAAAAATAAAAACAAATGTGCTTTGTTTTTCCGAATTTGTTTTAACGAGATACGCATGTCGTAAATTCGGAAAAACGGAGCAGAACCACCAAACAGAGCAGGATTGTGATCCTGCGAGAAGCTCTCATTCCTACTTGAGAGCTCGATTTCTGCAAACATGTCCTCGTCTGTTTAGTTTAATCCGGTTTTATTTTGGTTTGAAACATTGGGAGATACACGTGTCTTGAAGTAATACAGATGACATTGTTATTAGCTTGTTGACTTTGCGCAGGCACCTCAGGACTTTGCAGTTGTTAAGACGGAAAGCCCGTTCTGATCTGCTGGACATTGCGGTGTTTCTCCAGGGTCAGTACAATGGCATGCTACAGGGACACAAGACGATGCATCTGAAATGCATTACGCTTCCGTAGGAATGAGCGCTTTCTTGCAGGATCACAATCCTGCTCTGTGTGGTGGTTCTGCTCCGTTTTATTTATTTTTTTATTATCAACGAGATACGTATCTCGTTATTTCGAAAAAGCAGAGCTAATTTTTTTAAATCAATAAATCAGAAAAAATGGGGAATTTACTACTCTACTGGTACTCTAGTTGTAGTATTTTTCCTCCCCAAGGTAGTTTGCCTTTGCTCTAATGCTGCTGAATCATAACAGACGGATGACTTGCCAGATAGTGAGCTTATGCCTCAAAGCAACGCTTCACCCGAGTCCACCTCCACTCCCTAATTACAGCGACCTGGACTTTGTTTAAACCTAGCCTCCATCTGACTCCTCATCCAGCTGTTAGTCTCCACCAGGCTCTGTGGCTTTCAGTATTTCTAGTTGTGGGAGATTGTGGAATTAGAAACAGTATTATAGATGAGACGGAGCATTCTATCACTTTTGATTAAGTAAGGTTGTAACTTATTGATCCTCAGGGGGAAATTCAAGCAGGCAAAAAACAATGAGAAAGAGAATATGTACAGAATATATACAGGTAAAGGTACACAGCACATGCCCCATTTTATTATACGGTGCGTTACACTGTGTAACAAAGTGGGAAAGGGATGTGTAAATGTAAATCCCATGTGTAAATGGAAAGGGACAATCCAGCGATACAGCGAAAAATTAACCACATTGTTTATTCAAGTAAATTTCACAGCATGTGAATGGACCGGTGCTCAGATTTCTACAGTGTAAATTATGCCTCAAGTTATGCGAATTGGGCGGGCGGAATCACTCAATGAACATTAATATTAATGAAATTTCCAGATATCAACAGATAGATATGAAGTGATATAGCGACAACCTTTTTCGAGTAGAGGGTTCGTGGGTTAACTGTGGGAGGTTCCATTATTTGGATACTAAAATGACTTTTTGAACGTATGCCTCTGGCAAGATGACAGAGGGGTCCGCTGTTTGGGACGAGTCTGAGCTTTTTTTTACAGTGAAGCCCTGCCTTACGCTGGATGAAGATTCACGTTTTGTGGTGAAGCGGTACCCAAACCTCAAACGAGTTGTTCGGCACCATGTTAAGAAAGCCTTTGATTGAATAACATGTCATTTTGCAGTGTATTATTTGGACATGTAATGTAAGACATATTTGGGAAATCAATGAGTGAGACTACAGCCTGCAGTCTGACAGTGTATCTGAATAATAGATGTCCGCTGGCGCAGAAAACTAATTTCAGCGGCAAAATTGAGATTGATATTGCACAAAGTCGAAATAATCTATTTCCACAGTTGAATGATATCCATTGATTGATCTTCAGTAATATTCAAATGTTCCACTCCATGATTTTCTTGCCTCATCGATTCAGTGAGAACCCTTTGCCAAGGTTGTGTTTAGATGCAACTTGAGGGTACAGCTATTCAAGGAATCACAGGTAAACCTGGTTGGTAGATACTCCTTTTGTGACCCATGTAGAGGGTGTCGGTGCCAAACACTTAACTTTTATACGTGGTTGTCAAGTTGGCAACCATGCATCAGTTTTTGGTCGCCTATTTGTGTCTTTAAGTTTTGCGTTTTTTAGAATGAATTCCACAGTGAAAGAGAGTCGGGCGAGGCTAACATACTGTATATAGTATTTCTTTTTTATCCTTCCTACGATGTAATACTGCCGCTCAATACCTTGTCGCCCTAATTTGAGCAACCTGCAAGCTTGCTTCAGGCAATGCAAACAGTACTGTTAGCATCCCTACGCCATGCTACACTTGAGCTTTGGCTGAAAAAAGATGTATTATCTGAAAGAGCGGATCCAGCTGAAGTGATCTTAACTCCTATTGGGGAAAAAAACAAAAACATGGGCAAAGCAAGCACCTACCAGCACGAGTCTACTCTGCACAAATCTCTCCAATGTCATCACTGTTACCCTCAGCGGTGTTTACTGTGATGACAGCCCCACCCCAGGCATCGCCCTCTACTAGGACTCCTACCATTAAGTTTGACCACGTCTGTCTCCTTATATAACCTCCGTAACCGCGGCGATAGAAGCCACTCTTCTCTGTCCTCCATCAGCAGACAAGATGCTGAGCCACAGAACGGAAACGAGCACCCAAATCGGCCTATAGTGACAGTAGTGCGAGAACTACCGCGCACACTCTGATAAAAATCTCAAAATGATGTATTTGATGTCTGTTAAATAAGCAAATCCAATGGCAGATTTTAATATGCTTTTTTCCCCAAACAGTATTGAAAGTGTGCACGTTATTGGAAAAATCACTTGTATTGGAAGCATCCTTTTAGCATCCTTCCACATAATCTGCATTTGCATTGAATTGTGTCAGTTTGTACTTGACATGATGATAATGATGTCATCATGCCCTGAGCGATGCGTCTGAAAGCATCATTATTTATCTCATAAGCTGAACTCTCCAGATGTGACACTGTGTGCTCTGAAATTGTTTTTATTTTTTTTCTTTCAGATTTTTGTTATAGGCTTTGTGTTGTGTGTGATTCTAAATGTTAATCCGAAAAGAAGCATTGAGATGTTGCACGTCTCCTGGAAAAAAGGCAACAAAAAAAAAATCGACAAAGTTTGAATTGAATGAAGTATAATTTGGTTACGCACGACAGCCAACAACACATACACCCCAGTAGGGTCCGCAAAATCCTCATGGACACCAACTCACCATGCAGGCAAAGTTAACAACTTTACCCTTTTCTTGGGATAGTCTTATATTCCGTCTTTGACCGTGCTTACTGTACATCCACACTTAGATGCCAAGTAATGGCAATAACCAAGTTGTGCCAATAAATCCATTGAAGCATTTACATGCACAGCATTTGTGTGATTACAGCTAGGGCCCTGCCGAGCCAGGTTTGTCTCTGTCAAACACAAACTTCTGCTTTGGTATTCTGCATTGTGGCAAAATGTTGAGTGAATGATCTGGAGGCCTCTTCATACCCTAGCGCTTGAGAAACCGGCGAGACCATTGGAAGAATCAACCCGGCCATTAGATGAACCGATGCGGACCCTTGGGACAGCGGCCTGAGCTGCTCAGGACAACGGCTCAACCACCGCAGGAACCAACACCATAGACTCTGGCAAATCTGTGGGGGAGAGCGGCCCATCCGCCTGGGACATCAGAGTGCAGGGAAACTGTGGGACCACGCTTGAGGAAATGGGGCAGCTGGGAATGTACTGGGCTGAACTGTGAAACGTGACACGGTGAGCCTTTCCAGGAAACATCGCTTTTGTGGAAAAGGCACAGTCAGTCAGGTCCCCGATGCTAGTCTCTCGGCTGACATCTGGATCGCTCTGGTTCCGGGGACACTGACGGACGGCGTGGGTGTACCAGGAAGAGTCCATTCGATTTGAAAATCGTCTCTTCTAAACCTGTCCGTCAGACCGCATCTATCAAGCTGGGTGAACTCAGCTGTTTTTCAGAGTTCTCACAGATCTCTCCCTCTCCAGCCGGCAGATGAGCTTTGTTCATTGACGCTCAACATTGATGAGTGTTCTGTGGGTTTGTCGAAGGCTCTGGGGAGGGCAAAGCTCGTGATTGAGCAACCAAACTCTAACCGGACTGATATGATGAGCCGAGGGCGGTTGTCTGCTCCTCGGGGGGGGGGGGGGGGTGCTCCATCGATGTCTGACCCTCCCACTTACTTTACTTCAGTGCAGAAGGAAGCAGAACAGGGAAACAAGTGTAGGTTTTACTGGATTACTATAAACCTGAGGCCTGGTCGGAAGGAAACAAGTGTCCTCTAGAAAACCAAGGCTAAGAAGATCATTTTAAACCATGCAGCCACAGAGGAACAGGAACTTCTCACAAACACAGTGCAACAGAACCTATTCCTGAAAGGACTAACACTCGGTATAAACGTCCAGAGCCACATAAGAGTTAATCGTCTCCATAATTAAGTTCAAACAGTCATTAGCTGGGTGCCGCTGAATTGCACATGGATAATTGCTCCTGAATTGCCACGTGCAGCGCTCACCTCCTTGGAAAGTGTCTTTTGTGTCGCCCTACCTCTATTTTTCCCTTTCTGTCTGTCTGTCTGTCTGTCTGTCATATGGTGATGATTGAACATTCTCAAGGTTACATCTGTGGGATTTGACCAGATTTTATACAGTACGTTCAATTTCTTTTTTGTTGTTGTACTACTGAGCAAATTGGGTATTTCTTAGAGAAAACCTTGATTTGATATTTGTTCCTCATAAATACCATTTTTATTTTTTAATACAAAACCAAATCTGAATTAAAGGTTATACTGGTTATATTATGCAAAAACAAACGACTAACTGTTCAACCCTACTTTTATTTTTGGGTCATTGGCACTGATCAGATGAACTACTCAGGTACCAAAATTTGGCATTGAATATTCCGCATTTGCATTGATTGACATTGATACGCAGCCCTAGACCACGACTAAATCCCCTTCATAGTCCTTTGTCATGAAGTTCTTCGCTTTGTTAATGTCACTGTTGCTGTGACACTTGTACTTCTAATACTGCAAGGATCATCATTGTTCACGTCTGTGTCTTATGAATCATGGCTAGAATAGAAGGAGGGTTGGTTACGAGGGTGATGGTTTCTGGTGCTGACTTCTCGTCGTGTCGTGCTTCGCCTTAAGCCAAGTGATGTCATGTTTCAGTGGAATCCCAACGTGATGGCAGTCATGGTGTCATGGTGGAGTGTCGCTTTCAGTCCTCTGTTGGTCACGCGTCCGGACCTTCCTAAAGTCATTGAAAGTGTTTGACAAAACTTTTGAAATACCTTCGTGGGTAAGATTTGAAAATCAGTGTTGGCATTTTGTGGTGGCATTTCTTTGGTGTTTATAAAGAAATAAGACACAACTTTATCTAACTTTAGTCGATTGTGTGGCTCACAACTGGTCGAGCCTCAGCATCCACAGTTTTCATTATTCATTGAGTCACTAACCAAACATAAGACTTGAGATTTAGATCTAAGATTTGATCCATTCTCATTTATTCCGGAAAATACCCACAACGCTTTTGCTTTTCCTTTGACATTTGTTTTGAGTTGTGTCGATTTAATTCCACCTAATAGCAACTGCATGATGTGGGATGTTCTTGATGTGAGGTCATGACAGCCACACAACGCAGCTGGAAACAGTTTCAAAATAAACCTAAATTCGGTACCAGAAAAAGGACATTTTTGAAGAAGTGGACGAGATACCAGTTTTGGATTGGCAGCCACCAGTTGAGAGTCACTCGTCTACATTGTTTACATCAGGCTCATGAATGTATATTATAACCAACAGTGGGATATAATGACATAGTGAGTAAAATGTGATACGCTGCTTTTAAAATATATCCACCTGGCTTTGAAAATAAATACCCATTAGCAGAAAGAGCAGTGTGTTACACATTTACTCTTTCCGTAGAAAGCTTTGGCGTTATTTCTGGCTCACTAAAGAGAATAACTACTCAGGTATTGAAATTTGGCATTGAATGCAACTGAACTTTTGGGCATATGATAGTATCCATGCGAAAATGGTCAGTGCCATAAAAGTAGTGAATTTTGACACCCGGTCTGATGCCCAGACACTTGCCAATAGAACTGTAATGAATAAATGGTCGTAAAGCCAAGCCCTTGTTGCGTTTATTGGTATATAAATGAGTTGCTGTCAGCATCACAACTACAAATGTCCCTGTAGAATTGTACGAAATCCCAATGTCAGCAGAAGCCCAGCCAAGCGAACCATTTTTCACTCTTCCCCTGAGCCCGTGCTCAGACCAAAATGTCTATCAAATTACACTTTAGAAATTTACTTGAAGGCATTGGATCCCTAACCTTCTCCCACTCGTGAACCTCTCTGGGGTTCTGCCAATGTTGAGCGGCTCCCTCCATCCCTTGTTCGGCTTCCGTTATGCTGACTTTGAACAGGGGCATGCCGTACTGGAAGGCCAATTTATCATGTCAAAATCAATTCACTCAAATCTAATGTCTTTCCTCTCAGCCCATGCTCACCTTTTCAATGTTAATGAAGCCATCGAACTGGCTGACACGTGATACAAGGCTCCTGGCGCACTGATCGCCTCAACTGCATCTACTGTTGTATCAGCAAGATGCTCATTTCAACAAGGACTTCTGTCTTTTAATTCAACTGTTTGGCCAGTTTATAGCACATATCTTATCTTGCATCCTATGCTAAAGCATAGCAGTAAGGAGGTAGTTGCTCATCCGCTGTTTTAAAATTCTGCTGAAGTAAAAGGTTCCGAAGGGAAAAGATATATAGCAGTTAACCACAGCAGAGGTTCCTGAAATTCTTCATGGCTAGGTTAGGTTAGCCCGACACCCCAAACATATATTTGTAAATTAAAATAAACACTTAATATCAAGACAACAAATTATTAAATCAGGTTTTAACTTCATTTCTATTGAGGTTCTATTGTACATTATATTTCATTTTTATATTTAATTGACTTGATTTATGATTTCATGTTATCACATACTGTAGATAAAGATTTTGTAAATCTTTACCCACTGGGCTCTACGCTGCGGCACACGATCCACAGCTTGAAAACCACTGAACCCGTTGAGATCCTTGGCATCTGCAGCCCGCTCAGTTTCTGACTCTCTGTCTTGTCCAGTATTCCACAGTTCAGCAGAATTTATCAAGTTCTAATCACTCTAAGTGAGCAGAATCAAAAGTAGTGATGGTGAGGGCAGCACAGGAAGGGGGAAACATCTCCTGTTGGATTTGGAGAGATGAAGGTCTGTGGGTAGACCCAGTGTTAAATGGAAAGCATCAGAGGTGCTGCCTAGAGTATAGATTATGGAGGTTGATTCTCGATGAGTAGTAGCTGAGTAGTATTACTGTATGTTAGAGAAAAAAAGTTCCTCAGGAGAAAGATATTGAACTTAACATAACGTAACATAATGTTCCAAAATTTCTTGTGTCGTGGATGGTAAGGATTTGGCACCAAAATCTATATTTGTCAAACTACACTAAAATAAAATAAAAAGCTAAAATAAACAAAAAAATGTGTCAAAAATGAATTAAAATAGGTTTAAGTTACATTTGCATGAGTTATCTATATTTATTGATTTCACTTTCACATTGCTCATTTAAAAGATGCAGAAACGTATCCACCAAAAATATTGTTCAGATATTTTTATTTGATGCTACATTTCATGCATTAAAATATAGATGCAATTTCAAAAAAGAGAATCCATATGTTCCATTCATCACCTGGGCATTATGGAGTGTTTATCACTCAGACTTGCAGGGGCATTTCAACTGGGTTTCTGTCAGCAGTGGGGAATTACAATGTGTAGCTGGCTTGGATTTGCAGATTTTTCTGGCATTTTTGGTCTTGATCATAACCACCTTGTTTTGGAAATAAGAAGAAAAAAAAGCCCTGGTCTGCATAATTAGGCCAGACTTTTAAACATAAACATAAAAAGGGGGCATGTGGCATTTTAAAAGGCTAAACAATGTCTTTAAAAAAAAAAAATAATTCTGTAAAACAACAACAGACTAATGGTACAGCTGACCCTGCTGGCTGTGTGTGTGTGTGTGTGTGTGTGTGTGTGTGTGTGTGTGTGTGTGTGTGTGTGTGTGTGTGTGTGTGTGTGTGTGTGTGTGTGTGTGTGTGTGTGTGTGTGTGTGTGTGTGTGTGTGAACACACTTTAGTACACACAGCATTAAACGTGTGTATTCCTCTGTGTGTTACTTTCCTAAAGTGCGATCTAGATTCCGTCTTGGCAAGGGTTTGAAAAACCATCAAATGTGGATGGCAGCCTTTTCACCGTTGTTCTGGTTTGTGTTTATTGAAAAATAACACCACCAACACCGCCCATCTCCACACCACTTTCATCCCGCCCGTGTTCTTTGAGTTTAGACCAGTGAGGGTTTGCTTGCTTTGCGTGTTGAGGCCAGAGCAGCGCTTCTCTTTTGTCTTCGGCACGCCTGCATTTCTTACCCGCATCATCATTTAAAGCAGTGGTTCTCAAATGGTGGGTCCCGGTCCAAAACTGGGTCGCTGGTCCATTACTGGTGTGTCACGGGGCGTATATACGTCCACTTTTTAAAAATCTATATTAATACACTTTGGGAAGAGCCTGAATTTCCAACGCGGGCTGTTAATTTTAAACACCGTAGTAATGACAACAAAAAACACAGCATCATACAGTTGTTAAAAGGAAACTTTTAGTTTGGCATCCCCAGGGAATTAATGGTGGAGACATGATGTAGCAATTCCATTATTTTTCAATAATTTTCCTCTCTTTTAAAAAAAAAATTTTTTTTGACTTAGAATTACAGCTGCACTCATTTTTGTCATTGTGGCTTACTGCACTGTTCCTTTTGAGAAAAAAGTAACAATGGTTCAAATGTGAAGGTGCAAATAGCTGTGTCGCACAGCAAAGATTGAAAATTACCTTGAAAAACATGTTCAAGTTCAAGTTCAAGAGATTATTTGTCACATACATATACATACGGTCATACATATATGCAGTGAAATGTCATGACACCCGGTGATTACGCACAATAAGCTCTATAAGCTCTAAAAATACGAAGAAATACCAAAATGTACGTAATTGACACAAGGTGCTCGCACAGGCAACCGCAAGGGGAGGCGCCACAATCGCGATTCTGGGTTCTATAATTATTTAATTCCCAGGTCATAGTTTGCAAAATATAATTACTGAAAACGATATATTCAAATGGTTGTAAGCTTTGTTAACTTTAAAATACAGAACTTTGTCGTGGTCTGTTGTAAAATGTTAAGGATCAAGATCCAATTCTTTCTTTTTATATTACATAAAAAGTCATGTTAACGTTGGCGGACTGCGGTCGTGGAGTTCAACACTTCAGGGTGTATCTCACAGAGTTGCTATGAGCCAAAAGTGTGTCTGTATGGAAAAACAAGTCCGCAATCAGTCCTCAACCCTTGTTATGATTTTTCGATGGTGGATTTAAGAATCTTATTATTTCTACTTTTGCAGGGCACTATTCAATATGGCCTGAGCAGCGCAGTTGACAACTTATTATTACTGATGTCAAATAACACAGACACACATTTATGCCTGCATTCTGTTACTTTCGTTTGCCTGCCTTTGCCGCTATTGCGTCTTGCCCAATCCAGAGGGGAGGGAGGCCCCCCCCCCACCACATGCCCATAAGGTATGGCTTGGGCAAGCACCCGGCCCCCCCGCGTAATTGTAAGCATGTGTCTTCCATGGAGGCATGCTTATTTACCGAGCCCTGTCTCCAGGATGAAATGCATCTGATAATTCAGCGGGTTTTCAGAGCTCCTCCACGCACCCGCACGCACGCACACACCAACGGACATAAAACAAACTCAGAGCAGACACAAACACTCTTTGTCACATCAGCCAGATTACCAATGTAAGGGGTCCAGTAAGGGGTCTGGTATACTTCTGAAGGGGGTTGTTTTGTGATAATAATCTCTAGCTTGAATCTTGAATGACTGGCTGGCTGCACAATATCCACCTTCAATGAATACATTCACCTTGAATAGTGACTTTAATTTATTCAATATTGAGGTTTAAGTGGCGTAGTGAACTAGTTGGACAGATTGAATCCTGCACAGAGGTCAGCCCAGCGCCGGATTGTGGTCTTCTGCCCTGTGTAGCTGTCCAAGTCTATGTTTAAATGTTCTTCCTCTTTTGTTTTAACAGTGGGTCACATCCAACAAAAAAAAGTAGAAATAACTATATTTTAACCATTTGTGCCTTGTCCACAGAATCCCATCAGATCTGACGCTGCCGGCTCAGCAACCATGAGCTGGAGTTTCCTTACTCGTCTGCTGGAAGAAATCCACAACCACTCCACGTTTGTGGGCAAGATCTGGCTCACCGTGCTCATCGTCTTCCGGATCGTGCTGACAGCCGTGGGCGGCGAGTCCATCTACTACGACGAGCAGAGCAAGTTCGCCTGCAACTCGGCCCAGCCGGGCTGCGAGAACGTCTGCTACGACGCCTTCGCGCCGCTCTCCCACGTCCGGTTCTGGGTCTTCCAGATCATCCTGGTGGCTACGCCTTCCCTCATGTACCTGGGCTACGCCATCAACAAGATCGCCCGGGCCGAGGAGGTGACGGACGGCGGCAGGAAGCCCTACCTGGGAGCCAGGAGGCCGCACCGGGGCATCGAGGAGGCAGAGGACGACAACGAGGAGGACCCCATGATCTACGAGGTGGCCGACCCTGATGGTGACGGCGAGGAGAAGGCCGGAGATAGAGGAAGAGGAGCGTTTGGAAGAGCCAAGGTGCGGCACGACGGGCGGCAGCGTATCAAAGAGGATGGACTGATGCGCATTTATGTCCTTCAGCTGCTGACCCGCTCTGTGCTGGAGGTGGCCTTTCTGTGCGGCCAGTACGCTCTCTACGGCCTGGCCATGCCCGCCAAATACGTCTGCTCGAGCCAGCCGTGCCCGCACAGGGTGGACTGCTTCGTGTCTCGCCCCACGGAGAAGACCATCTTCCTCATCATCATGTACGCCGTCTCGCTGCTCTGCCTGGCACTCAACATATGGGAGATGCTGCACCTGGGCATGGGCGCCATCTGTGACATCCTACGCTCCCGCCGCCGTTCGCTTTCTGAGGACAGCCTATACGAGCTCACCAGAGCACCCGGCGGACCGAAAGGCAAAGCGGAGGCTTACGGCGGAAACCCCTTCAACTGGAATACGCATTCAGCTCCGCCGGAGTACAACTTCACCGTCAAACCTCTAATGGAATCCGGTGAGCACTGCGAGCAGCCGCCACCCTTCACCGAGCTCAGCAACGCCAAGATGGCGTGCCAGCAGAACTGCGTCAACATCGCCCAAGAGGAGCACCAGCGCTATGCCAGCAACGATGACAATATGCCCAAGGATGGGAGGGGCGACGGCTTCGGAGCTCTCCATAAGGAGATCCACCCTGCGCAGAGCAAGCTGGAGGCCACCATTCAGGGCTACAGCCACCAACAGAGCCACGGCAGCCATCATAGCAGCCATCATAGCAGCCATCATAGTAGCCATCGTGGCAGCCACCATGGTAGCGACCGTGGCAGCCATCATGGTAGCCATCGTGGCAGCCATCGTGGCAGCCATCATGGCAAGCCCCACTATGACCGGCAGCACCGGCAGCCCTCCAAGCAGAGCCCTGGGAAGGCAGGCAAGGACCCGGGGAGCAGCTGCAACAGCAGCAGCAGTAAATTTGGAGAGCCTAAGGGATCGGAGTGGATCTGAAGTCTGGATGGGGATTGATCAGTTAAAGGATAGGAGCCAGTGTGACTGACAAACAAACATTGAAACAAACATTTTGGATAATTTACACGGCAATATGACGATCTAAGCAATAATGTCACCGCATACTACTGCATAGTTCTGATAAAAAAAGCCAGCAGTGAGTTTATCACTTAGGAATCATCAGGATTAGGCCCCACAAGGTTAATCGTTTCAATCATTAATGAGCTCCATAGTCTACAGAAAGTGAACGGAACATCTTATTGTTATTGAAGCTTTTGATCCGAAGCTTGAAAACAAAATTCTGCCATCATTCATTACGGGGTTGTTTTTTTTGATGCACTAGGAGGTCAGTCTCAGGTACTGCCCACGCAATTGTTTCAAGGTGTTCACATAAAACATAAATCATTATCTGTCAACTACCTTCTTAAAACCCAGAAAGTAATTTAGGAACAATGCAGACTTTTAGCATATTATAGATTTTGATAACTTTTGTATCTTAATTTTAGATTTCCTTGCTTGACGTGGTGCTATCAGGCCATCTGGGCTTCCACGTGGTCATGGGAGAGAACTGTGCTGTTTTCCAAGGTGCCTTACAGAGCTGCTTCTCATGGACACTGCGTCTCTACAAGTTCAACAACGACTTCTTGATTTTTTTTTTTTTTTTTTTACTCCGATATCTTTCGCAAGAAGAGGTCCGCCCACGACCTTGAGCCAAACTCAAGGACAGAGCCGGCAGTCAGGTGGCGTTACCGCGTCACTGGCTCCACCCAGTGGTTGAAGCTTGAACAGAGTGGAAACCAGCCGCTGAACTCCTTTTAATTGGTGACGCATCCGTCCTTCCCGAAGCAGCTGCTGTCCAAAGCTTGTGTGTTTCAACACACACCCAGTCCCGGTTAAGCCAAATGTTCCTACTATGCCTTTCTGTGTGATGCATGGTCTCTGCAAAGTATATTTTCATCATCAATTGTGTTGAAATCGATACGAAGTGTAAAGGTTTGTTTGACCCGCGAACCATATGCCACTCCGTCCTGAAGATGCTGCCCTCTGAAGAAAGGCAGAGAACGAGAAGTGGAGAAGGCACGGAGCTCTTCTTTCCGCTGCTGCAGCGTTGTTGACTCGGTTGCTTTACGTCAGCTTTCTAGTTGCAAAGTGAGGAAGTGTGGTCCGAGTTCGCAAATTTCAATTTGGTGTTCAGTGTTCTCAAGATGTTCAAGCATATTTTACGCCAAAAATTATTTTGTTATGGTGAGAACTACAATTTTCCCCAAATGCTGGCCTTCTGGTTATATTTATTCCGTTTCCATCCTATGTTTTAGGTCTTTTACATGACAACAACTACAGTTCACACGGTCTTGGAGCTGTCGTTTCTCAAGCCTCGAGCCAGAAGGGAGAGTATTATCTGTTGGTCTTTTTTTTCTAATTTCATTTTCATTAAAGCATGTTTTTTTATTACCGCCCATTGTTTCCATGTTGTGGAAAGTATGTTTTATGAAAAATAGAAAATGCATGTTTTGTCTTGCAAGAGCATTAAATAAAAATAAATACGAACACGAGATAAAAGCCTCGCAACGTGTTTGATGTTTTTGCCCTCATAGTTATTTCATGTAAAAACACAATTTGCTATGATGTCCTGCAAACATCTCCTGCAAAAGGTATAATAACAAATAATTACAATATTATTGTAAACAAGGCCAGCTCTTAAAATCTGCACGCCTGCCTCTGTCCAACTGCATGCAGCGTGCGAGCATAGTCCACAATGCCTCGATAGATATAATTATCAGATAATCTAAATAAATATAAGAAAATAATCTACACAGGTAATGAAGGGTAACCCCAAGTCCAACACTAATCATTTCGTTTCTACTCTTCGCAAATGTCGCCCACATCGTTGCTTAGGTTGGGAGGCTCTGGTAAAAATAAATTCCCAGTTTTACCATTTTAAAGAGATAATAAAAGATTTAAAAAAAAAACCAGATAAAAGGGAGAACAAAATGTAAAAAGTTTTTTTTTTTTTTTTTTAACGCGGAGAGAAACACTGCGTGCGAAACCAGCGTGCGCGCATAGTGACGTCTGACCGGAAACGACGTAGGCCTTCTCCGCCGGCGTTTTTAAAAAGCGGCGGTTGCCCCGCGGACGTCCGCCGCACCGCGACCGAACTCCGTTCTCCGGGAGAGCGACCGACGAAAACGCGTTGAAAACCGAGCCCGCGTCGGAAAACAAAGCAGGTGGTTCGTCGTTAGCTCGTCGAACGCAGGGTCACCCCCTCCCCCCCCCCCCCGCGAAGCGCCGCTCCTCGCAACACGAGGCCCTTTTATCGTCTTCCCTTCGGAGGCGGAGGACGGCGGTTAGCTTAGCATTAGCGCCCCGGGTGCCGCTGCGCCTTCTGGACGGGGCCCGCGTGTGAGTCGCTCCCGGGACGCGAAGCGCGGTGTGGCGCAACTATCCATGCGTGGAATGACCGCGTCGACGCGTTTCTGCGAGGTTCTCCGCACTTTAAGCAGAAGCTGAAGTTGTTGTCTTTTGTTTTTCAATTGTTTTGTTTTGGGGTTTTTTTTTTTTTTGGCGGCCCCCTGTCACGTGACCCCCCTCATCGCTAGTCACTGTGCAGCAGCTGATCGTTGTGGTGTTGAAACACGGCCCAGCGCTGTTATCACAACACGTTATTCATCCCCAGGCGGAGGGCGAGCTGACAACTGCAGCAGAACAGTCAACGAAGAGGTAATAAAAATAAATAAAATAAATGCGTTGAGATTCTGAATAATGAAGACATCTATCAACTCTTTTGTAGCACAAACAGCCCAATATGGCAGCTGGCAGACAAAATGTGGCACACAGTGATAACAACACTCCCTCATAATATAACCGTAGTAACAAGGATAATTGTACTAATGGTGATAACACAAATAATAGTATTGGTAGTTGTTTAATAGTACTATTATGAAGTCTTCATTTCTTCAGTTTTCATTTAAAGGGCAGATATACAGACACTAAGGGGTCGTGGGAAAAATATGTGCCGGTACTCTCCTCGCAGCCCGGGTGTTCTAATAATCAAAAGAAATAGTGCGCCCCGACTCAATAACATGTGATCTCTTTGACAACATGTCCACTTGAGAGGGCAGAACAGACACCGGCGGCTTGTGAAAAGTCCCGCTATGCCAACGAGTAAAACGTAGACATGCCTGTACTGCGTAGCGGTGAGTACCGGCCCACTTCCAGCACGGTTGGAAACTGTCATAGCACGACAGTATGACAGTGTGGTAATGCACATCCACCGTATCAACAAGGGCCCTTTATTGGCATTGAATCTCGCAAAACATTTTAAATTCCTCAACAAATTTGTTGAGCATTATATTTAATGGCGATAAACACTCACTGCAGGGTTTCTGCGGCTCTCAAAATGTCTAAAGTCCGAATAATCAGAATTTTAGGCCTTAAATGTCTTAAATACGATTTTGACAGGTCTAAAAAAATTGATTGGATTATCAGGTTCAGGAATGCAAACATTTTGCTTTTCTGTGAATGTTGCTTTTTTTTTTTTCCACTTCAATTTGGATTACTTTTTTGGCAATGTGGGGTGCGGCGACCCATTTTATATATTTTTTTTCATCTGAGAGAACAACGCCATCCGCGATCGATTACCTAGTGGACTCATTCTCTGGTATTACGTTAGAAGACACCGACACTGCTCTCCGGTTGAAAGCGCTCCGAAGCAGGAAGTGAATCTGTGTTCGCAGGACCTCGAAAAAACTGTCGTGAGTGTCGGTAGCCCCCCCCATCCCCGCTGGCTATCACCACAAGTACTTGACCAGACCTGGGGCACTAAGATTTTCCTTTATATCCTTCATTCTTTTTTTGCCGGTATGTGGAAGTGAAATGAATTGCTTTCATAATGGTCTTGAAGTCTTCCATTTAACTTGTTGAAAACTGCAGAAACCCAGTCAATATAATTATGGAATCTAAAGATTTTGTTTAGTGGTTGCGATCCACTGAACACCGATGAATAATTGTGACCGGGCTATTGTATGAGTTGCTCCATCCGTAGCAGGGATGCAGATGCCTATCTGGTATCAGTTCTGATATTATGCTCAATTACTTGTACGCATACAAATGTTTGGTTACCTAACGCCAAAGTTACCGCTCAGAGCAAGACCATGTTCTACTGTACTGTAATAACTAAATTTCTGTAAATATTAATCTTATAATTCTTCTATTATCTGTTTGGAAAGACTTGGCATAGTCGCATCCCTAGTTGACTCATTCTATTCTTTTCTCTTTAGAGTAGGATCCCGGTGTTCCCTGTTGACCCTGCAGGCCCAGTTTGTACTGTGGGATCATGGTGGGAGGACTCCTGGGAGAACTGTCTCCTGGGGAGAGGAAGCTGAGGGGGAAGTCCTTCTACCTGGACAACCTGAGGAAACGCTCGGCGGCGCTGCTGGTGGAGGCCGTGGCCTTCCTCGGAGGGGTGAGCTTGCGGGGAGGGGTGCACGTGGTTACTAATCACACCCTCTGTTGGGATGCTATGGAAATATGTCAACAGACTTTAATCAGTGTCGTGTTCACGTCATGATTCTTTTATTGTTGTCAAAAGGCTGGATTGTGTTTCTCCGTCTACACATACTTTTGTGTAGCTGTTTGCTGTTATACTTGTTCGGTTTTGTGTATAATGTTACATGTCCACTGGGGGGCATTGTCACACTTAGTAAGCCGTGATGTACAGAAAACATAGATTTTTTTTTTTTTTTTAATCTTTATTTTAAACCTCTACTACCCAAAATATGGATATGCAAATAGAAAACCATTTTTTAACCTTATCTGCAAGTCACGCTTCTAGCAGCTGCATTTTCTTTTTGGTTTCGAATGCACCTCGGGCATTCGAAACGGGAATTGCCTGACAGGAGGTCGGGCAATTCAACCAATCGGCGTGGAACCGCACCACATGTTGGCTCCTACCTCTTTTATTAGGGAGATCTTTACATGTGCCTACGGAAAAGCATAATCCTTACTTAACTGTGGTTTGGACATGTTTCTCTTAAAAAAAAAAAAAAAAAAAAAAAAAAAAAAAAAATATATATATATATATATATATATATATATATATATATATATATAAATAAAACTGAACCAATTATAGTACATTGGTAGTAGAAAAGATATTTTTGACAATTACAGAAATTTTACTGCAAAAAAAACACCAAAAAATAGCATCGCTAATTAATCAGAAATAATGCTTTAAAATCAAGCATTTTTGGTCACAACAGTCACCAAGTAATTCACAAAATCCCAGAGTTTATTGGTGAATTTCACATTTAGGTGCTCAGGTTGGATTCTAGACAAGGAACGTAAACATGAATAATGAAGCCTCTCAGAAGCTGATGGAGGAATGTTCATTTCCTTCTGCCCCGACAGAAAGTTGAGAGTTTCCTCCACAAGGATGTGAGCTTTGTGGTGACTGGGAGCCAGCAGGGCCCTCAGGAGCAGAAGGATACAGCTGCTAAGGGGGAGAGCGGAGCGGTCCCTCACCCCACGAAGCCGAGGGAGAACTGCCTCACCGCAGACACACAGCGCCAGGCCACTCCTAGACCCGTGGTACTTCACACTAATATTTCATTCATTCAACAAAAAAATGTTTGGTTTGCCAGCTCTGTATCTCTGTTTAGCTGTTTTAGAGTATTGAGATTTAAACACATATGGTCCAGCCACAAGTCATTTTAATAGTCATATCGTTATTTCATTAAAGAAAATCACGCAAATGTCATCAAAGTTTAGTTGATTTTGTGGCGTATACCAGACCATTCTCAACCTTGGGGTCATGACCCCATGTAGGGTCACATTTTTAACACTTATATGTGATATTTGATTGATATATTTTGGATTGATATAATTTCTCTCAAATCTATTTTGATATATTTCTTATATAATTCCCTCCATAACAAAAGCAGCCTCTGTGCTAAACAGTTCCCTAATATGCAATGCAGAATATCTGCACTTTGTGGTCATGGACCAAAATAGGGTGAGAACCCCCAAGTATATACTAATAAACAGAGAATTTTAGTTAAGTGTAATCAAATTGTTCCAGATTTAAGCCTGGTCTTGTGTCTCAGCAGTGTTTCGGGAGCCGTGGAAAGGCACTGCTGGAAAAAGCCATTCGCAACAATGTGAGTTGTCACACTCGTGGTTGATATTTGACATGCACCTGGGTGGTTGTTGTTGTTGTTATTGTTAACCCAATGGTGGAAAGACGGTCTCACCGGCACGTCTGTGTTTTTAGGAACGGTGGCAGGGGAGCAGCGCTTTGGACAACGCCCGTTCTTGGGGGGTGAAGATTCTACTCGTAGACGGTATCCTTTTGACCCCCGATGTGGATCACAGCGGATACTGACGCATATTAGAGTAGTTCAGGGGTCTCAAACTCAAATGTCCTGGGCACCAAGGGTCAGGTCGTCTTCTCCGAGGTTAAACATCAAGGGAAAAACAAAAGTCCTACAATTTTCTGGATTCATTAAAAACTAATAAATGTAACTATTTTTTAATTAATGAAAAATGGTAATAAATTTAAATATTTATTTAGCTGTCTATTATTGTTTTAATTCATTATGTATTATTATTATTATTGCATATTCCTCGCTGCGCTGCTTGAATGCCCAAATTTAATTTCAGTGATTTCGTAATCAGTAAGCCGCCATATTTAACAATGAATTATAAACATGAAGCGGGCACATTCAATTGTTTTGCGGGCCGCATTCGGAGACGCGGTGCCATTTATCCGTCTTGTTGCGGTGCACTGGACCGCTGCATCCAGCAGATGGTGCCCAGTGAGTGCCTGCAGTGTCAACTTGTACCTGTTGTTCTTTAATGTATGCCAAGATGTCCTTTTGTACCTGCAGCGGTTAACAAGAGAGAGCTCCAGTGCCAAGCCAAAGAAAAAAGAGGTAATTTGTTTGGTGCTGAATTCTTTTGATGTTCCAAGGCCGGAAACATTTAATATCCAGTTTCAACAGGTTATTAATAAGAAGTAAGAAGTAGTTTTAGATTAGTTCATCGGGGAGGAAATGTTTTCAAAAAGAAAATAAATATACCTCTAGGTCGTCCTTGGAATTAAAATCTTCAATGAAAAGTACTTGTTTTTTGTTCTGGGGGCTTTATGAACACATGTGTTGACGTTTAATCAATTTTATGTTCACCTGTCTTTGTGGCGCACTCAAAATGACTTCTAATTTTATCCCCTTTTATACTTTTATCCAGCAGAGGAATTTTCCCAAACCTGCTGCTCGTGTTGTAAAAGGTAAGTGACAAAACCCGTGTGAGGACAGGGTCTTTTCATATGAATGCATGTGCATGAAAAATGTCCTGGAAAAGCGTTTCCAGAAGCGAGTGTGCCACTCTCACAAGATTTATACAATGTGTATCTTACGTGTGTGTTTTACTGAGTTTATCTTTCCTTCTTCTCCCTAGCTGTGTGTTTGAAGTCCCCCTACCTTAAAGTGGAGGATTTAAGCAGGTGGGATTCATTTCCTCTTTTTCCTTTTTGTCCATTTTTTTTTATTTGTCTTTGGTTCTTCTGCTGCACAGGGAACAAGTTCCTGTAGTGAAACAACACACTGCGGGCCTCCTATACACTATGTAAAGGGATACTTGTGCTACACCTGAATCCACTACTGCTTGTAGGAAGCCATGATGCAAGTGGAGATTGGGCTCTGTTTGATCCGCTACTCCATCACTATAAAGAAAATGTCTTGGTAGTCCGAGTTGGAGGAGTAGTTGGGGGATGTGCCAAGCTGAGCATAATGCTTCGTAAGCGATGGAGCCGGTGCTTCCTGCAGATCGATTCCAAATGTCCGGAAAGACAAAGGGTGGCAGCCGCCCAGTGTCGCTGTTCCTACTACCCCACTGGGCCTGGGGCCTGCCAGCTTGTGTTTCAGCCCGGGTGATTTTCTTAATTGAACTTGTTTGGGAGTTCAGTCAGATAATGTGTCAAGGGCCACTCTGTGAGGCCGCTCCCCAGGAGTCCGGGGCTCAAATTAGGGGGGGGGGGTATAATTTCCATTCAGATGGGGCTTTTGCGCGATTCAATGTGCGCGAACAGTTCTTTTCAGCAGCACAGTCATTTTAGCTTATTAAACAGTCTGTGCCTCAGGAACCTGAACCCCTGATATCTGAAACAGTTAGATGTTGGACACGCAGCTGTTCTTCAAATAACGTTATTTCCAGTTGTGTTTTGGTGTCCTAACATTTTGGCTGAGCAAAGCATTTTGTTCCAATGCATTCCAGCTGTTGTATCAAATTCTCGTGTTCTTTTGCATAACCAGGAAATTCAGGCCCTTGCACATGCAGTCCATGACCGTCCCCACCCTGTGCTACTCGGGTCGCTTCAGCCCGTTCGAGCCCCCCCCACCTCCTCCTCTTGACAAACCGACTGGGCAGGAGGAATGTAAAGCCAGGTTAGTGTTGTTGTCCGTGGCTCTGCTGCAGAAGATTAATAGTTTTTATTATAAACTCCAATCCTTATGAGCTGCGGTATCGCTGTTTTTTTTATCCTAGCAGTTAGTTCTGAGGTCTGGTGCTGAGAACTGCTGGTTTAAATGTTTTGATGTCGGGCTGAGCGTTGTGACAAAACATTATTACAATAGATGTTCTCACATGGATAGATACAAATATTTATCACTCTTTTTTTTTTTTTTAATGTGTACTATTTGTTTCCTGCACCTCAAGCTCCATATTCATTATCTCTCGATAGAGAAGTTGCTAAGGCTGCGAGCGTGTTCCAGGACGGCCCTTCAGCCCCGCTGGATTTCAATCCTTTGCCTTGGCGAGCGCTTAAAAAGGACCGGGGCTACTGTGAAAGCTGCCTCGAACCCTTCAGCAATCAGGAAGAGGTGAAATCTTACGGATTGGTTTGGTTTTGTTGGAGTGTCTTGGGAAAAAAAAAAAAAAAAATTTTTCACCACATCTTTCCTCTTCTTCTGCAGCACCTCCAGTCAGAGAAGCACCGTTGTTTTGTGTTGGATTCCTCCAACTACAGTTTGTTGGACCGGCTGGTGCGCGACATGCAGCCGGGATTCAACGTCGGTGACTCCCAAAACTTAGAAGCGGCACATAGCAGGTAACATGTCAGCGGCGTCTGGAGACAGATTTCTTATGGATTCTTCATTGTGTTTCACCCCTACTAAGGCCGCCTTTACACTGAATCCGACAAACAACAACAAACCACAAGTCTCATTCATTTTTATGTAGAATCGGAAACCGCACGCCAAGAGCTCCCATCCTCTGCGGTACAGAGATTGTCTTTGTTTTGTTTTTTTAATCCAACTGAGGGTACAGATGCGGTAAAATCAGCCCTTGCGACAAAAACTCTATAACCGGAAGCCACTGTTGCTAAGCAACTGGCAAGAGAAATTAAACTAAAAAGAGAAATAAATTAGGGATGCATATATTCCTCTATTATCCCATTCAAATTTGTTTGCTTTTCATTTTTAATGCTCAAATTTAGTAGGTGGGTGTGGGGGGCTCAGATCAGAGCAATCTATTCTCCAAACAAAGCAAATTAAAATCTACCCCTAGCGGTCCGCGGGCCGGTGGTTGGGAACCTCTGCAATAGAGGACATTCGGTCGGTGATGGCTGGGTTTGTTTCCCACTTTCATCGGCACAGCAGGAATTTCTGGGCATTCTGGTCAAAGACGCACTCTGTACTCACAGTGAAACACAGAGGAGAGGGAAACGCACCGGCGCGCTCGTGAGTCTCCACCGATGCAGACTTTGCGCACAGTTACCGGGAATATTTCTCTTTAATGTGCGTTCACTGTGCAACAAACTGGATTTACTTGCATTGAAGTTTATTGCTCATCACATGTGGATTGATTCGCCAACGTAAGACAATTTATAATCAATCATTTGTTTATTTAAAAAAAATACACAATGGAGCGGCAATTTCAGCATTTGAGTAGTTAATTTTTAAAATATTCAAATTCTATTTGAATTTGAGACATGCATTATGATGGCACCCGAATGCGCCGTATCCATTGCCTGAATCCTTGCAAAGGCAGCTTTAGTCTATTGGTCAAGTTTTCATGTCATGAAGGGCAATTAATTGAAGTGTTTATTCCCCCGCAGCACGCGGCCTTCCCCCGCCACTGGAGCCCCCAGTCCCGCTGAGCTGGCAATTGTCAGCGACGGTGAAGCGGAGCACGCCATTCAAGCCCTGCTCAACCAAGGTTCATCATCCAGCGCCCACTTCCCGAGCCTCTCTACAAGGCCTCCTTCCCCCTGCCGGTCTACCCCACCACCATCACCCTCCGACACTACTCGCCCAGCCTCTCTAATCGTCAATGAGCCTTTCCCTCCCAACCCGGCTCCTCCCTCACCAGGGGCCCCGCGGCCTGGTAGCCCGCCTGGCGCCCAGGGCCCCCCACCCGGTGCCCAGGGCCCCTCGCCCTGCACAGAGACCTTATCTCAGTCTTCTGATCCCTACTCCCTGCCGCCTGTCCTCAGCCCCCAAGTGTACGGCAATTTGGAGCCTCACAGCCCCTATTCTGAGCCCCCCGTCCTCAGGCCCGAAATCCCAGTCACACACCCAGCCTCACGCTGGTACCCAGTGGAATACGATGCTGAAGCTCCCTGTCTCGGAGTGAAGACTGTGGAGCTCGCGTCTCAGTTGGTAACGGAATCAAACTGGAAGGAGCTCCTTGTTCATCGGTTCCCCGAACTAATTAATCCCGACGGCACCTCGGAGTGCACTGAGCTTCCCCCGCTCGGGTCTCACTCCCCCCTCCGAATGTCGACAACTGCGGTGAACCCCAAGAAACGCTGCCAAACAGACATCCCTAAACACGAACCTAACAAGAGAAGGAGGACGTCGCGCTCCTCCCACCACACTGTGTCTCAACCGGCAAATGAATTTAAGGCTCAGGCATTTTTGTCATTTGACGCGCCTCAAATCCTCCTTTGTACCTCTACGGACTGCACGCCGGCTGTGGAACGGGTTGATACGTGCAGGAGTCCACGGCGAGACTCTGGCCCCGGTGGCACTGTCATCCAAAGGCCGAACGTGCAGGGCTTGCAGATGTCGTGCGGGCTTTCTCTGGAAACGCACGATGCAGGAAACAAGACTCGTGCCATGTTTCTCGTTCCCGACATGAAGTTTGTCAAACATTCAATCAGCAACATTTTAGGCTTTGGCAGCACCCCCCGTGCCGCCAAAGCTTCCGGTCCGGTGTCTCCGGGCGCACCATCCCCGTGTACTCCCCCTAAATTCTCCGGCAGTGGACCCCGCTGTGCACAGGTCGGTCAGCACTCGCACCCTTCCTCTTCCCACCCGCTCTCCTCCGTCTGCATCGAACCCGCCCTCGTCCCGGACGTGGCCGCGCTCTCCTCGTCATCCTCAGACTCTGACTGGGACTGCGAGCTGCTGTCCCAGCTGGGCCCGGCTCGCGCCACGCCGCCCGCCCTCCCGTCCTCCAGGGGGCGCTGTGAGCTCGACCAGGAGCTCCTGCAGAGGCCCTGCACCTGGACTCACAACACCAGCTACGAGTCACGTCTGCACTCCGTGCTACAGCCCTCCACCCCTGCGGCCTCAATGTTTGGGGATGAGATGGAAGCCACGGCCTTCTCCAGGACTGTGGTGCAGATCGTCCAGGTTCAGCATTGACCCTGGTGATTTGAGGTTGCCTTTTTAAATGAGTTTTAACGTCGCTCACCACATCAAACACCGGGTTGTCCAATGAAGACAAGCTTGCAATAAGTATTCTAATCATGTGCTAACTAAAGTGCAGGGACCATCTGGTTATAGAACTGTACTTGTTCTACAATGTTCAACTCAGATTCATTCATCCTTCTGAAGCTATTTTAAAGAAAATGATATTTTTTTTGTTTTGTTTTTACTCAACCCTTATTTTTCAATCATTAGGGTGTCAACCTGATGGACGTCATAATCTTTTTAACTGATCCAGTATTGAGAGAATGGCTCGGGGCTCTCACAACCTTGTTCTTCGGCAAGTGCCACTGCCTCTATGCACGGCCGTCGGCTGAGGTCAAAAACTTAATTACTGGAGCAATTTCAAAGATTATGGTGTCAATTACTCGGCTTGACTCCTAATGATGAATAAATAAGGTTTAGGTGAAAACATATGACTTTTCCGTTAACGCCAGTGTCCTTGGCCATTTCCTTTGCCCTGTGAAAGCCCCGGCCCATATTCCGCTTGTCATGCTGACGGCAAGCTTTCGGCAGCTATGTCCAGGAACACACGGTGGTATTGAGAATTTAATGAGGCCTTGCTGAGGGGGGCATTACTCAATTAGCTTAAGTGCAGCGTCTGGATCCGATCCCACTCGTACAGCGTTGATGGTCAAACAGGCCAGACGTCGGGGGACTGAAGCAGCGACACCAGCTGCCGGCCCAAACACCGCTTGAGTCATGTCAGATGTCTTTGCTGGCCTGTTGAAGGTGGTCCAGAGGGCTGGCGCTGGTATGACTGCTCGCTGCTGCGCCTGGCTCTAGGGAGCCGTTTGCTATCGCGTTCCTCTCTTCAGGTGTTTTGACGGGAAAGGTCACCTACCAATGTGCAATGGATGCTTGTTGTTACTCTTCGTAAGAGCTCCTCTGAGCAGCGCCCGCAACCCTGCAGTTAAAAACCTTTGACTCAAGTAAAAAAAAAAAAAAAAAAAAACTTTTTTTTTCTTGAGTTAACAAATATGACTATGTTGGGGTGGTGGGGAAATTCCACTAAATGCTCTTGTTCCAGTGCCTTCGGCGGCAAAGCCTGCGTGTTTAGGGACTCATCCTTTTGGGACAAAAGCTATCTTTGCTTTGGAGTACTCAACATGCGTTCCAACACTTAAAACTTCATAAATGATTCATCAGTAGGCATCCCACTTTGTTTCCTGACTAATATAGTGTGTGTGTATATAATATATAAATGGTTTTGATGAAAGATGTCACTCCCAAAATAGGCACCTTATTCTTGGAGAAGGTGGGAACGTTTTATGATTTTTTTAAATAAATTTTAAATATTCAAAGTTTGGAGTTTGTGGTGAAGCAGAGTTGTCTGAAGTCAAGGCGTGTACGCTGCCGTTGCGTCGCCTTGTCATAACTGCTGACTGTGTGTCCGTGCAGGAAAGGTTTTCTAAGTGCTGCAGGTCGATGTGCCCGCTCCCCTCCGGCTTCAGGCTGACGTGCAAAATATCTGATACCTCGCCTCCTTGTCATTTTTTTTTTTTCTTTTAACTTTTGTTCCTTTCAGTCCTCATTGCTTAACTTTGGTTTTGCTGAGGTCAAGCATCTCTTCCAGACACAGACTGCACCTGACGGGAAGAATCGTTGTCAAACCTTGTTTGTGGAGCCAACAATTGGGGGGGGGGATGGTAGCTCAGGCGGTAGAGCTGGTGGTCTAGTGATGTAAAGGTTGCTGGTTCGATCCCAGGCTCCTCCTGCTAACATGCTGTAGTGTCCTTGAGCAAGACACTTAACCCCTAATTGCTCCTAATGGCTGCGTCCGTCGGTGTTTGAACAATTGTAAGTCGCTTTGGATAAAAGCGTCTGCTAAATGACTAAATGTAAATGTAAATGTAAATGTAAATTGAGTGGGTGACAAGTCAAGCACCATGGTCCCAAAACAGGAAATCTATCTTATAGAAAACCCTTTTTTTTTTTTATGAGCATCGTTTAAAAAAAAATGCCCTAGCAACATGCATTTCTGTCTTAACTACAGATTCCCATGTAAGCCAATCTCAGTTTCTGTATTATTTTATTCTGTGTATGAGGAAGTGGTGGGAAAATAAGATTTGTGATTTGTCATTGGGGGGAAAATGCTCTTGTGAAAGTCGTCATTAGAATACTGCTTGAGTCAGTCATAAAGTAGCTGATATTAGAGGGACTTAAGTATCAAAAGTAAATGCTGCGGAGGGGAAGAAAAAAATTTGTAGTTTTTTTTTAATTATTTTTGCTCAAAGCTTAGGTTTTATTTATTTGCTTTGATTTTATGCTGGTTGACAATATTTCTGTATTTTTCGTTAAGCATCAGAGGCACTTCATTGGGTAAGACTCATCTCTCAGTCCGACACAAGGAAAACGATGCTGTATCAACGGGGTTAGGGTTGTCAGGTCAACACGATAAACAAACAACCTGTTAAAACACTTAGAAAACGGGAAAACCGCGGACCTGGCAAACTGGCGAGAACTGGCTTAACTAACATCATTTTCCGGTTTTCCCCCCCATTTTATTTTGAAGCGCGTGACGAGGGTGTGCAGAAGAAATGCAGCGGGGAGACGGTGGCAGCGAAAGGCCCCCTCCCGAGCCAGCGTCGGCTTTGTCCGTTCTCGGCTACTGTAGAAGAAACATGGCGGCCTCCGGGGAAGCGTACCCGCTCCCCACGTAATCCCACCTCGGGGGAACGGCTGATTCTAACGTGACGAAAACACATCGATTCTTACCTTCAAGGGGGATATACACTGATTAAAACACACTTGTGAGCGTTATCTTTCATTTCATTCCAGTCAGTTCTTTAAATTCTACACTGCACCTTCTCAGTACAGTAACAAAGTATTTTTACGAAGTGACTTTGAGTCGGTGCGTTGTTGACAGACAAGAAAAAAAAAAAATAAAAATATATATATATATATATATATATATATATATATTAAGGTCAATATTTCACGAATTTGCTCTTCGACGTGAGAGACGAGGCCCGCGCGAGGAAGGGGCGGGCGCCCGTGCGCCGCACGAGCTCGGCCGCCGATTGGCTGCGGCGTTTGGCGCCACGCGCTTCCCCGCGCCGCCCCGCGGCTGCTGGCGCGGGGCGGGCGCCGCCACACGACGACTTGTCCGAGCGATGAGCGGGTTCTGCGGTGCGGCCGCTGGGGAGACGCTGACCGCGGCGAGACGGTGAAGGAGCGATCCGGGAGCGCGTCGGGGTCCGCCACAGCACCAGACCTCCTGACGGACTATGTGAGCTGCACCATGCGGGCGCTGGGATGCCTGCTGCTGCTGCTGCTGCTCGCTGCGCTGGCCGCGACAGGTGAGAGGCTGGGGAAGGTGTGACTGTTCATATGTGTATGACCAGGACTGTGTCCTCCGGCACTGTTGTTTCACATAAGATACACAGTCCTGCCAGAATAATTGTTGGTGTATCTAGCAGAATACTATCTAGTACTAAGTAATCAATCAATCTATTGGTCTGTATCTATCCCAATCTTGAGTTATTTCCCCATTGCACACTGGACATTATTCCCTGTTGGACTGTGTGTATATATATATATATATATATATATATATATATATATATATATATATATATGTGTGTGTATATATATATATATGTGTGTGTATATATATGTGTGTATAAATGTATAAATGTGTGTATATATATGTGTGTATGTATGTGTGTATTTTTAATTTGATGTATTTATTTATTTTTTGCTTGTATGACTGCATGTTATAAATAAAGAATCGTTAATCTTAACTAGACTTCTCAAAACCTCCGTCAGTCAAGTTTCTTTGGACCCAGTTTCTGGGTTGACTGGGCTGCACCTCTCGTCCAGCTGTAGATTTCAGCAGAGTCTCCGGGCTGGCTGACGGAGCAAGAGGACGGGAGCTCCACCAGGGCGAGGAGGGCGTTCACCCCATGCGGCTGATCCACTCCCAGGTGGAGCTCCTCCAGGCTGAGGAGGTGGAGGTTCATCCCATGCAGCTGATCCACTCCCAGGTGGAGCTCCTCCACGCTGAGGAGGAGGAGGAGGAGGAGGAGGAGGAGGTGGTTCATCCCATGCAGCTGATCCACCCCCAGGTAGAGCTCCTCCGCGCTGAGGAGGTGGTTCAGCCCAAGCGGCTCCTGCAGCAGATCCACTCCCAGGTGGAGCTCCTCCATGCACACCTGTGCACAAGGGTCAAAAACGACTCATCGGGAGTTGAGGTGAGTCTCCCCGGCAGCGGCAGAAAGGAATCGAGAGCGACATGGCCAAACCATCACCGCCTAAAGAAATTGAATTGAAAAATCTGGAATTATTGAATGTGAGATTAGTTCTTCATATTCAAATTACAACTTGATCTGCATTAAGCCACTGATCAGATGTGGTCCCTGGGGTCCAATCTGAGAAGATTTTATTGATAGATATGACTTTGTGAAACTGGTCAAAACAGACAATAATGTACGTTCTCTGATGGTGGAAATGCATTTTAAGTTAAAGCGGCTTTTGAAGTTTAACTATCAATAATGTTGGACCCCTGCGGTGTCCCTGGACCTCCTCCACTATTGTCATTACTTTTAAATGTTCAGTCCTATATTAAAATGTATGCAAAAAAAAAATGCAATATTCATATTTTATACAATTTATTTCTTAGATATCTAAATTTTTTTAGGCTACGTAATGTCAGTTCAGTGCTTTGCTTTTGAAAGGGTAACCTAATTGTCTAACCTCAACACGGGGGTTGGGTGTGCTCCGTCAAAATGGCTCTGGTGTGCGTTCATGTGAATGCGGAAGGCTAATAATAGTACTAACGTCTTGATGAACGACCTTCAAGAGCAGATGTCACCTCCAATGAAACGGGATTCCCATCGGATCACTCGTCCTTCAACACTGCGATGCCCTCAAGTCAATGAGAATAAAGTCCTTAATATTCCAGCCCCGTATCCAAAAGCATTTTATCGAGTTGTTTGTGTTCATCGAGTAAACTAGCTCTTCAAAATCGTAGACGCCAGAAGAAGGTTGTCAGCAGAAATGACATCATCTACCGGAATGAATTATTGAACTGAGAATATTTCTTTGAATGCACATTTAGGAGTGTACGATATTGATTGAATATCGCAATGTTTTTTTGGACCAATACCTCGAAATCGATGAATTGACGATGTTTTGGGGATGGCTTTTGGTGCTTTCGCGAGATACTTACAAAAGGACCTAAAGGACCAAAAGGAGGTTCGCGATGTGATGTGATGACCGTTGATTTGAAAACCTCTAGATCAGTCTGTGAAGTTCCGAAATCTGTAACGCTCCCGAAAGACAACATTGAACAATATCACAGTATATCACCGTAACCCCAATCCAGTGCGATGTCTGGTCTCGTATCACAGTATTGATAAGACATCGACACGTGGCCCCGGCCCTCACGGCGTTTGGCACATGACGTAGTTTGTCACCCGACCGAGCTCGGAGCCGCTCGGGTCCAACCCTCTGTCCTCAGTGGAACGGGCGTAGCTCTCTGGGTCCAAGGTCACGTCTCATCTTCCTCTTGACTTTCACTTGTTGCCTCTTCTCCTGCCAGATGCCCCACCACCCCCTTCCCCCACAGGTTTCGATTAGATTATATTCCTCACCTCCATCACTGCTCTCTCGTTACCCTCTTTCCATTTATAGCGCCCGTCGGGGCCGGTCAGTGGATAGGACACGGGCCCGACCTCGGTGTGCCCTCTGCGCAGGTACTGTGGAGCTACACTGGACCCAGGGGGAGCTTCCATAACTGTGACCACCCCCACGGCCTCTTAGGGGTGGATGGAGGGATGGATAGGTGGATGGAGGGAGGGCTGGATGGATGGATGATGGAGGGGTGGAGGGATGGACGGTTGGATACTTTATTCATCCCTGGAGTGATATTGGTGATAGTGATATTGGATATTAGTCATGGATGGGCCTGAAGCCTCTGGAAGTCGTGACTTTCTTTTTCTGCTCACGTCTGAAGTTGGCTCCGACTTGAGGACTATTTTAAATGAAGATGCAAGATTTTCTTAAGAATGAGTCCCTGACGAGAACATGACGCTGATTGACAGCATTTAACAGCACCGGTAGTTACAGCTCATTGGGTTAAAATGGCTTTTTGTCATTCAAAAACTTTCAAAATTTCAACCTTTTTTTAATTATTATTATTATTTTTTTTTAGAACAGTTCCCCCTTCATCCGGTGTTTTCTTTGGTTGTTCCTCTTGTGACGACCAGCGCTGCTGTTCTCACAGTCACTCTCGGGATGCGACGTAGACACTGCGCCGCTCGAGGAAAAGGAACAGTTTGAGCCGTTTTAAGTATCGATTTGGAATTACATGAATCATCAGAGTTATTTTTAAAAACAACCCCTCTAATGGCTCCAGTACTTCCCTATCAGAGCTTGAGCTCCCAACGCCCCCCTTCCAGAAGCCCCACTTGTGCGCCGTGAAAATTGATATTTGGTCTCGCATAATTGTATTATTCCGGTTCCAATGCGGCTGTAAGCGCTGGGAGCCTGCTGGGGGGCCTGCTGGGGGGCCTGCTGGGGGGCCTCCACTGGTCCGGCGGGGCCGCTGCTTGTACCGCGGCGATGGGGATCCAGCAGGGAACCGGTTTGAATTACACCGAAGCGGCTGTCAACGCTCACACCCGGCGTCCTGGGTTACGTACAGCCAGGAGCTGGGCGGCGATGCTGATTGCGACCTTGTCACCGGACGTGTGGAGCGGAGGCGGAGGCCACTGTGCAGCAGGGTTGGCGACGGAAACGGGGCTGGTGTTCCTCGGAGCCGGGGCTCCATAAAAACAATGTGGATAATGTAGTTGAGCCCCGGGTGACCTCCGGCACATTCATCTCCCTGTGGAGGTCGTGGAAGGACTAACACCTCCCCCCCCCCCCTCCATATTTCCCATCCAGTCTTCCATCGCTTCTTCTTTTTGACGGCACATGTTCACTCCTTTTCCTGCGCGTGACCTTTCACTTCCTCCCCCGCAACAACATGTCTCTGGTAACTGTGAAAATCAGTCAGACTTGACGGCGGCAGAAGGCTCGGCACCCGTGTGTGAGATGGCTTCAACTGCCGTCCATTATCACATTAGACGCCCTTACTTGTATTGGTACAAGTCAGCGCCTAACACGGACCCCTATCTCCTGTGGGACCCCTGTCTCCTGGGGGACCCCTGTCTCATGTATCTGTCGGACCCTCTGTCTCACTTGGGACCCCTGTCTCATGTCTCTGTCCGACCCTCTGTCTCACTTGGGACCCCTGTCTCATGTAGGACCTCTGGACACACAACTGGAGCAGAAAGTCGACCTTGAGACGTAAAATCCTGCAATAAAGCCAATGAAAAATGTACTTTGCTCAACAATCACTGGATAAATCTGCTGGATATGTAGATTATTATTATTATTATTATTATTATTATTATTATCATTATTATTATCATTAGGTTATGAATCAGGTGAGGTTTGAGTGTTGATGATTTATTTCTCCCTCGTTCACTTCTCTCTCTCTCTGTTTATTTTTTTCTATCTCTTTACACCCATTCAACTCCAAATCTGCCCTCCCTCCCTCCCTCCCTCTCTCCCTCCCGCCATGTCTCTCTCCCTCTCTCTCTCTCCCTCCTTCTCCACCTGTCCTCCATCCCTACCTCCCTCCATTTCTGCTTCCCCGCCACCTTACCTACCGTGTTCCATCCATCCCTCCCTCCCTCCCTCCCTTCCTTCCTTCCATCCCTCCCTCCTTCCCTCCGTTCCCATTTTTCCATCCTCCCTACCTCCTTACGTCCCTCTGTGCTCTCCACCTCCCTCTCTCCATCCCTCAGCCTGTCCATCTGGCCCAGAGCAGCTTCCTGGTGGAGGCCTTTGGCAAGTCCTTCGTCCTTGACCTGGAACTCAACCAGTAAGCACACACACACACACACGCACACATGCACACACACACGCACACAGACAGACAGACAGACAGACAGACAGACGCTCTCTAGCTTTCTAGTCAACACAAACAGATCCCTGCAGAGTACAGTTGCCTAAAATACATCCATCAAGCCACTTGTTTGACTTGGAGTCCGTGTTGAACCTGCTGTAAACCTGCATTAAGAATGAAGCCTTTCCCAGCACTATCAACACGGTGCCGACGTGCTCGGGTCCATTTCCGCGACCTGCTGGTCGATCCGCGAGGCTGATTCACTCCGCGCCTCGGCGGGTCGCGTGGGACTCCAGTTTTGGCGCCTTGGAATCCCTTTGGAGTGGAGAGCGTCAAAAGTGACACCGTTATTTACTTAAACACACACATTTGGACTCTTCCAAAGAAAAGTCGACGGATGAGAACCAAGAAATGATGAAAGGGCACCATCACTATTTGTTCAGGGTGTTAACGGCCGAAAGAATTCAATATATTTTTGAGTTTTAATTCTGACGCGGGGCTCTTTGTGACGGCGACCTTCCACTCAAAGAAATCCCTAAAATAAGCACCTTTTCAACGCGGATGAAGTGTGTCAATATACATAGCGATGTCATCTGTTTGTTTGTTTATTTATTTCGCAAACTCAAACTCATACCGGCGATTTCACATTCGGAAGTATCTCCATGGGTGTTTGTTTCCCTCCCGTCTCCACAGCCACCTCCTGTCTTCGGATTACGTGGAGCGCCACATCGACGGGGCGGGGCGGACGCACCAGAGCACGGTACCAACGAGCAAAACAAAACCCCGGATGAGCCTCAGCCGCCTTTGCACGTTTCGGCTTCACTCAGCGTTTTTTTTTTTTTTAAATGACCTCAAATATCATCATTGGAGAGAAGCGTTGTGGAAGGCAGTCACTGGTTAGCTTTGGTATTTTTCCGTGCTGTGCCTTTGTAAGCGTGGCCGTGGTAGAAGTGTGCAAGAAGAGCAATCCAGTCCGGCCTCCATGTAATATATAATCCAGTGGATGATACTGGAACCCTGCTGGGAAATGGTGCTGAGACCACATGGTAAAAAATGGCTGCGAGGGCGGGGGCAGCGGGGGGGGGGACCAGTGTTCCCCTTCTCTGGTGGAAGGAGACGATTTTAGAATTCAAACTGTTTCACAAAGAGAAGAAGCTCCGTCGTCGTCCCATTTGAAGCTTTTTTATTTCTCTCCTGTCCCGGTACCAGACGGTTTCACCTGTTATTCGCCTCCGACGAGTCCAGCCTTTGATTCCATTCTTTCATCTCTCTCTCTCTCTCTCTCTCTCTCTCTCTCTCTCTCTCTCTCTCTCTCTCTCTCTTCTCTCTCTCTCTCTCTCTCTCTCTCTCTCTCTCTCTCTCTCTCTCTCTCTCTCTCTCTCTCTCTCTCACTCTCTCTCTCTCTCTCTCTCTCTCCTTTCCCCTGTCAGACCACCTGACCAAAATGTTGCCATGGCGACCAGTAGTCAGCGGCGGCGTAGGCCACTTCATCCATTCGTGCCACTTGTTGTCGAGGAGAGGGGGAGAGAGTGCTGAGGGATGGATGGAGTGAGAGACAGATGAGCTAGAGATGGATGTAACAGAAGAGAGCGAGCGAGAGAGGGTGTGGTGTGAGGGGTTGGAAGACGGATGGAAACAAAGAGATGCGGAGATATGGAGGGATCACGAGAGGGGAGGAGAGACTAGGGGTCATGGAGGGAGGGAGAGGAGAGAGACATGGAGGGAGAGAAGGAGAGAAGGAGAGAGAAGGAGAGAGAAGGAGAGAGAAGGAGAAGGAGAGGGAGAGAGAGGGAGAGAGAGGGAGAGGGAGAGAGGGAGAGAGGGAGAGAGAGAGGGAGAGAGGGAGAGAGAGAGGGAGAGAGAGAGGGAGAGAGAGAGAGAGAGAGAGAGAGAGAGAGAGAGAGAGAGAGAGAGAGAGAGAGAGAGAGAGAGAGAGAGAGAGAGAGAGAGAGAGAGAGAGAGAGAGAGAGAGAGAGAGAGAGTCATTTCAGAGACTGCTGTGGGATACTTCATGTAGAACAGCAGCTAGTCTGAGCTCTCTGGTACACGCACAGGTTTTTATTTTAGTTATTGTCATGAAATTAAAACATATATCATATTCTGCACCGGTTCTGCACGATGTGTTGTGCGGATTTCAGAACAGACATCCCGACGCGGCTGTGGTGGTGACTGGGGACTTTAACAGGGCCAACCTTAAAAAAGTTCTGCCGAATTTCCACCAACACATCACGTGTTCCACCAGGGGAGACAGAACTCTGGACCATTGTTACACTCCTTACAAGAACGGATACAAGCCCGTGTCGCTTCCTGCTTTCGGGAAATCAGATCACGCCGCGATCTCGCTGCTTCCTGTTTACAGGCCTCTGATCGCACGGGATCTGGTGATGACGAGGGAAGTGAAGCGGTGGACGGACCAATCAGAGGCTGCGCTTCAGGACGCTCTGACTGACGTAGACTGGGACGTGTTCCAAGCGAGTTCAAGTGACGTCAGCGAGTTTACGGAGGCTGTAGTGAGTTTTGTGGCTACGCTCGCGGATGAAATCGTTCCCACGGTGAAAGTTCGGATATTTCCAAACCAGAAACCATGGGTTGATAAATCCATCCGCTGCGCTCTGAATGCGCGCACGGCCGCTTACAACGACGGTCTTGTATCTGGTAACATGGACAATTACAAAGCGGCGTCGTACAATCTGCGAAGGGCGGTGAGGGACGCTAAACGGACGTACAGAGACACCGTGGAGCTGATAAAAGACAAATGTATTGATCAGGAGATGGAGAAGTTTGGAGAAAAGGAAGTAGCAGCGTCAGGCACTTGCTTGCGTTTTCTATTAATTGAATGTCAGTGCGAGCAAATCTCCCCTTACAGCGCGCACACACACACACACACACGCACACGTACCCGCACACACATTTTCCTGCAGAACAGTTAAGGAAAGCACGCTCTCATCTTGCATGGATTTGTCCTTCACGGCGTTGACGACCGGGAGGCGTCGTGCAGCTTCCATTTCCTACGTGATTCATTTTCGTCATATTGCCCGTAAATCAATCGCCTATAAAGTCCTCCTGCCTTTGTGCGTTGCCCGTTTCATTGCTCCCTGGATGCTGGACAATCTGCTGAGCTGGCAACCCGAGCGGGGGAGGGGGGGGCGAATCTCAATGACCCGAGGCTGCCATTGAATATCAGGATGTGGATAAGGCGGGAATAGATTGGATGAGGTTTTTCTATTTATTCTTTTTAATAGGTTGTCGGTGTCGTGTAGAAACCCCCTGCGTGTCATTAGATTGATCATCCTCCGGCCGCGCTGTCACGCCCGACCTGGAGCGGCCGCAGGTGGCGGAGGTGCCGAAACGCGGCTACGCCGGGATTAAAAAGACGCGACCGCCGCTCTCCACGGAGGAGGTCGCCCGTCGCCGCTGACGCCATTTGCAAACGTGGAAGTTCTTCTGCGAGACTTGTGTCCTTGGCGCGGGAGTTTTCCAATTTTTTCGACAACGAAACGCTGTGTCGGCGATTCCGCGCACTCGGCTCCGGCGCCGCTTCGTCTCTTCCTCTCGACGTCTTTGCTTCGGACGAGAAGCACTTGAGTGTTTTTTTTTTTGTTTGTTTTTTCTGTAAGTGTTGTAGGGCAAACACTGTTGCTAATACTGAACGGCAACAAAGAAAGCAAACAAGCAAACTGAAAAGAAAAACTAATAATCATAGATATTACGTTCACTTTGAGTTTCCTCATCAATTTGGACTGAGGCATTGAAGGATCATGTTCATTTCTCGTTAGTTCCCAATTCGAATCCCGGTATCTGTGATTTATTATGGGATTCATAATATCGTTGCCGTCCCGCTGTCCGCGGGCGATCGACGGATCTTCGCCCGGCTTTCCCTCGAACGCAGCGCGGCCGTCGCCGCCCGTCTCGCTCCGCCGCGTCCGGCTCTCCCGTCCTCGTCCTCCCGGCGTGAACCTGGCCGTCCCGCGTCGCCCTGATTCCATCCGCCGCGGCTTAAGTGGGGCTGAGTGGCCATTACCTGGAGCACGTGGGCGCGCTCGGCGGAGGACACTCGATCCTCTCTGCTTAGCGTCCGAGCCTCGGCGGACAATTCGATTTTCTCCACTTAGCCCTGTAATCCGGTACGTGATCTCTTCTTTATTTTTTATTTTGCCAAGTGCTGCGTGCCGCACCGACGGCCAGAGTGGGAGAACACAGCGGAAAATGAGAAGAACCTCGATCAAATAAAGAACCTCGATCAAATGAAGAACCTCGATCAAATAAAGAACCTCGATCAAATTAAAGGACCTCGATCACATGAAGAACTGTCTGATATGTGAACTATGAAAACGAGGGAATCTCCTCTCCTAGGACTACGGCAAGCCGTTTCAACATTCAGTCCATAGGATCAAATAGTCACTTTTTAAAAGTTACTACTACTTGTATTTTAGCTACTAGTCGCTATTCCAACTGTTATGACAATGTTGTCATCGAGGTTCTTTAATTTGATAGAGATCAAATAAAGAACCTCGATAAAAATGTAAGGACCTCGATCAAATGAAGAACCTCAATGACATTAGGAACCTCGATAAGATAAAGAACCTGGATCAGTTAAATAACCTGGATCAGCCTTTCTCTGCTCGCTCTTGTGAAATGATTTTAGAATTTGAACTCAGAGCTTTTTTTTTTTTTTGCTTTTTTTCTCCAACTTTGTGTCGTTCCACTTCCTGAGCTGCATGAGCTCCTATGACTGAAGTACAGCAGCATGAAACACGCTGCTCTCCCCACGACTGTTCCCGATATCGACCAAATCAAAAATCACAATATTTTGGGCGAAATACCTCGACGCTCGATAATTTGACGATATTTTGAGGAGGACAATTGGTGCTTTAACAGATATTATATACTGTACACACAAGTATTTGGGAAACAATCACTCCTAATGTGGATATTATGGCCCGGCAGGTCGAGGTGTTGATTTGAACAGGAGAGGGAGGGAGGGAGGGAGGGAGGGAGAGAGAGAGAGAGAGAGTGAGAGAGAGAGAGAGAGAGATCTCCGTGTAGTGTTGGTGCTGGTATGCGAGTGCACACCGGGCATCGCCATGATTGGATGACGGCCCTGTCAGTCAAAACCCCTCGCCACCTGACCTTTTTTCAATGAGAAGCACTGGTTCCCCTCCCGCTGGTTATACGCACGCACACACAGTATGATCACATTAGATCATCATGGCGCCCACGATTGTGCCAAGAGTCATCACTTTCGAATTTTGAAAAGTAAGAAACAAAAAAAGCTTTTATGAAGTTATTTGATTACATTTATTTCACTGAGTGTCTATACTTATAATACAAATAAAATTCATTGTTAAACTTTTTAAACAAATTTAAAGAGACTTGATTTTTTTTTTATTTTTTTATTATTGTATTTTCTTTTTTAACTTTAAGGACTTGACTTGACATAACCTGTGACTTGGACTTGCTTGTGACTTGGATATGAGGGACTTGGTCACATGTCTGAAAGAGACTCTTCTCTAAACCCTGTAGGATTCATACAAATGTAAGAATAATGACAAGAACAATCACTTTATTTTATCCATGTTGTTTTAGGGGCCGCGAGAGACAACCGCGGGCTCAGGCGGCAGCCATGACTCATTGGAGTTCAGTAGCAACACCCGACAGTGACATTCTCTCACACACACACACACACACACATACACACACAAACTTTCCATGCCCACTCATGAAGTTGTGTTTGCAGCAGTGGTAATCTGGTCCTTTTATAATTTGATAATATGGTCATACGGCGATGATGTCACGCTGTACGGATAGATGACACACAGTGATGGTGGTCAGATTATAACTCCCAGGGGTTGGAAGGTGACATGTGATTTCATCGCTTTCTTTTATGTTGCTGGGAAACATGACCGTTTTTTTTTGTTTTGTTTTGTTTTTTAACGAGCGTAAAAATTTGAAAAATTCCCTTTGCAAAATACCGGATAGGTTTGTTGCGATATCTCAACATTCGATTTCTCAGAAAGATCTTGTGACAATTGATTTGTTTGTTCCGTTCTTGGCGGAATCCAGGGAGAATAGTGGTTACCTTGGTAACAACTATTGGAGACCGCCTGAATAATAAACCAATCCACGTACAACGGTCTTTATTCCGTTCAGTATCACAACACATTTTCAGACCCTTTATGTGTTTTCTTCAAGGAACGGAATATGCGTTGGTTTCGACATTCTGCTCGTTCCGTTCCCTCGTCCCGCATCTGTTGCTGAATTATTCAACGAGGACTTCCTCCATCGCCCAAGGTTCAGTTGCAAGGTTTTACTGTAAGCGATCCCCGTTCTCCCTGCGCTTGATTTACTGGTCTGCGTGTGCTCAACGCAGGTGGAGGCTGCTGGCGCTTTCCCTGCCGTGGTAAAGTGATAGCGCTGGCGGCAGCTTGACAGGAGCACCGCTCACCTGTGTGTTGGGGCTGCGGAGGTTAAACCGTACAGGGCTCTTCACCGCCGGTGTGCCTTTCATTTTCCGTGGCTGGGGTGTGCACGTGACTGGGGAGCAGAAACATGCAAAGCGCCTGATTCAAGGCACAGCACAAGATGAGAGCATAAACCCCTCACGAGTGGGGAGTAATGCTGTCCTAAAAGGCAAGCCATTTTAACATTTAATCCATAAGACCAACTTGTCACTTACTTGTTACTAGTATCTATTCCCATTGTTACTAGTATCTATTCCCATTGTTACTAGTATCTAATCCCATTGTTACTAGTATCTATTCCCATTGTTACTAGTATCCATTCCATTGTTACTAGTATCTATTCCCATTGTTACTAGTATCTATTCCATTGTTACTAGTATCTATTCCATTGTTACTAGTATCTATTCCATTGTTACTAGTATCTATTCCCATTGTTACTAGTATCTATTCCCATTGTTACTAGTATCTATTCCCATTGTTACTAGTATCTATTCCCATTGTGACTAGTATCTATTTCCAAAAAAATAAATTCATGTTACTCGTAACAGCCAGGAAAGGAACTAGTCACTTATGAATAAGTACCAGTACTCAACTAATTGTGACAGGTAAAAATTAAATAGATAGTAGTAACAATCGGAATAGATACTAGTCAGAGGCAAATGCTTTATCTCTAAAGTGTCTCCATAGGATTGAATGACAACATTGTCATAACAGTTGGAATAGCGACTAGTAGCTAAAATACAAGTAGTAGTAACTTTTAAAAAGTGACTATTTGATCCTATGGACTAAATGTTGAAACGGCTTGCCGTAGTCTTGGAGAGGAGATTCCCTAGTTTTCATAGTTCACATATCAGACAAAGTAACCGTGGGGTTGTACACTTGTCATACATGCTGATGCTGCTCTGGGGCTTATGGGAATTGCACTTTGCTGAATGTAGTTCAGGTGGTGTGGCAATTATAGATTAGGTTGAATGTTATTTTGTGTGTGTGTGTGTGTGTGTGCGTGTGCGTGCGTGCGCAGGGAGGGGAGCACTGCTACTACCACGGTCGGGTTCGAGGCGTTCCAGGTTCCTGGGCTGCTCTGTCCACCTGCCACGGCCTGCGGTGAGTCCAAAATAAGACACTTTATCTCCCCTTAAATACAGCGGGGGCTCGAACAAAGACGGGTGCTTTGAGCGAGGCGTTGAGGAAGAATGAAATGGCAGATTTTTATTGACAAATTTTAAGTTCTCCCCGCAAAATATATCGTGTTATTCTGCCCTTATATTCGATATCCCCTTTTGCAGAACCCGGCACATTGAGCCGTACCGGTCAGGAGAATGAACAAAATAATTATAATTAATAATAATTACAAATTTGAATCCACCCATCATAGACCATCTGACCACTTCAAATAAAATTTGAAGTATTTCGAATCTTGTGTCTTTAGGAACTTTACGATTTTTGGTCGTAAAGACGAAAACACCATCAGCTCATCACCCAGCCTCGCTTTCGGAGTTTTTACTCGAATCAGGATCTCACAATTTTTTATTTTTTTTTTAGTACCATGCACAAAGCCGAGCTTTTTAACCGATGGCAGCCATTTTCTAACCATGTATTCAAGCCTTGAGTTATGTGAAGTCCTCTCTGTCCGCTGCAGGGGGATGTTCTCTGACGGAACCTTCTCTTACGGGATCGAGCCGATCCCCCGTGCCGGTGGAGAGGTGAGTGGGCGGGGCTGGGGCCAGCTGGGGCGGGCGGTTGTCAGAATGCCGACTCTCAATAATTATGAAAGTAAAAGACGATGTTGTTCCCTGAAGAAATTCATGTTCTGTCTTCATCCTGCACCGATCGGTGGCTGTTTACTTTTAGATATTTCCAGACGTACTGAACCCATTAGCATACTGCTCGCGTGCAAACAAAGTATTGTGTCTAATACGGCCGCCGCCTTGGGCTGAGTCTGGACACAGTTGTGGTCAGTGAGAGAACGAGAACGCAGCGCTTTTAAAGGGAATGAACAGAGAGAGCTCATTCATCTGCATTTCTCTCTCGTTCTCTGACTGTCTCTCGCTCTCTCTCTCTCTCTCTCTCTCTCTCTCTGACTTGCTCGCTCTCTCATGCTCTCTCTCTCTGTGACTTGCCCAGACTCTCTCGCTCGGACTTTGTCTCTCGCTCTCTGACTCGGTCTCTCTCTCTCTCTCTCTGTCTCTCTCTCTCTCTCTCTCTCTCTCTGTGTGACTCTCTCGCTCTCTTTCTGTCTCTCTCTCGTGCTTTCTAAAATGTTAAAATAAAGATGCTTAAAAATCAAAAAATCTCTGTAACTCTCTCTCTCTGTGACTCTCTCTCTCTCTCTCTGACTTGCCCACTCGCTTTCTCTGTGACTCTCTCTGTGACTTGCTCTCTCTCTGTCTCTCTCTGTGGTTCTTTCTCTCTGTGGCTCTTTCTCTCTCTCTCTGACTCTCTCTCTATCTCTCTATCTCTGACTTGCCCACTCGATGTCTCTCTGTGACTCTCTCTCGCTTTCTCTGTGACTCTCTCTCTCTCTTTCTGTCTCTCTCTCGCACTCTTTCTCTCTGTGACTCTCTCTCTCTCTCCCTCTCCCTCTCTCTCTCTGTGACTCGCTCTCCCTCTGACTCTCTCTCTCTCTCTCTCTCTCTGACTCGCCCAGTCTCTCTCTCTCTCTCTCTCTCTCTCTCTCTCTCTCTCTCTCTCTCTCTCTCTTTCCGTGTGACAGTGATGAAGCCTCATGCTGAGGCACGGTAAGACAGGGGCAGGTTTGGTTCTGAGAAGATTGCGTATCAACTCAATAAGTTTCCCGGTTCCCAATAAGGTTCTCACGCCTTTTAAGGTACGCCTTCAACTTATCCCAACGAAGCCGTAACTCTGGAAAATCCAAAGTCCGACATTGAAAAGCAGAAAGGAACGGGCTGTGTGGCTTCTCATTCGACATGTCCCCCTTCAATCTAAACGGCCCTGAATTGATTTCGTTATGTCAAAAATATGTTTTCAAGCTTGTGGGAGTCGCAAGCTCCCGGACGAGGAAAACCATTCGCCAAAACCAATGGTTTTCCCCAAGCAGGAGCAGTGGAAGTCATTGAGCTCGGAGGTGGTCACGATCGATTTTGGAAATACGGATTTCCGACTTCCACTGGAACGCAGCATCACTATGGAGAAGCGGGAGGCTTCATTTTCTGGCTGATACTCAGAGGATGGATCTGGGGACCCTGATGAGGGACTTGGTACTCACTGGGTACTTGGATATCTACCAGACAGCGGGTGTGGGATAATTAGGTATTTGGTCGCTACTTGACACCGATGAGATACTTAATCAGATACTCATGAGATGACAATGAACTTATTAGATACTTGGATACATAGACGGCACTTATCAGACACTTAGGGAGATTAGGTGATGATTGGATGGCGGATGATGATTCAAGTCGAATCAAATCTTAACTCAGATTGTAGTTAAAACACGCATACAACACTAACCACGCGACAATCGACGCAACCTCCAGGAGTACGGCGCTCTCCATGCCAGTCTGATAATATGACCGGGTTCTCAACGCGTCCTTGAGGCGCTTGAGGCGCTTGAATTTCGCCATCAGAAATTCAAGTATTGGATTACCTTGAAAATAGCCCCCTTTTGTGCTTGAAAGCTCCTTGAGAAAAATGCAGTCGCTGAAAACATGTGATATTGCCCCTCTGTTCCGGTATTCAAATCGGAATGTAATAAAACATTTTATCAGATTTTATTTTACTATAGATCATTCCAGGGAAATGTATATTCAATCCAGCACGGTTGGAAATACACGCTTATAATATTAGATGACAATGACATTAATAATAGATATATAGACAGATATACTCATATAAATAATAGACAATGAGGCTAGGATTTTATTTTCATTTATGAAGATCACATTGGAAATGTATATTTGTTTCGCTTGAAGCCCTAGAACATGAAAAAATAGTGCTTTAAAAAAGTACTTGAAAGTCCTTGCATTTATTTTTTATTTTTTTTTTGTATTCCCAGACCGAACCCCTAAACATAATGCAATAATAAATAATGCCGATGAGAGACTTTGGAGCCGGAGCCAAATCCTTGTATTAAATGCTTCGATGCGTATGATAAACTAAACCCGCCTCCTCTCCTCCAGCACCAGAGTGACCACGTGGTGTCCTGCATGCCGGCCATCCACCTGGTCCAGGACCCGTGTCCAGGTGGGGTCCAGCAGAACCTCTTTATGTCGGCTTTCTTCCTTAATCTCCGTATGAGAGCTCTTAATTAACATTACAGAGGATTATTCACCGCGCGCACAGTAGTAATTATTAAGTAGTTTAGAAGTTTTAAGGTGGATGTTTTGAAGTTTTTAATTGTTAAGGTTTTTCAGAACCAAAACCACAAACCTTGTTGTTTTTCTTATTTCTCTCCCAATTTAATTCAGTGCGATTGACTTTAATGACCTGGGAAACATGTGTTTACATTTACAACAACGTGGCGAAAATAACCTAAATTAACAGAACATTTAAAAATTTGCACTGACGCGTGTGCGCGTGTGTGTGTGTGTGTGTGTGTGTGTGTGTGTGTGTGTGTGTGTGTGTGTGTGTGTGTGTGTGCGCGTGTGTGTGTGTGTGTGTGTGAGAGAATGACATTACATTACAGATAACCTTAAATCTCTCTCACGGTGACCCCGCCCTTCCTCATGTCATGTGATCCCTCTCCCTCGACCCCTACTTCCCTTCATTCCGGTTCATGACTCGCTCTCCTTTCCCGATATTTAAGCCTCTTCTCGCCTCTCCTCATTCCTTCTCTAGCTCTCTGCTTCTTATCCTCCTCTCCGCTCTTCTGTTATCTCCTATTGGTTTGTTCGCAATATCAGTATCTATCAGTATCTTCTTTCTCTCTCGCTCGCTCTCTCCCTCTCTCTCGTTTCTCTATTTTTGTTGTTTTTTGGTTCCTTCGTAATCAAGTTTCTGCTGTTGTGACATGAATGACTGAAAATAAAGGAACCATAAAAGTCAAAAAGTCTCTCTCTCTCTCTCTCCCTCCCAGGTTGCTCTGTGAACAGCTCTCAGCCCGACGGAGGGACAGACAGAGACTCTGAGGTGGAGGAGGAGGAGGAGGAGGGCGAGCGCTCAGAGCGAATCTCCACCGAAACTCTGAGACGCTCCAGGAGACAGGTCCGGCTCCCACGCACAATAAAACACATGTGACATGCACGACGCGGGGGCGGTACCACGTTTTTAATCGCCGACACCGATTCTGTCAGGTGTCGGCTGATGAGTACCGATCTGAGAGTTTGTCTGCTGTCATTGAATGCAACGCGCATTCGCCATTGTCTATATTTCCGCGGCCAAAAAAAGCAGGAATATTATTATTCCAATATCTTAGATGTTTCAGATGCTCTTGGGGTCAGCTGATCAGCGTCCGCATCCGTCCAGCCCCTCTGGTCCACACACACCGCCCGCTCTCCCTGGGCCCGTGAATCGTCTCGTATTTAGTTTCATTTGTCTTTCAATTCAGATTGGTACCGTACGACTTTGACTTCCACTTTGCTGTCTTTTTGACTAATAAGGAAAAGCAATAAGGATTAAAAAATAAACAAATAAAACAAACTCAACATAAAAAGGCGGAATCTGATGAGATAACAGAGGTTTATTTAGTGAGGCCGTCTCATTGAGATAAAACCTAAATTCCACCAGCCCCGATTTAATATTTTTCGCATGAGATGGATGGATGGATGGATGGACGGAAAACCTTTCCCAACATGCGTGTTGATAATTAAACTGGGTTCAAATTCAGAATTAAAGTTACGGAACACCCCTGTCTGGGACTTGGGAGAAGTCAAATTTTCATTGAAAATCAAGGCTCTAAGTTCATTCTATGGAGCCCAAAAGCCTTCAATTTAGGCTCAGACACCACAGCCCCACCCCAGAGAGGAACACCATCACGTGCACGTATCAGGGCACATGACCCCGCCCAGGGCTTGGCAGCGGCAGTCTGCACACTTACAGTACGCAAACACCATCAATGTTTTACAAAGCGCTACCATCTGACCTGCAGCCGTGAAACCCCGCCAAACGGCATCTTTCCATGCCGGGGGTGTCTGCGCGTCTCGCCTCGCACGGCTCTCTTTTCACGCCAGGAAAGTTATCTCGTCCAAACGAAACCAGACACAGACACACACAGACACAGACACACTCAGACAGAGACACAGACAAAGAGAGACACACACACACACACACACACACACACACACACACACACATGTACGCCGCTGCTGCCACAAGATTAATTTTCTGGAGTTGCGACAATTTTCTTGGAAAACAACAATTTTTTCAGTTTTCCTGATGATTGATTAGCGCTGCCCAAGCTGCTGTTCTTCTTTTTCTCAAGGACACACTGTGTGCGCGTGCGCTGTCCTGGTGAAGGTTGTTCTCAGCAGCAGTGGTGGAAAGACTCCTTGACACAAAATGGAGTGAAAGTATCACAGTGGTATTTCTCCTTAAGTAAAAGTGTGGAAGTACTGAAGTATTAAAATTAAAAGTACTTGTCCTACCCAGTCTCCTGATATCACGCAATCTATAATACATCATAAAGTGTTGTTGTGGCTCATGTTCTGCAGATGATGCTCATGCAGATCCTGATTTTTATATATATATATATTACAGTTTATAATAAAATAGTATCTGTGGAGTCAATCATTTACGGATTAGGTTATCAATCTCATTATTGGTTTGATAGATCCAGTCCCAGATTTAAATATATAGAAATATAAATCCAGTAATTTAAGTTTGATTCATAAAAACAGATATGTGCTCCGAAACGTGGTGACGTAAAAGTCGAAAGTCTCCAAAGCGGAATATACTTTTTCCGAGTACAGATACTCGAAACTTGATAAATGGACTTAAGTACAGTAGCACCTTGTGTCGATTACGCACATTTTGGTATGTTTTAGTATTTTTAGAGCTTATAGAGCTTATTGTGCGTAATCACCAGGTGTCATGACATTTCACTGCATATATGTATGACCGTATGTATATGTATGTGACAAATAATCTCTTGAACTTGAACTTGAACTTGAACTTGCGATGTACTTGTACGTTGTTCCTTTCCGCCACTGGAAGTTCTGTCCCTGTGGTTTCCTTGCGCCCCCTGCAGGTGAGACGGGGGCAGCGCACCGTCCAGACTGAGACCAAGTACATCGAGCTGATGGTCGTCAACGACCACGAGCTGGTGGGTGCAGTGAGACGGGGAAGAGCGGGTTTCAGCTTTGGAAGGGTTAACTTCCGGTTGTTCCCGGGTTGCTTCAGGTTGACTTCTCGTTGTGATCTCTCCTCTTTCCTTCACCCCTCCCCTCTCTTCTCTTCTCTTCTCCCTCTTTCCTCCTCTCCCCTCCATTCTTCAGTTTGTCCGTCTTCGTCGTTCAGTCTTCAAGACGAGGAATTTTGCCAAAGCTGTGGTCAACATGGCCGACGCGGTGAGGGCAAATGACGACGTCCCACTCGGGCTTAAAACAAAACAAAAGAAATGACCTGCATGTAAAGTCAAAAATACAAATGTGAAGGGTTTTTTTATCTTTTCTACCGTTCCTCCACGTTCACATATTTGCACTTTCACCTAGTCTGTTTACCTTTTGCTCACCGACCGCTTCCAGATCTACAAGGAGCAGCTCAACACGCGCATCGTGCTGGTCGCCATGGAAACCTGGTCCTCGCACAACATGGTCTCCGTGGGCGACGACCCCTTGCTCACCCTGCGCGACTTCATGAAGTACAGGAAGGAGAACGTCAGGGAGCGCAGCGACGCCGTGCACCTCTTCTCGTGAGTTCCATCCCGTGCGCACTTTGCGTTACGGTCGAACAGCCTCCCATGCGTTAGGCCGAGGGGGGCGGTGGCATTTCATCAGGTTTTCCAGGGTTTTATGGACTCTTTTGGCTGCATCCGCTCTAACTCGCGCTATCCCGACGCACACCAGACACAGAGGATGGGGTTGAAAAGTACCAGTTTATTGTAGGGAGCCGGCAAGATGGAGCAAGCCCAGAGGAGATGGGAAACATGTCACGGCAAGGGCTCCTCCACTAGTGTGTGTGTGTGTGTGTGTGTGTGTGTGTGTGTGTGTGTGTGTGTGTGTGTGTGTGTGTGTGTGTGTGTGTGTGTGTGTGTGTGTGTGTGTGTGTGTGTGTGTGTGTGGATGGGGGTTTTACCCGTTGATTGCTCTCACGAGCAACAGGCGTACAGCCACCCCGTTCCCAGGCCCAATTGGCTGCTTAAAGCACACCACCCCCACACCGCATACCCCGAACCTAGCGGAGGAAAAAACATGCCGCACTCAGAAACAGGGTTCAGAAACAGCTGGATGCAGGGACCACCCTCCCCCAGGACGACAGCAGACCTCCCTCCTCCCTCCCGCAGCTCGGGGCCCTCGGCTGCTGTGCCGGCCGCTCGCTTCCTCCTGGGAACCTGCTGTGGCCAGCGCTAACACTTTGGACGCTACCGTGCCGAGCGCGATTGCACTTAATTTATAAGTGTTTACGTGCCATAAACAGTTGAATGATGGAAGCCAACGTTTGAATAAGGCCCGGGGCGTTGATTTTTGAGTTTTGAATGGTGGCGATCCGTTCGACCGTCTCAGATTTCTTGTTAAACTTCCTTTGAGATCAACCGACGCTAATTCATGCATCTCATAGAAAAACACAGATTTATCGTGTGTGTGTGTGTGTGTGTGTGTGTGTGTGTGTGTGTGTGTGTGTGTGTGTGTGCGTGTGTGCGTGTGCGCGCGCGCGCGCGCGCGTCTCACAGGGGCAGGACCTTCCCCAACAGCCGCAGTGGGACGGCCTACATCGGCGGCATCTGCTCGCTCGCCAGGGGGGGCGGAGTCAACGAGGTGGGACTTCCCGCTTGCGTGGCGGAGAAATGCTGAGTCGACACGGCCGGAGACGCGGAGCGGTTTCCGTTTCGTCGATTGGCTGTTGACGTTGACCGTTTTGTTTTTCCATATTTACTATTATCGCATGGCTGCGCGTCTGTTTCTCTACGGTGTGTGTATCTGTGGGTCATTTATAGAAGAAGAAGAGAAATCGTCCCCAGGGGGGAAACTTGTCCTCTGCATTTAACCCAAAACTATTTTAGGAGCGGTGGGCCCGAGGACCAACTCCAGATCTTGACGTGCGTGTGCGTGTGTGTGTGTGTGTGTGTGTGTGTGTGTTGGTTCCAGTACGGCAACGTTGGAGCCATGGCCATCACACTGTGTCAGAGTCTCGGCCAGAACGTCGGCATGATGTGGAACAAGGAGCGACCTGCAGCCGGTACGATCAATACCACACCGGCATCTGATACGGTGCTGAACAAAACCACAACAATGTCCGCCACCTGATACCACATCGTCAACGATCTTTCCCCCATAAGCTCCTGGAAGTTAGTTACCAGCCACGGCACCAAGCCTTTCACTGACCCCCATCGAGGTTGCAAATACTTAATTTTCCTGGAATTCAAAGTGCTTCTCTAAAACAGAATTCCAGCCAACGTCCTCCTATTGTTTCTGCTGTTTTAAAGATTAGACATTGACAAGATCCTTCAAAGGACTCCTGTTGCCTGAGTTTTTCACAGTTTCTGCCTTTATTGGACTCACAGCGCCACCCAGTGGCGAGAGGTCAACGGTGCGGCAGAGCGTTCTACAGCGCATTAGGGAAAACCTTGTCTTTTGCAGTGATGGTTGTTTTGAAGTTTTTAAAAGTTATAAACTTTTAATAGTTTTTCAGAACAAAAACCACAAACCTCATTGTTTTTCTTATTTCCCTCCCAATTTAATTCAGTATGATTGACTTTAATGACCTGGGAAACATGTGTTTACATTTACAACAAAGTGGTGAAAATAACCTAAATTAACAGAACATTTAAAAGTGTGTGTGTGTGTGTGTGTGTGTGTGTGTGTGTGTGTGTGTGTGTGTGTGTGTGTGTGTGTGTGTGTGTGTGTGTGTGTCCAGGAGACTGCAGGTGTCCAGACCCCTGGTTGGGCTGCATCATGGAGGATACAGGGTGTGTGAGTCCATCTCTTCCATTACTGTACATTAAAGCCCCTCTGAGGAATTTTCAAAATGGAATAAGGACCTGTAAGATCATTTTAAATCTGGTCCAGAACACATGGTTCCTAGATGTATGGCAGATTTTGTTTTGAACTAATTGTCATTGCACAGAGCACTGAGGCAGCAAAATGCATTTCTCTGCATTTTACCCATCCTAGTAACTCGCCTATCAAGGAGCAGTGGGCTGCCATATAGTGAGCCCGGGCAGCAGTTAGGAGGTTAGGTGTCTTGCTCAAGCCCTCAACCCCCCCCCCCCCCCAAAAAAAACCCCCAAAAATCGGTGACTTTCCAGACTCACAATCAGATTTTGATTGTCATCTGACCCAAACATTTGTCATCATTATATAGAAATTGCCGATCATTTTTATTTGCTTATGTTATTCATCTAAATTAAACTGACCTTTGTGGGTAAATGGTGAAAATCTCCTTGTAGGGGCTTTAGGAATAGCAGCAACTGAATGACATCCTCAAAATACTTATGAATAATATAAATCATGAAAGCTAATGGATAATATTCAAAAACATTTGCTGTTATTTTGTCTTTAACTAGTTGAATGCGGCCCATTTCCTTTAACTAGTCACAGGAAATGTAGTGGTATTTTATATATTATATATACACAGTATCATTTTTTTTTATTTCCTATTGTAGGTTTTCGGTTTTACAGATATAAACAAATAAATCATTAATTAGATGGATTTGTGCCAATTAAAAAAATAAAACAAATGACTAAAGGAGGTAAAGTTCCTCTCCTCCTCCAGCTACTACCTGCCCAGGAAGTTCTCCCGCTGCAGTGTCGACGAGTACCTGCGCTTCCTGCAGCAGGGAGGGGGGAGCTGCCTCTTCAACAAGCCCAGCAAGGTGAGGGGACGCTGGGGGAGGGAAGGGAGGCCGCATCAGGACCGGATCATAGCATTTCAACCGAAAATACCGCGGATATAATGAACGGAGGCGGCCGGAAGGACTAGTACAAGTTGCAATTCATCCTGAAATGGGGCCCATAGCGGCAGAAGCAGACAAGCAAATTAACATGTAGAAAATACAGATTTTGCTGTGGACCCTTGAAGTCTCTTCATGGACTCACAGGGGAAGTCAAACCCCAGTTTAGGGGAAGCCGAGCCATTTGGAGCGGGTTGATGGAGGTTGACGACGGCTCCGCCGGAGGTTCGGCCGGTCGAGCTCCCTGATTTATCGCCACGAAGGATTCAACACCCCCTGCGTTGGGCTGGGTCATAAAAGTATATGGTCGTTCCCCTCGGCAACCGACAACTAAATTGGGGTTTCCCGGCTGCGCTTTTAAGTTGCCTCTCGTGTTTTAATAGGTTTATTTCTGCTTCTGCCGAGAGATTACATGGTATTTATTGACAACCAATGACAACCACGCATTCATTTTGAACCAACTGTGATTAATGTCCCGAGTGAATGTTTACACACAACACACAGGATTGTTTTCTGGTTGTCCGTTACGTAATATAGTTGTTTAAAAGCAGTTGTCCCCCGGCGTGTGTGTGCGTGTGCGTGTGCGTGTGCGTGTGCGTGTGCGTGTGCGTGTGCGTGTGTGTGTGTGTGTGTGTGTGTGTGTGTGTGCGTGTGCGTGTGTGTGCGCGTGCGTGCGCGTGTGGTCCAGCTGCTTGACCCTCCAGAGTGTGGGAACAGCTTCGTGGAGCTGGGGGAGGAGTGCGACTGTGGGTCCATTCTGGTGAGTACACTGAGGGCCCCTCTCTGTGGCCCCTCGCTGTGGCCCCCTACTGGCCGCTGGCATAACACTCGTGAACCCCCGTTGTTTCCCACATAAGTGAATGGAACCAGAGAACAACTGCTGAGTACATTTATTTTATTTGGACCTTGTCCTTTATTGAAATAAGCTTATTTCCAGCGTGTCAGTGCATCTTCTTTTGGTTATTTGTCAAATTACTGCACTGCCTAAAATATATTGGAATATTTATATGGTTGGGCTTTTCTTTTCTGACTCTTTATTCTAGGTTACAGGTTGTCGTTTATTCTACTGAGCATGGACTGGTTTGAAGAGCCCCCAAAAATGCACGTGTGCCAATGCCTTGTCCATGATTATTCTTGATTCGATTTCAGTGTTTAAATGAACATGGAACTTCACAGACTTGTGTGTTCGTAGGTCAGATACTGAATACTGTAAACTTCCGTCTGGGATAAAATGAGGGATGAACAAAATTGTGGACTTTTAAACAATAACAAATAACTGCAAACTGCCCACTAAAAACAACAGTGGTTTTCTGCTGTATGACTTAAAGGTGCAGTAATTGACATTCATGTCATATTTAACATTCTGAAGAATTTCAATGTTGTCTCTTTATGACTTTTGCCTCAGTTTCCTGCACTCAGCAAACAGTGACACTCTCGTGTGGTTTGTTGTTGTTTCCAGCCCGGTCCGTCTGTTATGTCTCCAACAGACGGACCGGGACTATTTTCTATGGTAAAATGGTAAGAGAAGTTTTATGAAGTTATGATGGAGTGTTTCTGTCTCTAGTGGTTTAAAATCACACAAAACGTGTATCTTTAAAAATGCCTTTACCAGACATTGCCGCTTAAAGAGGGTCTGTAAATGATGGGTTTGTAATGGAAGTTATCCAGTGGGAAGTCAAGTATGAATGAAACCACAGTGGAAGTTGATATTTTGTTTATGTTTGTGTTGACGCACAGGAGTGCTCTCGCAGGGGAGGGGCCTGCTGTAAGAAGTGCACGCTTACCCATGATGCAATGTGCAGCAACGGTCTGTGCTGCAGGAACTGCAGGGTGAGACGGGTCCACCCGGCACGCAATCTGCCCCCTGATCAATTACTGTTTATCTTCTCTTCTTTCTCGTCATGCTATGTTCTCCTCTCAGTTCTCATCCTTCGCTCCTTTCTCTCCGTGTGACAGTACGAGCTGAGGGGAGAGACGTGTCGCGAAGCCGTCAGCGACTGCGACATCCCCGAGATGTGTACGGGAGACTCCAGCCGGGTACATCAGCCAGACCAACCGTCGGACCTGACGAATGACTAACCCGACGAACGACCGACCCGACGAACGACCGACCCGATGAACGACCGACCCGACGAACGACCGACCCGACGAACGACCGACCCTACGACTACAGTTTACACCATCATCATGTGGTTGTGTTTGTAGTGATCTCTTGTCGTCCTTCTTTCTGTTGATGACTGTCTGTCAGAGCCGCGGGTTTACGTCTCTTGATCAATGAAATGATGGTGTTTTCTTCTAACAGTGTCCCCACAACGTCCACAAGCTGGATGGCTACACCTGTGATGCTGGTCAGGTAAAGTCCATCTGATCTGATCTCAAATCTGTTTCTAAACAATTGGTGTTCTTTTTTTTTTTTTTTTTTTCATTTTATAACATTTTTTTTTCCACCTGTGCTGTCAACATGCTGGGCATACAACAAAGAGGATTTGTACGCCACTGCCTCTAGGTCAGAGTTAGCCTGCGGGTGTAGTTCAAGTTCTCAAGGATGACAAGAGCACAGTTTCGCCACCACACGCGTTTTCAGGGCCCTCCGGCACAGAGACCTGGACGACTGGGGGTTGTTAACACCAGTTTATTGTAGAGAGTGGGCTAACCGGAATTAGCCAGGAGCCGATAGATCATGTCATGACACGGGCTCCTATCTTGAGTGTGTGTGGGAATGGGGGCTTTGACCTGTTGCTCGTTAGATCAACCGACGAGCAACAGGTCAGAGCCTCCCTGATCCCAGCCACCTCGATCCAGGTCAGGTGTGGCTGCTCACCACACCATCCTCACACCACAAACATGCACCGAAAAAACAGAGTTAATTCGGCCCAGGAAAACTGGAACAGCAGTTCGGAACGTGGCCTCCTCCTGTCATTGTTATGGCAGTAAATGAGGAAGAAAGGCAGAGGGATGTAACCAGGAGGGTGCTGGTTGGCTGAGACCCTGCACCCCAGGGGCGCACACATACAACCAACCCCCAGGTGCAGGCACAAGACACCCAGCCCTAGCCGCCAGCCCTAGCCGCCCGCCCCGCCGGCGGGACCCCCGTGCCCACCCACGGCCCGCGCAAGGGCGAGGCCCGCCCCACCGCAGCTGACCAGACGCCCCACCCGGCCGCGAGCCCCGAGCCCACATCCGTGTACCCAAGTGTGCTCAGCGCACGGCACCCGGTTGTTAGCCCCCAAACAGTAGTCTGGTAGAGTTGTTCGGAGTCGAATTTGTGTGGGGGTGTATGTGTTCTAAGCTAATATGAGCGGGATTAAAATTTCCGGGACAGGCGAGAAGCACGTCAGGGCAGGAGCGTGACGGGCAAGATCGCGGCTGCCCGCCAAATCCCCACCCACATAGCTCGCACCCCACCCATCCCGCAAGCCCTGGGCCTATTGTGTGGTGTATGTGCTGTGTATGAGTTTTCGCACTGGGAGAGAAAGGCGAATCGCAAACAGTTGGTGTTCAACCCATTTGAAGATACTGAGACTGGGGTCACAGAAGAATATTTAATATCACAATATAATATTCACTCACAAATTCAAAATCCCCTTAAAGAGATACCGCGGTCCATCACGACATCCCATTGATCGAAGTGGTAACGTTGCCTCATGACTTAAGACTGTAAATGCGTTTTTCAAATAAAACGCATTGGTCTTTAAAATGGTCTACGATGATATGTGACCATGTCTTAATCTCACCGTGGTATAATATACCACCACTCCTCTCTTTCTTTCTCTGCCTCCCCCTCTTTTTAAAAATCCATTCTCTCTCTCTCCCTCTCTCTCAGGGTCGTTGTTATGGCGGCCGCTGTAAGACCAGAGATGGACAGTGCCGGGCGGTGTGGGGACACAGTGCGTTTGGACTTTGCTTCTGTTTCATGTTGTGCTGAACAACACCTGGAAAAAAAACCAAAACTCTCTGAAATCTCTCTCTCTCCCTCCCTCTCTCGCTCTCTCTCTCCCTCTCAGACTCCGCCGACAGGTTCTGCTACGAGAAGTTCAACTCCGAGGGAACGGAGAAGGGGAACTGCGGGCGCGACACCAGCGGACACGGCTGGTTGCCGTGCAACAAGCAGTGAGTAAACAAGTCTTATTTTAAAAGCTTTCACTCGGGATAAGACCTTCTTTTGTTGTTCTTGTTGTTGTTGTTGTTCTAGTTGTTCTACTTCCTCTTATCACCCGAGGAATCGCTGTCCCGAAAATGGAACAGCCAAAAGTGCTTGACAGGATCTCCCTCCCTCAGGGACGTGCTCTGCGGTTTCCTGCTCTGCACCAACCTGACGTCCAAGCCTCGTTTTGGGGAGCTGCAGGGCGAGCTGACGGGGCTGACGGTGTACCACCAGAACAGATACCTGGACTGCAGGTCAAACGCTCCCTCTACCTCATCTCCTGAACGGAAGCCATGTTTGTGTTTATTGGCCCGGCGAACTGCTGGACTCCCGAAAAACGTTTTTGCGCATCCGCCGGCTACATAATAGATGGACAAAAAGAGGTTGTTATTTTGATACAATGCTGTTATTTCGACAGAATTGCCGTTGAAAAGGGTGTCTTCTATTTCCAGAGGATGTTTGTCGACGTTAAAAGCGCAACAATCGATTTGCAAGCGGTGAAACGGTGAAAGTGCGCTGGTTTCTAGCAACACATATGATCTTGAAATAATGTACGAATGACATGAGGCTATGAATAGAGAAATAACTATAATTTTATTTTGTAGAACTTTAACTTAGAGACTTTAAGATAGATCGTGTGCCATATCTATCACAGGGAATTTATATTCAAACAAAAACACGGAAACATTAAAGTGGTAAATCCGTAAAATTGTCTGTGTTGGGCGGATTACACCACAGGCGCCGCCAGGAAAGGCGGACCCCGCCACCAGCAATGGAAACAGCATGGAGAGGGGCCGTGCGCTCCTGGTCTCGCTCGTAAAGTGTCTTTGAACAAAATAATCTCGGGGGTTACCACTTTAAATGTTTTCCCTTCAGAAGAATATCGTCAAATGAAATCTGAGAGAGAATGGCGCATTTGGCGCCCTGGTGACGAGGCCGAGAAAAGCGATGAACTTCCGACTCCCCGTGACCTTTGACCTCAGAGGCGGCCACGCGGTGCTGGAGGACGGCTCGGACCTGGGCTACGTGGAGGACGGCGCCCCCTGCGGGCCCAACATGATGTGCCTGGAGCGCCGCTGCCTCCCCGTCAACACCTTCAACCTGAGCACCTGCCCCGGCTCCTCCGCCGCCCGGATCTGCTCCCACCACGGGGTGCGTCTCCCGTCCGGTCCGGCCCCCCCTCCGAGGGGCGGAGCCGACGAGGTCGTGCATCGGCGGCGGGAGGTGGGGTCGGGGATCTTAAATTCGGACGTTTCCCGTCTCTGGGAAATCGACTGCTTGCCGTGATAGAGATTCTCGCTGAATTGGAAATGAGTCGTGAGAAAGACACAGAAGACTAGAGATAGAAAGATAGATACTTTACTCTTCCCTGGAGGCAAATGCAATTTTTTTATTTTGTGGAGGGGGAGGGGGAGAGAGACTGACTTTGACGGTTCCTTTATTTTCAGGAAGTCATGTCACAGCAGCAGAAACTTGATTACGAGGGAACCAAAAAACACAAACACACATAGAGACAACACAGGTCAGTACAGAGTACAGACGTCTCTCTTCAGAGACAACTAGGTACGCAGGGAGCTGTCGATGTCTTCACCAGGTTTGAGACGGCTGTTCACTATAAGGATGAGAGAGAGAGAGAGAGAGAGAGACTTTTTTTTTTTTTTCTCTCCACCTTTAATACACAGCAAGTCAAACTTTATCTCCCCCCCCAGACATGCAGTAATGAGATGAAGTGCATCTGCGACCGCGACTACACGGGGACGGACTGCAGCGTGTTCGACCCCATCCCCGAGCCCACGCCCGCAGAAGGCCCAGAGAAGTACAAGGGTGAGCCCTCATTTTTAGATTCACGCGCAGTATCATTCTCTGCTTGGTCGGCGCCAAGATACAAAGACCCCACGCAGCAGAAGGAACCAGGCCGCGACACGGAGGTCTGCTCGGTAGTCACCCCAACCCAGCAGCGGGGAAGTCAAGCCCCACGGACGTCTACGCCACTTCTTTTTCGCACTTTTTTTTTTTTTTTTCTTCCCTTTTTCCTGAAAATGCATCACAGGATTCCGCTCCCTCCCGCTTTTCCTCCTCCAGGTCCCAGCGGCACCAACATCATCATCGGCTCCATCGCAGGAGCCATCCTGCTGGCAGCCATCGTCCTCGGTGGAACCGGCTGGGGGTTCAAGTAAGAGTCGTGTCTGTGTCTGTGTGTGTGTGTGTGTGTGTGTGTGTGTGTGTGTGTGTGTGTGTGTGTGTGTGTGTGTGTGTGTGTGTGTGTGTGTGTGTACAAAATTAAGTAAAACGTAGGGCCAGGCATTGTGGCTCAAAGGCAACAAAATAATATAATTTGGTTTAATAGCAATATAAAAAAATTCTGCTACAAATAGTTAAAGTTTTACAATGTTTTCTGATTCCTTTTCATATAAATTGTTGAAATATGGTTTTGCTTCCTCGTGACAATGACGTGTTGCGTAGAGTAGAACGCGTGACACTGTGCGTTCCACCTCACACTCCTTTCACCTTGTTCTCTTCTCACCTTTTTCTGCCTCCGCCTGGATCCAGGAACATCCGAAGAGGAAGGTACGACCAAGCACATCAAGCCATGGTCTAATAAACTGAAGTCTGTCACAGGGGTTCCCAAATATATACTTTGTCTGCCTGTAATACACTGACGTGGGGTTAATGTTGAACTTAAACTGATGAAGTGTTGAAGTGGCAAATATCATAAATAATCCCACCATCAACGGCGGAGTTGAGTAAATATATATATATATATATATATATATATATATATATATATATATATATATATATATATATATATATATATATATTCGTTTATTTGTATATTTCTTAAATGTTATTGTTTCACATTTTTGTCTTTCCATTTTTTTTTTTTTTTTTGACAGAATATATTTGATTCTGAATCTAAATCTATTATGTCGAAAAAAATAAATAAAAATGTTAACACTTAAAACAAAAAAATAAAAATACATACGTATAATTTTCCTGTGGGCCCCCTGTAATCCCTCGGAGGACCCCCTGCGGGGCGGCGGACCTGAGTTTGGGGACCCCTGCTTTGTCATCCATCTTACCTCATGTTCCCAAATTTTGGCCCGCTCCAGCGCTTCAAATGCTTTCAATGGTATTAAGTGACGCGGACATGAACGCCCTTCACGTTTATTTATTTAATCTATTTTATTTTTTCCAACATATTTAGTTTCCTTATATTCACATCTCCCGATCATTTCCGGTCCCTGCTCCTCAAACAACATTTAGGATGAAACCGGCCTCATTTTTATATCTTTTTTTTTTTTCGTTTGTCGTTTGTAAAGAGCAGAGTGGGCACAGTGTGTTTCCTTCCATCTCGCTGGTGTTCACACTGTGGGACGAGCCCCCGCGACAAGTTCAGTTTTTCTGAAAAATCGGGTCATTTAAGCGTTTCCGTATCTGAATGGCGCAGAGGAGGAGTCGTGGTGCTGAAGTCAGCGGTTTGGTTTTTCGGACTCTTCGTTGCATCGCATCGAACAGTTTCACGTCCCCGACAACCTTGCGTCCGATTTTACACACGAGAAATCGAATAAGCTGCGGATTTGTTGCTCCTGTTCCCCGTCGCCGCCCCCCAGCGGCAAAGGAGGTGGCCCGGGCCGCTCGCTCGTCGGCAGTCGGCCGGTTCGATCCCCGGCTCCGCCCGGTGGCGTGCTGGAGTGTCCCCGAGCAGGACGCTCCTCGCGGCCCCCGTCACCAGGACGTGAAATGCAGGGAGGCGCATTTTTGCGGCCTCCGTCTTTCTCCGTGCGGCGACGATAAAATGAAGGCGGTGTCGCCTCGCCGGCGCATTTCTGTGAGAGCGTTTCCTGTGTGGAGCTGCTGGGGACGTCCCTGCAGGTCGGCCACCTCCACCCGCATGACTTCACTCAACAGCTGTTGCCGTCGGCTTATATTACGCGTAGGGGAACAACTTGGAGCGGTCTTTTGGTCTTTTGGTCTTGTCGTCGACTACGACAACGAGAAAACCATACAATCAGGCTGTCATTACATTTACCTGATATTTTGGATTTCACAAGCCCCCAAAGAGCTGAAGCAGGGTGTAGCTGCTCCGTCGGGTCCGGTCCCACACCACATGTCACGGCTGGGATGAAGGAGAGCGACGATGTGAAGTGTTTTTGTTGTTATCCTTTGTTTTTGTTTCATCCTGTTTCACCCATCGAGGCCGGCAATGCTTCAACCTCCTCTTCTCCCGCAGTTTCTCACGTGTGCTTAATGTCTCTCTCCTTCTCCCTTCTCTCTCTCTCTCTCGTTCTCCTCGTCTCTCTCTCTCTCTCTCTCTCTCTCTCTCTCTCTCTCTCTCTCTCTCTCTCTCTCTCTCTTTCTTTTCTAGATCTGGAGGAGGATGAACCCTTCCTCCCCTGCTCTCCTTCCGACACTGTTTCCCGTCCGTCCTTTGTGGAGGCAAAACCAAGCTTCGTCTTCCGCGTCTTTTTATATATACTGTGTGTGTGTATATATGTATATATATATATATATGTATATATATATATATATATATATATATATATATATATATATATATATATATATATAATAAAACAACCCAAAAGAACCCTTAAACTTAACCCTTTCACCCCCAAAAGCTTTTATGTTCCCCCTCAAGTCTGCCATCACGACTGTTATTCTGCTCGAGCCCTTTAAGCGAGACGTCCGCGTCCTTCTCTTCCCCCTGAGACCTCCGAATGGTTGCCGTGGGTTGCTACGGACTCCGGTCGCCATTTTCCCAGGATCTCCTTCATTCAATTGCCTCGAGAAGAAGCTCAATAATGTACAAAGAAATGGTGAAAGAGAGGAGTTGAGGTGCCGCACAAGGTAGTTGTCGGGTTTCCTGCGGCGGGTTTTTCACCGAACAACGCTTCCAAGAATCTTTTTAACCCCAACACGCCGATGGGAGTGATTCCCCCGAACGTGGCGTCTTGCGCCGAGCGGCCGGACGCAAGTTCCGGGTGCAGTACCACGCGTTGCAGCGAGGAGGCGCCGTAGCAAGCAAGAAACTGTCCGAAAGCCCCCCAGATCTCTTATATCTCACTGTTCATGTGGTTTTCACTTTTTATTTGTATTTTTTTATAAATCAACGTCATCCCTCGTATCTCAAAAAAAAAAATAATAATAAGAATCTCAATTTGCATTTGATGTATTGGTGAATGGCGATACATCTTTGTTTATTCGCATTTATGTTTAGAAACTCAGTCGCTCCTCAGAGATCAAAACATCCCGTTTACGAGATGACGCGTTCCTCAGCGGCCAACGCGCCGCGGTTGTCCTTTATACGAACCGAAGCATGTCGGTCCTCTGCCCCCCCCCCCGCGCTGGCAGTCAGGAAGGGGGCGCGGTCCGTACAAGCAGGCAGCGAGGGCCTGTTTGCGTACCTGCGTCAGGGCTTCCTCCCGATCCGCCCTTTCCTCCTTTGAGAGACACGGACGCTTCCCTTCCTCCTGCACTGTTTTATCCTTATCTTTATTTATTTTTTTAATACGTTCTACGTGATTTTCGTCCATGTTGCCGGGGAAGGAGGATCTTTGTGGGGTCTCGTTGCACGTACGTGTTTGCAGCTTAAACTGACGATTGCACTTTCACACAGAATGTTCCGTCCCGCCGTACAATAGATCTCTGCCATAGATAAGTATATGGTGTAATGGTAAGGATGTTGCACACGGACCATCCCCTTGTACATATGGTGTCATAGAAAGAGCTTTTCGAAGGCGGTTTCACCTGCTTCATCCCGGCAGCTTGTGAGGGAGCTTGTGGGCGCTTTTCAGAGACGCAGGGTTTATGTTTTAGGAAAGTGCTTCCTCCACTTGATCTCAGTTTAGAACGTCGTTGTCTTTTGGGATAAACGTCCTTTGTACGGAGGAAGGTTGGACTGTGAGGAGCTCCAAACACGACCTCTGTGAGAGTTCTGTGGCGCAGAACAAAAACAGGTAAAAACACCGATCAGCCACAACATGAAAACCACCACTAACTACCACTAATATTGTGTAGCTCCCCCTCCTGTCCCTAAAAAGTCGTGACCCGTGGAGGCATGGACTCCACAAGACCTCTGAAGGTGTCCTGTGGTATCTGGCACCAAGACGTCAGCAGCAGATCCTTTAAGTCCTGGAAGTCGTGAGGTGGGGCCCCCTTGGCTCAGGCTTGTTGTTCCAGCACATACCACAGATGTTCCATCGGATCGGACCCTCACCCCGCCCATCCGCATGATGTAGAAGAAAACATGATTCATCAGACCGGGCCACCTTCTTCCATTGCTCCACGGTCCAGTTCTGACGCTCACGTGTCCATTGTAGGTGCTTTGGGTGGTGGACAGGGGTCAGCCTGGACACTCTGAGCGCTCCCATACGCAGCAAGCTGCCATGCACTGTGTGTTCTGACACCTTTCTATCATAGCAACGTTCACTTTTTCACCACTTTGTGCTACGGTAGCTCTGCTGTGGGATCGAACCAGACGGGCTGGACTTCACTACCCACACGTATCAATGTCGCCTACAGGCGTCCATGACCCTGTCACCAGTTCCCTGGTTGTCCTTCCTTGGAGCACTTTTCACTTGCTGCCTCATATAATAATAAAATATAACAGTATATATATATAATAATAATATATCCCACCCCTTGACAGGTGCCATTGGAACAAGATGATAATGTTATTCACTTCACCTGTCACTGTTTTAATGTTGTGGTTGATGGATGTATATAATTCTTGTATTGCACCGTATTATCAGTGTTTTACATGTGATTCTAATTGATCTGAAAGGTGTGTAATGGCCTCTAATTCAGTTTACACATTTTACATCACTGAGCATCTTCTCCTGATGATAGCGCACGTCTTTCATTTATTTTTATTTTTATATTGTCCCTATTTTCGGGCTTTGGAAAATTGGAATGATAGAAGAAACCTTCCTCAAAATGACCTCCCGCCCCCACTGACAGCTACAGTAAAATAGACACGATAAAAAAAGGTCAGCCTTCTATAGAACACGTTTCACAGCTGTTTGCACTTGGTTTCCTCATCGCAAACACAGATGCGGTTCCACTGCCACCAAACAATCATGAGTGGGATTTTGACATTCAAACTATAAGGTGTGGTTGTAGATGTGTGGTTGGGTGGAACCAGTCCTGCCTCCGCTCTAACCTAGGAAAATGTCTAACCTAGACAACGGCTTCCCAGCAGGGCTGGAAGTGTACCGCTACGCAGAACCAGGACTTTTACTTGCGCACCGGGACTTCTCACCAGCTGCCGGTGACAAACAGGTGGAGGATATTGTAAAATATGTCATCGTTTTGGTCGGAGCGCACCGGCCCGCTAGACATTTTCTCCGCTGCGCGTCCGCGTTTCTCCAAACAAAACAAATAAAAATGGTGTTTTTATTTGAGATGTATTCATTTTTACTCCGTTTCCTAATACAACAAGAGATCTGTGCGCCCCGTGCTGCGTCACACAAGGCCACTTAACAGCAAGTACTTAATTACGTACATACATGATGTGGAATATTTTCCCTTATACTTTGAGGTCTTTCTCCCCCTGTCACCAAACTCCAACATCTTTCCTCTTGTGTTGGGGAAAAGCAACACCGTTTGTTTTTGTATTTGAATGTTTCGAGGGAAGTATAGAAGGCCTTTCTGTACATTCTGGAGTTTTTTTTTTTTTTTTTTTTTTCTGCGTTCCAACTTCCACAATAGGAACCAAAACATCACTCAGGATCTCGTCACAGCAAAGACATTTCATTTGGAATTTATTGATTTATTTTAGCTTCACTGCCACGTTAACCTGTCTCAGACAGGACGATGTTGGTACAATCTCTTAGTTATTATTTTTTATTCATTTATTTAACTTTTTTTTACCCCGTTATTTTTCTTGCAAGCAGCAGTATTTATTGTCATTCTTGCAGCTCTGTAGCTAACAAGCTTTTGAAGACCAGTTAAAATGTTTAAAAAATGTTGTAGAAAGGCTTTTGCTGTCGGAGATTTTGAGTTAAAATTTCAATAATCCGACGGCACGGTGCGTTGGAACGCCATTAGAGGGGAAAACCCAGCTACTTTTTAATTAGCCTTACTGTAATTATTACCGTCGGCTGCAGTTACTCTGTCAATACTGGATCCATTTTCTGATGTCGATCACTCAAAACAAATAAGGTGAAAACAACACCCCAGTTTTCCCTGAAGGCCGATCTGAGATAAAAATCAGATAAAACATAAACACACTGTACCGGCCGTATAGTGAAGCATCCACTGATTAAATGTCATTTAATGCATTTATGTAAATAGACAAACAACCGATACGTGAGAATTCCCAAAAATGCAGATTTATCCGCAGGTGTCCCTCAGCCTCATTGACGCGTGTCCCGTCTCTGATGAGCTCGTTGTCAGTGTTATTTAGGAAGGACGGTGTTTATTTAACCACTGGACGTACATATCTCCCCGTGGCAGCGCATTCAGCTGAAAACATGATCATAGGACTACAGGACTGTTTCCAAAAGGGTGAAGGGCCGTACTGGATTTTATAGATTCATAAACACATCGGCATCGCGGAGCAACTGACAACAATAGCGTTAAGATGCATTTATAATAAGAATATGCAAAAATACTTCATGTGAAACAGAGTTTGTTTTGTAGTTGGTGTCGCTTGTTTTGCTTTTTCCGTTTCTAAATGCTTCACTGAGCGGAACATGGAAAAAAAATAACGTTTGTATTAGCGCGTGACCCAGATTTATTATCAGCTCTTATCATGTTATTTAGTATTAACTTTGTTTTTCAGTTATTTCCATGTAATACGTTTGTAAAATTTGATTCTCTTTGTTTTAAAAAAAAATTTAAAAAAATGGAAAATGCAAAGAGAACGAGTTGAATCTGAAGTTTTAGTTTTATTTCACAGCCTTTATGAACACAACATGATTGTTGACCTGGTGTATTTCTAAAGAACATGAAATAAAACTGAAATATGAAAAAAGACTCCTTGTTTTTATTTGAACAGGTCGCTGTTATTTAAGATATCTGGGAGTCGCCACAGGTAGAAAGAGTATGAAACAGTTATTCTCACATAGTACCCAGTTAGAAGTGAAAGTATTATAATGGCATTGAATACTATAGTGTAAAGTTAAGTTAAATATAGTTAAAGTACTATACTACACTGAAACTGCCACGTGTATGTTACTTGTTGTAGTCACAGCAGAATTTTCAAGAAAGGACATTTGGGTCTAAACTGAAGTTGAAAGTTGAAGTTGAAATAAAACAGCCTTGTTATTCTTAGGTTTATTTTGATGTATTATGATAGACTACTGCTCCCCCTAGTGGTTGAAAAGTAATTATTTAAGAAATTCAACGAAACTGGTCTACTTTTACTGTTTTCCACCAATGTTCCATGCTTACCACAAACATAATTTCTTGAGTAAATAGAAATGTCAAAATCTTTCAATTTATATTTTGGTTTTAATTTACAATATATTGAACGGGAGGGGAGGTGTTTGTTATCATTGTCCACAGCATCCTGCATTGTAACCCATCGGGCATTGAAAGCTGCAGGAGTATTTTTAAGCACGACACATTGTGTTTTGTAAATCCATGCGACAAAGTTTGTATATTTATGTGATCGTATCTATGTGAAACATGACTCTTGGGGTACGTTTTGACAATAATTACAATGGAAAACCTGTAGATTTTCTATCACCTCGTCATCCAACTGTAGGTATTTCTCAGCAAATCCAGCATCTGTTTTTGTGCGACCGTCTCCTTGTAGTACTTCAGAGCCTCCTGGTAAAGAAGCAACATACTGTAAATATGGTTGAGCAGATAATGAAAATGTTAAAATGATTCATCTGTCACTAGAAATCGGATAGGAATTCCAGGGGGTCACACGGAGAAAGGAATAGCTTGAAAGAGCAAAGAGGTTTTTTTTTTAATGCAGAACAAACTGGCTTGCTTGTTTCGGCTTCACTGCATAAGGAATGTGACGTTTGCTATGGACTCTTACATTTTTGGAGGATCACATCCATTCATGCATTGAGGATAAATGGCTAAATGAATGGCAAAATTAATTAAATAAATGGCTAAAATATACCAAATGTACAAAAATGGAGAAAGGAAGGGAGGAAAAAGGTGGGTGGAGGTTCCAAGGTTTTCTGTGGCACTTCTTCACCGAACAGGACTTCCAAACTTTTCTGGAAACTTAAAGATGCAGACCGTTCACAGATGAGTGATCCCCCAAATACGGCGGCTTGCTCCAACAAGGTGACGTCCGCTTCACGTTGGACTCTACGAGTCGACTTTAAACAGCCTGAATGCACTCTGACGGACTGTGGCAGTTTCTCCCGCCACACGCCCTCCGAGTGGCGTTTTCAGGGACCTCCGGCACAGACACACAGGCGACAGGGTAGAAAACAGCAATTGATTATAGACAGTGGGCTAGGTGAAACAAGCCTGGAGCAGATGGACGTCATGTCATGACAAGGGCTCCTCTCATGAGTGTGTGTGGTGATGGGGGTTTTACCTGTTGCTCGCTAGACCAACCAACGAGCAACACTTGTACGTACAGCCACACTGACCCTGAGCCCAATCGCCTAGACCCAGGACAAGTGTGGCTGCTCAAACCACCCCATCCCCACACCACCACGTAGACTTTTGGTAAACTTTAAACAGTTTGTATCGAGAAGTGTGTCACAATGGGATGTTTCTTGTGAGGTAAATCCCTTCCCCTCAAACAGATTTTAAACGGTGTTCCACCTCCTCCTCCTTCCTCTCACGCCGACGAACTGAGTCTGAGTACAGGTCGCTGCTTGGCCACAGCACTTTGGTTCCCTCGCATTCCCCCCGGCACAGCTCATGCTCATGGCGGTAAAGCCTCAGCGTCCTCTCCATGCTCTCGACGCCTTTCCCCGTGCTGTCCCGCGCCGATGAGTTTCGCCGCTTTCAGGAAGGAGACTTAAAAAAACCAAAACTGAAACGAACCAACAGCAATTAAAGAGTCGTCCGGGCTTCACCGATGACATAACGTCGCTGGCCGAGCTCCATTCCTCCCGGTACCTCGTGAGGTCGCTCCTCCTGGTCGTTGAGGTAGCCCTCCAGGTCCTACCGCGTCCCGTGACCCTTCAGCTGGTGGGGAACGGACCGAAGAGAAGTGTGTTTGAGATTGGAGGCGGTGAGTTTTTGACCCGAGAGCAGCGTTTTTGACCCAGCCACATATTCTGAGTGGCTGGTGCTGTACCAAAGGGTTTTCCCTTTATTGAGGTGGCAAGTTTAAAACAGTCACAGCTATTTGTTTTGGCTCATCATACCTCAAAGAAGAGGTCGATATATGGATGACCTTCATTGGCCCGCCATACCAAGCACTCTGTTGAGCCTCATTAGTATCACGGGCATATCATCATAAGAACTAACATTTTTGGGGTATTTCCTTTGGCAGGGAACCTGACGCACGAGCCACTGAACCACCAACATGGTTGAATTTAGGACTGGTTGGAAGGACTTTGGCCGCACGGCCAGGTTTAGCTGCTACTAGCTCTTTAAAAGACTACATTCTTTGGACTAGTATGATTTTCTGGGGGTTCTTGCTCACCTCGGCGTGTGCAAAGTAGAGGACTAGGGCGACCTCCTGTCGAAAGCATCCACCACGTCCTTCCCTGGATGGGGGAGTGAGAGCACGCCGGGTGGAGCGACCTGCACCGCTTCATACACGCCGCTCTCCTCCAGGCGTCCCGGGGGTTTCCCTCCGACCGGGACCCGGCTCCGTCGAACCCGAGCCCGAAACCTTCGCCCGGACCCGCTGCCGCGGTGCCGGCCGCAGTGCCTCACGCTGTGCCTCAGCAGGCGGTGCAGACGCAGGCTCAGCTCCGTGGACCCGATGGATTCCGTCCAGTGTTGCGCTCCGTACCGGTCCGGAGCGAGTCCGTGGGCGGCGCCGTGCGGCACCAGATCGGATCCTGGAAATAGTCGGAAGCTGTAGCTCTCAAACTGAGCGACGGCCGGACCGATGAAACACACACACCAGCAAGCGGTGCGGGCACGGCAGGAGCACAGGGGCCTCCTTTTCCTGCGCAGGTCGGTCCTGGGGTCTGCAGAACAATTCAGGTGTCTGTGGGGATTCGAGCATTGGTCAACGAAAAGTTTCCGTCTTTTCCTGCAGCTGTCACAATGGAGATTATTTTTTTGGTGTGTGTGTGTGTGTGTGTGTGTGTGTCACCCAAATAGACATTTAGGGGGAAGAGCCACAAGAGGGTTGTGGACGTGGAAGCCATATTTGATTTGGGAAGCGGACGATCCGAGACGTAAACAAAGCCGCTGCTGCTTGTTTACCTTTCGGACGGAGGTGGGAGATCCAGGGTCAGGGAGTGACATTCCAGTCTGGGATTGTGGCTCAACCTCGTGGATTAGCATATCCACATAAAACGGGTCGGTGCACGGCTGGAGCACAAACATGGAGGTAAAGCTTTACAATGGAAGCCTATTGGAGGCTTTATCAAAACGAAAATGTAATTCCGCAACAGCGTTAATTCTCACATACTGAACTGAAAGTGGAAGAGCTGTTCGACGTTTAATTTTCAAAGCCGCTGTACAGTGGGCAATATTCAAATGTTGATTAAAATTTGAAAATTGAAATGAAATACGTACAACGTAACCTCAGTTTACAACGTAACAAGCGATATCAAGGCACAATTAGAATTACTGTAAAGTGCCATTCTCCATGTGAAAATTAAATGCAAATCGGATCATTGCAATTGAATTTAATTTGTTACTCAAACACATACATATTATGTGGGAAAATGATAATGCTGTTGTGGAATTACATTTAAAATTTGACTAGAGCCCCCTTCAGGCTTCCACACTTTATTTATAACGGCACTTTGATGAAAACACTCTCTTACAAACCGCTTCACGAATGGATGAGTGGCGTGAAAATGAACTGCAGCGGAGGGAGAATTCAAATAACCACAGAAAGGAAACTTTACTGAGGAAAAAAGGCAGAAAAAAAGGGTGGGGGTTGGGGGACATGCATTTTTTTAAACATAGTTTTGGTATTGTGTTGTCATATCTAATGTGTTTGGATTATTTTGATGCTTTTTTTTTTTTTTTTTTTTCTAATTGGTAATAATGCTTATAGTGGTAGTATTCAGACATTTTTTTGTGCAGAGCATATAGTATGTCGTTTTTGGACGTTTTTCGGTCATCTTTGGATTATTTTCAGCGTGCTATATTTTGATGTTTTGACATAGTATAGTAAGTCGTCTTTGGAAGTTTTTTTGGCGTAGTATATTTTGACGTTTTTCGACATAGTTCAGTATGTCATTTTCGGCATGGTATACAGTATATTGATGTTTTTCAACATATTATACGAGTATGTTGTTTTTGGACGTTTTTCGGTCATCTTTGGATTATTTTCAGCGTGCTATATTTTGATGTTTTGACATAGTATAGTAAGTCGTCTTTGGAAGTTTTTTTGGCGTAGTATATTTTGACGTTTTTCGACATAGTTCAGTATGTCATTTTCCGCATGGTATACAGTATATTGATGTTTTTCAACATCTTATACGAGTATGTTGTTTTTGGAAAATTTTCAGTGTAGTATATTTTGACATTTTACAACATCGGATATGTCATTTTTGGAAGTTTTTCAGCATAGTACAGTATATTGTGATGTTTTTCAACGTAGTTCAGTATGTCGTCTTTGTAAGTTTCTCAGCCTATAATATTTAGATGTTTTTCGACATAATATAGTCTGTCATTTTAGATTTTTTTTTCGCAATACTTTATTTTGACATTATCGACAAAGTATGTCGTTTTCGGCACATTTTCGGCATACTATATTTGACGTTTGTTTAGCAGATCACTCACTGGAACCTTCCAAACACAAACTCTAAAACCGCCGAGGCAAAATCAACACATTTCTGAAAGCCCTGTCAACATATTTGGGATATATGGGCCTATCAAGCCGTTTATACACCCGATTTTAAACTAATGAACCACGATCAGCATTCCGTTCCGTCTGATGAATCCCGGCGGATTCAGGAATCGTTCCTCGTAATCAGCTCATTTGGGCGAATCAGTAACAGGGGTCGTCATCTGGAAACCCAGAGTATGGGTTAAAGAGATATAACTGTCAGAAAGGGACGACTAACTCCCTGAAATAAGAGTTACGGCGTCGTCCAATTAAACCCAGCGCGCTGACGAATCTGGTAATTTCCCGGAATTTAATGGTCCCCAGTTCCTCCCGCCCGCGAATAAAATCAATCCAGTGGGGCCACAATTAAAAAAAGTTTTTCTCACCTTTTTTGATGAAAGAACTTTGTGGAGGATCAGTGGAGTTGAACTGTTCTCCAGTGGGTTTAAGGGATTTGGGGTCGAGATCTAATGTTAGACCGATTTAAACCCATTTAAATTCAGACGCTGAACCTGTTTTCCATTCACGGGGAACGGACGGGAGCTGTAAAATGTGGGGTTTTGCAGATTACACCACGACAATCGTCCCGCGGGCCAATTGAGGCCCGCGGGACGATATTTTGTGGCCCCCTACTTGACATCAAAGTTTACTGTTAGTGCGGCCCGCGCGTTTTTCTCACACGCACCTTTTTCCTTCGTCGCGCGAGTCGTTGCCCTGGGCGTTCTATATATTTTTTTATTCACTTATGGGCTACCATAGCTCAGGCTCGTGACAGCTCCTGGTGGCGTTTGTTGACAAGTTAGCCAACGCGTTAGTCACTTGGTTGAAACGTGATTCCGGAGTGACACTAAGTGGAAGGAAAATATATCCTGTCACCCAGTGCAAGGTGCAGAGGACTTAGGAAGCGGGCGGACTCGACGAGAGTAATCAGTGACCTAATAAAGACAGCGTAGTGTTGCAATAGGAAAGGGAAAAGAAGTTGTACTTTTTTTTGGAATACTTGAAACCCTTTCTTTGCGGAATACTTGATGCGGCCCAGCCTCACCCAGACGCTACCCCCAGCGGCCCCCAGGTAAGTTGAGTTTGAGAACCCTGGTATAGTATGTCATTTTTGGACATTTTTCGGCGTGCTATATTTTGATGTTATTCAACATAGTATAGTTTTTGGAAGTTTTTCTGCGTTGTATATTTATTCGTGTTTTTTTTTTTTTTTCCAACATACATTCCTACATACCCCCCAACATACCTACCAAGATACCTACCTACCTACCAACCTACATACATACCAACATACCTACATACTTACCAACATACAGTACCTACCTAACTACCTACCTAAGGACATACATACCTACCATTGCCATACATACATACTGTACATACATGCACAGATACATACATAGGGTTAATAAAGCTGCAATAATAATACAATCCCTCCTCTTCGCTCATCTACTTTCCTCCCCCTCCTCCTTTCCCATCATGTCTCCATTCTCATCTGTCCGGCCCTCACCTTTCTTCTCCTCCATTTAACAGGTGAATAAAACTGCTCCAGTGCTTCGAAAAAACGAATATGTATTTAAAACATCGAAAACCGACACAACCACCTAAAATCAAGGTTTGATTTCAGCAATGGAATCATATTCATTTGAAACAGCAGGTGAACTCTGTATAGAATCTTATAGAGGCATGACCAGCGCCCCCCTTGTGATGTCACCGGCCCCGATGTAGAACTTAAAACACCTACGTCTTTCCTGTATTTTTGTTCTCTTTGCCTGTAAAAGAAAGAGTGAAAACATCATTGAAAAAATTCCTAATGAGCCCAAAAATTGCTAATTCATAAAAACCAAAAATAAAAACCCGAGTTGCTCTTGAAAAGAAAACCCCTCAGACGTTCCACCGTATTTGAGGACAAAGCCCGGACCATCCGACGCCTCCGTCGAGGTCTCGAACACCGACTTCCTGTCAAAGTAGTGAGACGGGATGTCGTAAGAAAGGCAAGAACCCCAAAGTGACTGCGCCGTACAGCAAAAACAAACTAGGTTTCATGTGGCAAAGACAATAACAAAGAAATGTTACATTTGAATAAAAGGTTGGACCAAAAAAGCTCCCGCTGTCCTCCTAACTTATCCTCCTTGGTTTGTTTTGATCAGCTTCTGATTGACTATCGCGCCGGTCAAGGTCTGGAGATCGCACATAGCTTTCCATTGTAGAGAACATACGATCAAAAAAAAAAAAAAAAAGATAAACATGAGATTTTAAACTTACCCCCTGTGCAGAAAATGTCTCTGTCCTGGTTTTTCAGCGTTGACTAATTGGATAATTAGCAGATCACTCACTGGAACCGTCCAAACACAAACTTTAAAAGCGCCGAGGCAAAATCAACACATTTCTGAAAGCCCTGTCAACATATTTGGGATATATGGGCCTATCAAGCCCTTTATACACCCGATTTTACACTAATGAGCCACGATCAGCATTCCGTTCCGTCTGATGAATCCCGGCGGATTCAGGAATCGTTCCTCGTAATCAGCTCATTTGGGCGAATCAGTAACAGGGGTCGTCGTCTGGAAACCTAGAGTATGGGTTAAAGAGATATAACTGTCAGAAAGGGACGACTAACTCCCTGAAATAAGAGTTACGGCGTCGTCCAATTAAACCCAGCGCGCTGACGAATCTGGTAATTTCCCGGAATTTAATGGTCCCCAGTTCCTCCCGCCCGCGAATAAAATCAATCCAGTGGGGCCACAATTAAAAAAAGTTTTTCTCACCTTTTTTGATGAAAGAACTTTGTGGAGAGAGGGGGAGTGAAGGATCAGTGGAGTTGAACTGTTCTCCAGTGGGTTTAGGGGATTAGGGGTCGAGATCTAATGTTAGACCGATTTAAACCCATTTAAATTCAGACGCTGAACCTGTTTTCCATTCACTGGGAACGGACGGGAGCTGTAAAATGTGGGGTTTTGCAGATTACACCACGACTGTGGAATTAATACAGTAAAATAAAAACATCATAATAATAATAATAATAACACTAAATACATAAATAAAATAAAAAAAATTCTCGCAATATTTATATTATTTGTAATAAATAAATAATAGTGTCTTGAGGCAGAAATTGAGACTTTTTTTAATGTAAAGTACATTCAAGTATCTGCATCCAATAAATCACACACAAAAAATTGTGGATGGATCGATCAGTTTTGTTTTGTTATTTATTGGGATATGGGTCACGATCTCCATATGGGATATAAAATCTTACACGATACAGGATTCCGTGTGTTGGACATGAGCAGTCAGGCAAATTTCAAAATGACTTTGTTTTACCGATATTCCTCTTGCGCTGAAAGCGAAACGTCTGCCTGGATTTTGATCTTTTTTTGTTGTTGTTGTTTTTTTTTTTTTTTTTAAACAGAGTGAGATTCCAATCTTTTTAAAGGGTCGTAAAAAGGTCGCAGTTCTTCTTCTTTTCTTCTGTCACCCGCCCCTGGCGGCCAGTTCATATACGATCTATAAAGTACAAATATAGAGTTCCTCTTAGTGCAGTTCAATGGCGGACCCCCCCCAAAAAGTAGGAAAAGGCAAACTTCGGAGGGTGTTCACGGACAATAAACTGCAACACCAATCACTGACACATGGTGATTGGACGATATTTGTATTTTTAAAGTTTTTTTTTAGCGTTATTCCAATTGATGGCGACTGGATGCTGCGTTGGGATTCTCTCGCTGATATCGTGGATGGACGTGGGGATGTCTTCAGTGATTCCATCTCTTCCAATCGGGTCTAACTGGACGTCAATAGACAGAACCGCCCGTCCAGGGTCCAGAGTCCAAAATCCAGAGTCCAGAGTCGTGGGCCAGGGGGACCTTGTCCAACCCAGCAGGGTCCAGCTAGTCAGAGCTTGGTCATGGGGATGTGCAGGTTGTTCCACGGACCCATCCACAGCTCCTCCTCGTCCGACTGCGTCCGGTCGCTCGGACACTCCGGGGGTTCCCCCGCGACGATTCCGGGGTCGTCCTCGTCATGGCCGCTGCCCCGGTCGCCGTCCACTTCGGTCTCCCTCTCTTTCTCCTCCTCCTCCCTCGCCTCCTCCTGCGTTCCCTCCGGCTGCTCTGCGCTCCCTCCCACGCCCGGCGGAGGGTCCGATTCGGGGGCCGGCCCTTCGGGCCCCGTGCCGTCGCAGTTCGCCGAGCCCGGCGACGAATTCAAGGCGTCGGCCGTCTCGCTGTGGTTGCTTTCGGCGAGGGATGGAGGCGCTGCTGCCATCGCCGAGGCGACCGCTTCGGGACTGTGTCGTCTGTGAAGGCTGTTACCGCCGCCGCCGTCGTCGGCGGAAACCGCCGTGTTGCTGAGGGGGATCTGCTCCTCAAGCGTGGCGGCCATTTTGTCCAGTTTCCTAAAGTGCTTGGCCAGCCGCGAGCTGAGGACAGGGGAGTTAAGTTTGAGGTTGTTGGTGGTGGTGCCCGAGCGCCGCGTGCGGATGATGGAGCCGTTCTGAGCCACGTACACGCCGCCGTTGACGTTGGCGTTGGCGTTGGCGCTGGCGTGGCTGTTGGGGGCGCGGCCGGACGAGCGCTGGGGCTCCGGAGCGCTGTCGTCACCCGTGGAGCTGGTCTCGTACTCCCGGTCCAGCACCAACTTGATACGACGGTTCCTACTGGCGTACTGGGGACGCCCACGTCCAAGCGCACACACACACACACACACACACACACACACACACACACACACACACACACACACACACACACACACACACACACACACACACACACACACACACACACACACACACACACACACACAAATAGACAAACCATTTAAATAACATATATTTCTCATGTTTACGTTGCACCTCTACACCGCCGAACAGGTGGTAAAACCTTTTTACGCCACGATTCAGACAAACTTGGGTTTTAAAGGCATGCAAGCATGAGATACCAGTTTAACATGAACTCATTCTTACAGTCTGGCTCAGGAAAGGAAAGCAATCTGGGAGCGAATCACGTCGCAGGCAATCTAGGAGAGCGACACAATTTAGTTTCTCGCTCAAAGGGACAGTCCAGCTTTTGGGGGAATTTGGCTTTTTGTCTCTATCTGACCCAGATGCAGACGTTAAGGTCAGTCCCAATTTCATCCCCCCGTGTTTCCTGAACCGAGAAATGGCTGTGTCGAGTTCTAACCGCGTTAGCTCAGCGCGTGGCTGCAGACGGGTGAGCTAACGCGATGCACATGGTCTTTGGCGGCGTCGTATTAATCAGGATAAAACAACCGGGGTCTTGTCAGGGATCGTTGTTCCCGACGCCTTATGTCTGTCGGATTCGGTCCAAATCAGAGCGATAGGGTGTGGTCTGAGGCGACCTCCCTCCTGACGCAAAAAAAGACTTTGCGTCTCCATTTCAACCACAGAAATGGGGAACGATGTCCGTCAACAGGAAATGTCGGGGGCCGGCCCAGGGGCGACGTGGGCGCCGTCCCGAGGGGTGCGCGGAGATGCGGCGATCGGGGCGCGATCGTGTAGCCGTCTCGTTCCGCGAGGGTGCCAGCGTTTTTTTTTAATATTTTGGACGCAGGTTATCTTATTTTACTCCGTTGCGATGTGGAACGAGGAACAAGAACCGTGCGTAACGGGAACACTTTCCGCCCCCCCGTCTACGGTTTGCCTAGAGCCGGCAAAATGGCTAGAGCCGGCCCTGGGAAACGCTAGGAAAAAGAGGAGGATCGTCGAAGGATTAAAGAAAGAAAAGGTCACGACGTCTCAAGAAAGGCAGGGCGTCAACAAAGATCAGTCAGCAAGAGCAGGGGCTCCAACCGTCCAACCAACCATACAGGAACAGAGTGCAGGGAGGGGGTTAGGACCGGGTTTTCTGTGGCTGAGAACAATCTGAGAGAAGCGTCAGAAGCAGAATAGGGATTAGAGCAGAGCGCCCAGATCCAGGGCAGGGGAGGACGCGGGGTTAAATTAAACCCCCACAAAGTGTAATTCACACCCCGGCGAGAGGAAAGAGAGATGAACTCCACGCAGATAACAACTGCAAACCCAAATCCAGCCGTTGTTCGGAGGGGGGGGGTCTTACTTAGTGGCGGGCGGATTTCTAATCCCCGCGGCTCCGACGCCGCATCTGCACGTTCAGTCGTCCTGGTCCTTCTCAGGCTCCGTGCCGACCGCCTCCTCTTCATCCCCGTCCTGCGCCGTGGCCGGGCGGCCGTCACGGATCTCTCCGTCTCCTTCCTCCTCCTCCTCCTCCTCCTCCTCCTCGTTGCCCTCGGTGATGGGCGACAGGTCGTCCGAGGCTCCCTCCCCAAGCCTCCCCGGCGCCGACGACGCCGCCGCCGCTGCCGGGCCGGACTTTGCAAACCAGGACGCCCGCTTGCCCTCCGGCTCTTCGTCTTCCCCTGATTCTTCCTCTTCCTCCACGGTACAGCGCAGGCTGGGAGAGGGGCGTCCGGAGGTCCTGGGCCTGGGTTTTGAGGTCGCAACACCGGGGCGGCCGGGGACTCCGGAGCTCGTGGAGGTTCTGGTTCTGGTCGTCTCAGAGGAGGGAGGACCCCCCTCTGAGGGGGTCCTCACACCGGCTGTCTCCATCTTGGCGCCGCCCTCCCGCCTCCTGCTCCTTCCCGCACCCCGCACACCGTTTGCGCTTGTAGCTCTCTTGTGGCTACGTCCTCTCTCCCCGAAACCTCTCCTGGACTTCCCTGAGCTTCTCTCGCTCGACTCCGCTCCTTCCCCGCTCCCCCTCTTCCTCACCTCCTCCTGCTCCTCCTCCTCAGCTTCTGAGCCTGACTCCATCTCGGTGCCTTCCTCCTCCTCCTCCTCCTCATCATCTCTCTGTCCTTCGCTCTCAGTCTCTCTCTCTGTGTTGGATCTCGTTTCTTCTTCCGTCTCCGTCCCGGTCCTTGACCCGTCCTCCAAGCTCTCTCCTCGGTCGGGGGTGGGGGTTTCGTCCGGCCCTCCTCTCTCGGAGAAGCTCAAATCCGAGGCGGACTCGTCGACGCCCGCCCAGTAGTCCGAGTCGCTTCGCTCCGTCCCGTGGTCCCGAAACCTGGAATTCCGGGATTTCTCGGAGACCCGTGCCGAGATGCTTGACTCCCCGACGCAGCCGCACCTCCCCAACCTGATGTTCTCCTCCCATCTTGTCCGCCCCTCCCCGTCCTCTCTCCACCCTTCCTTTCCGACGTCCCCCACCCTCGCTGGCCCCTGGAGCCGTCGGGAGAGGGAGGCGAGGCTCAGGCCGTGGTTGGGCCTTCGCTTGGCATGGTTCTTGGCCTCCGTCGACATCTGGAAGTAGTTCCCGTCGATGGCCGGGCTGCTGCCGTCCATGCCGGCTGAAAAGAGACGTGACGCAGCGAGGCCCTGGAGCCTTCCTCTGCCCTCCACCCTCCATCCTTCTCTCACTCTGCCGTTCATTATTGGATTTTGTACCATCCCGTATGGTTCCCTTCTTTCCCTGCCCTGTACCATGCCATTCGGTTCCCTTACCTGTACCACGCCGTTTAGTTCCCTTCTTCCCACTGTTTCTAGCTCTCGCCCAGTTTCTCGTCTCCTTTCTCGCAGCTCCCCCTCTCTTCCCACATCCTGCCTCTCTCTTCTTTCTCCTTCTCCCGCCCCATCCCCAATTTTGGGTCTTCCTCTCCCTCCCTCTCCTTTCCCCCGGTCGGCCTCCCTCCCTGGGTCCCTGGGTCCCACCCTGGCTTTGTTCCAGGGCGGGTGGAGGCAAGGGGGCTGCCCGGTCGTTTTAGCCCCGGAAGAGAGCAGCGTGCTCAGCCTCATCATGGCCTTGAGCCGGTCCCCGGCTCTGGGAACCTGGGGCTCCGATTGTCCGTCGGGTGCGTTACTGTTCTCCGTGTTCGTTTTGCCGATTGTTTTGTCGTGCGGTTGATCGGACCCGGAGGTCACGGTGGAATTTCTGGGGGGTCCGCGGGGAGGTGGGAGAGGGGGACGCTGGGAAGCCGGATGAGGGGTGACCCTGCTGTCGCGAAAGACCTTCCTACCATTAGCCAGCACCTGTTATTTGGAGTGTAGTGTGGTAACAACACAGAGGACACAAATATAAATATCCGTGTCTGTCGAAAATACTTCCTATCCACTTGGTACCGGTTCAGGAACATTCCTTATTAGGGACAGCGTGTTCTGACAAAACGTCAAATGAGCTGAAATTTTCTCCTAAATCTCTCTTCGCCATTAAAACAACTGGTTTTCCGCCTGGTTCTGCTCTGTACAATTCCTGCACCATACGGCCGAGTGACAGATTTTCCCACCTAATGCATCCCTCATTTTCTTTTAACCAAATCATGGAACCTAATGAGGACAAATGCTACTGGCTCCAGACCCTAATGAGCCCTAAGCGGCCAATTAAGGTACCTAATAAAAACCCATTTATTCTGCAGGGGTTTTTTTTGGGGGTGGGGAGGGAAACAAGCGATGCCATGCGTTTCCTTCTGGCTTTATTGTGTCTGTGCTCTCACCTCCGCTTCGGATTCCTGCGGGCTGTAGTAGTAGCTGCCGTCGTCGTCCACCACCACCTCCCCGTACTCGTCGTAGAGGCCGCCGGGGGAGATGAGCTTCCTGCGGCTGCCGTACTGAGGAAGCTCGTAGCTGGATGAGGAGGAGGAGGAAGGGATGGATCAAGAGCCTGAGGCTGTTTAAAGTCTGGAAACCCATCCATCTCTCCATCCATTGCTCTCTCAGCTCGTCCCTTCTCCCTCCATCTTCTCCCAGTCCCCCAGTAGGGGGCAGTATTGCACTGTGATAGGTTTCTATAGATCAAAATTCCTCAAATTGCTCAGATAGTTGTTCTTACGAGTGCTGCTACCGAGTGTGAGTGTTAATGAGGTAATGTTTAATTGTTGTTGAGCTTTAATCTCCACCTCCTGTACATGCCCCCCGCCCCCCCCCCCCCCACGGCTTTTTTCCTAAATCTTCCTTAACTAATCAATTTGACAGCGGCACATGCTCTGATATCCAGTCGGATGACGAAAACATGGGAAAGCAGGATTATAAAGTGGTCTCCGATAAATCTGAATTTCAGGCTTCAAACCTTTTTTTGTTTTGTTTTATTTTCTTTCTATTCCCAAATGTATTCCTGATTCCAAGCCGGTGTTTTAACAGCGATAGCAGATTTCTTAACCAATCAAGATTAGAATCAACATTTAGCTATTTCAAATCTTCGGGCAAATTTTTCTATATTTTGGTTATTGAGTTTTTTTTGCGAGTTTTGTGAGTACCCAAGCCGAGCTTGGCAGAACTTTTACCCCGAGAGGTTTTATCTGAAATATACTGCTGTGACCGAGGCCTGAAGCTGGAACATGACAACGTTTTTCCAATGGGACAGTTTGTCAGTTGTGTGTGTGTGTGTGTGTGTGTGTGTGTGTGTGTGTGTGCTTAAAATCGATCTCCCAGGAGATTGATCTGTCTGCAGCTAAACTGATAAAAAGAGGTACACACACACACACACACACACACACACACACACACACTCACTCTCTCTCTCTCACTCTCTCACGGCTGACCTGTGATCGTAGTTGTAGTACTCCTGTGTGTAGTAGTCCTGACCGGGGTCGATGCCCGACTCCAGGGACAGTTCCTGTCGGATTTCGGAAGCAGGATCAGCGGAAACGGACTCGCATCGGACCAACCCCACAAATGACGCTCACAAACATTCCGTCGGAAGTCGAAATTCTTTTAATTCCTACTCGCTTCTGTTTGGGGGAGAAACGCGGACGGACGCCCGTGAATCCTCCAAGCCACAAAACGTAGGTTAACGCAACTTATTCCATCGTGGCTCTGCCCAATACTCGGCATTCACTTATTTCTGAATAACGAAGCTGTTTTGTGAATAACGACGGTGGCGCTGCAGAGGAACTACGAGGGAAGACTTGAAGAGACGAGCGAGGACATCGATATTAAACTCCCAACCGTTTCATCCGGCGTGACTCATGCGAAAGTCCAATTTCACAGGA